>NC_086061.1:4989794-5604768 GCF_947568885.1 Cydia strobilella | reverse complement strand
ATTAAAGCAGATTGAATTTTGTATGAAAATCGAACCACCTTAAGGTGGGGGATACAATCGCCACCATATATATCGGAGCGGACAATGCGTCACAAATATATTAACACATTCTCTATTATCAAAGACGTTAAAGTAATTACATGTTCTATGTTTGAACATTTTGGCCGCTATATCTGATGACAACTGTACATTCCTAGTGGAAAACTCACGTTTTAGTAATTAAAGTCCCGGGTAAATCTTGACTGTGATCTAATAGAAGTAGGTGGAGTATATAATGTATGAAAACATTGATTAAATAATTGCTTGCCTGAATGTTTGTGTTTATGTTTGTCTAATGACATTGACAAAAGTCATAAAAACACATTAGGCGGGCCCTGTATCATAAATACAAAATGGTAGGTTACTAAACCAAAGAGGTTAGAATTAAAAGCAGATGATGTTGTATAGTTCGTTACAGAAGCAACGTTATTACGTATATATTTTCACAGAAAAAAGTAAAAAGATTTGCTTTGCCGCCTTTTTATTTTTTTTAATTGAAAAACGAAGTGTATTTTTCTGCCGAAAATACGCCAATTATTAGAGCCTACAATTAGAAGGTATAATACCTGGCGAGGTGTAAGCCCGGCCCGGCCGGCCAGGGCGGCGACCTGGACGCGGTCGGGGTTCTCTTCAATGGTGTATGCGCTGGAAACAAAAACACAATTTAAAGGGGCCCCCACTGACTACCAGTCCGCCTGCAGTCTCAGATCGTATCGGGCGGCCTGCAGTCCTAGACCAATAACGTCCACACACATAAGCGATTATTGCCTGCCGGCACAAAGTGACAGTTCAGTATAGTATGAAAAAATTAGTCCTAATGAAATTCCGCAACATGGCGCGTGTTTATAGTCAAATTTGAACACTTACAGCTCTAAACGCTCCACGGCGAGCCGCGGTAGTCGCGGCATTGTTTCTGAAATGGGAAGAACATACAACTTTTTTAGAAATTTGTAAGGCGAGAATGCTCAACCCAATAATACACGTACATCATGGACGCCAATTATTGGGCTGTACATTCTTGGGTTGAGCATTATTTGGCTGTGCATTAGCGGTTCCCCTAAACATGACGGCACTGCAAATCCTGCCAGGTCGGCCAGGCAACGTCGCCAACGTTATAGAGTGGCAACGCCGCACGCAACGTATTTGTACACGACATTTGTGACACACACATACGTAAAATTGATGAAAAAATTACGTTGGTTTATGTATGATTTCTGTATGAAACAAAGTTTTTCTATTAATTTTGCGCAAACGAATATTCGAAAGTAGATAAATGAGCAAATATTTGTGTAGTAATAGTGTTTAGTGCCTTAATTAAAGCAGATTGAATTTTGTATGAAAATCGAACCACCTTAAGGTGGGGGATACAATCGCCACCATATATATCGGAGCGGACAATGCGTCACAAATATATTAACACATTCTCTATTATCAAAGACGTTAAAGTAATTACATGTTCTATGTTTGAACATTTTGGCCGCTATATCTGATGACAACTGTACATTCCTAGTGGAAAACTCACGTTTTAGTAATTAAAGTCCCGGGTAAATCTTGACTGTGATCTAATAGAAGTAGGTGGAGTATATAATGTATAAAAACATTGATTAAATAATTGCTTGCCTGAATGTTTGTGTTTATGTTTGTCTAATGACATTGACAAAAGTCATAAAAACACATTAGGCGGGCCCTGTATCATAAATACAAAATGGTAGGTTACTAAACCAAAGAGGTTAGAATTAAAAGCAGATGATGTTGTATAGTTCGTTACAGAAGCAACGTTATTACGTATATATTTTCACAGAAAAAAGTAAAAAGATTTGCTTTGCCGCCTTTTTATTTTTTTTAATTGAAAAACGAAGTGTATTTTTCTGCCGAAAATACGCCAATTATTAGAGCCTACAATTAGAAGGTATAATACCTGGCGAGGTGTAAGCCCGGCCCGGCCGGCCAGGGCGGCGACCTGGACGCGGTCGGAGTTCTCTTCAATGGTGTATGCGCTGGAAACAAAAACACAATTTAAAGGGGCCCCCACTGACTACCAGTCCGCCTGCAGTCTCAGATCGTATCGGGCGGCCTGCAGTCCTAGACCAATAACGTCCACACACATAAGCGATTATTGCCTGCCGGCACAAAGTGACAGTTCGGTATAGTATGAAAAAATTAGTCCTAATGAAATTCCGCAACATGGCGCGTGTTTATAGTCAAATTTGATTACTTACAGCTCTAAACGCTCCACGGCGAGCCGCGGTAGTCGCGGCATTGTTTCTGAAATGGGAAGAACATACAACTTTTTTAGAAATTTGTAAGGCGAGAATGCTCAACCCAATAATACACGTACATCATGGACGCCAATTATTGGGCTGTACATTCTTGGGTTGAGCATTATTTGGCTGTGCATTAGCGGTTCCCCTAAACATGACGGCACTGCAAATCCTGCCAGGTCGGCCAGGCAACGTCGCCAACGTCATAGAGTGGCAACGCCGCACGCAACGTATTTGTACACGACATTTGTGACACACACATACGTAAAATTGATGAAAAAATTACGTTGGTTTATGTATGATTTCTGTATGAAACAAAGTTTTTCTATTAATTTTGCGCAAACGAATATTCGAAAGTAGATAAATGAGCAAATATTTGTGTAGTAATAGTGTTTAGTGCCTTAATTAAAGCAGATTGAATTTTGTATGAAAATCGAACCACCTTAAGGTGGGGGATACAATCGCCACCATATATATCGGAGCGGACAATGCGTCACAAATATATTAACACATTCTCTATTATCAAAGACGTTAAAGTAATTACATGTTCTATGTTTGAACATTTTGGCCGCTATATCTGATGACAACTGTACATTCCTAGTGGAAAACTCACGTTTTAGTAATTAAAGTCCCGGGTAAATCTTGACTGTGATCTAATAGAAGTAGGTGGAGTATATAATGTATGAAAACATTGATTAAATAATTGCTTGCCTGAATGTTTGTGTTTATGTTTGTCTAATGACATTGACAAAAGTCATAAAAACACATTAGGCGGGCCCTGTATCATAAATACAAAATGGTAGGTTACTAAACCAAAGAGGTTAGAATTAAAAGCAGATGATGTTGTATAGTTCGTTACAGAAGCAACGTTATTACGTATATATTTTCACAGAAAAAAGTAAAAAGATTTGCTTTGCCGCCTTTTTATTTTTTTTAATTGAAAAACGAAGTGTATTTTTCTGCCGAAAATACGCCAATTATTAGAGCCTACAATTAGAAGGTATAATACCTGGCGAGGTGTAAGCCCGGCCCGGCCGGCCAGGGCGGCGACCTGGACGCGGTCGGGGTTCTCTTCAATGGTGTATGCGCTGGAAACAAAAACACAATTTAAAGGGGCCCCCACTGACTACCAGTCCGCCTGCAGTCTCAGATCGTATCGGGCGGCCTGCAGTCCTAGACCAATAACGTCCACACACATAAGCGATTATTGCCTGCCGGCACAAAGTGACAGTTCAGTATAGTATGAAAAAATTAGTCCTAATGAAATTCCGCAACATGGCGCGTGTTTATAGTCAAATTTGAACACTTACAGCTCCAACCGCCGGACTGCGGCTTCCGGTAGACGCGGCATTTTTTCTGAAATGGGAAGAACATACAACTTTTTTAGAAATTTGTAAGGCGAGAATGCTCAACCCAATAATACGCGTACATCATGGACGCCAATTATTGGGCTGTACATTCTTGGGTTGAGCATTATTTGGCTGTGCATTAGCGGTTCCCCTAAACATGACGGCACTGCAAATCCTGCCAGGTCGGCCAGGCAACGTCGCCAACGTCATAGAGTGGCAACGCCGCACGCAACGTATTTGTACACGACATTTGTGACACACACATACGTAAAATTGATGAAAAAATTACGTTGGTTTATGTATGATTTCTGTATGAAACAAAGTTTTTCTATTAATTTTGCGCAAACGAATATTCGAAAGTAGATAAATGAGCAAATATTTGTGTAGTAATAGTGTTTAGTGCCTTAATTAAAGCAGATTGAATTTTGTATGAAAATCGAACCACCTTAAGGTGGGGGATACAATCGCCACCATATATATCGGAGCGGACAATGCGTCACAAATATATTAACACATTCTCTATTATCAAAGACGTTAAAGTAATTACATGTTCTATGTTTGAACATTTTGGCCGCTATATCTGATGACAACTGTACATTCCTAGTGGAAAACTCACGTTTTAGTAATTAAAGTCCCGGGTAAATCTTGACTGTGATCTAATAGAAGTAGGTGGAGTATATAATGTATAAAAACATTGATTAAATAATTGCTTGCCTGAATGTTTGTGTTTATGTTTGTCTAATGACATTGACAAAAGTCATAAAAACACATTAGGCGGGCCTATATCATAAATACAAAATGGTAGGTTACTAAACCAAAGAGGTTAGAATTAAAAGCAGATGATGTTGTATAGTTCGTTACAGAAGCAACGTTATTACGTATATATTTTCACAGAAAAAAGTAAAAAGATTTGCTTTGCCGCCTTTTTATTTTTTTTAATTGAAAAATGAAGTGTATTTTTCTGCCGAAAATACGCCAATTATTAGAGCCTACAATTAGAAGGTATAATACCTGGCGAGGTGTAAGCCCGGCCCGGCCGGCCAGGGCGGCGACCTGGACGCGGTCGGGGTTCTCTTCAATGGTGTATGCGCTGGAAACAAAAACACAATTTAAAGGGGCCCCCACTGACTACCAGTCCGCCTGCAGTCTCAGATCGTATCGGGCGGCCTGCAGTCCTAGACCAATAACGTCCACACACATAAGCGATTATTGCCTGCCGGCACAAAGTGACAGTTCAGTATAGTATGAAAAAATTAGTCCTAATGAAATTCCGCAACATGGCGCGTGTTTATAGTCAAATTTGAACACTTACAGCTCTAAACGCTCCACGGCGAGCCGCGGTAGTCGCGGCATTGTTTCTGAAATGGGAAGAACATACAACTTTTTTAGAAATTTGTAAGGCGAGAATGCTCAACCCAATAATACACGTACATCATGGACGCCAATTATTGGGCTGTACATTCTTGGGTTGAGCATTATTTGGCTGTGCATTAGCGGTTCCCCTAAACATGACGGCACTGCAAATCCTGCCAGGTCGGCCAGGCAACGTCGCCAACGTCATAGAGTGGCAACGCCGCACGCAACGTATTTGTACACGACATTTGTGACACACACATACGTAAAATTGATGAAAAAATTACGTTGGTTTATGTATGATTTCTGTATGAAACAAAGTTTTTCTATTAATTTTGCGCAAACGAATATTCGAAAGTAGATAAATGAGCAAATATTTGTGTAGTAATAGTGTTTAGTGCCTTAATTAAAGCAGATTGAATTTTGTATGAAAATCGAACCACCTTAAGGTGGGGGATACAATCGCCACCATATATATCGGAGCGGACAATGCGTCACAAATATATTAACACATTCTCTATTATCAAAGACGTTAAAGTAATTACATGTTCTATGTTTGAACATTTTGGCCGCTATATCTGATGACAACTGTACATTCCTAGTGGAAAACTCACGTTTTAGTAATTAAAGTCCCGGGTAAATCTTGACTGTGATCTAATAGAAGTAGGTGGAGTATATAATGTATGAAAACATTGATTAAATAATTGCTTGCCTGAATGTTTGTGTTTATGTTTGTCTAATGACATTGACAAAAGTCATAAAAACACATTAGGCGGGCCCTGTATCATAAATACAAAATGGTAGGTTACTAAACCAAAGAGGTTAGAATTAAAAGCAGATGATGTTGTATAGTTCGTTACAGAAGCAACGTTATTACGTATATATTTTCACAGAAAAAAGTAAAAAGATTTGCTTTGCCGCCTTTTTATTTTTTTTAATTGAAAAACGAAGTGTATTTTTCTGCCGAAAATACGCCAATTATTAGAGCCTACAATTAGAAGGTATAATACCTGGCGAGGTGTAAGCCCGGCCCGGCCGGCCAGGGCGGCGACCTGGACGCGGTCGGGGTTCTCTTCAATGGTGTATGCGCTGGAAACAAAAACACAATTTAAAGGGGCCCCCACTGACTACCAGTCCGCCTGCAGTCTCAGATCGTATCGGGCGGCCTGCAGTCCTAGACCAATAACGTCCACACACATAAGCGATTATTGCCTGCCGGCACAAAGTGACAGTTCAGTATAGTATGAAAAAATTAGTCCTAATGAAATTCCGCAACATGGCGCGTGTTTATAGTCAAATTTGAACACTTACAGCTCTAAACGCTCCACGGCGAGCCGCGGTAGTCGCGGCATTGTTTCTGAAATGGGAAGAACATACAACTTTTTTAGAAATTTGTAAGGCGAGAATGCTCAACCCAATAATACACGTACATCATGGACGCCAATTATTGGGCTGTACATTCTTGGGTTGAGCATTATTTGGCTGTGCATTAGCGGTTCCCCTAAACATGACGGCACTGCAAATCCTGCCAGGTCGGCCAGGCAACGTCGCCAACGTTATAGAGTGGCAACGCCGCACGCAACGTATTTGTACACGACATTTGTGACACACACATACGTAAAATTGATGAAAAAATTACGTTGGTTTATGTATGATTTCTGTATGAAACAAAGTTTTTCTATTAATTTTGCGCAAACGAATATTCGAAAGTAGATAAATGAGCAAATATTTGTGTAGTAATAGTGTTTAGTGCCTTAATTAAAGCAGATTGAATTTTGTATGAAAATCGAACCACCTTAAGGTGGGGGATACAATCGCCACCATATATATCGGAGCGGACAATGCGTCACAAATATATTAACACATTCTCTATTATCAAAGACGTTAAAGTAATTACATGTTCTATGTTTGAACATTTTGGCCGCTATATCTGATGACAACTGTACATTCCTAGTGGAAAACTCACGTTTTAGTAATTAAAGTCCCGGGTAAATCTTGACTGTGATCTAATAGAAGTAGGTGGAGTATATAATGTATAAAAACATTGATTAAATAATTGCTTGCCTGAATGTTTGTGTTTATGTTTGTCTAATGACATTGACAAAAGTCATAAAAACACATTAGGCGGGCCCTGTATCATAAATACAAAATGGTAGGTTACTAAACCAAAGAGGTTAGAATTAAAAGCAGATGATGTTGTATAGTTCGTTACAGAAGCAACGTTATTACGTATATATTTTCACAGAAAAAAGTAAAAAGATTTGCTTTGCCGCCTTTTTATTTTTTTTAATTGAAAAACGAAGTGTATTTTTCTGCCGAAAATACGCCAATTATTAGAGCCTACAATTAGAAGGTATAATACCTGGCGAGGTGTAAGCCCGGCCCGGCCGGCCAGGGCGGCGACCTGGACGCGGTCGGAGTTCTCTTCAATGGTGTATGCGCTGGAAACAAAAACACAATTTAAAGGGGCCCCCACTGACTACCAGTCCGCCTGCAGTCTCAGATCGTATCGGGCGGCCTGCAGTCCTAGACCAATAACGTCCACACACATAAGCGATTATTGCCTGCCGGCACAAAGTGACAGTTCAGTATAGTATGAAAAAATTAGTCCTAATGAAATTCCGCAACATGGCGCGTTTATAGTCAAATTTGAACACTTACAGCTCTAAGCGCTCTACTGCGCGCTGCGGAAGTCGCGGCATTTTTTCTGAAATGGGAAGAACATACAACTTTTTTAGAAATTTGTAAGGCGAGAATGCTCAACCCAATAATACGCGTACATCATGGACGCCAATTATTGGGCTGTACATTCTTGGGTTGAGCATTATTTGGCTGTGCATTAGCGGTTCCCCTAAACATGACGGCACTGCAAATCCTGCCAGGTCGGCCAGGCAACGTCGCCAACGTCATAGAGTGGCAACGCCGCACGCAACGTATTTGTACACGACATTTGTGACACACACATACGTAAAATTGATGAAAAAATTACGTTGGTTTATGTATGATTTCTGTATGAAACAAAGTTTTTCTATTAATTTTGCGCAAACGAATATTCGAAAGTAGATAAATGAGCAAATATTTGTGTAGTAATAGTGTTTAGTGCCTTAATTAAAGCAGATTGAATTTTGTATGAAAATCGAACCACCTTAAGGTGGGGGATACAATCGCCACCATATATATCGGAGCGGACAATGCGTCACAAATATATTAACACATTCTCTATTATCAAAGACGTTAAAGTAATTACATGTTCTATGTTTGAACATTTTGGCCGCTATATCTGATGACAACTGTACATTCCTAGTGGAAAACTCACGTTTTAGTAATTAAAGTCCCGGGTAAATCTTGACTGTGATCTAATAGAAGTAGGTGGAGTATATAATGTATAAAAACATTGATTAAATAATTGCTTGCCTGAATGTTTGTGTTTATGTTTGTCTAATGACATTGACAAAAGTCATAAAAACACATTAGGCGGGCCTATATCATAAATACAAAATGGTAGGTTACTAAACCAAAGAGGTTAGAATTAAAAGCAGATGATGTTGTATAGTTCGTTACAGAAGCAACGTTATTACGTATATATTTTCACAGAAAAAAGTAAAAAGATTTGCTTTGCCGCCTTTTTATTTTTTTTAATTGAAAAACGAAGTGTATTTTTCTGCCGAAAATACGCCAATTATTAGAGCCTACAATTAGAAGGTATAATACCTGGCGAGGTGTAAGCCCGGCCCGGCCGGCCAGGGCGGCGACCTGGACGCGGTCGGGGTTCTCTTCAATGGTGTATGCGCTGGAAACAAAAACACAATTTAAAGGGGCCCCCACTGACTACCAGTCCGCCTGCAGTCTCAGATCGTATCGGGCGGCCTGCAGTCCTAGACCAATAACGTCCACACACATAAGCGATTATTGCCTGCCGGCACAAAGTGACAGTTCAGTATAGTATGAAAAAATTAGTCCTAATGAAATTCCGCAACATGGCGCGTGTTTATAGTCAAATTTGAACACTTACAGCTCTAAACGCTCCACGGCGAGCCGCGGTAGTCGCGGCATTGTTTCTGAAATGGGAAGAACATACAACTTTTTTAGAAATTTGTAAGGCGAGAATGCTCAACCCAATAATACACGTACATCATGGACGCCAATTATTGGGCTGTACATTCTTGGGTTGAGCATTATTTGGCTGTGCATTAGCGGTTCCCCTAAACATGACGGCACTGCAAATCCTGCCAGGTCGGCCAGGCAACGTCGCCAACGTCATAGAGTGGCAACGCCGCACGCAACGTATTTGTACACGACATTTGTGACACACACATACGTAAAATTGATGAAAAAATTACGTTGGTTTATGTATGATTTCTGTATGAAACAAAGTTTTTCTATTAATTTTGCGCAAACGAATATTCGAAAGTAGATAAATGAGCAAATATTTGTGTAGTAATAGTGTTTAGTGCCTTAATTAAAGCAGATTGAATTTTGTATGAAAATCGAACCACCTTAAGGTGGGGGATACAATCGCCACCATATATATCGGAGCGGACAATGCGTCACAAATATATTAACACATTCTCTATTATCAAAGACGTTAAAGTAATTACATGTTCTATGTTTGAACATTTTGGCCGCTATATCTGATGACAACTGTACATTCCTAGTGGAAAACTCACGTTTTAGTAATTAAAGTCCCGGGTAAATCTTGACTGTGATCTAATAGAAGTAGGTGGAGTATATAATGTATGAAAACATTGATTAAATAATTGCTTGCCTGAATGTTTGTGTTTATGTTTGTCTAATGACATTGACAAAAGTCATAAAAACACATTAGGCGGGCCCTGTATCATAAATACAAAATGGTAGGTTACTAAACCAAAGAGGTTAGAATTAAAAGCAGATGATGTTGTATAGTTCGTTACAGAAGCAACGTTATTACGTATATATTTTCACAGAAAAAAGTAATAAGATTTGCTTTGCCGCCTTTTTATTTTTTTTAATTGAAAAACGAAGTGTATTTTTCTGCCGAAAATACGCCAATTATTAGAGCCTACAATTAGAAGGTATAATACCTGGCGAGGTGTAAGCCCGGCCCGGCCGGCCAGGGCGGCGACCTGGACGCGGTCGGGTTTCTCTTCAATGGTGTATGCGCTGGAAACAAAAACACAATTTAAAGGGGCCCCCACTGACTACCAGTCCGCCTGCAGTCTCAGATCGTATCGGGCGGCCTGCAGTCCTAGACCAATAACGTCCACACACATAAGCGATTATTGCCTGCCGGCACAAAGTGACAGTTCAGTATAGTATGAAAAAATTAGTCCTAATGAAATTCCGCAACATGGCGCGTGTTTATAGTCAAATTTGAACACTTACAGCTCTAAACGCTCCACGGCGAGCCGCGGTAGTCGCGGCATTGTTTCTGAAATGGGAAGAACATACAACTTTTTTAGAAATTTGTAAGGCGAGAATGCTCAACCCAATAATACACGTACATCATGGACGCCAATTATTGGGCTGTACATTCTTGGGTTGAGCATTATTTGGCTGTGCATTAGCGGTTCCCCTAAACATGACGGCACTGCAAATCCTGCCAGGTCGGCCAGGCAACGTCGCCAACGTCATAGAGTGGCAACGCCGCACGCAACGTATTTGTACACGACATTTGTGACACACACATACGTAAAATTGATGAAAAAATTACGTTGGTTTATGTATGATTTCTGTATGAAACAAAGTTTTTCTATTAATTTTGCGCAAACGAATATTCGAAAGTAGATAAATGAGCAAATATTTGTGTAGTAATAGTGTTTAGTGCCTTAATTAAAGCAGATTGAATTTTGTATGAAAATCGAACCACCTTAAGGTGGGGGATACAATCGCCACCATATATATCGGAGCGGACAATGCGTCACAAATATATTAACACATTCTCTATTATCAAAGACGTTAAAGTAATTACATGTTCTATGTTTGAACATTTTGGCCGCTATATCTGATGACAACTGTACATTCCTAGTGGAAAACTCACGTTTTAGTAATTAAAGTCCCGGGTAAATCTTGACTGTGATCTAATAGAAGTAGGTGGAGTATATAATGTATGAAAACATTGATTAAATAATTGCTTGCCTGAATGTTTGTGTTTATGTTTGTCTAATGACATTGACAAAAGTCATAAAAACACATTAGGCGGGCCCTGTATCATAAATACAAAATGGTAGGTTACTAAACCAAAGAGGTTAGAATTAAAAGCAGATGATGTTGTATAGTTCGTTACAGAAGCAACGTTATTACGTATATATTTTCACAGAAAAAAGTAAAAAGATTTGCTTTGCCGCCTTTTTATTTTTTTTAATTGAAAAACGAAGTGTATTTTTCTGCCGAAAATACGCCAATTATTAGAGCCTACAATTAGAAGGTATAATACCTGGCGAGGTGTAAGCCCGGCCCGGCCGGCCAGGGCGGCGACCTGGACGCGGTCGGGTTTCTCTTCAATGGTGTATGCGCTGGAAACAAAAACACAATTTAAAGGGGCCCCCACTGACTACCAGTCCGCCTGCAGTCTCAGATCGTATCGGGCGGCCTGCAGTCCTAGACCAATAACGTCCACACACATAAGCGATTATTGCCTGCCGGCACAAAGTGACAGTTCAGTATAGTATGAAAAAATTAGTCCTAATGAAATTCCGCAACATGGCGCGTGTTTATAGTCAAATTTGAACACTTACAGCTCTAAACGCTCCACGGCGAGCCGCGGTAGTCGCGGCATTGTTTCTGAAATGGGAAGAACATACAACTTTTTTAGAAATTTGTAAGGCGAGAATGCTCAACCCAATAATACACGTACATCATGGACGCCAATTATTGGGCTGTACATTCTTGGGTTGAGCATTATTTGGCTGTGCATTAGCGGTTCCCCTAAACATGACGGCACTGCAAATCCTGCCAGGTCGGCCAGGCAACGTCGCCAACGTCATAGAGTGGCAACGCCGCACGCAACGTATTTGTACACGACATTTGTGACACACACATACGTAAAATTGATGAAAAAATTACGTTGGTTTATGTATGATTTCTGTATGAAACAAAGTTTTTCTATTAATTTTGCGCAAACGAATATTCGAAAGTAGATAAATGAGCAAATATTTGTGTAGTAATAGTGTTTAGTGCCTTAATTAAAGCAGATTGAATTTTGTATGAAAATCGAACCACCTTAAGGTGGGGGATACAATCGCCACCATATATATCGGAGCGGACAATGCGTCA
Source organism: Cydia strobilella (assembly GCF_947568885.1). NCBI lineage: Eukaryota > Metazoa > Arthropoda > Insecta > Lepidoptera > Tortricidae > Cydia > Cydia strobilella. The sequence continues at coordinate 5,592,512 of NC_086061.1, read as the reverse complement.
CAAATATATTAACACATTCTCTATTATCAAAGACGTTAAAGTAATTACATGTTCTATGTTTGAACATTTTGGCCGCTATATCTGATGACAACTGTACATTCCTAGTGGAAAACTCACGTTTTAGTAATTAAAGTCCCGGGTAAATCTTGACTGTGATCTAATAGAAGTAGGTGGAGTATATAATGTATGAAAACATTGATTAAATAATTGCTTGCCTGAATGTTTGTGTTTATGTTTGTCTAATGACATTGACAAAAGTCATAAGAACACATTAGGCGGGCCCTGTATCATAAATACAAAATGGTAGGTTACTAAACCAAAGAGGTTAGAATTAAAAGCAGATGATGTTGTATAGTTCGTTACAGAAGCAACGTTATTACGTATATATTTTCACAGAAAAAAGTAAAAAGATTTGCTTTGCCGCCTTTTTATTTTTTTTAATTGAAAAACGAAGTGTATTTTTCTGCCGAAAATACGCCAATTATTAGAGCCTACAATTAGAAGGTATAATACCTGGCGAGGTGTAAGCCCGGCCCGGCCGGCCAGGGCGGCGAACTGGACGCGGTCGGGTTTCTCTTCAATGGTGTATGCGCTGGAAACAAAAACACAATTTAAAGGGGCCCCCACTGACTACCAGTCCGCCTGCAGTCTCAGATCGTATCGGGCGGCCTGCAGTCCTAGACCAATAACGTCCACACACATAAGCGATTATTGCCTGCCGGCACAAAGTGACAGTTCAGTATAGTATGAAAAAATTAGTCCTAATGAAATTCCGCAACATGGCGCGTGTTTATAGTCAAATTTGAACACTTACAGCTCCAACCGCCGGACTGCGGCTTCCGGTAGACGCGGCATTGTTTCTGAAATGGGAAGAACATACAACTTTTTTAGAAATTTGTAAGGCGAGAATGCTCAACCCAATAATACACGTACATCATGGACGCCAATTATTGGGCTGTACATTCTTGGGTTGAGCATTATTTGGCTGTGCATTAGCGGTTCCCCTAAACATGACGGCACTGCAAATCCTGCCAGGTCGGCCAGGCAACGTCGCCAACGTCATAGAGTGGCAACGCCGCAAGCAACGTATTTGTACACGACATTTGTGACACACACATACGTAAAATTGATGAAAAAATTACGTTGGTTTATGTATGATTTCTGTATGAAACAAAGTTTTTCTATTAATTTTGCGCAAACGAATATTCGAAAGTAGATAAATGAGCAAATATTTGTGTAGTAATAGTGTTTAATGAAAGCAGATTGAATTTTGTATGAAAATCGAACCACCTTAAGGTGGGGGATACAATCGCCACCATATATATCGGAGCGGACAATGCGTCACAAATATATTAACACATTCTCTATTATCAAAGACGTTAAAGTAATTACATGTTCTATGTTTGAACATTTTGGCCGCTATATCTGATGACAACTGTACATTCCTAGTGGAAAACTCACGTTTTAGTAATTAAAGTCCCGGGTAAATCTTGACTGTGATCTAATAGAAGTAGGTGGAGTATATAATGTATAAAAACATTGATTAAATAATTGCTTGCCTGAATGTTTGTGTTTATGTTTGTCTAATGACATTGACAAAAGTCATAAAAACACATTAGGCGGGCCCTGTATCATAAATACAAAATGGTAGGTTACTAAACCAAAGAGGTTAGAATTAAAAGCAGATGATGTTGTATAGTTCGTTACAGAAGCAACGTTATTACGTATATATTTTTTTTTTTTTTTTTTTTTATTGTTATATAAAGAGAACATTCATCAATTTCGTTACAAAAGTTTCGCCAAACTGTGTAACAGTTTGTTGGCGGTGCGCTCTTATTATTATTTTATCTTACCTAATACGTACTTATTGATTACTGTGATTAAAATTACAACATTAAAAGTTAGTTTTATGCATAACAGATGCAATGCGCATGCATCCCTGGAGTGCATACTAGTATGTACCTAAATCTAAAACAAGCTCCCACAGAAGTGGCCAGAAATTCAAACAGTAACTAGTAAAGTTAACACTTCACCTAGCTTTAACTACACTAAACACAAGTAACAATATTGTGATATATATATACTAACAATGGCTTTCAGAATAGTTATTTAACAATATTTCCTTAAGCTTTGCCTTAAGACTACCTATTTTTAATTTATTTTCCTCAAGTAAGAGAGGGTATTTATTACATATCTTAGGTGTTACATATTCTTTAGTTCGTTGACCGTAATAATTTTTAGTCGTGATTTGAAGTAATTTTCTCTTTTTAGATAACCTAGTATCATAGTGGTTAACAGATCTGTTAACTTTAAAATCTTGGGTATAATAACATTCTATGGCATTAAGATATTCTACTTTACATGATATCGGAAGGATTTTACAAGCTAAGAACAATTTTTCATAATTAATTCTACATTCATCTCTTATATTTTTGTTAACTAAGTATTTCATCAACCTTATCTGCAATTGTTTAATTTGGTCTAAGTAGGTTTTAAAAGTGAGTCCATAACAACTTAATCCGTAGCTCAGCAATGAGTCAGCAAGGGCATAGTAAACCATGTACAGGGTGCGTTTATTTAATATTCTATTCAAATGATAGAATTGGCCTAAGACTGATCGAAGCCTATTACTTACTTGATTTATGTGCAATTTCCAGTTAAAATGTGTATCAATCAATAATCCTAAATATTTAAAGTTATCCACTACTTCCAGTTTATTACAAATACAGTTACGTTTATTGTCATGTAGGCACTCATATGTGTGACCAATAATTTTAATTTCAGTCGAAGTCACATTTTTTGCCTTCCTATTGTGCGGCGAATAAATATGCATACATTTTGTTTTACTTATATTTAAAATTATCCCATTGTCATGGGCCCATTTATTAATGTTCTCGAAATCCTCCTGCACATTGCATACCATATCCGCCATATCTCTCCCTGAGAACAGTAGACACATATCATCGGCGTACATATACACCTTGCAGTTACGGACTACATTCGACACACTGTTCACATGCATAATATATCCAATTGGCCCATATACCGAGCCAGTCGGTACCCCGAGATTGACTTGCGCCTCGGCTCCAGTCGTTCCGTTGATGACCGTTCTTAATGTTCGGTTCGTTAGGTACTCACGGAACCACTTATTGGTAGGCCCTCTGATACCACATTCGTCCATCGCCAACAACAGCTGATCATGGTCCAGGGTGTCGAATGCTTTCCGGAAGTCAATAAATAGTGCCAGAACCTGTTGTCCGGCTCCGAGACTATTGTTGACATAATTAGTAAAGTGGGTCAAGGCCGTAGCAGTACTACGGCCCTTCCGGAAGCCGTGTTGCGCGTCTGATAATATACCGTTATGCTCCAAAAACGATCCCACTTGTTCCATTATTATTTTTTCTACAATCTTATTTATAACTGATAGAATGGCAATGGGTCTGTAATTTGAGTAGTCCAGATGAGATCCCTGTTTAAATATAGGCCTAATTAGAGATTTTTTCAATAGATCAGGATACATTCCGCTAGACATGCATATGTTAATAAAGTTAGCCAATAATTTACTTAAATCTTTTTTTACGTATTTAATGTCCTGCACCCTAATCTTGTCTATGCCGGGCGATTTTTCACAACTAAATTTTTCAATAATTTTCTCGACTGTAACGGCATTTACTTTCCTAAACCTAAAAGAAATAATGCTTCTTTTTACATATGAATTTCGATCCAAAAATTTTTGATTACAAACATGTTTTATACTTGCAATTTCTTGTGTGAATGTTCTTGAGAAATTACTACATATATTAGTTACGTCATCAGTTTTGCCCAAATACCTCATTACTGTTTCATCTACGTTATTCTTGTTTCGCCCTAGCCAGTTATTAATTTTAGACCATATTTTTCTAAAATCACCCTCACATTTTTTTATTTCAGTCTGTCTGTATCTGTTTTTGGCAGCATTTATGATTTTATTAAGTTTATTTCTATACCGAGTGTATTCTAATCTTTTATTCATGTTTTTAGGAGAACATTTCCAAACTCGAAACAGTTCATCTCTTTTATCAATCATATTTTCTAATTGTTTGCTAACCCACGGTTGGGATTCTCTCTTAGAGTTTCGTTTTATTTCAATTATCGATTTATCATAGATACTGCCAAACAATGAACAAAGTTTTTCATACAAGATAAGCGGGCAATCAATTGCTAATAATTCAGACCAGTCAATAAGATCCAAATTTTCCTTAATCAGTTTATTAGACAGCGCATACCTTATTGCCGATGCATTCGTATCATAATTATCTACGCCAATGTATAGTCGCATCCCTACCATATGATGATCGGACAGTTTGCACGTGAGCATGTGTGCGTCAGCGCGCACTGCGCTGCGCCTGCGCACCCACACATGGTCGATGCACGACGACTGCAGGTGTCCGTCGACGATCGCCTCGCGCGTTATCTCGCTAGTAGGTATTGCACATTGTAGTCCGTGTTCACTCAACATGGTTTTGTAATTAGAAGTTGTCGTGTTTATTCGGTTATTTAGCAAGTCCAAGTTCATGTCACCAATCAACACTATATCGTCGAGCTTTGAAATATTTCTCAGCAAGAGATTAATCTCGTCTATGAATTTCAATTTATTGGTATTCGGTGGTCTGTAAACTGCTATTATATGCAGCATATTTTTTTTTGTAGCCTTCAACTCTCCATGTATTACTTCGGAGGCTGAGGTTTTTTTTATTTCGGCGTGAAAATTTAAGTGGTCCTTGACATATACGATCAGTCCTCCTCCCCGACGTTTTTCCCTTGTGTTTGCATATAATTGATATCCTGGTATTGAGTAAAAAGGGAGTTCTTCACTTTTAATATTGACTTCTGATAATACTATTACCTCCAGCTTGTCATCGCATAATTTCAGCAAGGCCGTAAGCTCGTTAAACTGTTTTCTTATAGATCTAATATTTAGGTGTACTATATCCAGTTGTTTCTGTTTGTACGTAATATATTTACTCCATAAATTTACATTATCATATCTAGTATATTCTATGTCTTTATCTAGGAACTCGAATGTTTGGTTCATAATATGTAACAAGAATATTTATTATAATTATTAGATAATGAGTAGTGTGTACGCGCTCTTAATATGCCCGGTATTTATGTTGTTTACTCTGCGTCCGTTACGCTATGATTTTCGTTTTTAAGCAGGGAATCGATATCCTCTTCGCGTTTTATATTATAAATCTTCCTTTCGTTCTCACTCTTCTTCACAAGGATACTAGAGTTCTGATACCACACGAAGGTATACTCGGGCTGAAGCCGCTTTTTGGCAGTCAAAAAAAGCCTACGTTGATGACGAGTGAGATGATATATTTTCACAGAAAAAAGTAAAAAGATTTGCTTTGCCGCCTTTTTATTTTTTTTAATTGAAAAACGAAGTGTATTTTTCTGCCGAAAATACGCCAATTATTAGAGCCTACAATTAGAAGGTATAATACCTGGCGAGGTGTAAGCCCGGCCCGGCCGGCCAGGGCGGCGACCTGGACGCGGTCGGGGTTCTCTTCAATGGTGTATGCGCTGGAAACAAAAACACAATTTAAAGGGGCCCCCACTGACTACCAGTCCGCCTGCAGTCTCAGATCGTATCGGGCGGCCTGCAGTCCTAGACCAATAACGTCCACACACATAAGCGATTATTGCCTGCCGGCACAAAGTGACAGTTCAGTATAGTATGAAAAAATTAGTCCTAATGAAATTCCGCAACATGGCGCGTGTTTATAGTCAAATTTGAACACTTACAGCTCTAAACGCTCCACGGCGAGCCGCGGTAGTCGCGGCATTGTTTCTGAAATGGGAAGAACATACAACTTTTTTAGAAATTTGTAAGGCGAGAATGCTCAACCCAATAATACACGTACATCATGGACGCCAATTATTGGGCTGTACATTCTTGAGTTGAGCATTATTTGGCTGTGCATTAGCGGTTCCCCTAAACATGACGGCACTGCAAATCCTGCCAGGTCGGCCAGGCAACGTCGCCAACGTCATAGAGTGGCAACGCCGCACGCAACGTATTTGTACACGACATTTGTGACACACACATACGTAAAATTGATGAAAAAATTACGTTGGTTTATGTATGATTTCTGTATGAAACAAAGTTTTTCTATTAATTTTGCGCAAACGAATATTCGAAAGTAGATAAATGAGCAAATATTTGTGTAGTAATAGTGTTTAGTGCCTTAATTAAAGCAGATTGAATTTTGTATGAAAATCGAACCACCTTAAGGTGGGGGATACAATCGCCACCATATATATCGGAGCGGACAATGCGTCACAAATATATTAACACATTCTCTATTATCAAAGACGTTAAAGTAATTACATGTTCTATGTTTGAACATTTTGGCCGCTATATCTGATGACAACTGTACATTCCTAGTGGAAAACTCACGTTTTAGTAATTAAAGTCCCGGGTAAATCTTGACTGTGATCTAATAGAAGTAGGTGGAGTATATAATGTATGAAAACATTGATTAAATAATTGCTTGCCTGAATGTTTGTGTTTATGTTTGTCTAATGACATTGACAAAAGTCATAAAAACACATTAGGCGGGCCCTGTATCATAAATACAAAATGGTAGGTTACTAAACCAAAGAGGTTAGAATTAAAAGCAGATGATGTTGTATAGTTCGTTACAGAAGCAACGTTATTACGTATATATTTTCACAGAAAAAAGTAAAAAGATTTGCTTTGCCGCCTTTTTATTTTTTTTAATTGAAAAACGAAGTGTATTTTTCTGCCGAAAATACGCCAATTATTAGAGCCTACAATTAGAAGGTATAATACCTGGCGAGGTGTAAGCCCGGCCCGGCCGGCCAGGGCGGCGACCTGGACGCGGTCGGGGTTCTCTTCAATGGTGTATGCGCTGGAAACAAAAACACAATTTAAAGGGGCCCCCACTGACTACCAGTCCGCCTGCAGTCTCAGATCGTATCGGGCGGCCTGCAGTCCTAGACCAATAACGTCCACACACATAAGCGATTATTGCCTGCCGGCACAAAGTGACAGTTCAGTATAGTATGAAAAAATTAGTCCTAATGAAATTCCGCAACATGGCGCGTGTTTATAGTCAAATTTGAACACTTACAGCTCTAAACGCTCCACGGCGAGCCGCGGTAGTCGCGGCATTGTTTCTGAAATGGGAAGAACATACAACTTTTTTAGAAATTTGTAAGGCGAGAATGCTCAACCCAATAATACACGTACATCATGGACGCCAATTATTGGGCTGTACATTCTTGGGTTGAGCATTATTTGGCTGTGCATTAGCGGTTCCCCTAAACATGACGGCACTGCAAATCCTGCCAGGTCGGCCAGGCAACGTCGCCAACGTCATAGAGTGGCAACGCCGCACGCAACGTATTTGTACACGACATTTGTGACACACACATACGTAAAATTGATGAAAAAATTACGTTGGTTTATGTATGATTTCTGTATGAAACAAAGTTTTTCTATTAATTTTGCGCAAACGAATATTCGAAAGTAGATAAATGAGCAAATATTTGTGTAGTAATAGTGTTTAGTGCCTTAATTAAAGCAGATTGAATTTTGTATGAAAATCGAACCACCTTAAGGTGGGGGATACAATTGCCACCATATATATCGGAGCGGACAATGCGTCACAAATATATTAACACATTCTCTATTATCAAAGACGTTAAAGTAATTACATGTTCTATGTTTGAACATTTTGGCCGCTATATCTGATGACAACTGTACATTCCTAGTGGAAAACTCACGTTTTAGTAATTAAAGTCCCGGGTAAATCTTGACTGTGATCTAATAGAAGTAGGTGGAGTATATAATGTATAAAAACATTGATTAAATAATTGCTTGCCTGAATGTTTGTGTTTATGTTTGTCTAATGACATTGACAAAAGTCATAAAAACACATTAGGCGGGCCCTGTATCATAAATACAAAATGGTAGGTTACTAAACCAAAGAGGTTAGAATTAAAAGCAGATGATGTTGTATAGTTCGTTACAGAAGCAACGTTATTACGTATATATTTTCACAGAAAAAAGTAAAAAGATTTGCTTTGCCGCCTTTTTATTTTTTTTAATTAAAAAACGAAGTGTATTTTTCTGCCGAAAATACGCCAATTATTAGAGCCTACAATTAGAAGGTATAATACCTGGCGAGGTGTAAGCCCGGCCCGGCCGGCCAGGGCGGCGACCTGGACGCGGTCGGGGTTCTCTTCAATGGTGTATGCGCTGGAAACAAAAACACAATTTAAAGGGGCCCCCACTGACTACCAGTCCGCCTGCAGTCTCAGATCGTATCGGGCGGCCTGCAGTCCTAGACCAATAACGTCCACACACATAAGCGATTATTGCCTGCCGGCACAAAGTGACAGTTCAGTATAGTATGAAAAAATTAGTTCTAATGAAATTCCGCAACATGGCGCGTGTTTATAGTCAAATTTGAACACTTACAGTTCTAGCCGGCGGACGGCGATAATCGGTAGCCGCGGCGGCATTTTTTCTGAAATGGGAAGAACATACAACTTTTTTAGAAATTTGTAAGGCGCCATCCCGCTTCTTCCCTCGTTTTATAACACGCTTTTATTAGGTGTGTTATAATGTATATTATTCTGTTTTTAGTATTTGTTATAGCGGCAACAGAAATACATATCTGTGAAAATATCAACTGTCTAGCTATCACGGTTCGTGAGATACAGCCTGGTGACAGACAGACAGACAGAGGAGTCTTAGTAATAGGGTCCCGTTTTTACCCTTTGGGTACGGAACCCTAAAAAATTATGCGTACTATCTTGTCTTTGACACGCTTGGGGGACTAGATTTTTTCCCATGAAGGTCTACTCCACTGTTTTCCTCAGAAATAGGACGCTTTTGACTAACCGTATGGCCACCGGTTTTATCCGGTGGCTCAGCATCCTGCTCCATCGTCTCATCATCTCCATAGTTTGTCAAGGGGCTGTCTCATTTCAAACATAGACAGAGAGAATCATACTATCTTTGTCTTACACTAGTAGTAGTAAATATAAGTATTTTATCAGGCACTTACCGTATATATCAATAAGGTGTCCTTCGTTTTTCTTCGCAAATCAGAAAAATATTTTTTCAGTTTATACCAGGCTGACACCTGTAATAGAAATATTAGAAATAAGACCATACTTAGCTTGTAATATCTTTTTTGAAATAAATCCCCATAGCAAACGGACTAATTATAGAGCCTACAATTAGAAGGTATAATACCTGTCCAGGTGTCAGCCCGGCACGGCGGGCTAGGGCGGCGACCTGTACGCGGTCCGGCCTTTCGTTTATCGTATACGCTCTGGAAACAAAAACACAATTTAAAGGGGCCCACTGACTACCAGTCCGCCTGCAGTCTCAGATCGTATCGGGCGGCCTGCAGTCCTAGACCAATAACGTCCACACACACAAGCGATTATTGCCTGCCGGCACAAAGTGACAGTTCAGTATAGTATGAAAAAATTAGTCCTAATGAAATTCCGCAACATGGCGCGTGTTTATAGTCAAATTTGAACACTTACAGCTCTTAACGCTCGACGGCGAGCCGCGGTAGTCGCGGCATTGTTTCTGAAATGGGAAGAACATACAACTTTTTTAGAAATTTGTAAGGCGCCATCCCGCTTCTTCCCTCGTTTTATAACACGCTTTTATTAGGTGTGTTATAATGTATATTATTCTGTTTTTAGTATTTGTTATAGCGGCAACAGAAATACATATCTGTGAAAATATCAACTGTCTAGCTATCACGGTTCGTGAGATACAGCCTGGTGACAGACAGACAGAGGAGTCTTAGTAATAGGGTCCCGTTTTTACCCTTTGGGTACGGAACCCTAAAAAATTATGCGTACTATCTTGTCTTTGACGCGCTTGGGGGACTAGATTTTTTCCCATGAAGGTCTACTCCACTGTTTTCCTCAGAAATAGGACGCTTTTGACTAACCGTATGGCCACCGGTTTTATCCGGTGGCTCAGCATCCTGCTCCATCGTCTCATCATCTCCATAGTTTGTCAAGGGGCTGTCTCATTTCAAACATAGACAGAGAGAATCATACTATCTTTGTCTTACACTAGTAGTAGTAAATATAAGTGTTTTATCAGGCACTTACCGTATATATCAATAAGGTGTCCTTCGTTTTTCTTCGCAAATCAGAAAAATATTTTTTCAGTTTATACCAGGCTGACACCTGTAATAGAAATATTAGAAATAAGACCATACTTAGCATACAATCTGTCAATTTTGACAGTTTTGACAGATGTGTTAAACTACATTTTACATCCCATGACTAATGTTGAAGGTCCTATCGAAATCGGACAAGCCGTTTCGATTTGGGATCCAAAACTGTCAGAATGTCACAAACTGACAATTTTGACAGATAGTTTAAATCTACACTTAACAATGTCACTGGGTGCTAAATTCTATCCCAAAAAGATAATTTTTATTGAAAATGACAAAAACTGTCAATATTGACAGTTTTGACAGATGTGTCAAACTACATTTTCCATCCCATGACTAATGTTGAAGGTCCTATCGAAATCGGACAAGCCGTTTCGATTTGGGATCCAAAACTGTCAGAATGTCACAAACTGTCAATTTTGACAGATAGTATAAATCTACACAACAATGTCACTGGGTGCTAAATTCTATCCCAAAAAGATAACTGTCACTGAAAATGACAAAAACTGTCAAACTGTCAATTTTGACAGTTTTGACAGATGTGTCAAACTACATTTTCCATCCCATGACTAATGTTCAAGGTCCTATCACGTCTCAAAAATTTAATCCGAAATAACTTTAATGCAATTGGTGCCTAATGGCAATTGGTTAATGGCGGAACTAATGGTTAATGCAATTGATCAATGGTTAATCTAAATTAACAATTACGGCCAACACTGCTGTGAATATCTGATGATTTTAGGGGACCGTAGTCAACTGGGAACCCTTATAGTTTCGTCATGTCTGTCAATTAATTAATAACATAATACCGCTGACAGCATCAAATCAAATTGACAAATAGCGGCACGGAGTCAAAAAGATACTAAATAAATATGCTACTTCCCGGGTTAGCTTACCGGGGTATAAAAATTAGTACTAAATTGTTAACTTATTTCATACTAGCTGTGCCCGCGGCTCCGCCCGCGTGGAATCTCCATACAAACTTTCAACCTTTTTTTCACCACCTTAGGGGATGAATTTTCAAAAACGCTGAAATTAGTTTTCTTGTATTTCAATAATATATCTTTTTACGAAGTTTCAAATTGTTAGCTTAAAATAAATCTTGAACCCCATACAAATTTTCATCCCCTTTTTAACCCCGTTAGGGGTGAAATTTCTCAAATTTTTATAGCCTATAACCTGGCCGGGGATTTTTTCGATAGATTAGTAAAGTTTGCATCAAAATCCGTTCAGCCGTTTTCAAGTGATGCGCGGTCAAATAAACAGACAAACAGATAAACAGACAAACAGACAAAAATTCTAAAAACTGTTGGAACGTGTTCTGTTATCGATTCTAAGTATCCCCAGCCAACTTTTTTTCAAATATCTTCCATGTACAGACTTTCGACCCTCTTCCGCTTTATTATATGTATAGATTGGCTGTGCAATCTAGTAAGTTCCAAAGAAAATTTTGAGAATCGCTGAAATCTGTCTTAAAAATGACACATATTTGTGCCACCTGTATAAAGGTAATCTTGTGCAATATCAATAACTTACAAATTTTGAAACCAAAGCGTATTTAGATTTAATTTTGAATAACATAAGTGTACGTTCAATCATTTTTTATTTAATTTGAAATTTGGCAACAAAAAGGCTTATAAATTAAAACACACATATGTGTCACTGGCATAGGAGTAAGGATTTTTTGATCACAGACGCTGTGTCACCGGCGTCGAACGTGTTAATTGATTTTACTTTGTAATCCGCTACTGCGTGTCAGATTACTTGTAATGTATTCAAGTGACACGGTGAATTACCATTACATATTAAGGAATCAGTAATCATCTATACAAATATTCTAATTACAAGTAATTGGAATCAATGTCGATTCCAAATTACTGGAATTGTTGACTTGATTACTTCCAGATTACTTTTATATATTAAGTAGCTGAGTTCACGTTTGGGCTTCGGGCGTCAAAACTATCAAAATTATACTCGCTTCTCGCCGCTCGCCAACCATTTTGTATAAATAACCAATCCTGATAATCCTAACGAGCTCATTTTGCTAGATGTAAACAAGAAATAATTTTAGATACCTTTAAAGATTATTTAATAATAGTCAGAATATTCCTTCAAAAGTAAATTTAATTCAAAACTACATTGTAATTATATTTGTAACAGTAAATTTAAATATTTAGCGACTGGCTTAAGTAGATAGATATAAGATGTTTATGTATAGTTGTGATGGTAAGCCGTTATTTTACTTGTGTATTCGGCTTGGATCACTTCAACCTTTTGAATAAAAAAAAAACTTCAATTATAAACAATAGTTTTATTTATTCAACTCAAACAAAATAAAATTAAAATAAACTTATCGCTTTTACTTACTTAAGCTTTAAATTAAAATATTCGACTGTAAAAAATGGTACAGACAGTATCAATAATATGTAAACATTTCGGCACACACTCAAATTCGATATATTATTGATGCTGACTGTACTACTTACAATGCCTTTCATTACAAACAGAGTGCGGACACCATTCACAATTAATAGGAATTATTTGTCTGATATGTACAAAAAAAGCTAAGTGAATTCGGAATACGAGATAAAATTGTATTTCTTACATTTAAGAATGTTTTTCTTTATTCAAATTGGCTTTTAAAATTACTCTTCGCTCAAAGAGCTCGTCTGATAATCTGTTGCTTTTAGGAGTATTTGTCATCGTCGCGTACGAGAACAGTCGTTCTACTGGAGCTGAGGAGGTCAGAGGTGTATTATACTTTAGGAAAACTTTTTTTATCTCAGGATATTTGTTCAGGATATCCAGTGACCGTGATGTATCTGATAGATATCCTAATATAGAATATTCGGCTCTGATTGAGTGTCCGCTGCTGGTGTTACTGTTGATACTAAAATTATCACTGTTTGAATTACTGAAATCGTAAAACGCGTCATGAATGTCAGGTGTATGTTGAAATATCTCCGGCTCGATATTTGAATGATGTGAATATTCCTCTGATACAGCCGCCGAAAATATTTATTTTAACCGAGCGTGATGTTCGATATCAACGCATGGATACCAAGTATTTTTGAATCTCGGATAGCTGTGTGCGGCGATAATTGCCTTTTCTGCGGCAGGTCCTGTAAGTTTCAATATGTTATCGAAGCGATCCTGCACTTTTTTTAATAATTGGACCGCAATTGGTTTACAATATTGATAACTGTTTTGCTGTAGTGCTTGTTCTTTTTTTTTTAAGCATTAGTAGTGTTGGTAACAATAAACCGTAATAGGTATTATTTTCGCCTTGGAGAATATCTAGTACTGTTGCTACAGGTTTCAAACAAGACAGATATTCTTCTATATAATTGAAGTCTCTATTACGCAGTATGCTTTCTAAACCGAGCCCTTCATGCAGAACACTGCTTTTTTCTTTAATCGATAAAATTTGCTTTAGGGCATCATACATGCTGTTCCAACGAGTTTCGCCTGGGCGACTAAGATTATGTCCCAATATATTTTGAATAATTTCCGAGCTTTTGGGACGATTCGCCATTTTCCAAAGTTGATTACATTTGTCTATTACATTGTTATGAATGTTGGACAGAACAGTGTCAGCGGAAACGGCAAGTAAATGTTTTAAATCTGTGGTTGCAATCAGATTTAAAGTATGGGAACAGCATCGCATGTGATACGGCAACAGTGCTTGATCATTTAAAAAATCAATACAACCTTTATCTGAAATCATCAAGGGCTCGTCTTCGTTATCATTGTATGACACGGTCTCACAATTGTCTATTATTTATATGCTGCTTGGGTGAACTCCGAATTCTTTAAAAGCCTTTACAAAATTGCTTCCATTATCTGTGGTAACAGCAACAATCTTAGGCAAATCTAAGTCAAATTCATGTAAAATATCTCTTAGTAGATTTGTTATTCGATCGTAACTATGCACTCCCGGGAATCTCCGACATGCTAATGCCCTTGATGATCTTAGGAAAGTATCAGGATCGATCCAATGGGCTGTAAGACCTAAAAAACTTCTTTTCCGGTTGGACCAAATGTCTGCAGTAGCACAGATAAAATTTACTCTGGTCATTAAATCTTTAATTACTTTAACTTGATCATCATAATGTTGTTTTATACGACGGGTCAAAGTTGTACGACTCATAATTTTCAATCCAAAACTATCGACATGCAGTCTCTTTAAGATTTGAATGAAATGTGGGTCTTCTACACAACTGAGTGGTATCACCGAATGTATAAAAAAATTAACTGTGTCTCTTTCAAACTCGTCTTGTCAGTATACGCTGCTAATTTTAAGCACTTGATGATTTTGAACTGATGTTGGTTTTGGAATTTTTCTTTTCTTCTCAGTGCAATATGATTTGAATTCTTCAACACAGTCAGATCCATGTTTTCTTTTCAGGTGTTTAATGAAGTTGGAAGAGCATTTTTTAAATCCTTTTATTTCAACGTTAGATGGTAAACATTTCGTACACGCTGCGACGGTGGTCGAATTTGTTGTTTTAGACGTAACTTTGGAAAAAAACGTATCGTCAAATATAGTTTCAGATTCGAAACTTGAGGCTGATGTTGCTTCACCGACGACAGCTGATGTATCGGAATCCATATTCCATACTAATTGGTTTTATGGGATGAATTTATAAATAAAATTGAAAACTCGCTGAAATGCAGTGACATTAGTCAAATTCAATTAACATTGTCAGTGTGGCATATAATAATCTTTTAGTAGAACCTCTTCAACGTTATCTAAATAGGTCTGATAACAATATCCCTTAAAAAGGCAGCGATATTGTTACATTTTCTTGGATATTCTACTTTAGTATCTGAAGCGTTTATTTAAATAGCGTTCGCTTTATTAATCAAATTAAGTAAACAAGATATATTTTCAAGCATACTTTTCAATTTTATTAACAGCCTCAAACCAAAATGTTTCAAATATTTGTATAGGTATCTTCTGTAATAGTTTTCTTAAGTATGATGGCTGTGTTACACATGTACAATTACCAACTCCTAAGGTCTCTATTTTGTCGCGAAGACCATTTTTTTGGTGTTTTCAAAGTACCTCTGAGTGATTCCCAAAAAAGTGGCATCGGCAGGTTAAAGTTAACGAAAAATATTTTTTTGTACTTTTTTCACTTTTAAGAATTAAAAATATTTTTTACAATTTCAAGTACTCCAAATTTCTTGGAGGGAACGGAATATTAATAAAAATGAAGAAGTTATGACAAGTTGAAGTTTTGTCATACAGGTTAAAGTTAAACTACACAGGTTAGGAGTGAAATGTAGCAGAAACAGAGAGTTTTAATATAAAATATATGAGTAAACTTATTAAAATAGGATATTGTGGGTAGATCTGATATTCGTGATATACGCATATGGGTAAGTAAGTAAAGTACGAGTCAGTCTCAACCCAAACTTGGTATTTGATTTACATCCTTAACATTGGCGCAGTCGGTAGGATAGGTACCTACTTAGTTAAAATTATATATTGAAGGAAGTTAAAATTAAATATTTGTTTAAAGAGAACGGCATGATTCCAGTTTGGGTGTATAATATAAAGCTCTACCATCAGTCCATCATCGTTGAATGTTGGCGGAGGGTTATATTAACGGCCGCTTCTGTATAAAAGCAAAGTTCTGTCATTCAATAATGCATAGTCGCAGAAAGAGGTTCCCAAGGGATAGGGCGCTACCGCCTGACCGCTGTGTTAAGCGCGCTAGTGCTACTGAGTTAGATATAGACACGGCTAAAAAGACGAATCACATCAAATGATCCGCTTGCTACCTAAAACTTCGGCACGCTCACCGGACTCGCAAGGTAGTCCAGGGTGGAATGACCGACTGATCGTGGAGTTCTTGCAGGAAGCTCGTTGGAACGGCAACAGATCTTGATACATTAAGATGGAGGTGGAAGAGCGAAAAACGCCATGGAATATTTACAAGTGCACCTGCAACCCTGTAATGCGGGGGACCTCGCGGTGAAGGAGAAATGGCGGTCATACTTTCACGAGCCACCCTACTGATCTCAGAAACAAATACTATTTAATGTTATTGATAATGCCTGTGGAAGTCCACTCAGCTCTTCACCACATATATTACAAATGGTAGAAACGGGGAAAGCTCTTGGAGTTAAGGGAGCCTTCGAAACCTGGAAGCCGAGGCCTAGTAGTGTGGGCATTTGAACCATCCTATTCAACAGCATACTCCTCTCCAAGTTTCCAGTATCGTTCATAACCAAGTCTCCATTGGTATTTATTAATTATATTCAAGAAAAGAGCCACGTTCCCCACCATTAAGATGTGTGAAGGTATTATGAATTACGTACGGTCTTGAGGGGTTATACCTCTTTATTCTGGGTCTGGAACATCCTGTTTTATGCGGGTACGGTTTTCTGCAGGATCCCATTTTTGTAGTATACGTGCTAATATAATAACATTCACACAAGCATTCTGTTTGTGGGATACTGCACGTTACTACTAGAACAGTCTCCTGTAGAATACCGTACCCGCAAAAAAGGGATGTTCAGTGGGAAAGAGCCCTTAAAACAGGCTCCGCACTAGTCAACCACACCCAGAATAGGCACAATGGTTGTCGATTTGCCGAAAATGCCCAGCAAAACTAACTTACTAACTAGTCTAGTGACTATGAATTTCGGTTTTGGCTACAATAAGTTTATGGAGAAATATAATATATAATTGAAAAAGTCGAAAAACACGTCCTGCATTTTATGTTTCTGAACCCCCAGACGACCTGCACAAGCTCACGATATTATGCTAGTAAAAGCGGTCATATATAGACTGAAAGGTAGTGTAAATATATGGATCGAGTCAGAAGTCACAATAACCTGCCAAGACTTACTTTAACCTGTACATTGATCACAGGTTAAAGTTAAGCAGGTTACAGTGAAAAATGCATTTTATAGATTTTATCTTTTAAACGAATAATAATACGAATGTCTCACTTTTAGCATAGATAGATATACCTTCATGCAATATTAAAATGATATTATTACATTATGCCCCATACCAATTTCGTAAAATAATCGAGACAAGTTAAAGTTATCATTCCTGTTACAAACTCCAGATTTCAGCCTTTGATCAGTTGTCTCTCTGAAACTACGACACTTGGGTCATGATGGTTCCATACGATGGTTAGTTTGATACTTACTTAATACTTTGCCATAACTATGATCTAAAT
Organism: Cydia strobilella; assembly: GCF_947568885.1. Classification (NCBI taxonomy): domain Eukaryota; kingdom Metazoa; phylum Arthropoda; class Insecta; order Lepidoptera; family Tortricidae; genus Cydia; species Cydia strobilella. Next base: position 5,575,081 of record NC_086061.1, on the reverse strand, counting down.
ATAATTTTCTATGTGTGAGTGAGATGCAATACCGCGGATGTACAGGTTACAGTGAAAATATCCTTGGACAAACTTCATGCATGAATATTGTTGTAAAAAAATTAATATAAGACCCGTGCAACGTACATTTTAAAAGGTATTGTTTATGTTATCTTAAAGCATGATACTTTATTAACAACAATTGGTGCTTATAAAATCTAAAGAACTAAAACTGGAACAGAGATGCGTTTGGACAAGACAGGTTACAGTGAAAACTGGTACTCTTAATTTTTTTTTTAATATATGTATTAAATTTAATTAAAAATAATGACTTGGCCTCGATAAACATTGTTTTTGTTTATCTATACATATTTTTGTTTCATAAGAAAAAGAGAAAATAAGCATACATTCCATTCAAAAACTCGATTCGAGGTTAAGAAGCCACTATTTTGAGAATCACTCCTCTATCACTTCTTCCCAACAATTATCAAAATACAAACGGTGTATTCGTTTGAACATCATCTTCAGGCACCGCTCACGAAAATTTAACGGACAACAGCATAAGTTGGGCTCTGTTAAAAAATAAACGGGTAACATAAATAAACATGTCCTTTTAAAGATTTTCAGTTATTTTTTTTTTTTTTTTTAAATCTGACCGTAATTGGCATTTCCATTTCCTCGCCGAATTTTCATTATTTCTAATCTTCATTATTTTGCCATAATATTAAAACAACGGAATTCCTCCGCATCGATAAAGTATGCCATAATGTATATGTACTCGTCACTCGAAATACATAATTAAAAAATATTAAACTTATCAAAGGGATTCAACACCAACAATCAACATTTATTTAAGTATTTATTTTATTTTATTTTTAATGGCTTTTATTATAATAGCCAGTGTCATGTTTTATTATTGTATACAAACCAGGTAAAGATTAGAATAGAAATTCGAGTATAGAAATAAATAATGAAACGAATACAAATTTACATGGAACAAAAAAGAAGTAAGACAAGGGTAAAGAGAGAAAAATACATTTGTTTTACTTAATAATAAATAAATGAATTATGACCGCCCTTGGCCCGCAGGATTTTATAAGGATTGAGCGAGGAATCTCTCAGGGCGACAGTTCGAGTCCTTTGTGGGTTCTGCCTAGCTCCAAATGGCATTGCTGTATGATACGAATGTCATACTGTTTCCCCATAGCAAACGGACTAATTATATAGCCTACAATTAGAAGGTATAATACCTGGCCAGGTGTCAGCCCGGTACGGCCGTCCAGGGCGGCGACCTCGTCCCGGTTTGGGTTTTGGTTAATGTCGTATGCCAGTACTACCAGTCCGCCTGCAGTCTCAGATCGTATCGGGCGGCCTGCAGTCCTAGACCAATAACGTCCACACACATAAGCGATTATTGCCTGCCGGCAATTGCCTGCTGTAACCTCTGCGACTACAGACTATCAGTTGAGAGTCGTCAGTTTTCCGCCGTACGGCAGATATTGTAATTTCGTCCAAATATTGATCACCAAACTGTACATTTTCACCGGCGTCCAAGTAGATTTTTCTCAACTCTTCAGTTAGTGGGATCCATAATTTCCGTGTTTGATGTCTTTTTTTTAATGAGTTTTTTACTTTCGTGAATACATCCGTAGTCGTAATGCCAGTGTGTTTACTAGCAGGTTTCAGATCGTCAGGAACTTCAAACACACGACCATCGGGTACTTCGATTGAGGTTATGCACATCGTATTTGTTTTTCCTTCCGGGCCCGTCGCTAGTACCTCGAACGTAAATCTTAACTTTTCCATGGTTTTGTTTTTACTAGAAATGTCGTTTTATAAGACAATTATCAAGAATTGTTAGGAATCCGCCAATAATAAACGTATTGTGTTGCTCTGAAAACAAAGATTTTATTTAACCAAAAGTTTACATTTTTAAACTAAACTTATTTAGCCTTATACACACTAAGAACATACCTGAAAACAAAGAAACGAGATTTAAAGTCTATTAATTGGCATGTCGATTCCAACCGCCCTTGGCCCGCAGGATTTTATAAGGATTGAGCGAGGAATCTCTCAGGGCGACAGTTCGAGTCCTTTGTGGGTTCTGCCTAGCTCCAAATGGCATTGCTGTATGATACGAATGTCATACTGTTTCCCCATAGCAAACGGACTAATTATAGAGCCTACAATTAGAAGGTATAATACCTGGCCAGGTGTCAGCCCGGTACGGCCGTCCAGGGCGGCGACCTCGTCCCGGTTTGGGTTTTGGTTAATGTCGTATGCCAGTACTACCAGTCCGCCTGCAGTCTCAGATCGTATCGGGCGGCCTGCAGTCCTAGACCAATAACGTCCACACACATAAGCGATTATTGCCTGCCGGCAATTGCCTGCTGTAACCTCTGCGACTACAGACTATCAGTTGAGAGTCGTCAGTTTTCCGCCGTACGGCGGATATTATAATTTCGTCCAAATATTGATCACCAAACTGTACATTTTCACCGGCGTCCAAGTAGATTTTTCTCAACTCTTCAGTTAGTGGGATCCATAATTTCCGTGTTTGATGTCTTTTTTTTAATGAGTTTTTTACTTTCGTGAATACATCCGTATTCGTAATGCCAGTGTGTTTACTAGCAGGTTTCAGATCGTCAGGAACTTCAAACACACGACCATCGGGTACTTCGATTGAGGTTATGCACATCGTATTTGTTTTTCCTTCCGGGCCCGTCGCTAGTACCTCGAACGTAAATCTTAACTTTTCCATGTTTTTGTTTTTACTAGAAATGTCGTTTTATAAGACAATTATCAAGAATTGTTAGGAATCCGCCAATAATAAACGTATTGTGTTGCTCTGAAAACAAAGATTTTATTTAACCAAAAGTTTACATTTTTAAACTAAACTTATTTAGCCTTATACACACTAAGAACATACCTGAAAACAAAGAAACGAGATTTAAAGTCTATTAATTGGCATGTCGATTCCAACCGCCCTTGGCCCGCAGGATTTTATAAGGATTGAGCGAGGAATCTCTCAGGGCGACAGTTCGAGTCCTTTGTGGGTTCTGCGTAGCTCCAAATGGCATTGCTGTATGATACGAATGTCATACTGTTTCCCCATAGCAAACGGACTAATTATAGAGCCTACAATTAGAAGGTATAATACCTGGCCAGGTGTCAGCCCGGTACGGCCGTCCAGGGCGGCGACCTCGTCCCGGTTTGGGTTTTGGTTAATGTCGTATGCCAGTACTACCAGTCCGCCTGCAGTCTCAGATCGTATCGGGCGGCCTGCAGTCCTAGACCAATAACGTCCACACACATAAGCGATTATTGCCTGCCGGCAATTGCCCGCTGTAACCTCTGCGACTACAGACTATCAGTTGAGAGTCGTCAGTTTTCCGCCGTACGGCGGATATTATAATTTCGTCCAAATATTGATCACCAAACTGTACATTTTCACCGGCGTCCAAGTAGATTTTTCTCAACTCTTCAGTTAGTGGGATCCATAATTTCCGTGTTTGATGTCTTTTTTTTAATGAGTTTTTTACTTTCGTGAATACATCCGTAGTCGTAATGCCAGTGTGTTTACTAGCAGGTTTCAGATCGTCAGGAACTTCAAACACACGACCATCGGGTACTTCGATTGAGGTTATGCACATCGTATTTGTTTTTCCTTCCGGGCCCGTCGCTAGTACCTCGAACATAAATCTTAACTTTTCCATGGTTTTGTTTTTACTAGAAATGTCGTTTTATAAGACAATTATCAAGAATTGTTAGGAATCCGCCAATAATAAACGTATTGTGTTGCTCTGAAAACAAAGATTTTATTTAACCAATAGTTTACATTTTTAAACTAAACTTATTTAGCCTTATACACACTAAGAACATACCTGAAAACAAAGAAACGAGATTTAAAGTCTATTAATTGGCATGTCGATTCCAACCGCCCTTGGCCCGCAGGATTTTATAAGGATTGAGCGAGGAATCTCTCAGGGCGACAGTTCGAGTCCTTTGTGGGTTCTGCCTAGCTCCAAATGGCATTGCTGTATGATACGAATGTCATACTGTTTCCCCATAGCAAACGGACTAATTATAGAGCCTACAATTAGAAGGTATAATACCTGGCCAGGTGTCAGCCCGGTACGGCCGTCCAGGGCGGCGACCTCGTCCCGGTTTGGGTTTTGGTTAATGTCGTATGCCAGTACTACCAGTCCGCCTGCAGTCTCAGATCGTATCGGGCGGCCTGCAGTCCTAGACCAATAACGTCCACACACATAAGCGATTATTGCCTGCCGGCAATTGCCTGCTGTAACCTCTGCGACTACAGACTATCAGGTGAGAGTCGTCAGTTTTCCGCCGTACGGCGGATATTATAATTTCGTCCAAATATTGATCACCAAACTGTACATTTTCACCGGCGTCCAAGTAGATTTTTCTCAACTCTTCAGTTAGTGGGATCCATAATTTCCGTGTTTGATGTCTTTTTTTTAATGAGTTTTTTACTTTCGTGAATACATCCGTAGTCGTAATGCCAGTGTGTTTACTAGCAGGTTTCAGATCGTCAGGAACTTCAAACACACGACCATCGGGTACTTCGATTGAGGTTATGCACATCGTATTTGTTTTTCCTTCCGGGCCCGTCGCTAGTACCTCGAACGTAAATCTTAACTTTTCCATGGTTTTGTTTTTACTAGAAATGTCGTTTTATAAGACAATTATCAAGAATTGTTAGGAATCCGCCAATAATAAACGTATTGTGTTGCTCTGAAAACAAAGATTTTATTTAACGGTAAAAATGGGACCCTATTACTAAAACTCTGTCTGTCTGTCACCAGGCTATATCTCATGAACCGTGATAGCTATAGACAGTTGATTTTTTTTACAGATGATGTATTTCTGTTGTCGCTATAACCACAAATACTAAAAACAGAATAAAATAAATATTTAAGTGAGGCTCCCATACAACAAACGTGATTTTTTTGCCGTTTTTAGGGTTCCGTACCTCAAAAGGAAAAAACGGAACCCTTATAGGATCACTCGTGCGTCTGTCTGACTGTCTATCTGTCTGTCTGTCTCTCCGTCTGGCACAGCCTATTTTCTCCTAAACTACTGGGCCAATTAAGTTGAAATTTATGTAAGACGGTCAAGACGGACATGAAACGTAAACAAATGAATTTTAAACATCGGGGCCACTTTTGGGGGGTAAATGAGAAAATTAAAAAATAAAGTTTTTCTACCTGTATCGTGTTACATATTACTTATATTTGCAGGTTTTTGACAACGGGAGATTTATTCAAAACCCTCTCTCGCAATTTTAGGATGGGACATTCAACTGTTTGTAATATCGTTTGTAATAAGTAAGACTACCATCCTGGAGAAATTTGCGTTTTACTCTAATAGACCTGTACCGCTGGCTATATTTTGACCCGTAGGTTATAAAAATATTAAAGTCAATTCTGTTTTCGCTTATGAATACTTTGTTAAGATGTAAATCTTACATTTTGTTTTGTGTCATATATATAATTTGCTTTTCTAGTAATTAGTTATTTTGTGGTAATTATTTTTTATTTTGAATTATCTTGGAGAAAAAAATATTCGAGAGAAAACATGTAACTGTGTTGCATTTAAGATAGTGTTTTTAGTGTGAAAACATAGTTTGTGTCAATTACGTCCACTGCAATCTGATACTATGTCATAATATTCTAAATGACACAAAAAAAAATTAGAGTTAAAAAAATTTACTTAGGTCGAATTTAATCGTTTAAATAGGTCCATTAAATGATTTTGTGTCTTATTAAGGCATAGCTTCATAAGATATTTGATGATTTTGTTGTAACAGGCTGTCACCGTTACAAAAGAATATTAAAGATATTAGAGTTTACATCTTATTAATTTGAAATGCGGGATAAATAAGATGTATGAATTTGTGTCACTTGCATCCACTGCATAAACAAATATTACAAAAATATTATTTGCGTTCAAACGAAGCTAGCGGGCGGTCTGAATGGGCAACGGAGGCCGTGCAGGGTGGGGCCGCGGCGTGACCTTGCCGTACGCAACGCATGTTTACTTCGCCTGTGCGCCAAATTAACGCAACTTATTCAAAGAAGTTACGCAAACAACACAACAACAAGCAACAAGCAAGCAAAGAATGCGTCGAATTATCTTTTACCTATTTAAAACTCATAGATATTGTACAATGTCACCATTATGCAAAAGAACTGTAAGTACATGATTGATTTGCGAGCGAGCTGGCAACATTGCGCAGGGAAATCTTAAAAATATCGCGTTTACGTGAACGCCACATACATTTGTGACAGTGATAGGGAAAAGGTACCACTAAAGTAAAATTTGGTTATTAATACCGTGACTTTCTTTCATTCTTTGATAAAAAAAATTGCTATTTATGCAACAAGTGCGGAAATCATCTTTACGCACGTGTATCATACAATGTTTTACTATGCATTGTGCGAGTAAATAAAAAAACATGTCATGACAAATAAGTTTAATTATTAAAAGGAGTGTTTTAAATCGACACGAGTTGCGAATTACCTATTCGCACGTGTATCGTACGTTTTACAGTACATATGGCCCTTTAAACTTTCGACATATGCACGGTAAGTGCTCTTTTCCGCACTAGTGCGAGAAAGTAGCACCATATGTACTGTAAAAAAAATTGAAAACAAAAAGCACTAGTGCAGAAAAGCAGTACTTTCCGCACGATATGGCTCCGTAGGAAACGCACTTTTCGAGCACATGCATTGTAAAAAAATATATAGGACTGTATCTCCTAAACCATGCGTCGTAGCGCAAAAATAATAAAATTTTCGTTCCCCTTTATGTAACCCAAAAGTAATACATGAAAAATACAATGAAAAAAAAAGAAACAAAATCTTTATAGGGCTGTATTAGCTGTATCTCCTATATCGTGCATCGTAGCGCAAAAATAATCAAATTTTCGCTCCCCTTTAAGAAGCCCCTAATTAAGATTTAAAAACGCAAAAAAGAAAAAAAAGAGGAAAAAATCTTTATAGGGCTGCATCTCCTAAACCGTGCATCGTAGCACAAAAATAATCAAATTTTCGTTCCCCTTAAGAAACCCTTAATTAAAACTTTAAAAAAAAACCAGGAAAAAAACTTTATAGAGCTATTATAGCTATATATATAGATATAATATCTCCTAAACCGTGCATCGTAGCGCAAAAATAATTAAAAAAATCCCTTTAAGAAACCCCTAATTAAGATTGAAAAACGCAAAAAAGAAAAAGTGGAAAAAAAATCATTTTAGGGCTGTATCTCCTAAACCGTGCGTCGTAGCGCAAAAATAATAAAATTTTCGTTCCCCTTTACGGAACCCCAAAGTAATATACAAAAAACACAATGAAAAAAAAAACAGGAAAAAATCTTTATAGGGCTATATCTCCTAAACCGTGCGTGGTAGCGCAAAAATAATCAAAATATCGTTCCCCTTTAAGGATCCCTTAATTAATACTTAAAAAAAAAACCAGGAAAAAAAACTTTATAGAGCTATTATAGCTATACTATATATATAGATATAATATCTCCTAAACCGTGCGTGGTGGCGCAAAAATAATAAAATTTTCGTTCCCCTTTATGCAACCCATAATTTATATTTAAAAAAAAAAACGCAAAATTTAAAAAAAAAATCATTATAGGGCTGTATCTCTTAAACCATGCGTCGTAGCGCAAAAATAATTTAAAAAACCCCTTTAAGAAACCCGTAATTAATACTTTAAAAAAACAAAAAAAAACCAGGAAAAAAAAACTTTATAGAGCTGTATCTCCTAAACCGTGCGTGGTACCGCAAAAACAATAAAATTTTCGTTCCCCTTTATGCAACCCATAATTTATATTAAAAAAAAACGCAAAATTTAAAAAAAAAAAAAACTTTATAGTGCTGTATCTCCTAAACCATGCGTCGTAGCGCAAAAATAATAAAATTTTCGTTCCCCTTTATGAAGCCCCAAAATAATATACAAAAACACAAGAAAAAGAAAGAAAAAAATAATAACAAAAAAACTTTAAAGGGCTGTATCTCCTAAACCGTGCATCGTAGCGCAAAAATAATCAATATCCGTTCCCCTTTAAGAAGCCCCTAATTAAGATTTAATAACGCAAAAAAGAAAAAGAGAAAAAAATCATTTTAGGGCTGTATCTCCTAAACCGTGCGTCGTAGCGCAAAAATAATAAAATTTTCGTTCCCTTTTATGAAACCCCAAAGTAATAACAAAAAACGCAATGACAAAAAAAAGAAAAAAAAAAACAACAAAAAAAACTTTAGGGATGTATCTCCTAAACCGTGCATGGTAGCGAAAAATAATAAAATTTTCATTCCCCTTAAAAAGCCCTTAATTAAGATTTAGAAACGTAAAAAAGAAAAAGAAAAAAATCTATATAGGGCTGTATCTCCTAAACCGTGCGTCGTAGCGCAAAAATAATCAACTTTTCGGTCCCCTTTATGAAACCCCAAAGTAATATACAAAAAACACAATGTAAAAAAGAAAAAAGAAAAAAAACAATAAAAAAACTTTATAGGGCTGTATCTCCTAAACCGTGCGTCGTAGCGCAAAAATAATCAAATTTTCTTTCCTCTTTATTCAACCCTTAATTTATATTAAAAAAAAAAAAACGCTTTCACTAAACTGCTGTAACTCGGAAACTTAGAATCCACAAAGGGGACTTTACTAAATTATGATACATATTAAAGCCTGACCAGTAATATATGATCATTGTCAAGAGGGCGCTGTTCATTCTCATGTATAGGGTGACAGTTCAGTATAGTATGAAAAAATATTGTATTTAATGAACATCATCATCAATATAATTAATGTTGCTTGCCACGCTTAAACATAACAAAAAAACAATAAATTGCGTCTTAAAATAAACTTAAAAAGTCTACTAAAAATCGAAACAAAAGTAATTTTTAAGTCGCTGTTGTGACATTCTCAATCAAATACCACTTTGTCGTTTACCATAAAGACGAAATTTGATTATATCTTTATACAAATAACCTATCAGAGAAAGTGGTACCTTTTGATTAGGAACGTCACAAATGTTGGTCAGTATGAGGAGTGCAGCCTACAGTTTATTTTTAATTATATTTATATACCTACTACGGTAAGATTGATAAGACAATGTAATTATGCCTCCGAATGAAATAAATACACTGTATCGCAAAACTAAGTGGCGAGACAGCTCATAATGCCATCTCTTGGTTGGTCTTAACAAGGGTAAAGGAGATAGTATTAAGATCTCAGTCGCCAGCTGATATTGCGGCAAGTATAATAAGCACCCCACCCGCGTAGGTACCCTTCCCCGCGCACGCCCTTCTTGCTCAATTGAGTTTTATTTTGCCAGATAGTAAAAAAACCGTGGATCAAAATGACCCAAATTATGAATGATGTCTCAATGTGGTATTATAATATTGTAGACGTTAACTTAATAATATGATTTTTTTTTTGTGGCAGATACAGGGTGTTAATTAAAAAAAAATTTTTTTTAAATAAAAGCGGTGGATGAATTTGACACAGATTTGTTTGAATAACATATAACAATGTTCTGTAAAGTACAACACTTCACTTACCGACTCTAATATTTTTTTAGGCGTTTTAGGATCAATATTAGGTATTTATTAAATGCCATTATACCCGTGGATGAAAATGACACAAAATGCGTGTGTACGTCGGAAGCCACTTTGCCTTTACAGGGAAACAAAGAATTTCGTCTCGAATATTTTTTTTACAGAATGCTGATTGAAAAAAGAAATACCTAAATTTCTACCTAAGCTTCTACCTAAGCAAATACCTAGGATGACACAAAATATTATTTTTAGGTTTAGTATATGGTCTGGAAACTATATATAAAAAATAAGCAACATTAATATTCTTATAACCTCAGAAGTTATTGGTACAGGTCTATAAATATACGTTCTCTATGAAAGTATGGTGTAAGGCAACATTAAAGCTTATTAAATTCTACACAAAAAAGTCCTAGGAATCTTTACGGAAAAATACATCTTGTTATAGAAAATAATAGCTGAATCCAGATTTAGCGCTTATACCCTTTCAGGGGATATTCTCTTAATATGAAACTTGGATGAATATGAATTCCACTTTTGTCTATACATTTGTACACGTTATACCCCAATATCAACATTTTACTCGACTGTGACTTTAACAGAAAGTAGGGTTATGGGTTTAAATAATCATAATCAGTACATCCTGTAGCTCAGGATACTGGACGGATTTTTTAAAATGACGTATCGGTAGATTCCTCTTGCCCTTCACAACCTGTTTACATTTGTTTTATTAAAGAAAAATCAGTACAGCCGCCTTGAGAGGATGCCGAATATTAACAGCGCTATGTTAAGTAGAAGTTATTTTTTTAAATATAGGAGGCAAACGAGCAGAGCCCATGAACAGAGGTCGTATCATAGGATTGGTAGATACATTAAATATTACTATACGGTATGTACAAAGAAACAGCGCTATGTTAAGTAGAATTAAACATAGGTAGAGAATCTTTAAAAATAAAACAATAGATACAAATCAGGTGTTAACGAAATGTTGGCCCGTCTTTATATATTATATATATATACCCTACGGAATATTTCATTTAGTTGGATGAATTTAGGGTGGGAGGCTTGTTTAACTTTAATGAAATGAAATATATTTATTTGCATTAAGTGTGGTAACATTCCTGGTCATAATATGTAAAAATAAATCACACACTTAGCTAATAATAAGCATACAATTTTTTTAATGCCTAAACTACACACTAACAACTATAGGTATTTAAACTTTAGGTATTTAAGAACTTTCAAATGAATGTGTGTGTATTTGAGCCACAATTTAAAATTTTCGTTCTTCACTGTAGACCAGATGTACCTATAGAAAAACTGTTTTTTTTTTTTAATTTTTTATTCACGATTATTTTACAAGTATTCTCACGGAGCCCCAACAGAGGCTTTGCGGAGCCCTAGGGGTCCGCGGAGCACACTTTGAGAATGGCTGATATAGACAACTAGATAGCCAAAATAGTGTTACAGGTGCCCTCTAGTAGTAGGTATTAGGTATTGTGATAGGTATAAACAATTTATTTTTATATATATATATGGACATTCCTCGATGGCATCAAGTTGCAACCGGAAAGCGATGATCACATGGCAAATCAAATCCTGAAGACAAAAAGCCACGTCTATTAAGCAGGATATATTCAATAAATGTTTATCCTTTGTTGTTTGATATATAACTAGTAGTTCGCCCCGGACTGAGAACTCGCGGTTTGAACAACAAGAAAACCTTTAACAATTATATATATATACTAGCTGTGCCCGCGGCTCCGCCCGCGTGGAATCTCCATATAAACTTTCAACCTTTTTTTCACCACCTTAGGGGATGAATTTTCAAAAACGCTGAAATTAGTTTTCTTGTATTTCAATAATATATCTTTTTACGAAGTTTCAAATTGCTAGCTTAAAATAAATCTTGAACCCCATACAAATTTTCATCCCCTTTTTAACCCCGTTAGGGGTGAAATTTCTCAATTTTTTATAGCCTATAACCTGGCCGTGGATTTTTTCGACAGATTAGTAAAGTTTGCATCAAAATCCGTTCAGCCGTTTTCACGTGATGCGCGGTCAAATAAACAGACAAACAGATAAACAGATAAATAGATAAACAGACAAACAGATAAACAGACAAACAGACAAAAATTCTAAAAACTGTTGGAACGTGTTCTGTTATCGATTCTAAGTATCCCCAGCCAACTTTTTTTCAAATATCTTCCATGTACAGACTTTCGACCCTCTTCCGCTTTATTATATGTATAGATGTTTGCCGTAATGTAAACGCTGCAGCTTTACGGCTTGAGGGTTCAGGCCCCAAATTCACCAGGATCCCTAGAGGATCAGGCTAGGGGATTCGTGTCATGCTCCACAGCAGAACCACCTTAGCTTTAATGAATATCATGGGCGTAGCCACGGTGGGGCAAGGTGGGGCAGTTGCCCCACCCTGATCTCTGACCGCTACTGGTCTCTGACCAGAATCTAAGAATTTCTAGGCACAATTAATGTAATAACAAAATTAAAATTTAGGTAATTAAAAAATTACTCCGCGAATCGAGCGCGCATGCACAGAGATCGTGTCTAGTTATTAGCGATTTCCGAATTCATCAAAATGACTCCCGCCTATTTGCAAATATTCCATATTGCACCCAAACTATGCATTGCACATACACGTGTGGGGTATTAAATGTTAGCCAATTAAATATTCTATATTTAATTTCTACACTATGTACTTTTTTATATATAGTAGTTTAAGAGCAATTTACAAAATAAATCAAAATGACGTAAAAAAAAATTCGATTATTTGGGTTTTACAACCTAACTAAAAATCGGAAGTTAATATTAAAGATGATGTCTCAAGCCATACACAGATATCAAAAAAATCAAAATCAGACGAAAAATGTGAAAATTATGTATCAAAGAGCTACAAACAAAGAAAAACCACTTTCTACGAAAAAAGTTCGTGTAAGTATATGTATTTTATAGCTCAACTAAAAACGTTATTACAATGTTGCGTATAATATAAAAGAAACCAGTTATTCAACTATACGTCACAGCTTAAATTATTAATTTCCGATAAAAACTGTGGAAGTTGTATCAAAAAAACGAACTTAATGCGCTCAAATTATGCAATTAAATGAAAGAACATTACAAAATATACATGAAAACAACATCTTGGAGTGGAATCAAAATATATAAATTGAATTTGCTTGATAAACAATCAAAACAATGGTTTCTTTTCGTACGAAAATCTCCTCCTTTGAAAGTCGGTTAAAATGTAGGGTTTGTTACCTGGGCTATAAAGACGAACAGATTGACACCTCAATTATCAAAATCAATTCAGTAGTTCCATGTAAACAATACATCACACGTAGACAGCAAATTCTGCCTGTTTCTATTGTCTGGGAGATTCTTCTATTCTTCTTCTTCTATTTGGCACACGTGTATGTGCAATGCATAGTTTGGGTGCAATATGCAATATTCGCAACGAGGCGGGAGTCATTTTGATGACGCCATTCCGCTGAAGTAGATGGCCGGCGCCGCTGTCTCCCGGCAGTTTTGGAGACCCAATACCATATTTTGAAAGGAAAGTGACCAAAAAAACCTATATTTGACGCAAAAAATACAACATTTGCCTGAAAGGATTTGCTACTTCCTCTGGGTTGAAGGTCCACTGGGAATCTCACTCTAAACAGGAGATAAGTTGTAATATTTGTGGTAAATCCTTGGCCAATAAGAGAGTGCTGCAGAAGCATATGAAGGTCCATGATGTGGATGCCAATTATATGATTCTTGAGACGGTTGTGGATGATGTGTTCTTTGACCAGGTCTATTGATTAACATCTCTGTTAAAAGTTTTTCAGAATTGATATTGTAATAAGTTTGCAACTTTGTTTATGGTGTAGTCTTGTTTACCCACCATAGTAATGTAAGATTAATTAAAAATTAAATGAAAAACATTGTTGTTTTTATTAAGTAGGTATCGAATATTGTCTATAATCTATATACACGCCACATTATTATTATTTAGAACTTTGAAAAATGCAAAATAAAATACAAGTGCTTTGATATACAGCATCAGCTCCAAGAGCTGCTAGTGTATCAAAATAAATAATAATAATAATTTTCCCCTACCTACCCTTAATGATTGCATTATACCATGCTTTTGTCAGCGAATGAGTACGATTGAGCCACATATCAGTTACCCTGTATGACAAACACATGTAAATTAAAAAAACATTGCAGCATATAAAGTTTATTTATCATACATATAAAATAATGAGGATAATTTTCATATTATAACATATTTATAGCATACTTTTGGTGATAATATGCTGATAACACTAATTAGCAGTTTGCAATTAACAGTAGAATTTTTAGCTATTTATATTTTTATCTACAAATATTATGTGGGCATGTAACCTAAAAAGATAGTAACAAAAATATAAAGTGGTGAACAGGGCTTGAAATTGGTGTTTTTCAAAAACCTGAACTAGCGCAAAGTTTTTAATTATTTTATGCTCTTTACGTAGGACTGAACCATGTGTTTTAGTAACAACTTCGTATTTTTAGATTGTCCCATTAAAAATGAAATAATTAACCAAAGAATGTAACAATACCGGTATTTTTGTATGAAGAAAAAAACATTGTTCTACTTCTACTATAGTCACGATAGCCCATTTATTCTTACTCCACTTATTTGGTAAAAAAACATAAAATCTGAAAAAAAAAACCAATGCAACCTAAAACAAAGAATATAGTTACTTAATGTTATTACAATTAGAAAAAAATATGAATAACATGTTTTTATTACAACATATATTTTTCTGTTTACCAATTAAGACAAGTAGTTGGACATTATACATATAGCCTTATACTAATTATATCTCATTATCTAATGTCTGCGAGAGAACCAGAACACAACAATTTATAGGTGGTTTATATAACTATGTAATTGATAGCAGAAATCAGTGATTGCAAGTTGGTAATGCCACTTGGTTTAGGGATATACATCACTGCCACCACCATTGGAAAACTGCCGTCATTATTATTATTATTTTTTTCAGGATAATAATACAAATACAAATAATTTATTGAAAAAAGTATTGTACAGAGGTTCATCTTAAAGACTAAGAGTTTTTAGTAGAGGAAAGTGGTTTACGAATGCCTGAACTAGGAGTTCCTGTGTTTCAGGCAGCGAAGGACAAAATTAATCAATTTTTAATTATTCACTTAATTATAAATTAATAGTAGTACTTACACAATAGAAGTCTTATCGCCTTAACAAAATGGGTCTTAAGTATTAAAATTCCAAGTACACAATCATGTTACGACTATAAGTAGGTTCTCTGTATCATCGTACGTCATATTTTGAAGGGCGCGTCGTAGAGTATTCTTACAACAAGCATAGCTAAGTGGGTATAGGTCTAGTTTTACATTTAACCTGTTGTACAAAAATGGGCCCAAGAAGACAAAAAATCTAGATGAAAATACGTGTTTCCTTTGAACGGTTTGAATACCTATTATATCTTTGCGCCTTTTGTTTCTGTATTCAGGGTTGAAAGGAATTCTGGCGTGCTGCTTTAGTGTTGTGCTTAATATATATAATTGACGAACAGTTAGTACTTCCCATGATTTATAAAGGAGGTCAGTAGGGTATAAAAATAGGCGGGATGTAGCTACCTTTAGTACCGCTCTCTGGGCTCTTTCTAGGGTTAGTAGGGTAGTTTTAGCTGTGCCACCCCAGGAACAAATGCAGTAGGTTAGTATTGATTGACATAGTGCAAAGTATACTTGCTTAATTAAATTTAGATCAGCAATCGAACGAAGTTTTTTGAATACAAATATTAACTTTCGGACTCTATTGCATAATGATTCAATGTGATTTTTGAAAGTGAGGGTTTCGTCAATCAAGACTCCCAAATACTTAATTTTGTCAGTAATAGCTAGAGATGGGCATGAACAGGGATTATTCGATTTTTCCTTACAGTTATGTGCGTAAAGTTTGAGGTTATGTGCGACCGGATCTGTTTTCCGCATGGAAAAACTTATTAAATTCGTTTTGTCAGAGTTCAGTGTTAGTAGATGACGTTTTAGCCAGTCAGTTACAACATTAAATCCGCGTTGTGCGAACTCGTAGACCTCGTTTGTTGACTTTGCGGAAAAAAGTAGGGCAGTGTCATCTGCGTAGGAAATGATTTTGCCACTATCTATTTTTAGATTGCATAGGTCATTAATATAAATTAAAAATAAGGTCGAGGCCAGGACACTTCCTTGTGGCAAGCCAAAAGATGTGTTATCTAAGTCGGAACTGATAATGTTATCTATTTTAACGCATTGAGTTCGTCCGTCTAGGTAGCTCGCAATTAATTTGTGTTGTGTGCCTCTAATGCCTAGTGATTCAAGCTTGTGCAGTAAAATGGAAGTAGAAACGGTGTCAAAAGCTTTTCTGTGATTCAGCTCTAAAGATATACATGATCAATCAACCATTCGGAATTCGTTCACTTTGTAACCATTGTTAATAAGAGGCCACGTGTTTTTCTGCAGGTAAACAGCCCTCAACAGGTCTGGCATTTGCATCTTTGGATCCTCGGACAATATCTTGAGAAGATCAACCTCTGGAAGGCCTATAGATCTAATTGTAATCTTCTTATTTGGCTTTCCCTTTTTCTTTGCAGGCAGTATAACTCCCTTCCTCAGTATAGATAAGAGGGATCGGGATTCAGAAGACAATGCGGAGTTCTGAATAGCCACCTCATTTAGATCAGACCCGGAAGGTTGAACAAGGTCATTTGACACTACAGATTCAGTGTAGGTGTCAACGGTGACAGCTTTGGGCACAGGTTGATTGACATAAGGTGTATTTTCAACGAGTTTTTTGTTGATTCTAGTGATGAGGCACTCGGTAGGAGACTTCCTAGCTACAGAATATTGAGATCCCGAGGTTTGATTGAACCAGTTTATCATAGCAGAAAAATTTGGCCAGTCGTCAGGGGAGATGTTCGCTAAGAAAGTTGGATGATTCTCAGGAACAAACTCCTGCCGTATCCGGTCCAATGCCGATCGTATATCAGGATCCAAGCCTGCGATTTCATGAGATGTGACAATCTCAGGATCATCATCCTCTTTCTGATCGTCAGAGGGTTCTTCTGGTGGATCGTCTTCGACTTCAAAATCCTCACTGTCCGTCTCTTCCGGTTTAAACCATGAAACCGCTCCTGTGACTGAATCCTTGAGGGACGACAGAGTGGGTCCCATTACTGCTGTTTCAGAAGTCTCTTCGGTTTGATCCACTTCTCCATTGGCTGCATTTACCATCACCTGCATAAAGCCCTTCTTATCAAGCTCCTGGGCTTTCTTGTAAGTGGAGGATTCAGGAAGAGATTTTTGCGAGGTCCAGGAAGATTCCAATTGTCTTGTTTCCCTTGTCTAGTTCCTGAAGTAAATAGTCAGTCAATTCGTGTACAGCATCTGCGGTTGATAACTTGGACCTAAAACCGAACTGCGTCTTTGCCAAGAAGGCATTTTTCTCCAGATATTGAACAAGTCTATTATTAATAATTTTTTCCAGGATTTTAGATGTCGCTGGTAAAAGAGAAATCGGTCTATAATTTGTTACTTGTATTTTGCTACCAGATTTATAGACAGGGATTACAACGGCTTTTTTCAGACATTTTGGAAATATTCCTTCAGAGATGCACTTTTGAAATATGTGTGTCAGTGGTGGAACCAAGATGTGTCTGAATGTCTTTATTATTTTGTTCGATATCCCATCCCAACCAGCCGCGGAATCGTCTTTTAGGCTCATGATAATTCTTTCCACCTCAGCTTCATCCGTATTTAATAGCACAAATGATTTGGGTGAATTATTTGTATCGGAAAGTATTCTTGAAGGGAATGCAGACGGCTCGCCCTGGACTTTTTCTGCCAGGTTTTTGCCTATGTTAACGAAAAATTCATTTGTGCTATTTGCCGCCAACAATTCGGACGGACCTACTTGCAACAAACTTGCAGATGACTCCCGTTGTTTTGCCGTGTATGTTACGTTTTTAAGGTATTTCCAAACTAATTTACTGTTTTTTCCAGCAATTTCCAGCTGTTTTTTGTCGTAGTTTGTTTTTACGTTTTTCAGTAAGTTGGTACAAAAGTTACGATATCTTTTATACGACAATTGCAATATAAGATTGTCTGGATTTGCTTTAGCTTTCAAGTGGAGTTTATCCCTGTGTCTCATTGATCGAAGAAGTCCCGGGGTAATCCATGGTTTTATGTTAAAATTCTTGCGATTTAGACGTGTCTTATTGGTGTTAAGAAATATTGCTTGTTGGACATTTTTAATCCAGTACAGCATACTATTTTCTGCATCAGCAGAATAATAAACGGGGCCAAAGTCAATGTTGCATAAATCATCTCCAAGTTTGTTTATATTTAATTTAGACACAAATTGCGTGCGAGTGCATGTATTACGTGATTTACGATAGAGGGTTAGTAGGGCAGCTCTGTGGTCGGTCACTGTAGAGTTAGTAATAAGTGCTAATGCCGAAAAATTAGATTTTACCATAATATGATCTAAGCATGACCCGCTTTGGTGCGTAGGAAGCGTGTGCGCTGGGAGTAAGCCATGGAAAGAACATAGGTTAAGGTAGCTCTGGGCTGTCAAAGTCGATTCGCTGCTATCAGATAGAATGTTGATATTAATATCTCCTATCAATACAATATTTTTAAAGGATGTTAATTTACTTAAGTTTTCATCCAGAGACTCGATAAAATTACCGATATTTCTAAATGAAGGCGGTCTATACAAGGCTAGTATTGCAGTGTCTGATCCGATTTTTATTAAAAGCCGATTGCAATCTTGTATTTGGGGTTCCTCAACTGTGATGTTTAAAAATATTTTTTACATAAACTACTACCCCGTCATTTTGGTTATAATTAAACTTAGTGCAATACGAAATGTACCCTGGCATAATTGGTAGATTGGTATGTGTACCAAGCCAACATTCTGTCAAGACAATTATGTCACAAGTTATATCCAGTCTTTGTTGAAATACAATAAAATTGTCAGAATTTTTGGAAATACTTCGTATGTTTTGTGTTAAGATCGATAATGGATTTCGGCTGGGACGAATGTGTTTTTTGCAGGTTTCGACGTCGCATGCTTTAGACTCTGATACAGAGAAACTATCTAGGTCAGAGAATATGCTATTATTCATAGGTAGTTAAACGAATGAATCAAAAAGTGCTATGTAAATATGTGAAAAGTTAGCGCTCCTAGGCGCCTTCATAATCTATGGAGTTTATGTACCTTTTTTCGGCCATTTGTCTAGCTGGGCATTCGGGGTCGCCTGTTTGATGGTTACATGATTTCTTGTAGTGCGAGCATGTTGCACACTTTGGTGCTTCGTCCTTTTTTGCGCATTCCTTGAATGAGTGACCCGCTTCGCCGCAGTGTCCGCAGATGTTAGACTCCATTTTGCAGGTCTTCGCTGCATGATTGTAGAGCTGACATTTGAAACAGCGCGTAACCAAGGTGAAATCCCTTACAGGGCACGATGACCAGTTCACAAAAACTCTGTCGTTCGTAATTAAGGCCTTGCGTATCACTCCAGAAACCTCAATTATATAATTACATGTGTCGGCGTCCTTTTTTCCGGATTTGTGACTTAGCTTAGTAGATGCCATAAATTTTTCGAGCGACCAATCTTGTAATTTATCGGCTAAGTTTTGTTGGTAAATACACTTCAGGACTTCAGGTTCCTGCATGTCCGCGGGAACTCCGATGACTACAATTCTGGGCTTGCGTTTTTGGGGCTCGTCAACGGTGAGTCCAGAGGTCGTAAGCTGCGCTGATTGCTTGAGTTTTATGACGTCTTCTTTTGAGTCAGTGCTGATCACAACACCGCCGTTTTTGATCTTGCGCAACCCTCTCACGTGCAGCTTCATCTCGTCGGGCCGGATAATCTTTTGAACGAGGGATTTTGTCTCCTCACTCGATTTCAACTTGTCGACCGGGTAAATTGCGACTGAACTGATGTTAGACGGTTGAACGTACCTCGTTCCATTTTTCTTAAGGGCTTCGGCAAACGAAACAGGTCCCGAAGCAGGGCGGTTGGATTCCTCAATCGATTCCTTTAGTTCTTGGATGCGTTGTACGAGGTCCATTTTTTCCTGGTGAGCTTGGCGGGACTGGTATGCTAACTTTATAGACTTTCCTAAAATACATAATATTATATTGACTTTTCGAGATATATTTGAATAAGAATGTCTTTTAGTAAATATTAAAAAATTTACATCGCGATTAAGACATTCCTATTGAAGTAAATCTGTAGTCAATTCAATTTAATCGTAGTAAATTTGGCCTAAAATTGACTACATGAAAATTTAGTTATTTATTTATTTCATTGTTATGTTGAAATGTGCTTTATAGTAATACTATTAGCGCAAAAATAGTTCTTTTCTCGACCATACTGTAGTTTAAATACCAAAAGTGTACCTTACAAAGATGTTTATGTGCTCAGACTGCTTTGTGGGTAGTCATACCTGTGCTATTTTGGGTCATTCGTCTCCTTTCCTTTATTGAGAACAATTTAAAACTGATAACTTTTTGTCGGCCAGCATCATCTACGGCACCATGCCGCAAGAATATATTATATTTTTAACCTATTGGAGTAAATTTCTAATATTTTGTTTCTAGTTAAATACTAGACAAAATTGACTCATACTGATTGATACCCATGATTTTTAATCAGTATGGAACTTTCCGCCCTAAATAGGCCTTATGCATGTACATGCTTATTTATATATTTTTAAAACAAAAATGAATTGTATATTCGTTACCCTTTCCGTCGTATTAACGTAACCTTTCCGCCTTTTGGTCATCTATACTAACCACCTTATTAGCCATGAGCCATTGCAAACTACTGCAAAAATTTCGCCTTTATTACAATAGCTAAAGATTTGTGACACAAAGATTAAATTTGCATCCATCTGTGCTTGTCAGAATGTGTATTTAAATTGTGACCCTGAAGTTAGAAAATAAGGATTTCGCAATGGCAGACGCCCGATTCGGGTCTCGCCATAGCCGAAAGGCTAATTATATATTATTGTTAGGTAGGTGTGATAGTACTTACTAGAAAGATAGGCATAGGCCAGCCATTCTCAAGTGTTCAACGAAATATTTCGCTTTTCAAAACTGTTCCGTCACTAGTTTAAGAACCGCTGGCATAGGCAATTATAATTTATACAATAATAGGTTTGATGTCCAGATGCGCCGCCGCACCCTGGCGCCATACCGAATACGAATTGTTTAGGTATAGAAGTAGATTACTTCCGTAACTAATAAACACGGCAGGTCTTTGTTTGTAGTGTTTAAATCTTTATTTTGAAGGCGTTAACATTTATCGGGAAAAGTTGGGTAACGAATTAACAATTCATATAACCTTTTTGTTTACGTTTACGTACATCTCGTGGGTTCTTTATTTATTACATCGATATATTTAACAATAAATAGCTTTAGTGGTGCAACTAGTTAGTAAGCTGCTATTTATATCCCTCTTTCTTATTTTTGAGACAGGATTTTCACTTGATCCCATCCTCGTCGCCATTGTAACGTCCTGCCTCTTAAGTATTTGGGGAACAACAATAACACATCGTATATTGGTTTCGAATGCACAGTTACGCACTCGTCCGATCGGTGGCAGGGTCGGAGCGAGACTAGTTTCAATCCTACCCACTCTCGGCCGAGCGCCCAACTGTCATTCCATTTATTATATAATCTCATGACGTCACATGTAGGTAGGTCTCGGCGAAGGCACTAGCGTGCATCCATTTACTTTCTTCAGCGTAATGTTGTTAATACGGTGATTTCATGTCGAATGTTCCCAATAAAATATATAAATCATTATTTTTTTTTCAGTTGAAACTTCGTAGTTTTTGACAGACAAATCTCATGCGTTAAGGATAATTTGATAATCGTTTTTTTAGGGTTCCGTACCCAAGGTAAAAACGGGACCGTGATAGCTAGACAGTTGAAATTTTCACAGATGATGCATTTCTGTTGCCGCTATAACAACAAATACTAAAAAGTACGGAACCCTTGGTGCGCGAGTCCGACTCGCACTTGGCCGGTTTTTTATTATATATATTTTATCTGTGACACCTGAGACTTTTACATCTCTAAACAATTTTAGTACTTTTCTGTTGTTTGTATATTTTTTATTAGTTTTTTTGTGCAATTTCACATTTAGACTGAATACATATCTAACAAAGTATCGAATATTTTATTGATTCCATATTTGTAATTGTTTCTTGTAATTTTTGACTAATTTTATTGCTTGTAAAAATTGACATGAAAAAGTGCCCCTGTGGCCTGTTTGCTGAATAAATGTTTGATTTTTGAAAAACTGTGAAATTAGTTTTCGTCTATTTTAATATACTAGAGACCTGTTGCGGCGTCAAAACGCCTCTAGAGTATGGTTCTAAAAGTTAGGTTGCCTGTCCACTGGAGCGGAGCGGTAAGCAGGGAAAAAATCCAGCAATAGAATTTCATTAAAATTACAGAGCGGAGATTTTATGCCATTTAATCGGTGGATTTTTTCCTCGCTCATCGCTCCGCCACCTCGCTCCGCCCCTGTGGACAGGCAGCCTAAGCTTAATGAAATAAAAAAACTCAAAAGCAATAAAAACGGACAAATAAAGTATCCTATCAAAACATTACATGTAAAAAGATTAATAAAATGTTCATTCATTCAGGCATTCATGTGCTGTTGTTGATGTGTAGTAGTTGTTGGTCCTGTTGTTGGTGCAGTAGTTTTGCTTTCCAAAGGGAAAAAGTAATGAAGTTGTACTTTTGGTAGAAAGAAAAGATCCGCATGCGAGCACTTCAATCCCGCAGCTCGGCCTTCGGCCTTCGCTGGGTTTCTGCGCGTTGTTTTCTTGTCTTGCCATTTGGCTCTCATGCCTAAAATTTTATAGGGCTAATGTATAATTTTATATTTTCAACACACTTGCTCAAAACGACGTTTTTATTCCACCGATTTTTGTCTCATAATCCTAGATATTATAACACTCGTGCTTTTTAGGGTTCCGTACCCCCGGGTAAAAACGGGACCCTATTACTAAGACTCCGCTGTCCGTCTGTCTGTCTGTCACCGGGCTGTATCTCATGAACCGTGATAGCTAGACAGTTGAAATTTTCGCAGATGATGTATTTGCTGCCGCTATAACAACAAATACTAAAAAGTACGGAACCCTCAGTGCGCGAGTTCATAAAACTGAAGTTTACAAACATGCCGTGACATTCCGTGTTTGGGCTATAACAGTGAAAATCGAAGTTCAAATTGCGGGCATCTTTTCTGTCACTAATTACGCCTTCATTTGAGTAAAAGAGAAAAATCCCCGCAATTTGCGAATTTCGGTTTTCGCGGTGGACCCTCTGACCTAATAATAGACATAGTATATACACGTAGTTATAGACATGAAACCGAGCGACCAGGGGTAAGAGAAAGACATATTCATGTATTGACAGTTTCGTGTATGGCAGCATAATCCTTTTCTTTTTCACTCTTATAAATTTCGGTATTTCGCCATAATTTATTAAAATCGAACCATAACTGTAGATCTGATAGCCATAACAGACGTCAATGGTCGGTTGTTTAGATTTTTTTGCCGTTTTTAAAGATAATAATGGTACGGCACCCTACGTGCGCGAGTCTGACTCGCACTTGGCCGGTTTTTTACATTTAGTCAATATGCATATGTAGTGACACGGAACCTTTCGATCACGAGTCCAACTCTCACTTGACCGTTCTCCACATTTTAAATAGGTATGCGAAAAAAGTTTGCATATATCAACATTTTTAAAATGAAAACAACCTTGCAATTTAGAGTATTGACGTAATAGTTTCCTTAAAAGTTGACACAATATGTTATTCATTGTCAACAAACTGTAAAATTATTTTTGTATTTTCGTACATGTTTTAAGTGTTGCGGAAATTATGTTGCCCTCAAAAATAATATTTCATCATGCTGAACAACTTACTACAGGTTTGAGTGCAATTCATGTTTAGTATTATTTTGTCTTGACATCTTGAGTCAAAATAGGGATCACATGTCACGTGGCCTCGCGTAATATATGAGAATAGAATTTAGAAGAATAGAATTTCATTTAATCAAGTAGGATTTTACAATCACTTTTGAATCGTCAAAAGTACTTTACAACTAAATTAAAAAATAAATAACAGCTTACAAAATACAAAATTCAACAATTAAAATTTCAAATACATTACAAATACATTTCATCATTTATTCATTTACTTATAGAAGGCCGTGCGTGCATCTTTATCATTAATATACTCTTCGACTGTGTAATATGCCTTATGCAGTAGACCAGATTTAACATATTTTTTAAGTCCAGGAAATGGTAAATCCAGTGCCTCCCTTGGTAACTTATTGTAGAACTGTATACACTGTCCTAGAAAAGATTTCTTCACTCTCCTCACACGAGATCTAGTTATTGCTATTTTGTGATTATTTCTAGCACTGTGCATTTTCTGAAAGGTTTCTACATTTTTTAGAGCATATAATATGCAGTCATATATGTATTGTGATGCCATTGTTAGTATATTTATTTCTCTGAAACGTTCTCTTAATGAAACCCGTGACCCTAAATTATATATGTTAGATAGATGTACCTTATTATATATATAGATAGATGTACCTAATGCCCTTTTACCAAGTCGCAAGTTCCTAGCTTAAAAGAAAACTAGTACCATTTATGTGCCACTTTCAATGAAAATGGTACTTATTGTCGGTTGTCAATAAAGCGCTATTTCCATACAGCTTCAATTTGAAATCAACCTTATTGACAAGCGACAATGTGGTACCTACCTTTTGGTTGAAAATGTCACATATAAACTTACATTCCTTTTTTAACCCCCTTAGGGGTTGAATTTTTAAGAACGTTGAAATAACTTTTTTGTAATCTGAATAACAAAACTTCCGTGAGACACAGACATATTAAACATATTAATAACGAGTCAATCACGTATTTTCGAAAACACTCGACATGTTTCACTCCGTACCGAGAAGCGTCATCAGGAGCTTGCGTCGACGGTGACGGAGTCTGCGCCGGTCCGTCACCGTCGATGCAAGCTCCTCATGACGCTCCTCGGTAGGGAGTGAAACATGTCGAGCGTTTTGACTTGTAATACGTGAGTGACCCGTTATTAATATGTATGTTTTTTGTAATCTTATATTATAATGCCTTTCTAAGAAGTTTCAAAGCATTTGTAATGAATTCAAACTTTCAACCCCCTTTTAACTCTTTTAGGGGATGAATATTTAAAAACGTTGAAATTACTTTTCATGTATTCTAATATTTAATATGCCTTTATACAAAGATTCAAGTCCAGCACTCGAAAAATACAAACTGATTTCAACCCCTTTTTCTCCACCTTGGGGGACGATTTTAAAAACTACTGAAATTAGTTTTCTTCTATTTTAATAAAATATCTTTATTCTGTACATTTTTTAATATTCCCACTTTTTTGTAAAAAGTTGACAAGCGTTTATATGGTTATCATTATATATATCATCATTTGGATTGCTCATGATGACTAACTAACATTACGAGCACACGAGACACTAATGGTACAGTTTGACAAACCTTGGTTTTCAAGAGGTATTTTATATTGTCATTTGCTGTCACAATGTTTCGAAACAGTTCGGTAACCGTTACGACACATTGTGTACAGATTTGGTCACAAACTGAACGCAAAGTGCACACAATGTTTCGACACCTTGTTACCGGAATGTGTAGACACGGCGACCACACTTAGTTACTGAAACAACCAAAACTGAACACAGTCGCAAAGTGTAGTAACTGTTACGACACCGTTTCGACACATCTGACGTTTACTTTGATGATTCTGCGACCGGAATGGTTATATGGGTTTTCAACGTTATTAATGTCTAAATACAATTCCCAGTTTATTTGGTTTAATTTTAATTTATTATATCATAATCGGCTGCATAATAACGGCGAACAGTACGTAATGCAGGTTTTAAATGACGCTCAATCGAATCGATTTATTATTTTAAGCAATTAAATGATAATTTAATAACGAAAATGCATTTGTAACATAATATAACGGGAACAAACATCCGAATAAAACATATTTCGTTCAAATATAAACTTCATGCATGAGGCTAATTGCCCAGTCATAGCCGACGTTCCACAATAGGGGCCCAAGAACAGAACCCTGAGGGACGCCGCAAGCCATGGGCTTCTCCCTCCTTTGGCCGGACTGGTCGACGTAGAGCACGACTCTCTCAGTGAGGTAGTGCCCCACTATCTGTCTTAGATAGAAGGGTACTCTGTGGTATCGGAGCGCCTCCACTATCACTGGGTATGGGAGGGAGCCGAACGCATTGGCGATGTCATATGACACCGCTACTATTCCCTCCCCTCGTCCTTAAGCGTCCTCCGAGAAGGATTTCAGGGCTCCCAAGGCATCTATGGTCGACCGTTGGGCGCGGAAGCCGTATTGTCGGTCGGACAAGTTAGGGCCCTGGCCTTCTAGGTGCTGGATGATCCTTGGAGCAATTATACGCTCCAGCATTTTCCCGGTCTCATCCAGCAAAACCAGCGGCCTCCACCTAGAGGGCTCGTCAGCGGGACGGGACTCTTTCCGAGGAAGGCACCCGCATGTGCGGGTGGCGGTGAAGTTAAACGTCCGGAGAGTAGTAGCAACAAATGTTTATTATAATGTTAAAACAAATGTTATAATGGAAGAGTTGAATAATGTTAACAAGTAACGTTAAGTAAATGTACCATACTTAAAAAAAAAAAAATTTATTAATGTTGAATGAATGCACCCGGTCGCGACGGTCCCGAAAAGTACATTGATTCTAATTTTGCTGAAAATGATTGTGGTAATGTGTTTTCGCTGACCGGGCGCACGTGCCGCACGAGGCCCAAAACGTGTTAAGGTGCATTGCACCGAACACCCTCCCCTCTTTCCAGCACCTCGGGAACCGTCCAGATTTTAGACAATCGTCGAAGAGTTCCCTGAGACGGCTCTCGAGATGCATCAGCGCTATCGGGAGTATGCGTCCCGGCACTACGTCAGGGCCTGGGGCCTTTTTGCACCCTCTTAATTTCGATATAGCCCGGCTCATCTCACCTTCCGTGACCGGTGGGGGCTCAGTCAGGTCCCGTGGCTGCTCTTGGGGGCAAACGCTTCGACTGCCGGGAAGAGGCCCTCCATCACCCTTTCTAGGAGTTGACCGACCCGAGCCCCTATTTCGTCCAGGAACCGTTCAAAATCGACCAGACAGCGGTTGGGCGAGAAGTACGTCGCAAGAAAGAAAATTTCGCCGCAGAGGGCGCCCACATATCCCTTTCCCCTGAGGACGTGAGTGAGTGGCGAACCACCAGTCGCCGTTCTCACAACAAGCGCCACGGAACCGTCCAGATCTCCCACCCAATCGTCGCGGGGAGGGATCGAGTAAGGCTCTGCCAGCACAGCAACGCCTATCATCCACTGCGCCATGGATTGAAACAACAGGTCCTGGGCCCTGGCGCAGTGGTTGAGATTCGCCTGAAGCACCCGAGTAGCCATACTAATCTGTGGCCATTCGATCCTCCTCCGGAGCGTCCAACCTGCTGCTGGGTGGCTGGGCAAGCTGGGACATGGCCCGGGAGCCAGTTCCAGCCTTCTTTCTCATCGCCTTCGGGCCAGGAGCTAGACAAGTCTTGGAGCCCAGCCTATGGTCTGCCTTTTTACCTGCGCTTTCACAGACAACGCAGTGTGGCGGCGCGGAACAGCCAGCTGCTTTGTGGCCGGATTTGCCACAATGATAGCACAGATCAGTGCGATCAGCGTCGCGGGTGCATTGTGCCCTGACGTGGCCCTTTTCAAGGCACTTGAAGCACCGCATGGGACGCTGATCGAGCAGCTTCACTGCGGCACGGACCCATCCTACCTGGAGTCGTCCGCGGTCAGCTTCCATCACCTTTTTGGCTGCCGTGACCGGGCAGCGAAGCCAGATTGTACCGAGACCGGAGGCATCTTGGCGGATTTCCCCTGCCTTTATCTGGCCCTCTGCGCAACCGCCGATTTTAGCGACCGCTGCGACAACCTCGCCAGGCGACACCGAGTCATCGAGCTCCGTGAGGCGCAGCTCCGCGCACTTTACCGGCCTAGAGACTCGAACGATGTCCTCCCCCAGCTTTTCAGCCAGCTCTTTGGCCAGCGAGTCAGCCTTCTCGTCATTGGTTGCTCCCGGCACTTCAAGGATCCTGGCGCCAGTGGCAGCCCGCTTAAATTTTATGGCAGTAATGCCTAGCCGCTCCAGGTCGATGTTATCCTTCGCCTTGGAAAGCACCTGCGCGTACGTTACTCCCTTCTCTTCAGCGTCCGGATGTAGCGTCAAAACTACCGCCGCCGAGCGAGGCGGGCGGAGTTTACGCGGCTTGGGCTTGGTAGCCTTTTGCTGCTGTGGTGCTGGTTGGGACGCAGAGCGCGATTTTTCCGTCGCCTTCTTCTTGCCTCGGCCTACCACTTGCCAACCCACGTTTATGGACGCAGGGACTGATAGCAGGGGAGGAGGAGCTGGTGTCGAGGGAGGAGATGAGTTTGTGGTGGCCTTAGCCGCTGTTGGGGCAGCGCTTTTCTTCCCTTTTCCCTTTCCTTTATTAGATTTGGCTTTTCTGCCCTTTTGGGGCTCTTTGGTGAGATTCGGAGGGCCTCGCCTCGGAGTGGAGGTTGGAGCCGACCGGGGTCCACCTACCGCCGTTTTATTAATTACGGGCGCTGGCCCCGCCGCCATTTCTTGTGAGGCCGCCTGTACGGCTTGTTGCTGCCTGTCAGCAGCCAACGGGGGCCGCATTGGCTGGGCCGGCAGGAGCCTACCCTCCAGCTCGAGAGCTCCAAACCGAGCGTCGAGCATCAGCCCCACTTGAGCCGTCATAGCCCGCACCATATCGTCCACACTGGGACGCTCGGGGGAACGGGAACGGGCGGGCTGTGCCTGTTTCTTCGGCGGAGACGGGACCGGTCGCTGTCTCCTAAATTGAGCCCGGAGTTCCGCTCTGAGCTGCTCCATTTCGGAGCGGAGCTCCTTCATCTCTGCTCGCAGACGGTCATTTTGCGCCTGCAGACGCCGCGATTCTTCGGAGGACGTACGATCTTTGATTTCCTCGAAAGCGTCTCCTATACAAGCGACGGCATTTTTGAGGGATTTTACAAAAGTACCCTTTAGATTTGAGGACTTTGTGGCCACCAATTCTATTGCCCTCAGGCTGGTCTGTACCTGCTCTAATCGCGAGCTCGCAGAGTACTCCTCTTCGTTTTGGGACAGGCACACAGCTCTGCCGCTCTTGCCACTGCCAGGCAGGCTGCAAGTCGAGAGCGACCGCGTGAGGCTGGCTACCTCTTCTTCCGCCCTGCGGCGGACCTCTTCTCTTTTGGCACGGTTCAGCTCCTCCTTCGTTCTGGGGAGGCCCTCGTATTGCCTTGTAGAAGGAGGCCTGCCGCGGCCTCTCTTTGTTTCGGCATCTGAAACCGAGCCGCCAAGGTTAGTTTTGCGTTTCCTGCAAGACCTGCTCTCCTCCATCGAACTACAGCTCATGGCCGAGTCTGATTCCCCATCATCCTGTGCCGATGGCAAACGCATTTTGACGAGGTTACCTGTGTCGGACTGGTCCGTCTCCGCAAATCCGCTGCCAGCTTTGTCTGCTGTCTCTTCAGGTGCTTTAGGGGTCTTCGAACGCGACCTTGTCTGTGCCTCATGGCCGTGGCTAGGTGGCTGCCCACTTTCATGGCGGTTAGCTGTCTTCTTCGCCGCCTCTTCGAATGACGCAAGGAGGGACGTCGACGCCTTCTCCGTCTCGAGCTGCTTGGCTTGCGCTCTTTCAGTCCGGAGCTCAGCCTCTTCTCCGTGGCCGAGAGACCCGCCTTTACCCCGGTTGGAGGTAGCCTTAAGGAGTTTGCTAGCCCCGCGTCGCGTGGGTGTGCTAGGCCCGCTCTCGGAGCTTGAGGTCACCTCGCCAGCCGCTCGTTTTTTGCCCCTTTTACGCCAGTATTTACCGGTGGGTTGGCCTCCTTTGGATATTCCCGTTTGTGGGGAGCGAGGGGGTCTGACTGCTGTGGTCGCGTGGGGACTCGCATCTACTATGTTGAGGCGCTCCAGCGACACCCGACACTCTCGCACTGGTGCCGCAGCAGCCTCATCTGTATCCACCTTCAGGGCGCTCGTCTCCAACGGGCCCTCGGAATCACCGACGTCGGCGTCCGATTCTCGGGGGGAAAAGAATTCTCCCCCACTGGGAAAGTCACGGGTGTCCAGCCTTG
The DNA here is from genome assembly GCF_947568885.1 of Cydia strobilella. Taxonomy (NCBI): domain Eukaryota; kingdom Metazoa; phylum Arthropoda; class Insecta; order Lepidoptera; family Tortricidae; genus Cydia; species Cydia strobilella. Next base: position 5,545,168 of record NC_086061.1, on the reverse strand, counting down.
TGGGGGAGAAAAACTCCTCCCTCCCAGGTGATGAGAGGATGGCCTCCGCGGCACGGGCCCTCCTCCCACAGAACACCCTCGTGGGGATTGGTGTGGGGGTCCGCACGTATTCTTGCGGCGCCACTGGTGCCTGCTCCTCTCCGGCCTCGCCATCGGGGACGGCATGGCTTATAAAGCGCCCTCGGTTGTCCCGGACAGGGCGGAACTCCACCGGTGGGGGGTTTGGAGATGGTGGCGTGCCAGCCTTCTTCGCACCTTCTTCGTCCCCTCCTCCGCGCAACCTTAACAGTAATCCGCGTGCATCGGTGTCCATTAAACATTTGCCATGGTCGTTGGTTTCCGTCCTAGAGTGGTGTGCCCCCCCAGAATACGGTGGGCGGCATGTCACCACAGCGCGGGCACTTGCCCGTTCTGTGGTGACACAGAGGATTGGAACCTCCTGGGGTAGTTTTTCCCATTTCTGGCCACTCATGATTTGCTATTTTTAGGGGGTATGCCCCCCCTTCTGACGTTCGTGACTGGGCTCCCCCCAGCCACGCATCCCATCGGCACGCCAGTCACACCTTGGGATTGGGGATTTTTTTATAGTGGTTAACTCCACGTGACCTTCCTCTCAGTGAGGCAGGTCCCCGGTCCGCTCAGTGCGGGTTACGGGTTGCCCGACGGTGGCCGAAGCCACAACGCCGCACCGGGCGGTCTGCGCCAACCCACGGCAGCTCGTTTCCGAGCACCGACTCCGTCCCAGTGGGACCTGGCGTCTCGCACTGTGCCCTCTGCTGGTTTCAGAGGGACACGCGGAGCCGCCCCCCGTGTGCTGCTCTTAGTCTGGCCCCTCTCCTCAGGCCTGTCCGGCTTGGGAAGCCCTATCCGGCATAGCCCTGAGGGTCATTGGAGCACGCAAGCCCCTTCACCACGGCAAGGTGACAGCATTCGAAGGGGCGTGTTTTGGTGGTCATCTCCTGCATCAACCTTGTCATGTTGATCTCCCCGGTAGACTCCATGGGGAGACACGGAGCCGGTGGTTGTCGCTCCGAGAACGCTTTGCGCAGCGCTTTAGTCTCAGTCTGGAGTTGTGTTAGCTGCTCTCTCATCCTTTTATTGTCCGCCAATAAGGAGCGGACAATCTCTTGACTCACCCACGCTACTTCTATCAGTTCCCTGCATGCTCTGTTTATGCTTCCCCATACACTTCCCTTTAAGTTGCTGCTTTTCGCCGCCTCCTCCATTACCGTTCTACCGTTTAGCTTCTCTTGTCAGGCCTGCGGTAGGCGATATCGGTCTCGCATCGGTTTTTTTAGCCATCAAAAACGGTGTATCTCCGGTGTTACACCATAGATCGTCTGCAACAGACGATAAGGCCAATGATGAATGATGATACACTTCCCTTTAGGTTGCTGCTTTTCGCCGCCTCCTCCATTACCGTTCTTGCGCAGCGTCGCACCCGTGCCACCGGGTCTCCCCCACCACTATTATTCTCGTCCTTGTCAGCGCTTGGTCCTTGGGCTGTTACGTCCGAGGGCACCAGCTGTGAAGCACCACCACGTCTCTTGTGTGGAGTATGGATGGCCTCCTTGTCTGGCTCCCTCACATAGTCTTCAAATTGTGTCTCCTGCAGGCGGGCTCTAGCCGCTTGGAGACCAATGTAGGCCCCCTTTGACCGGCCTCTTTGAGCAGTGCTCTTCTTTCGCTCTGGAGCGTCTTCGTCGCTGTTGCGTTTCGGCCTTTTTAGGTTAGCCTCCTGTACTTCCATGGGCGAGTCATCCACCTTTGAGCTGATTTCCTCGGTTGAGGGGCCTCTGACAAGAGCTTCTCGCCCTCCTCTGCCATCTAGAATCGGTGCCTGTCCCCTGAGGAAGGAATCGGAGAGGGTGAGCGTGAATCCCCCCCTCCTCCTCCCACGTATCCCCTTTCGCCTTCCTTTTCTAACTCCTCGTCGGAATTTTTCCTGGTGTTTTTCTCGTTTGAGCGAGATTTCCCCCCTCTTTCCTCTGTATATTCTTCACCTGTACCAGTTCCCTCCCCTGTATCCTACTTTTTATCTTTTTTCCTCCTATTTTGCCTGCTTCTAGGTCGACCCTGGGTCCCTGTATATTTGGAGGTTTCCGACAGGAGGAGGTTTTCGGCGTCTGATGGAGGCGCCGTCGACTCCATTGTTTCCTCTTCAGGTTTCTTAGGGGCCGATCCACGAGTGAATCGTCCCCTAGAATCTCGCGGCGGCGAACCGCCATCAATGTCCGTATTCATTGCGCCAAGGTTGTGTTCACGGATACCGGCACCCTGCCGGCCTACGAGGCGATTGTTGCCCACCCCTGGATACGAAGGGCAGCCGCCCACCGAAGTGAACGGGCGGGCATCCTCTTTTCGGAGACCCGCCAGGGGAACTTTTTCGCAATCGACCTTGTTCATTTTATCTTCCATCGATCTCTTTTTTCGGCGACATCTCATCTGAGACGACAGATGAGGCAGCTGTCAGTACTAGCGAATGGGAGCCCTATCAATCAAGTTACCAACTCCACATTCCTTGGTTTTGAGTTAGACAGCGGCCTCACCTGGGGAGGTCATATAGATAAAACGTGTAAAAAACTGGCAACTGCATGTTTTGCCTTAAAAAGATTGGCACGAATACTCAAAACTGAAATGGTCCGGGCCTGTTACTTCGCTTCAGTGCACTTACGCTTACAGTATGGGATCGAGCTGTGGCCAGCCGTTTTCCGGCCTCCAGAAACGAGCTGTGCGTGCGATAGCGCGCAAACCAGCTCTGCGAAACCTCTCTTCAAGTCGCTAGGCATATTAACATTGCCCTCACTCTTAATACTGCATATGGCAACAAATGTGCGTGATGAAATGGACACAAACCCCATCATCGAATCCCTGCGAAGGTACGAAACCCGTAGTGCGCGCGCGGGACTGCTGCGAATCGAGCCGCATAGACTAGCTAAGTCCAAAAAACTCACCCACGTCATGGGCCGTAAGGTGTACAATCATCTACCGCGGGAAATTATAACAGCAAAAAGTGCTTCACTTTTTAAATCAAAACTTAAAAAATGGCTTCTTGAGCAGGCGTTCTACGACCACAAGGAGTTATTTAAGTTTAACCTTATGGTTTGGATTTTTATGATATTTGTAGTTACACTGCAATGTACTCGTAACATACTTATTGACATGTAATGTTATGTTATGAATAAATTACGAGTATTATGATTATGGTCCACCCGCCATCCTGACGCTCACAATATGTTGCCAGCAAATAATTATTTTATAAAATCGTTTATTGATAATACATATTCTTAAATATTACATGTCAGCAATTAAATCTAATCTTATTATGTAAAGAAGCCAAACAAAATACAGAAAACTGTTTAAACATCTCGCCCCTTGACCCTCCCTGAGGCCACGGGCTGAATTGACTCTTAGGCGGTAAGTAATGGTAGACTGATCCCGCGGGCTGAATTGACTCTTAGGCGGCAAGTAATGGTAGACTGAGCCCGCTGGGCTGGGTTGACTCTTAGGCGGCAAGTAATGGTAGACTGATCCCGCGGGCTGAATTGACTCTTAGGCGGCAAGTAATGGTAGACTGAGCCCGCTGGGCTGGGTTGACTCTTAGGCGGCAAGTAATGGTAGACTGATCCCGCGGGCTGAATTGACTCTTAGGCGGCAAGTAATGGTAGACTGAGCCCGCTGGGCTGGGTTGACCCTTGGGTCGAGTCGCCCGTAAAGAAAAAAAAATGGTCAACTTAACCCGTGGGATCAGTGCTCTGCGGGCCCAGTTGACCACCAAGTGTAAAAATGTATGACACAATATAATATGACTAGATTTATATGCGCAATGATGATTATGACACAAGTGGTTTTATTATTATTATTATTTGCTTGATACACTAGCAGCTCTTGGAGCTGATGCGTGTATATCGAGCACTTGTATTTTATTTTGCACTTTTCTAAGTTCTAAAATGTGTATCTAGTCTATTTTTAAAAGTGTTCACTGACGGTGCACTAACAACAGTTTCTGGTAGAGAGTTCCACACATTTACCACACGAATCGGCAAGAAGTGTTTCCTAGGGTTGCTAGCACACAGGGGTTTGACAAGTTTCTTAGAGTGTCCTCTCAACTTTACATTTTGGCTTGATATGTATAGGTCTTTAATATTTGGAACATTGTAGTGTCCAGACAAGATTTTGTATGTCTCAATAAGATCGCCTCGCTTCCTTCTGTCCTCCAATGTTGTAAGACCTAGTTCCTGAAGCCGACCTTCATATGGCTTGTCCCTCAATGAAGCAACCATTTTCGTTGCTCTTCGCTGTACTTTTTCCAGCAATGTGATGTCCTTTTTAAAGTAGGGGGACCATATCTGAAAAGCATACTCTAGTAAAGGGCGAAGGTATGACTTGTATATTCTAATAAATAGGTCCTTAGTAATTACATGGAATGCTTTCCGGATCATATACAGCATAGAATTTGCTCTCTTGGTGATTTTGGTGATATGCGTGTCCCATTTCAAGTTGTGTGAAACAATGATGCCCAGATCTCTTTGACTAGCTACTGCTTGAAGGGGAACAGAGTCAATGTGGTAATTTAGTTTAGGGTTTGTATTACCTATGTGTAGAACTGTGCACTTGTCCGCATTTAGTGATATGAGCCAGTCTTTAGTCCACTGAATTATGCGATCTAAATCACTTTGGATAATATTGTGAGTTACTAATGGATTACCCATAACTTTGGTGTCATCAGCAAATATTGACAGTTCCGACTGTACTACACTCTTCAAATCTGTTATAAATATGCCAAACAGGATTGGTCCAAGCACTGATCCCTGAGGAACACCACTATAGACGTTGTGTGCATTTTATAGAGTTTCCCCTACTCTTACTTTAAATATCCTGTGGGTTAGAAAGTCCGATATCCATTCAAGGAGCTGACCACGAATCCCAAAGTGCTCCAATTTCGCAATAAGCCTTCGAATAGGTACACGATCAAATGCCTTTTCGTAGTCTAAGTATATGACGTCCGTAGGCTGACGATTGTCCCAGTCACGTGTCCACTTATCAAGACATACAAGAAGATTTGTCACTGTGGATCTTTTCGGTATGAAGCCATGCTGCTCGTTGATAATTACATTTTCTTTACTTATGAAATTTCGCAATTCAGTGACTATAATTTTTTCCATAGTTTTGCAGACTATACTTGTGAGGCTGATCGGACGATAGTTAGCAGCAACAAACTTATCACCCTTCTTGTATATGGGAGTGACATGTGCTTCCTTCCAGTCTCGAGGTAGGGTTCCATTCTTGAGGGATAAATTCATTATATAAGCCAGCTCATGGACAAGCACGCTACTGCACTTTTTAAGAAAAATAGAGGGTAGAGTATCCGGGCCCATTGAGGTGGAGTCGCTAAATGTTGCTAACGTTTTTGCCACGTTCCCAGGCGTGAAGCATACTGATTCGATTGAATTTTCTACACGAGGCATCTGAACGTCCGGAATGTCCATGTGTGCTGGTTCACGAACAAAGGATTTCTCAAATTGATCAGCAAAAAGCTCGGCGACAACTTTCTGATCGTTCGTGATATCCCCTTTCTCATCTCTCAGTGAAGGAGGCACGGATACCTCAGAGGATAGCTGCTTACGAATGTAACTATAAAACGATTTTGGACCGCAGTTCACTACTCCTCTTTCAAATTCCGCTCTTAATTTCCTGACTAATGTCACCAGTTTATTATTTTCAGTTCTATATGCTTTATATGATTTTTCACAGCCATTTGATTTATACTCTTTCCAAAGTTTTAATTTATTTTCGACCTGTTCTAGTACTTGCTTTGTTATCCATGGTTTATTTACATTTATCTTTTTGTTTTTAGTTGACAATGGTACATGGGCCTCGATAGCAGTGTGTGATTTCGACCTAAATTGTTTCCAAGCTTCGTCGATGTTGACCGTGTCTGTGCAATCTGATGTGTTTATAGTGTTCATGATTTCCTGAAAATCAGCTTTAAAAAAGTTTCTTCTTACTTGTTGCGTACAGGTACGTCTGTTTGATTTTAGCTCAATCTGTAATGTTGCTAGGAGTACTAGGTGGTCGCTTTTTCCTATATTAGGGTAGTATTGTACTTTAGTACAAAGGTTTTCTTCGTTGCACATAATTAGGTCAAGTAAAGATTCCTCGCTATTTCGCTTCCTTGTTATTTCGGTCACTAGTTGGTTTAGGTTGCTGTTTACAAACATATCAAGAAAGTTAGCATGTAGTGTATTGTACTTATCGGTATCAACATCATCCAACGGCCACTTGAGGTCAGGCAAGTTAAAATCACCCATTATTATCAAAGGGTTGGGATCCATAGAAGCTTGATTAATTGTTTCAAATAATATTCTATCAGTTTCTTCAAACGTGTAATGTGTTGGGCGATATATTCCTGCAATTGTAAATAAAAAACTTTCATATTTCAAGTTTAGCCACAATGCCTCGACCTGGGGGTGAGAGTTATAAATCGGGTGCGGGATTACTTGTATGGGTCTGCCGTAAAGCGTATGAGATATGTATATAGCGACTCCTCCCCAGCCCGTTCCTTTAATTCTATCATGTCTGTATAAAGCGTATCCTTTAATATCCACCAAACTATCACCTATCGATGGTTTTAAGTGTGTTTCAGTAATGATGATACAAGTTGGTTTCAATCTATTAACTTCTATAATAAGCAAATCTCGTTTAGCCGTTAGGGATGCCAAGTTCGTGTATAAGAATGTAAATTCTAATATCCCAGTATTATTAGTTATAACTTTTTTGAATTAAGAATCTTTGGGGAATTATTCACATATTTTAGAGTCAAGTCGGTTTCACCACTATCGGGGGAGTTTGGTTCTGACCGCGGCCGGGGTCGGTTGTGTTCCGGGGGCCCTTTACAATGGCATTCGCAATTGCATCTTGTCGCCAGATGTTGACCGGACCGTGATAGTTTTTACCGACGCGAGCATCTAGATATGCAGTTTACGTTTCTCTAAAATATCTGCTTATCTCGAAAAACGTGGGTTGGTTGTATGTGAAAGTGAAACAGTGAGTGGCAATGTTAACAGTGCAATTTACCGGTGAGATTTTTCCATTTCACGTCTTTTAAATAACGGTCCGTTCTTAACAGTGTTTGCAGGTACAACTACATTAGGCATTGTTGGGGTTAAGTTAGTTTAAAAGCAAACGACTTAATAGGCTACAAATTGTACGCCTGAGCCTTCCTCGGGAGTCGCCCTGTTGATGGGTGGGGGCCGCATCGCATGAGGGTCCGCTCGGTGGTTTTTAGGGTTCCGTGCCCAAGGGGTGGAAGCGGGGCCCTGTTGCTGGGACTCCGCTGTCCGTCTGTCTGTCGCCGGCCTGTGTCTCGTGAACCGTGATGGCTGGACGGTTGAAGTTTTCACGGATGATGTGTTTCTGTTGCCGCTGCAACAACAAATACTAAAAAGTGCGGAGCCCTCGGTGGGCGGGTCCGGCTCGCACTTGTCCGGTGTTTTGAGTTTATCCCGAACGTGCAGGCCGACGGACGCGGGGGAGGGGGCTCAACGAACAAAGAACTTATCGAAACCATCGTATTATTACTGACTGCGAGTGGTCAACGTTACGCTTCAAAATTCCTTTTGCATTGTCTACACGATTTCCTGCATGTGCAGTCAGTGCTACAACATGTGCAGTGACAAAAAAAGGGTATTGCCACTTCACTACGCGGAATTAGAGGACTCTACCACTCAAAATTGATAGCTATGCAATTCAAGTAAGGTGCTATTTGTGTGCTTTTTTGTGGTGCTATTTGTGTATGAATTGTTTAAATGAGTGTTGTTTAAGTGACAACGTGCCGTCCTCTTGTGCTCGAAGTATGGGCATTTTGGTAGACTTCGTTTTTTATAATATAGGAGGCAAGCGAGCGGGGAGAATCGCGTGATTGGGAATTGATGTCAAAACGGCAAAAAATAAACAAGAAGATAAAATGCTACCTATAGGACATCCTAAGACGCCCAAAACCTCATCTCTTCGAAGCCGCATAAAATATAGCTACAGAGCTCCATTCCGGCATCCCTCTGAGTGGCTCAAATGGCAGACGACAAAGGCGAATTCATCAAAGCAGCAAGAGAAATATATCAACTGGACGATACCGACAGCGAATCAGACGAAGAAGAACCAACACCTCGAATCGACGAGCAAACGGCATCTCAAGATGATATTGGCCTCGCTTGGCACAAGATGTTACGAAGACCGAAACGAAAACGATGAGAAGCATATCACCAACGCTCTCCCTCGACGACATAACCTACCCCACCTACCTTCCAATATTGGCTTAAGGCTGCATAGCCGGCTGATTATAACTATCCCTTTCCCATCCCAGAGCGTGTCACTCCCCATAAAATTACGTCCCCTGGTATGCCGGCTAGTCCGGAGCAGGCATGTTCCTGGCTGGGTGTGGCGTCTCTTGTCTTGTCTTGTCAAGTCGGTTTCACCACTATCGATTCTGCTTTGTAGTTCTTCACGCAATTTTTTCAAATAGTCCCGCTGATAGGGTGTTTGATCATTTTTAGCGGACACATTATTCGGGAGCTTACTGTTATTTTTCAAAACCTTAAGGGCAGCTTTTTTATTGGTGAAAATGACTTTGAGTGGGCGAGCCACGGCGTCAGCTCTGGGTTTGCCTAGACGGATAACGGCCACCGGCACCTCTGCCTCCGGCACGTCTGCCAGAGCTGCTAGGACCTGTGATAAATCATGTGCAACACGTACCTCCTTGTCCCGGGCGACGTCGCCAGTCTGCCGCGAACACTCACCAATACCAAACATAATAACGTTCGCACTGCGCTTTTTCCTCTCCGCTAACTCTGCTAAAATGCACTCCATGCTTGAACCTTCACTTTGTTTGCTTTTCAGGGCCTCAATTTCAGTTTTCAGTTGGGTCACCATATTCCTTAAAGCCAAGACCAAAACCCTCCAAAAAATAAGTCAATCAATAAACCAAGAACAAATAAACTGGAAAGAACGCACCAACTTAAAGTCTGCACATACAATGTAAGATCATTATCAACAAGAGAACGACTCATAGAGCTTAATAATGCTATAGCGAATATAGATTGGGACATTATAGGACTGGCAGAAATTAGAAGAAAGGGCCAAAATATCGAAGAACACGGTAACTATATCCTGTGCTACATAGGTGATACACCAGGCTTGCACGGAGTAGGCTTCCTAATAAAGAAAACACTCAAAAACAACATAGTAAATTTTCTAGGCATATCTGAAAGAATTGCAGTTTTAAAACTCAAATTTGAACAGTTACCCGTTACCATAATCCAAACATACTGAAAGTTCAAACGAAGAAGAAATTACCAAATTTTATTATGACCTGAAGACAGCACAAGAACAAGCTGATAAACATTTTCTTGTGATTGGCGATTTTAATGCGAAAATCGGACAACCAAAACCAGAAGAAAACATGGTAATGGGAAAATATGGATATGGGAAAAGAAATATTAGAGGGGAACGCCTTATACAACATGCTAATGAATACAAACTGTCGATAATGAACACATTCTTCAAAAAGAAACAGTCCCGAAGATGGACATGGATATCACCCAATCAGAAAACAAGAAATGAAATTGATTATATACTGACCAACACCCGAAAGTCCATAACAAATGTGGATGTACTCAACATAGTCAACTTCCCATCAGATCACAGAATGCTTAGATGTTCACTAACGATTGAAACACCCAAAACCAGCCGAAAATCTTACCAATCATCAACAAACCTACTCAAGACTATAAGCGAAAGAGAAACATATATTAAGAATCTAGAACACCATTCCAAAATACTTGATGAACTTTTAAAAACCAAAAATGATGTACAAACTATAAGCTACACAATAGAACAGGCAATAATGAAAAGTCTCAAACTGGAAAATAAAACAAAAACCCACAAACACAAAATACTTACTAACGAAACACTGGACCTGATAGATAGACGTGGGAAGCTACTATTACTAAAAAACAAAACCAGGGAAGAGAAAGAAGAATTAAAACAATTATTCAAAAAAACAAACAAAGCTATCAGAAAGATTACAACACTCACAGAAAATCGATAATTGAAAAAAAACCTCATAACACTCCGAAGCTCAAAACGAGCCAACAAGGAACTGTCAACACACAAGACATGGATTCACAACCTAAAGGACGGTCAGGGTAAAACAAAAAACAGGAAAGATATTCTCGAACGTGCTACTGAATTCTATAGAGATCTTTATAAGAAAATGCCAGAAGAATTAGGAATAAACGGAAATAAAAGTAGGAAAATAGAACAAACCCAGGATACAATAGACCCAATAAGTGAAATGGAAGTACTGAGACATATAAAGTCACTGAAAACGGAAAAAAGTCCAGGATCAGATAATCTGACCAACGAAACACTAAAAATCGGAGCACGAATATTAACCCCTTACCTGACAACATTATTTAACAAAATTGTAGAATCCGAACAAATACCAGAACAATGGGGCTTATCAGACATAATATTGTTATACAAGAAGGGAAACCCACAAGAAATAGGCAATTACAGGCCAATTAGTTTGTTATCTGCTGTATATAAGCTATTCTCTTCGATCTTGCTTAGTAGAATATCATCAATAATTTATAGAAACCAACCAATTGAACAAGCAGGGTTCCGGCCGAATTACTCAACCATTGACCATATACACACTATCGATCAACTGCTGGAGAAATATCAAGAATTCAGAAAACCATTGTATATAGCTTTTGTTGATTATTCAAAAGCCTTCGACAGTATTTCACACACATCTATATGGGAAGCACTAAACAACAACAATATAAACCAAAAATATATAAACATAATTAAAAATGTGTACTCAAAAAGTGTGAGCAGAATAAAACTGGAAAAGAGAGGAGAGGTGTTCCCTATAGAAAGAGGGGTAAAACAAGGAGATCCACTCTCACCAACTCTGTTCATAGCAGTTCTTCAAGACATCTTCCAGATCATAAATTCGACAAACAGAGGGGTGAGGATACTCAACAGACGTCTAACACATCTACGATTCGCTGACGATATAGCTCTGTTCAGTGAAACTCCTGATGAACTAGAAAAAATGCTTCAAAATCTCGCCACAGAAAGCAAAAAAGTAGGACTAGGAATGAATACTGACAAAACTAAAATAATGACCAACCGCAACCACACCCCGATTACCGTAGAAGGACACACAATAGAATATGTCAAAGATTACATATACCTCGGAAAGCTAATGTCTTTCGACGCCAACAGACACGAAAATGAAGTAGACAGGAGAATAAACACAACATGGAAAAAGTATTGGGCGCAGAAAGAAATTCTCAAAGGAAATTACAGTCTGAACCTCAAGAAGATAATTATGGATTCATGTATCTTACCTTCCCTAACATACGGAAGTCAGACTTGGACATATACTAATAAGATCAAGAATAAAATCCTATCATGCCAGCACGCCATGGAGAGAAGTATCCTGAAACTGAGAAGAATAGATAAAACACGAAATGCAGACATACGCAAGAAAACAAAAATCAAGGATGCACTAAAACACGCCATGTCACTGAAATGGAAGTGGGCAGGCCACATAGCAAGATACCAGGACAACAGATGGACACTGCAAACAACGAAGTGGCTTGGTCCCACTGGAAAAAGACGAGATGGTCGACAAAGGGCAAGATGGGTCGACGATGTAGTAAAAACAGCTGGTAAAAACTGGATGACCTCAGCTCAAGACAGACAGACATGGAATAAGATGGAGGAGGCTTTCTACCCTATAGGGGCCTTACAATAATATATATGTCAACCTAGTATTTCAAATTTGCAACCAAGTGTATGGATAAATAAAGCTATAATAATAATATAATAATAATTCCTTAAAGCCGGCAGCTGCCGTACTCCTAGTTCACATTCAGGACACAAATATTTGAGTGTAGGAGATTGCAGCACAACAACTCTCAACTCCGTGGCTAACAACCCACTACATCTGACACATATAAATCTTTCACAACCATGACATTTAATTTTCGGGTTTTTTTCATCCACTTGGTATTTCCTTATCGCATTTAAGACAAATCGGCATGTTGGACACAGAAACAATACACTTTGAGGTTAGATATTTTAAAAATTGTAAATTGGTTATTTTAGGACGAAAGTATTTGCAAGATAACACTTCCACTTTGTTTTTGTATTACACTAAACAATAATCGTAATTTATTGCAAAATAACAACACTTTTTGTATTTTAATCCAATATTATAAGAGATCGTTATTAAAACACAAGTGCACTTTCAAATGAGGGTAGATCAAAAAAGCGTTTTTTGCGTATCAAAGATATGACTTTCATTTGTATGCAACCCAATATGGACCCGGCGGGGACCATCTCCGGATGTATCACATTGTGCGTTCGGGGATGATATCCGCCACGTGTATCCCTTGCTTTTAGAATAAATTGTCTTAAAAGCAGAGGCCGCGCTGTTGGCTTCGGCCCCACGCATGCCTCCCAAACGTCCGGGACCCCATGGTCCCGTGATATGGAAAGACAGACAAATAATAATTATTACTTTTATATACATATTATAAAAATCCTAACTTAAGAAGAATGATAAATAAAGAGATAATAAATATAATAATTTATGTTTAGTCGCTTAAGATAATATTAAGTACTAACATGTATGGACCATTATGAAGATATTTTTTATTTATTTATTTTTTATATACAGTATACAGCACTCGCCGCATAGTCTGGAGCGCGCTTTAGGTTAAGCACGCTCCAGAATTCGCGGCGCGAAGCCGCGAACGTTAGTGTGGAGTCGATTTCGCTGATTAGCGAACTAGACTCCACACTCGCGTTCGCGGTTTCGCGCCGTGATTCGCGCATGAGTGTGGAGGGTCCTTTACAATCCTTCGCGCATACATCGTTCAAATTTGCCGCCTTTTTCTCCTGGCGAAGCTGGCTTGCCAGAACATAAATGTGTGGGCTCCTACAAGTAAGTCTTGCGTAACTAGCCCACGTGTTTACTTGATCTACCTATATGCGCCGTGTGCAAGAAAGAAATCTGATTTCTGAACGATATCTGAGACTCACTGAAATGTCAATGTCAGATAAACGTCAGAATACATACAGTATACAGTGCAAAACTGCAAAAACAAAGATGGCAGGCGCACTGCCTCTTGGGATTAGGACTCACTCTCAAAGAGTTTGCAGCCTTTACAAAAGGGCTCTGCGTAATGTTGAAGCGTTTTACGATAGACGGTAAGTTATGACAAAGATTAAAAATACTTTTGCAACCTTACTCCCACAGGGTTACGTAATTTGTTGTCAACACTATAACCTATTTTTTTCATACATTTACAGGTATATTTTCCAAGATAACTGAAAATCAACTTTGCAAGATTATAATTTTGCCTTTTTTTGAGCTCTTGAACGATAAGAGGTGTTTCTTTTATTATTTTGTAGATCTTATATTTATTTTAGTTTTACCTTTATTCGTAGATTTAGCAGTGTTATTCGATTTTTTTTTCTAGGTTTCGTTTCCCAAGTATGTTAAATGCTTTGAAATTGTTATTTAAACCACTTAATCTATTATATAGGTATAACAATTACTTATTATTCTATACTAAATAACATATCGTTAATAAGACACCAACCTTATTATGATAAATGTAATGCAGGTAAATACAGATAGAAGATCAAAACGAAATCTTTTTTAGTTACTGGTATCTTTAGTGTTGACCGATATAATATATTTTAGCTTACCAAAAGAATGTACTAAAATCAAGCCCTTTTCCTACTATTCTTTTGCAGTGATGTATACCGTTACCAGGCCGTGCTGCTGCGTGACCGCTTTGACAAGAATGCCAAGATCCAGGACATGCGGAAGGCGGCTCAGCTCCTGAAGGAGGGTGAAGAGGAGCTCTTTCTGCAACAGCATCCCATTCCTAAGAAGTGTAAGTAATATTAAAGGTTACCATGGATATCAGCTGTTCCTTGGTTTATTCTCAGACATTACTACTGGTAACAAAAAAAACTCCACTGGCTGGGTACAACTAAGAAAACCTACCTATTCCCTTTGGTGTTAACTACTGGGATGGAAGTAAGTCCAAACAGCAGAGCCACATCGTGAGGAAATTTAGCTTTCAATGGTCAGCAGCCAATTTTCATCAATACAATAGCAAGTGAGTAGTTCTGTAGTGATGCTGAAAATCATATCATGCTAAAATACCCTACAGATGTTATTTATCTGGACTATCAAAAGGCTTTCGACAAAGTTCCCACAGAGAGGCTACTTCATAAACTGGAACACTTGGGAATCCATGGGAAACTATTAATATGGATAAGGGCCTTCCTACAACATAGAACCTTTAAAGTTAGAGTTGGTGAGACCAAGTCACAGCAAAGAGGGATACAGAGTGGAGTACCACAGGGTTTAGTTTTAGGCCCGGTGCACTACATACTGTACACGGTTGACCTTCCATGCCGCCTGAAATGCAGTATTAGTACTTTTGCGGATGATACCAAGTTATTTGCTAACCCCCTCGTAGATTACAGCCATCTACAAGATGATCTAGATGCAATAGCAAGCTGGTCAAAAGAATGGTTAATAAATCTGAATACTGCCAAATGTACAATACTTCACATAGGAAATCGGAACCCCCGCCTGACTTACAACTTGGAAGGCGCTCCACTAACGGCTGTAAAAACACAAACCGACCTAGGTGTTAAGATCTCGGAAGATCTAAAGTGGGAAGAGCACATATCTACAATGGTTAAGAAAGCCAGAAGCATGATTTACCTCACTAGGAAAGCTTTCAAGACCTTAACACCGGATAATAAATAAAAAAAAAAAAAAAAAGCCTTTTATTTCTGGGTTGAAACTTAATCTAAATTTTTCTAAATGTCTAATATCTAATGATCACTCCAGAACCCTCCTAAGAGGTATAGGCCTCTTCCAGAATCTGCCACTTTCTTCGGTCTTGGGCCTCCCATATCCAGTTGGCCCCCACTGTTTTAATTATGTCGTCCGACCATCGTGCCAATGGCCGTCTTCTCTTCCTCTTTCCGTCTGGACCTTTCCAGGCCGTTGTGTGAAAAGTCCACCTCTCGTCTTGGAGTCTGGCAACATGGCCAGCCCATCTCCATTTTTGTTTCTGGGCCTGGCTTAGTGCGTCTATAAGCTTAGTTTTTTCTCGGATTATGGAATGTCTGATCTTGTAAATTTTTCTTATTTTAAGTATACTCCGTTCCATGCCCCTTTGGCATGAAACTATCGTCCTTTTGGCCTTTGAAGTGAATTTCCATGTTTGGCATGCATAGATCATTGTTGGGAGTATGCACATATCCATTACCTTCTTCTTAAGCTTGATAGGTAGGTCGCTTTTTAGGGTTTCTTTTAGACTCCAGTACTTATTCCAGGTGTTTTTAGTTCTTCTCTCAATTTCCTGTTCGTTTGCATTTGGGTTGAAGCTTACTTGTTTTCCCAGGTATATGTATTGGTCGACATACTCTATATTTTCATTTTTTATAGTTATCTGATTTTTGTTGCTATTTGACATAACTTTAGTTTTGCTATAATTCATTTCAAGTCCAACTTTTTTGCTCTCTATGTTCAATGTGTTCATCATATATTCTAAGTCTTTACTACTTCTTGCAAACAGGGCCAGATCATCCGCAAATCTTAGATGTGTCAAACCTGACACATAACACCGGATATGATGCTAAAAATATACAATACATACGTCAGACCCATACTGGAGTATGCGTTTCAAGTCTGGAGTCCTTACTTTGCCAAGGACATTGAGATGCTGGAGAAAGTCCAACGGAGTTTCACGAAACTGCCAAGGCAACTTAAAAACAAGCCATATGAGGAGAGACTAAAGGAACTGAAACTCACTACCCTAAAGCACCGCAGAGAACGCGGAGACCTAATAGAGAGTTACAAAATACTGTCTGGGCACTATGACCTCAAGGATTTTCAAGAGATGTTCAAGCGCAACAACAACAACCGTCTGAGAGGTCATCACTTAAAGCTAGAAACGCATAGGTCTCACAGTAACCCTTACAAACACTTTCTGAGCAACCGAGTAGTAAGGGCTTGGAACAAACTTCCAGAAGACGTGGTTTCAGCACAAAATGTGAACCAGTTTAAAAATAAATTAGACAAGCATAACACTACATCTAATACTCGTTCATGATAACTATATATCTTATGATTACTGGATACAGGCCATATCAGTTGTCATAACTGCCTGCCTGCTTATTAAATAATAATAATAATAAAATATGCCATAACCAGTTCGGTTATGGCAATACTTTTTGTACTTCACATTTCACTGTAGTTTTCTTTGGGGTGCCAATTAGACCACTACAAGTCATTTGTGCATTCTAAATGTAAAGAATCTATTTTGTTAAGTACTGAAGCAGGCCACTGATTTTATATGACAAAGCTTTTATTCATTTTTAGGGTTCCATATCCAAAGGGTAAACCGTGATAGCTAGAGTTGAAATTTTCACAGATGATGTATTTCTGTTGCCGCTATAACAACAAATACTAAAAACAGAATAAAATAAAAGTTTTAGTGGGGCTCCCATACAACAAGCGTGATTTTTTTGCCGTTTCTTTGCGTAATGGTACGGAACCCTCGTCCGACTCGCACTTGGCCGGTTTTTTTTTTGTTACTATGTTGGTAAGTTGCAATGCTTGTGGACCTTATTTTTTTTCTTCTAGTTGCCGAGAGTCCTGGCGGCGTGGCCTACGAGCGTGAAGTGGAGCCCCCAGACTGGGTCCTGGACTACTGGCACCCGCTCGAGAAGGCACAGTATCCCGAGTACTTCAAGCGGCGCGAGCAGCGGAAGAAGGAGTTCATCGCCATGTGGGAGAAGCAGTACGGCAAGCACGAAGAGAAACCACACCATTAAATATTGTGTACCCTATGGTACATAGTTAATTAGTAAATACATTTGTTATTGTAACAAGGCTTTTTATTTTATCACCCCAAGAAGCAAATTTTGGTCATAAATTTTTATACTCAGGCATACTTTTTAGCACTAAATGCAAATTTTAAGTCACAAGGGTTGTATAGTACATAAGGAATTCATAGCAATCAAATCATACATTGTGTTTAAATTATTTATTAAAGTTATGACTCTGTATAAATAAATGTTACATAATTATGTTATATCACTGTTATATACAATTGTACTTGATGTAGGTACAGTCAAATGTAAAAATATGGGTGCACTCATCATACTCAAAAATATGTCCCATATAGCTCTTATGTCAGCAAATTAAGAACTGTGGGACATATTTTTGAGTAAGTTGTATCAAAGATAGATATAACTCCGTAATAGATGGATATACAGTCTTAAGGAAAAAACGTGCCTCGAAAATCACGAAAACTTGATTCTCGATCAGACGGCGCTACTACCTTTGGCCTACTCTCGTATAGAGGGCGTTGACGGTTTCGTTTCTTATTTAACAATTTTAATGCATATCAGTGAAAGAACATGGGTCAAAATAATAAAAATAATTAATGCAAATAAAAAAAATCATTTATCCATATTTACATTACATTTTATCGTATTTTTATAAATCTTAATTTTTAGTTTGAAAGTGTGTTTACTGTGGTTACAAAATTTACTATGACAGTACCGCTCTATCTTATTATATCCTCTTTGACTGTGGTTACAAAATTTACTATGACAGTACCGGTCTATAATATTATATCCTCATTGGTTGTATCCACCCATATTTTTACACTTGACTGTACATGACATGATATTGTATGTAATTTTACACAAATTTAAATTAGAATCAGATTTAGATTTGTTTGACACAAGACAATGTGATGAGGAAGGAAATGTCCCAATATAAATAATACAGCATCAATTCACCTTATAAAACAAAGTCTCCCACCGCGTCTGTCTGTCTGTCTGTATGTATGTTCGCGATAAACTCAAAAACTACTGAACTTTCATGCCGCTGTCACCTATCAATAGTGATTCTTGAGGAAGGTTTAAGTGTGTAATTTGTTAACCCGTGCAAAGCCGGGGCGGGTCGCCAGTTCCGTTACAACACAGCAAAATCTTGTGTGATTATAGACGCCCGTAAAGTAAGTGAGTATGTAACTAAACTGTGCACTTACAAAGTTCTCAAAAATATATATAGTTCTAACTTTTGACAAAGTATCTCACCGGACTCGTGATTTCATAAAAGTTTCACGTTTAAAATAACACTTGCACTGCGTGTGCTAACAAAATCGTTGCAGACTTTTCTTGGTCTAACTCTAGTAGGTAATACCCCCTATTTAACCTTTTGGACGCCAATGACCGATATATACGCACCGTAGGTACAACGCCAAAGACCGATTAATCGGTCATAGACCACAGAGCAACATAGACCTACATGCATATGCATAAAGTTCAATTTCAGTTTTGACACTTCGGTGACGTGGTGTCTGGATGAAAGCTTTTGTGTTTGACACGGCGTCGAAAAGGTTAAAAAAATATTAGATACAAAGCAAGGTCAGTGAAATTACATATGTAATTAATTCATTTAAGACTTAATAACAAGTTAACTCTTCACAGCATTTGTTGTTGCATTAAAACGAAGCATTAATAAAATTGTATACAGTTACACATCTAAACACAAAGCAATACTAACTAGGAGTCGTATAAGTATTGCAAAAGAGGGGATCTTCTGAGATGGTTTAAGTCGTACATTAAAAATCGGTGTCAGTCGGTGGTGATCAATAATTACATGTCGAGCTGGGTATCTATACCAAGTGGAGTCCCCCAAGGATCTTTATTGGGCCCACTTCTATTTAACATCTTTGTGAACGACATAAGTACCTGCTTCCAATTCTCTAAGTTGCTCAGCTTTGCTGACGACATGAAAATTTTTGCTAAAATTACATCACCGGCTGATGTATGTGCACTTCAATCTGATCTGAGAAGGCTGGATACCTATTGTAGTATAAACAAATTAGATTTAAACCCCTCCAAATGCTATACAGTAACCTTCTCTCGTAAATTAAATAACATTTGTACCCCATATTCACTAAAAGGTAGCATTCTTCAGCGAGTAACAAGCATGAGAGATTTAGGTATTATTCATGACTCCAAACTTATTTTTAGTGAGCACATTGACAGCATAGTACGTAACGCTTCCAGGTCACTTGGTTTTATAATGCGTAATTCAGTTTGTTTTACCCGTCCCAAAACCCTTAAAATCTTGTATTGTGCTTACGTGAGAAGCAAACTTGAATACGCATCGCAGATATGGAATCCTCAGTATCAAATTTATGTTGATAGGATTGAGAGATTACAGTCAAAATTCATCAAATTTCTGTGTTACAAAATGCGAGTCAACTATAGTTCTATCAACTACCTCAAGCTGTGTAAGAAACATCCCACTTGTTAAGCGCCGGGAAATTGCAGACATAGTGTACTTAGTAAATATTATTAAAGGTAATGTAGATGGTCCAAATTTGCTTAATAAGATTTCTTTTAATGTTCCGTCAAGGACGTTTAGGCATTTTCGTCCCATCAGTAATAGCCAAGCTGTTACTAGGTATAGAAAAAACAGTTTCTTATGCAGGGCAAGCATGAGCTTAAATAAAGTTTTTATAAATTGTACTATCGACATATTTAGTAATAGCATATCATTAATAAAAAATAAATTAATTAGATACTTTATGGGTGACAATGATTCTGGCGCAGGTCAGGGCTAATGTACTGTGGCTAAATGTACTACCTCACAGGTTTCTTTTTTACCTTCTTTTCTACTTATTTTTTGTAATAATTGATATTCATATCGACCCTCTGTTCTTGTGCTGTAAGAACTTGTACATGTGTAATTAAGTTGGGCAATAACCTTGTTATATTTTATTTTGTTTCTATAAGTGAAAACCTATAATTGGCTTTATATTTTTATTATAGTTTTTAGATATGTATAGCGCTGTTGGTTTTCCATGTACCAAAATAAAATAAAATAAAATAATATGTGTCATTTTCAACCAAAATGGTACTTATTGTCGGTTGTCAATAAGGCGTTATTTCGATAAAGCTTCAATTTGAAGTCAACCTTATCGACAACCGACTATGTGGTACCTTTTAGTTGAAAACGTTACATATAGTCGCAAATTAACAGCTGTAGATGGCGGTGAACACCTGAATTATACAAGGTGTAACAAATTATTCGGCATATTCGGTATAGTATTCTGATTAAGAAAAAGTAGAATTTTTTTTTGACGCGAAATATTTTTGGCCTTTGTATGGAGGGTTGGACGACCTGCCCCAATAGAAAGAAAAAATCGCGTCAAAAAACCTTGTACAACGCCCTCTACATCCCTTATATTTCTCCAGTTTACGCGTCATAGTATTCCTTGCCCACATCCGGTCGATTTAATTAGACCAATAGCATTGTCTTCGGTTACCGCGATAGTTACTCATGAAATAAAACTATGAAAACGGATTATATCGCGTATATTGAATTTATAATACATCCCCGACGTTTCGAACTCTTTACAGCGTTCGTGGTCAACGGGTGACTGAGGAAAAATTACAAAATGCAAAAATACCCACATACTAAAATAATGAACAATCATAGACTACAAACTTTAAGGCTGGTTGTACATGCAAAATCGGTTCATAAGGCTAGTTATACACTATAATTATTTTTCAAGTAAAGATATATATATATACGCGATAAAAAAAAAAAAAACTATGCCGGCTCCAACCCTACACCACGGACCCGAGAAGATTTAATTCCCTCCTAAATTGTAGGATCCCAATATGGGACCGGCAACAAAGAGCAAAAAGTTTGTTGCCGGTCCCATATTGGGATACCCTCCTACAATTTAGGAGGGAATTAAATCTTCTCGGGTCCGTGGTGTAGGGTTGGAGCCGGCATAGTTTTTTTTTTTTTTATCGCGTATATATATATATCTTTACTTGAAAAATAATTATAGTGTATAACTAGCCTTATGAACCGATTTTGCATGTACAACCAGCCTTAAAGTTTGTAGTCTATGATTGTTCATTATTTTAGTATGTGGGTATTTTTGCATTTTGTAATTTTTCCTCAGTCACCCGTTGACCACGAACGCTGTAAAGAGTTCGAAACGTGGGGGATGTATTATAAATTCAATATACGCGATATAATCCGTTTTCATAGTTTTAGACCAATAGCGTTAGATCAACAAGGGTAAACGGCCAATCGTAGTCAGTTTCCCCCGAGCGTGTACCCCGTGCCCCAGTTGCGCTGGCCCCGCGCGGGGCTGCGCGCGCGCGCCTGCTCGGGGCGCCCGAATCCGGTCACCGTCGTCCGCGAGTTGGGGAACCATTTCCGTCTGCAAGTTGTCAATAACCTTGTTAATATTATTATAATGTATACGTGTAAAAACTTGATATAATGCATCGTAGGAGACGCCGCCGCCGAGTAGGTCTCACACTCACAATCTGTGCACGAGCTCAGAGGAAAAGGAAAATAGTCGTTCCTTCGTCGACGATAATACTTACACAATAGCTGGTGGTGAGAGCAGCGTGGGTCCGCCGAACTCCTGAGGATACTTAAAGAGTAGGAAGAAGGCCAGGTGGCCCACCAGGATACCGATGAATTCGGCGATTCCACTGCAAAAAAAAAATAGGAAAATTACTACTGGTAACTCACATATTACCAAAGAGAATAAAGTTGACATCCATACATTTTGTTACCAAAAATACTAATTATTTTCGTAGTCGACATCTAGCGTCAAGTAGCGGAATTATCAGTACTGCTACTGAAGGGTTCCGTGCCATTAAGCAAAAAACGTCAAAAAATCACGTTTGTTGTAGCCCCACTTAAATATTTATATTATTCTGTTTTTAGTATTTGTTGTTATAGCGGCAACAGAAATACATCATCTGTGAAAATTTCAACTGTCTAGCTATCACGGTTCAGGAGATACAGCGGTGACAGACGGACAGACAGACAGCGGAGTCTTAGTAATAGGGTCCCGTTTTTACCATTTGGGTACGTAACCCTAAAAATCTAAGCAGCAATTTAACAATTTTAACGCATATCAGTGAAAGAACATGGGTCAAAATCATAAAAATAATTAATGCAAATAAAAAAAATCATTTATCCATGTTTAAATACATTTTATCGTATTTTTATTAATCTTCATTTTTAGTTTTAAAGTGTGTCGATAGATGGCAGTGAATTTACTGTGGTTACAAAATTTACTATGACAGTACCACTCTATCTTATTATATCCTCTTTGGTCTTATTGATGTATTAAGGGTCCCCGGCAAGCTCGGTTCTCCATACAAACGTAGTTCCGCTTTCATTTTAAAACGACTAGCTAGATTGCTCTGAAACTTTGTACTTACAATAGGATAAGGTATATCTATGTCTGTAATTAGTTTATGTAGCTTCAGATACCATACTTAAAAAAATACAGCGAACTTAAGTTTTTCATACAAACCTTGTTTTTGCTCTATTTCGTTTGTTTTATAAACTGGAGCTATATAAACTAATTACAGACCTAGATATACCTCATGTCATTGTATGTGCGAAGTTTCATTACAATCCAACACGCAGTTTTAAAATGAGAGCGGAATTACGTTTGTATGGGAAGGTGCAATTCGGCCGAGCTTGCCGGGGACTTAAATTAGGGAAACTTCGCGTTACATCATGGGCCTAGCCTAGATGACAATCGCACGAATACAAAAAATGTATCGGGATGAACTACGAAAAGTCACGTGACTATTTTCATAGTTTCCATACATTATTTAATTTTCGATTGGCGCACAGCGCGTTATCGTGAACCTTGTGGGGTGGCTATGCTTGTGTTTCTATGCACGAAGGTTGATATGGGGCTGCAGCCGCGCGCGTCTGTTGACGGAGGTTAAGCGACCAACGTAATGACTTGACTTACCCTCCACTGACAATAAGGTTGAACGCGAACAGCACCCACGGCAGGTACATGGCGCGGAACCGCGTCCCGAACCAGAAGGTGACTATTACGTCCTTGTTCAGCTGGCACCACACGTACAGCACTGAGATCACCATCGGGATCATTAATAGCTGGAAAACAAATTTTATGTTATCTTATCTTATAGTTTCGGGGGCCTTTGCGGATACACTTCAACCCATAGGGATCTTTTGTGTAGTTACCCCCTAGGAAAGATCCGTCCGCTACTCAAGAGCTTTCCCCACCATCTCCATATGCCGGATGATGGACCTTATGGGCAGCGTTTTGAATTCCTTTGGTTCCAGATAGCCTGTTCCAAAGTCCTTCATTCTTTGTCTGGCGAGGGCGTGACATTCACACATGTGTTCTATTGTCTCTTCCTCTTCGCCACACATACGACAATCAGTGTTGTCAGCGTGCCCCATCTTGGCCAGGATTCCCTTGACCCCGTAATGGCCAGTAAACACCCCCGTTATTATTTGGAGTTGCCGTTTGCTAAGTTTCCAAAGCTTTTTGCTCCAACCAGAGTCTACCCCTTGTATAAAGAGCTTTGAGTGCTTTAGACCCGTCAGACTGTCCCATTCTTCCTGGTGTTTGGTCTTAGAAAGGTCTTTGATAGCTGTTGTGATGGTTCCCTGTGAGAGCCCCACAAATGGTTCCGGACCTAGGTTAGGAGGTTGTTTGCAGATCCGGCTCTGGCAAGTTCATCTGCATTTTCATTGCCTATGAATCCATCGTGCCCTGGGATCCATATCAGTTGCATTTTGTTTTGCCTTCCAAGCTTGTTTAGAGCTTGGATGCCATTGTATACCAGTCTAGAGTCCACTCTGGGCGCCTTAAGCGCTTTGAGTGCAGCCTGACTGTCGCTGAGTATATAAATATGCTTCCCTTGGGATTATAGCGTATGTCTCGGCTTGGAAGACAGTGGCGTAATTGCCCATGCTTATGCTACTACTAAAGTCATTTGCGTAAATGCCTTCCCCAGTACTAGATTCTAAGTAATTTTAGGTTAGTTTTACAATTTTGGCAACCCTAACGCTGTTTGGTTGGCGATGGCGACGCGTGCGGACAACGATCAAATTGGTCATGTGTTCTAATTTGTAGTCTGCCTCTTTCGTACTAATGTTGCCTTCTCTTTTACACACTTCAGTCATTTAGCGTAAGCGTCATTCTAGGTCTGTGCTGGCCATTTGCTAAGTGAGGAAATTTCTTAACACAAATCATTGTTATTGTCATGTGCAAAAAAAGTTTAGAATAACAATATAATATAAATACTCACCGGCATATTAATCAAGAATCCAATAACCACACACACCAGCCAGTTGAACACTAGCATGGTAAAGTAGTCGGCGGGTTTGCCGGCGAACATGCCCGTCTCCAGTCGCTCTGAGTAGCTGTACAGGAAGTAGCAGTTCACAAGGAACGGGAAGCTCGGAGGGAAGTAGAATAGAGCTGTAAGAGGGCGCCATATCTGGAATACATTGTGTAGGTTATAGACCTGTTGTTCAGATTTGATCCCTCAGATTACCAGTAATTAATTTACCCCTTTTCAGCTGTTGCTGGCTATAGTCCATAGATACAGTAAAAAAACGGGTCAAGTGCGTTGGACTCGCACACCGAGGATTTCGTACTTTTTAGTATTTGTTGTTATAGCGGCAACAGAAATACATCATCTGTGAAAATTTCAACTGTCTAGCTATCACGGTTCATGAGATACAGCCTGGTGACAGACAGACAGCGGACAGCGGTGTCTTAGTGACAGGGTCCCGTTTTTACCCTTTGGGTACGGAACCCTAAAAATCAAAATAGTGTAGTTGCTTGGTTTGCATTCAAAATTATATTGAGCACAGCAGCTGTAGCATGGTCGCATTTTTATCACCTGTCACCATGCCTGTCACATTCTAACAAGTATGTAAGTGGGAAAGTGACAGGCATAGTTACAGGCTATAAAAATGGAACCATGCTGCCACCGCAGATGTATATAATGTTAACTTCTGTCATAGAACTTTTTCCCTAGGACGCTATCTGCATTGAGCTTTGATAATTATTGTTAACCTCAAAAAAAAAAGTTAAAAGGTGATGCAGCCTTGGTGCCACAACATGCACCAAATGAGTCAATACAAAAAAAAACATTGGTAGAGTCTGTGCGGAAAGAGAAGAGTCGTGAAATGTAAGGGATCCAATACATTCTACGACTTCTCTTTCTGCACAGACTACCTATGGGCCACCCCACACTAGTGTCTTTCGAGCGTCAGCGTCTAGTCAGCGCTATGGAGAATGGCGTCACTGCGCAGTTGACACGAACGCTCGAAAGATACTATTGTGGGGTCTCTCTAATATCAATTAGACTTTATACCTTATACATAGTTAATTTGGGGTTAAAATTTTTACCAAGCATGGAAAACAATAAGGAGTATTTCATGAAAATGTTACCAAGCCATTGCATGATTGCAAACACTGGATACAACTTTATTGTAAGGATCTAATGGCTAGAACAGTAAGTATATGACGGCAAAGTTACTACTTACTTGGAACTCGGAATAGAACGGCGTCCATAATAAAATCAAATGTAATGGATTGAAGAAACCGAATTTAGCTAAAATACTGATCACTACAGTGGCAGTCAACCAATATCGTGTAAAGAATGGTATTCCGTAGTAGAACTCATTAAATTCAGTCATTTTTATAAATTTTTATGTAGTTTTCTGGGTAAAATAAACAAATGTAGGATATCGAGTTCGTATGCACTTTTTATATTTAAGTTTACACCGCTTACTTGTACAAACACTATTGGTAATGAGTTAAAATGATGTCATCGCATACGTGTCACCATTTGACCAATTATATACTCAATTAATTGAATATTCTTTCTTATTTTATTATTGTTTAGTCACTGCACTGCAAAACGACACGACACCACAGGTAGTAAAGATGAAGAGATGAGGTTATCTGTCAGAAGTGTCAGATTTGAAGTTTCTAGATGCCAAAAAGTTTGAGTGATGTGGCAGTATCGTAATCTTAACAAGGGTTCCGTTTTTGTATTTACGGAACCCTGTTCACATAGAAGGTATAACACACTACCGTACCGCACCGCGACCTTGGTGCGACGCACCCATAGGTCGCGGTGCGGTACGGTAGTGTGTTACAATACACGTGCGTGCGGAACATAGAGGTACAATAATATGGAGAGGAAATGACCCTCTCCCATTTGCCCGAACGAGATGCTCTTATGGAACTTTCAGTAGAAGTAGCAGAGAAAGCGCTATAATTGTTTGTCCTTGTCATAGTCTCACTTTTCTTTTCTGCCTACTTCTAATTTGTTGCCTACCGTTTTAATGGTGGGTAACAATGAACCCGACCAAATGACGTAACGTAGGTTGTTTTTGGTATGTTGTCAGGAATGTTAAAACGTGTTTTGAATTTTTTCGCATTGCGTATGTTCTGTCCCTCAGGGGCGCACGCGTATTGCACATCTATGTAATGCTAGGTCTATATAAAGAAAGAGATGTCGCTTTCTCGCTCTTACTTATGGGTGCGTCAAACACGCACCGCTTTTTAAGCTTTCGTGCGAATGGAGCCTATAAGAACCTATAAGCCCGCTCTAGACTCCACACTCGCGTTCGCGGCTTCGCGCACGAGTGTGGAGGGCCCTATACATTCTACTTCTCTTTCCGCACAGACTCTACATCAACTTCCGAGTCTCGGCAATAATGCACAGTCGCCATCAGATATATCGGAGCGGCCGAGGTGCTCACAAATATCTGAACACGACTCTATTGTCAAGGCGTTAGGTGCGTGTTTAGATATTTTTGAGCACCTCGGCCGCTCCGATATATCTGATGGCGACTGTACTACCTATTTGTATTAATCAAGACGTCTGCAAACTATACCACAAAGTTTAGAGATCAATTAATTTAAAAATACTGACTGCTTAATCATATTATTTATTAAAAATTTAATTAGTGTAAGTCCATACATAAAAGTAGATTATAATACTTATGTACAAAAAATATTTTTGATATAACTAATATTATAGTATATTTCTGACATCAACAAATCTGATATTAATTAGATCGAAGTTCTGTTAGCAGTACTTACAAGATACATGAGAGTCATGAGACCATCTTAATCAAAACACACAACATCAACCACTCAAAACTATCTAAAAAATAACGTTAATACAGGTGAAACTTTAATAACCAGCCATCAGCCATACTCTGCGTAGTGACTTTGTTGGTCATACTTTTAGTATGGCGATAATGCCGAAAACACGAAAAAAAAATTTGCTGTCCCATAGAAATCAGCGGCATCACATCAGCCGACAAATTTTTGCTCGCGATTTTGGCATTTGGTAATAAAATAAAAGTTGTTCAGTATCACCTATAGTCACTACGCAGAGTATGGCTGGTGATTAAATTCGTGCTTAGCGTTCATACTTCAGTTGTTATCGACTTGTAACTTGATCACATATTTCATATTTAGTATATTTAAAAAAATGTAAGCGAACCACGTGAGTAGGTTGCTGAGTGGCCTAAGTAAGTGTACAAGATTGAAAAGCTTGATTATGTAACTATTGTATAATGTATTCAGAGGCCTGCTAGTTTGCCCGCGGCCCCACTGGACTCCTTCAATGGCGGGGCTCTCGTTTGGGCTGAGGCCACACTGAAATTATTTGGATTGATGTTTCTTCTCCCAGTTTAACACATTGAGTGCCGGGAACCCGCTCGGTTCTCTGTTCGTAGTCGCGTTCCTCTACGGGAAAACGCTGGGATCGGCTACGAGCGTCGCTCTACGAAAACGTTGGCAGTGAATATGTTAAGATACTAAGATACCTAAAGAGTAGCAAGTGTATTCAGAGGCCTCCTAGGGTTTGCCCGTGGCCCCACTGGTGTCCTGCGGGGACGGGGGCTCTGGTATGTGCTGCTGCTGCAGGACCGAAGTTGTTCGGGCGACGGAAGTCAGGGAAATACTTCTTGCTATAAACAAAATAAAGTGATATTGTATTTTTAGCTAAAAATTACAAGATGGAATGGAAAAACGACCGATTTTTTTTGCCCGAGGCAATGCGTCCACCGACCGAGCTGCTTCGCGCGGCAATTTCCTCGCGAGGCGGCTCGTTCTGTGTGGACCCGCCTTAAGATTTATTAGACTATTTAGGGATATACTTACAGAATAGCAGGTGGTGTAAGTAAGGCGGGTCCGCCGAACTCCTGCGGGTACTTGAAGATGAGGAAGAAGGCCAGGTGGCCCACCAGGATGCCCAGGAACTCTTCAACGCCACTGAAAACATTATTTAATTAAACGGAATCCATTATAAACAGACCATTAGGGCTATGTCCACGCTAACAATTAGGCTGGTCCACACAGAACGAGCCGCCTCGCGAGGAAATTGTCGCGGTCTGTGTAGACGTGCCTCAGCCGCATTGCCTCGGGCGAGGCACGACTCCACTGTGTGGACCAGCCTATTGGCATCTGACACTGATAATTTCCTGTCCATTTCCTGGTCGATAAGTAACTGTAGTACCCAGCGTCAATATTTATTTGTTGGACCAGCAATGCATGCCGAATTGTCACTGTCAGGGGGTGGCTAATTGTAAAGTCCAGCTATCACATTACTAAAAGCAACTATGCTCTAGGAAACTTTTTTAATTGACGATATCGTCGTAATTTTAAACTAACACGGTACTTAATCGCGTAAAAACTTGCGTTTATTTATGGCCTGACGTTACGAACGTGACGTTACGTTCGTGGTCACTGGTCACAGGCAGACTGGCGATAAGTCCCGTGTTAGTTTAAAATTATGAGTGAAAATCGTGTTAGTTTAAATCGATATCGTCATAAATTTAATAAAAGCCTTTTTCAAATAAAATAAATAAATATGTAACAATTTATTTAATATAACTGTATTTGTAGAAAAACTTACCCTCCATTGACGATAACGTTGAACGCGAGCAGGACCCACGGCAGGAACATGGCGCGGAACCGCGTCCCAAACCAGAAGGACACAATCACGTCCTTATTCAGCTGACACCACACGTACAGCACTGAGATCACCATCGGGTCCATTACGTACTGAGGAATGAAACTCGATATTAATTACTTACCCTCAAATATTAAAAAAGAATAACGCCCAAAGCCTGCCCTATAAGGCGGTTCCACACAGAAAAATATGCCTCGCGAGGATATTGCCGCGCGAAGCAGCTCGGTCTGGTAAGATGTGCCTCGGGCGAAGTAAACGCACTCGCGGATCTCCACAAACCGAGCTGCTTCGCGTGCGAGACAAGCGTTTTTTTTTTTTTTAATAGTGCACTCTTTTTTAGATGTAATGTAGCAATTTTTTTAAGAGGCTACCTGCGGTTTTCATCGATTTTTGAGACCTTTTGAATCGTATCCTACTTTTGCACTACAGATAGACTTATAAGGCAAACGGCTATCGCCGCTCGCTATCGGTTCTTCAACCTTTTATCTCCATTTTTGTCTACCAGATTTTGAAAGAAATGATGATTTTTTTAAACATTGTCTAAAAAAAACACTTTTCATATCTCGTTTGCTGTGAAAGATCTTAAAAATACGAAATTTACATATTTGGGTTCATCTTTGTTGCCTCTAAAAACTGGTCAGAGGTTTTAATTTTAAACTAATTAACACAAAAGTTATGTAATATTGTCTTCGGTTACCGCGATAGTTACTCATGAAATAAAACTATGAAAAACTATTCAATATACGCGATATAATCCGTTTTCATAGTTTTATTACAAAAGTTATGCCTAAAATTGTTCAACTTTGATGCCAAATATCTCGAAGACAATGAACTTTGAAGTAAATATGGGATACTATATTGCTTAAAGCCGTTGCTGTTAATATGATAAGCTACGGCATACGGCTACTAAGGCATTCAGATCGAAGGTCATTGGGGCATGGGATCCCCTTAAGCAATTTGTTTCTTTCTATAACTTCTAGCATCCCACGGTCCTAATACAAATTACCTCCAATGAGATTTGAATCATTATTAAATGGAACAGAAATGCTTTCTTTACATAACGAAACATATTCGATTCTATTTTCTAATACCATTGATTAAAGTTTGACTGCCAATATTTCTTGTTTGGCCGGCCACTAGAGGGTAACAGTTAACACTTTTTAAACAGATAATCGTAATTGTAAAAACGTACTCACACTTAATCCAACTAAAACCCCAATACCAATGCAGACTAGCCAATTAAAGATCAGCATGGTAAAGTAGTCAGCCGGCTTGCCAGCGAAGATCCCGGTCTCCAGCCGCTCGGAATAACTGTACAGGAAGTAACAGTTCACGAGGAAGTGGAACCCAGTGGATGGGGTGATGGGATAGTAGAATAGTGCTGTTGCTGGTCTCCATAACTGAAAAAAAAAATATCTTCTTTTATCTGATCTATCTTAAGAAGCCTAAACTAACTAATAGAAATCAAAATATTTAATAAATCTGATTTGTTCCTTGATTGAAATGGATTTAATTTTAAACCAGTCTTAGTAAGTAAATTTATCTATAAATATAAATATCTGGGACAATTTTAAATACACAGATCAACCTAGGAGACAATATTCATATGTTATAGATAAATATATTTTAATATACATAGATAACATCCATTACTCAGGAACAAATATTCATGATTAGCAGAAAATTAAATTCAAATCCGGGACCCCCTGCTTCGCTAGGAGGCCATTAAATAGGTATAATCATAGTCTTACATACTAACTAATAATGTTTGAAGAGTTTAAACTGAAATCATATTTTGGCAGAATTTTAGTTAGGCATGCTTGTGTCTATCTTGTAGCTTTGCAAATGCTTTTAAATATAAAGATGTTCAAAGTATATTTACATAAAAAAATATAGGTAAGTATATTAAAAGCACTTACATGGAATCTGTTGATGAAGGCGCCAATATCCAAAATTAAATACCTGAAGTCGAGAAGATTAAATTTGGCTAATATACTGAGTCCAACAGTTAAAGATAACCAGTAACGAGTGAAGAAGGGTATTCCATAATACCAGTCTCTAAATTCCGTCATTGTATAATTTGTATATTTATTTAAAGCCAATTATTTTAATATTATCGTGCAAGAAAAAAATATAGGGCTTATCTACACCGGTGCTAGATAACACAACACAATGAGGTTACGCGATATATTCTGGAATGACTCGCTGTTTTAGGAATTGTCGTTTGACAAATAAATATTCCTGATGTAATTCCATGCAAACTGCAGCCTTGTACACGTGTCCCGATCGAATTTGTCCAGAATTATTCGTAGATTTGTTCTCTTGTCTGACGTAGTGACGTATGGGTCTGACGTTTAGTTTTGTTTGACTGTGTTTGACATTTATTTTGGATCATTTCAAGATCTTGATTATTGTACAGTCTGGCAAAAAAGAGTAGAAATTAAAAAGTGGCATCACTGGTGTCGTGTCGTCCCATTTAAATCACAGATTATTAACTAGTTACTTATTTAAATCAATCTAAAGTTCCCTCCACAGTCGTGCGCGAATCGCGGCGCGAAGCCGTAAACGCGAGTGTGGAGTCTAGTTCGCTAATCAGCGCAGCCGCGAACGCGAGTGTGGAGTCGATTTCGCTGATTAGTTTGACGTTTTTGAACGAGCAGCGCAGCTGACAGATTTGACAGGCTGACAGCGGCAAAACAATTTGACACTAAGCTCAAGCTCCCCCACTTCCCGCTTTTCTACTAATTTTTGTATTCGTCATGTGTTTGTCTGTGATGTTCATAACAATTATTCGTTTTTAGCATGTTTTTAGGTTTTCCCAACCACACCTCCCAGACTACCGAACATTCTCCTCACGTGTGAAAGTCAAAAACCGACATTGGCAAATTCACCCCGTGCAAAATTGCGGGGAGTAAAAGCCAGATAGGATAAAAAAAAAAAAAAAAAGCTCAAGCTATACATAGCAACTTATTTAAAAGCAATATTATTTCAAGTTTAAAAATGAGAATGCTAATAAAGAAAGTGGCTTCGGCCTCAAATCTATCGTTCATTCGGTTAAGCGCAATAAGATTGAGCTCCAGCGATGCAAAAGCCAAGTCTCAAGATAAAGAAAGTCCTAAGCCGGAGCTAGAGGAAGCAGCGGTAAAAAAAAGTAAGGTTATCTTGGTTTTTAGAACGAAGTTATAAATGCATTAAATTGCTCTAAATTCTTGTTTTAAGTTTCCGCAACAAACTAACAAATTGCACATTTCCGTAAAACCTCCTAATTTCTATGTAGCAAATATTTAAAAAAAATTGAATTACCATTGGATTGGATAACAATGGTTTTTACCTCGGTTTCTTATAACATATATATAAATAGTTATTAGTTAGGATACTGACCCGATTTACATTACATATGGCCTGTGTATGTAGACCTACAGGCATTGCTAAGCAAAGTGTGATCAACAAGTCACAACAACTCATACTTACATCATGAATAATTTTAGCAACAGACATAGCTACATTTGCCTAAACATTCGTGTTGCACAGCTTTTCTAAATTTGGAAGACATGACGCACTATTGCAACATGATAAGCCAGTATTTTAGTTTAAGTTTAACTTTTTGCTTCCAGATATTGTAGTTGAAAAGTATGGCGGTGTAATGACTCTGAATATAGACCGTCAGACAACTCGCAACAGTCTGGACGAGCCCACACTGCGGGAGATGGCTGCGGCGATAGATGCGTTTGACAAGGACGCTGAGGCCAAAGTGCTGGTGTTCAATGGAGAGGGTGGCTCGTTCTGTTCCGGGTTTGATATGGACGAGATGAATGAGAAGGGGTATTACACGCTAAAAGATGCTGCTGTAAGTATTTTTGTTGCATGTTTTATTGTCAAACTTATCATAAGTTCAAAGTCGCACTCTGGGCACATGGGGCCCTGTTCTAGAATTATCTGACCAGTAGCCAAGGTGGAATACTATGTATTTTGTTCTTATTGCTACATTAGACTACTTGGATTTGGTTATTTTGTCCTAATATTTATTAATTGCAAATCCATTCCAGTCACGGCTCCTGCGGCGCCCTCTATGTGATAAACCGACTATAGCCGCCGTCACTGGATTTGCTGTGGCTGAAGGTTTTGAATTAGCGCTGGCGTGCGACCTGCGAGTCATAGAAGATACCGCTGTTATGGGGTTCCTCGGCCGTAGGTTCGGTGAGTATTATACTGCCTGACAGAGACAATGACAATAAGAGAGAGAGAGAGAGAGATAAGCAATTTTCTATTTCATAATCACAAAGATTAGAGTCTGTGCGGAAAGAGAAGAGTCATGGAACATATGGGAACCAATACATTTCACAGCTCTAATGTAATAATAAATTGTATTGGTTTTTCAGGAGTACCTTCAACACTGTACGGCGGCCGAAGACTAACATCACTCATTGGTCTGTCACAAGCTTTAGACTTGCTTATGACTGGCAGACTCATCTCTGGGACAGAAGCCCATCAAAAAGGCCTGGCTGCTAAAGTCACGGCTACCGGCACAGGTAAGGAAGATGATGAGTACGATTTATCAACCATATACATATGTACATACGTACAGACATATGTCAATAGAATTTAAACAGTAGCAATCCAATAAAAAAAAAACATAAAAAGAAATCCATAACAGGTTAGTCGAACATGTACATGCAGGAACTTAAAACTACGTTAGATACAATTATACAATTATTTATTACCAAAAAAATTATTAAATTTATTAGGTTAAAATTAGTTTGGAATTTCGAACACTGTGACATGTTCTCAAAATATTATCAGTATTAGGATGCTTAGCAGTTAGCACTAAGAAGTACAATTAACCTGCCTGTTTCTATCTCTATCGCTTGCGCATAATTATATCCTCCTAAGGCCCAAGGTCCTACAGTTTGATGAAATTTAAATCATATTCATTTGGAACAGAGTTGCATTTGTTTTGTTTCGTTCAATTTTCAAACAAAATAAAATCAGCTGTATTCCCTACTGCACTATAGGTTCAAATTTCAGTGGCAAACTTTGGATTTTTCATTTGTATGGCTGGACCTTAGGAGGATGGGCGGGACCGCAACCATGATGCCGGCGATCAAAGACACTGTACAGTCACCTGCAATGATATGTTACTCTTCGAAGACCGCAAAAATATCTGACACGATCTTTTTTTTTTCTTATTTTATGGCTTTACTCCTCACTAAGTCTAGCAAGGTGGATTCTGCCAATGTCGAGGTGTGTAGACTTTTGATTTGTGAGACGAGGTTCGGTTTAACTGAACTTGTGGAAGGATAGGCTGGGAACCTACAACAAACAGACAAACACACAGATATTATGGACATCACAGACAAACAAATTTTTACAATTCACATAGTACACACACGGACACGATCTTATTTGAAGAGCCATCAGGCGGTCTAGCATAAATTGCGTTCTCGCGCGCGAGTCCATACTTGAAGTCGCGCTAGATGTATGGAGTCGCGCGCGAGAACGCAACTTATGCTAGACCGCCAGAGCGTGTGACATATATTTTGCGGCCTTCGAAGAGTAATATAACATTATTGCACGAGCGGGATGCGCGTGCGATAGAGATAGGAACAGGTCAATGTACGAAATAGGGAATGTACTGCAGTGTTCTGCCGCCAGAGTGCAGCACTAGTGCACATCCTAAACCGTAGAGTAACTTATGCTTAGTTTTCACTATGACATTGATGCATCAAGGCGGTTTGTTTACAGGTGGCCTACCGCGAAATGCGAAAATCGAAATTCGGTAGAGAGGCAGAAACCGAAATTTCGATTTTCACGTTTCGCGGCATGCCGTGTGATTGTGCTAGTGACGCCCTTTACGCAGTTTTGCGTAATATTCCCTATTCTTTGTGGTAACTGTCTTTTCTTTTCAGTAACATTGACTGAATTCGTCACTAGATGGCACTGTACCGTGTATAAAGTAGCGAATGATATCTCGACAAAGTTACCTATAATTTCGATTTCGCGATATACCCTTAGATTGTGGTATTGGCGCCACCTACGCAGAGTTTCGCGTAATATTCCCTACGAAACTCTGTGTAGGTGGCGCCACCACTAACAGTACTAAAGTACTAACACAATCTGAGGGTCTATCGCGAAATAAGAAAATCGAAATTTCGATATCTAACATCTCTGTCACTTGCATATTCGAGCGATAGAGGCAGATGGCGAAATTTCGGATTCGCGTTTCCCGGTAGGTAGGTCCTCTGTAATCAAACCGCCTTGATGCATCAAAGTCATATTTTATTATCTGAAAATTTGTCAAAAAGCTGTTAAAGGTACAGTATGTATAAGTTACTCTATGGTTTACTAAAAAGGCTAGTGCTGCACTCTGGTGGCAGAACATTGCAGTAATATACCCTATAGATAGATGGATACAGTCTAAGTCCTAAGACTCTAAGCAAAGATTTCAGTTTTATTTTAGGACATCTCTCGCGACGGCACGCATCGCGCGATGCCCTAGCAAAAATAGATCTGATGATGAAGACCGAAGTCTATCGCCGAATGTGAGGCCGTATCGACACGAGTACCTATTCTACGTCGACATGTCGTTCGCCAGTTTGCTGACGGTACAGCGCCATCTAGCGAGCGATTGGGACAAGTTTATTACATGCTTTTATGGTATCAGCAGGAGAGTTGAGGTGAATGATGACACAGCTACATAACGTACTAATCCTTGGTCGTACAAAAACCTTGGTGACGATAAGATTAAGTAGAAAGTATACCATTAAAACCCAAGAATGGGATTGTCAACTGTAAAAGCTTTGCATACCTATATATAGCGCCAGCATAGATTTTTCCTGTCTCTAGTTTTGTTCTACGAGATTTGGTTTAAAGAGCATCCAGGGCATAAAATAAAAAAACAAGAATTTAACACAATTCTAGAGAATGACAGATCACCTATGCTGGCGCCATCTGTAAATTACTTGGACGAGCAAACCTCATTGAAAACCTTCAAGTTTAACAAGGAACCTTTTTATTTCAGCCCTAGGAGAATCAATAAAGCTGGCCAAGTCCATAACGAAGTTCCCTCAAAACGCGCTGATGATGGACAAGTTAGCCGCGGTTAACTCCCAGCTGAACCCGAACAGTGAAGAGTCCATGCGGGACGAGGCGGTCATGCAGAGTCTACTGGGCGCTGCTCTGGAAGACTTGAAGGAGGGCGTCAAGAAATTCCAAGATGGTGAGTACATATACTCTGTCACACCCACTTTGTCAGTGAAAAAAGGCGCGAAATTCAAATTTTCTCTTCGCGCCTTAATTTTTTAGGGTACCGTACCCAAAGGGTAAAAACGGGACCCCATTACTTAGACTCCACTGTCCGTCTGTCTGTCTGTCACCACGCTGTATCTCATGAACCGCGATAGCTAGACGGTTGAAATTTTCACAGATGATGTTCTGTTACCGCTATAACAACAGATACTAAAAATACGAAACCGTCGGTGGGCGAGTCCGACTCGCACTTGTCCGGTTTTAAATTTGCCGCCTTTTTCTACTGAGAAGGTGGGTCCCAGGGTTTAATAAATGAATGTTGAAAGCAACTGTCAAAGGTAGGTAGATGGCGCCAGCATAGGTCTCCCTAGTTTTGTTCTTTTGGGGTTGCTTTATTTCACTGTCAAGATAGCAATTTTCTTGTTTTTCCATACTTCAAGACGGCTTCGTAATCGCGCGACGTGACTGTTGAGCAAGAGGCGTTTTGTGCGTTGTGTACGATTCTCAGACTTTGACTGTCGTTTCTGAATGTTGTATTGTATAGCTTCAATGCAATGCCATAGACATTTGATCCTCAAAACAAACCGGATCGACATATCATTATCCCTTAGACAGAATCTAGCCTATTGTACTTTTTTTCAGGAGTCGGCAAGCACGGGAAGTTCCACAATCTGACAGAGGTTTCCCTAGAAGATTGGGAGCTAGAAAACACGGTCGAAGAGACTGTGGTCACGCACGACACAGATAAGAAGAAATGAACCTTACGTTACTAGTATTAAGGTCTGCGTTACAAGGATGGTTAAACTGGACCAAAGAGAATTAAGAAGACATAGAGTGCTCACTCCATACATCAGTTTTGTTACCAAAACCAATGAGGATATAATAAGATAGAGCGGTACTGTCATAGTAAATTTTGTAACCACAGTAAATTCACTGCCATCTATCGACATACTCTAAACCTAAAAATGAAGATTTATAAAAATACGTTAAAATGTATTTAAATATGGATAAATGATTTTTTTATTTGCATTAATAGTTTTTATATGATTTTGACCCATGTTCTTTCACTGGTATGCGTTAAAATTATAAATAGCAAACGAAACAGTCAACGCCCTCTATACGAGAGTAGGCCAAAACTAGTGGCGCCATGTGATCGAGAATCAAATTTTCGTGATTTCGAGGCACGTTTTTCCTTAGACTGTATCCATCTATTACGGTGTTATATTATCTTTGCCAAAACGACTATTATTTTCGTAGTCGGCATCTAGCGTCAAGTAGCGAAACTATCAGTACTGCTACTCGACAATATATTTCGCGGCGAACGGATTCAAAGATTTTCAGCTAATATTATAACCGGAACTCTATTTTCAACTCCTGCTTATAATATTAGTTATAAATTGTTGAGCACTTCGTCAGTCGCGACACATGTGATATCTATTGTCGAGTAGCAGTACCGATAGTTCCGCTACTTAGCGCTAGATGTCGACTACGAAAATAAGTCGTTTTGGTAACAAAACTGTATGGAGTGAGCACTCTGTCTTCTTAATTCTCTTTGATCTGGACGCAGTTTAGCAATAATGTGGCTCGAAGTGTATTAGTTACCTGTGGAACGTAAAGTACAGTCAGCGATAAAAGCTTGTACTTACCAAAAATGTTTTTTTTTTTTTAGCAAAAACTTATTTACTGTTAGTTTTTGGTTATGTAGCATAGTATTCTAGTCATATTTAACTATGTAACATGAAATTCAATATTTCTTTAAATCTTATCCCGTTGAATACACAAAAACTTGTTAAGAGCAAAGAGGATATATATCTATCTTTGGTTAAGAGGAAAGGGGAGGCCGCTTTTCCATTGCATACGTTTGTACGTAGTCCCCATTTTCCTCTCTGGATATTGACATTATGGAAAATATTTTTACATAATTTGATGTATATTATTTAACCATAGCTATGCTTCTACGTTTGACTTTTTTAGATTTTTTAATTATTGTAAAAATTAGGAGCGAAAAGAATTTCATACAAATTTTTAAATGCTCCTAACTCTTATAATGATTAAAAGTCCGAAAAAAATCAAACGTAGGGGCTTACTTAGCTGTGGTTGATATACAACAAACTGTATCAAAATATTTTCAATAATATTAATCACGTTTGTATCAAAAGGCGATTTCGCGCGCGTCCTCCACTTTCGTCTTAACTACTCTATGTATTATAGAAGTATAAGAACTTTGTTAAAAATTACATTTTTCAACCAGGATTATTATCATGTTTTTTTTAACAGATCAGGGTAAGATCATAATATTCCAACCACATTATTTTAACGTAATGAAATAACTGTACTACTAATGCCATCTATTGGCAATGTTGATTAAACCAAAGCATATGGTTTTAATAAAAACAGTATGAAACAGGACTATTGTTATTTTATTACATTACCCTCGACTCCTACACACCATTTTGTATATATTCTAACTATTTTAAGAGATTTGTGGCCTTGAGCTCTCAAACTTTGATAGGTCCGCTGTCCTGTGCCCTACCACACAAAGCGAGATGTCATTCGCAGTGCCCATACCTCTCTTTTGGACAGTTTAAGGACATACCCGGGTCCGGACGTAGTTTATGGACATACCCGGGTCCTCACTAGTTAGCATCCTAATTGCAGTTTTCCATTCCACAAAAATAAATCTACTTCCACAACTGACTAGAAATTAGCTGAATTAATGAGTACAAATATAAAACATTGAATATTTTTAGAAATTCGAGACAAAGTATATTAAAAAGATTGTTTACGATATTCTGATATTTTGTGAAATGGTAAACAGCCTGGCCATAGGCAATTTATGACAACAGGCGGGCACACTGATGCCGATCCGCCGCTGCGGTGTGTAGGTAAGCGACACAGCTATATGCACGCATAGCGATGCCTCACTCGCACATCGGAGCACGTCCTGCATCGTATGTGAAGACCGCCTTATGCCGCAGTGTGTAGTCTTAAATAATTTATACTCTGGCACACCCACTTTGTCAGTAGAAAATAGCGGGAAATTAAAAAAATGTAGGCGCGAAAGGGGACAATTTTAATTTCGCTATTTATCTACTGATTTTGAGTTTTGGGTGTGCCAGAGTATAAATATACTTAATAATAATAATAAAAGACGTTTATTCAAGAAGTTGTAACATAGGTACATAATAAAAGTACACGATAATGCTTACAAACTAATTGAAACTAATTTAATTTACTTCTGTTAAGATCCCTTCAAACATTTTTATTATGAGGCTGACATGTTCACCTAGAGTGTCCAAAGCCTCCATAAAAACCAGATAAAAAAAAAAAAAACATTTTTATTGAATTCAAATTGGCAAATTCCCTATTATCTTCTGTAACTGTTCAGCTAAGTCTTCAAGATTCTCTGTGTGTGGATTCTCCATGCTGTCTTTGATGGTCTTTTGCAAATTCTGAAAAAAAAAGGATAAGGGTAAATTCATGAGTTAAGTAAATAACTTTGCCTTTTTGTTTTAAATTATTTTAGTGGTCTACTTTAAACTAATACTTTTGATACGGCCCAATCAAAGTCATTATTAATGTCAAACTTCTATGAAAGTATGATATATACAGAATCGATTTCTAATTTGTACAAATTATACCTACCTCAACATTGGTATAAAAAGCATAATCTATAAACTGAATATCAGATCCAGTTGTCTTGTAATCTCCATGAAGTAAATTGGCAAAGAAGTTTCGTACACCCAACACCTTGCTTATATCAGCACCAGACACTTTTAGTACCGGGGTATCGTCTGTTACTATCTCAACGTCCAGTTTATGTCTTCCAATTTCAAAAGTTAGGTTACAATTCGATTTCAAGAACTCTTCTGAAGAAAGTTGTTTTGATAGATACTCCGCTTTTCTTGTATTTAAACTACTGAGTAGTTCCTGGTTTTTAAATATTTCAGCGTAATTCATTGGCAATTTAACATACATGGATAATTCTGAACCTGATATATTTGTTGTATCGATGAATTTAAAAAGATTTCCATGTTGATTACTGGCAGTTTTTGCAATCATGTCATCAATTGTCTGTTGAGGTTCCTTGAAACTTCTTGGTCTGCTTGAGATTAAATCTGTTTTGATGAAGTGTTCAGAGTTTAGAATAATTTCTTTTGAGTACAGTGTTGTCCACATTGGTTCTTTAGAATCAAAAGCCCCCGGCAGATGAGTGACTATTTTGATGTTTACTTTAACAACTGACACATTTGTCATAGTTCTGTAATCTAGAGGTATTAACACATTTATTTTATAAAATGAGTCTGATACATTAAGGCTGTTAGTCTTCAATAGCTTGTCTTCAGAAAACAGTGACATGTGTATCTTTGAATTTTTAAACAGTTGTGATATAACTTGATTTACTAAATGCTCCATTTGCATTACTCTCATTTTTATGAGAAAGTAAATTGATTCTGCTTTGAAATACTCTTCTAAGTCCTCAGTTGTTGTTAAATCTGGATTTTCTTTGACAGCATCCTCATAATGCTCATAAACAGTGATTGTGTTTTTCAAAATGCTGTCCATTAAATCTTGTCTGTTAGATAAGGCCAATGCTGTGATGTAATTCCCTTCCTCATTGAGTTTCTCAATCAATTCATTGTTTCTATCCACTTCTTCTAACAACCTGTACAGGTATTCAGAATTGTTTAATAATTTCTCAGCCGGACAGTGCTCCGATTCTGGTTCTAGATAACTTACGTCATCATCTGGTATAACATATACGAGTTTCGAAAATGTGGTGCAGATCAATTGGTCTCCGACCCTGACAAAGTCCTTAACCTGCCTGAGGAAATATTGTTTGAAAGTTATTTTTGAAAAAGTGTTTTCGGTTTTCCACATAGAAAGACCATCCGTATATATTAATGTATCTTTAAGTAACATAAACTTGTTAACTTCAGTGTTTAAATGGATTGGAACAACCATTTGTGTTGCTGTCTGAAGCGAAAGCTTTAAAATGGTTCCGGATTTGAGAACTATTATCACATTAAGTTCTTCCAACCATATGGCTTGGATATTGCATATTTCAGACGGACATGAGTAAAGCTTGATCAACTGAATGTCATCTTGCACCATGTTAGAACTGAATAAACAGGCAAATACATTCATTCTGTCGAAGGACATAATTACAACATTTGTATCCTTCAGTACAAGATTAATGCTAAACAGTTGCTTTATCCCTTCATCATGGCTATTAACCTTGGAA
Organism: Cydia strobilella; assembly: GCF_947568885.1. Classification (NCBI taxonomy): domain Eukaryota; kingdom Metazoa; phylum Arthropoda; class Insecta; order Lepidoptera; family Tortricidae; genus Cydia; species Cydia strobilella. Next base: position 5,503,710 of record NC_086061.1, on the reverse strand, counting down.
ACAGTTAGCAAGCATTTATCTTGACTAGTTTTCTGTGGTAGCCCAGTCTCACCTTTATAATAAATTGGGATCTTTCTTTTTGCTTGGAAATCACTGTTGATTCTATTTAAACACAGAAAATAAGTGTCTGATTCTGCCTTTAAACTCACTACATATTCACCATATTCAACGAATCCTAAAATGTTCCGTTCTCGCGGCAAAAAACTTGTCTTCAAACGTTTCTGAGTATTTTTGAATTTAAGCGAAGTTACGTGCACATTTCCACGACAGTCTAGGCAAATTAAGTAATTATTCGATATTATAATCTGATGCACAACAAACTCTGGAGTGAATATTCTTGTAGCTTCTTCAAAATTCATATTTTCGTACAGAAATAACTGGTACTTATTCCAGAAGATGAAGATTGAATTTGATGAGTTGTACACTAGGTTTAAATTGTCCAATAATTCGTAACCACATTTGTAGGATTTCTTCGTATCTAATTGTTCATCATCACAGACGTCCATTTCACCAATGCTTAAATCCATTTTAATATACTTATAATATTCTTGTTTTACTCCGGTAATGCGAACAGGCTACAACGGCACCGTGTTTATTGTGTTTAAGCGGTAATTTTTCAATGTCATTTTAACATTCTGGCTACGTTCAGAAATAAATAAGAAACTATGAACACGTTCGGTAAAGTTCGTATATAACCAAAGATAATTAAGAAGACAGTGCTCACTCCTGCTCACTCCATACATTGGTTTTGTTTCGTAGTCTACATCTAGCGTCAAATAGCGGAACTATCAGTACTGCTACTCGACTCTAGATGTCACATCACATGTGTCGCGACTGACGAAAAGTGTATTGCTCAACAATTTATTTAGCCTTTTGGCAACTAGATGGCGCTAGTAGCCCTCGATATCGCTGTAGTCAATAACCTAATTAATAATTTTACCCTTACCGTAGCTTTAAAATTCCGAAACCATGTGTGTTGTGTTGTCTAGATTTTTATGAAAATCAAGATTAGTGAAACGTTTACAAAATATATAAGATTAAAAAAAAACAGTGCGTGGAGTCCCTCCGCGCGGAAGAAGTGAAACTTCGTTTAACGCTATGAAGTTAGCTGCGTTTAACGCTTTAAATGCATAAAGCTATGAAGTTAGCTGCGCTTAACGCTGTCAGTTGGAAGTCCCATAAGAAGTTTCACTTCAAAAAAAGATTAGTGAAACCAGTGAAACGTAATTGAACTAATCAACCTAAAATTAGTATTTCTTCAATAACAAACTAGATGTCGCTAGTAGGCCCATTATAAATAGCCCATGTACCCTGTAAAAATACGGAACATCATGTAACGGGGTGTAATTTTCATGTATTCAAACATGAAAATTACACCCCGCTGCTGGTTTGTTAGAATATTTTTAGTTCCAATATTCATGTAGTAGGTATATTAGATAAATCGGTTAAAAACAAGTCAAATGTATTTGCTCTATCTGGGCGTATTAACCTTTTGGACGCCAGTGACCGATTATTTCAGTATTGACACTTCGGTGACGTGGCGTGTCATCCAGAGCTTTTGTGTTTGACACGGCGTCGAAAAGGTTAATTGGGTTCCATTTACCCCCGAGAGTCGGTCAGGGCCTTCTCTCCGGCTTGCTTTCATTGGCCGGCCGGAGTGAACACTGAGCAGGGGCCGCAATACTCAACTCTGGCTTGCCTTTACCTCGCTAACGCTTGGGCAATTAGGTAAATCAGGAGAAATAAATTAAACAAATATTGAAATAACATCATTCATTTACTCTGGGAAATGAAACAAACACAATCTTATCGATATTTTTCAAGAAATATCTCTATAAGGACGATAAATCGTCATTACACTTCAACCAAACGTATCCAAAGTCCGTGTCCAAAGAATTAACATTAACATAGTGCATTAAATAAAATGTGCGACACCATTTTACCCTGATTCAAAAACTTCACAGAGCCTTAAGTTACAATGAGGTAATCCCCGAAAAGTATAAAATATACCACTACAAGCATTGTTAAGAGGAAAGTGGACAACGTCACGTGCTCACTGCTCCTTACAAACCAAACGTAGTTCCCATTTTCCTCTTTGTATAGGTATTAACCCTTTAAGTCCTATATAAACATTTTAATTTTTTTTCGTAATTAGGATAATAGAGCGTGGATGTTTTTTGAACTCACAGCGTCTATTTTTGCGCTTGCGGTAAACATTATAGAAATTATTTTAACGCAATTTAACCACAGCCATGCCCCTTCGTTTGTTTTTATTCGATTTTTAAATAATTATAAGAGTTGAGAGCTCGTAAAAAATTGTATGGAATTCGTTTTTCGCTCAATTACTTATAAGAGCTCATTATAATAATAAACAAATCGAAAAAAGCCAAACGAAGGAGCATGGCTATGGTTATTATCCATTGGGTGACCCAATGGTATCCAAGAGAGGGTAAAAGAAAGGCGAAGAAACCAATAACGAGATGGGGCGACGACATCGCGCAGGTAGCTGGCCGTACCTGGAGCAGAGTGGCACTGGATCGGAGAGAGTGGAGAAGGTTGGAGGAGGCCTTTGCCGAAGGGCAAGCAGACAAGGAATACAAAAGATGGGAGATAATAGAGAGATAATGTGCAAATGTTCCTTGTCCTGCAAATAAAGGCTATTTTATTTATTATTTATTTTATTATGGTTATTATCCAGGCAGAAAAACGGGGACTACGTTTGTATACAGGGGGGTAGTTCACTATCGTCTTAAAGTAACGTATAATGAAATCACTTCAGAGCCCTATTTAATAAATAATCAAATTAATATGTTCCATATCTAAACAGCGTATCACACTGCTAACTTTGATACTACTGGTCCTAGTTTCGAATGTCGGTCGAACATCTTGAAGCTTTACAAAATAGGGCTAAGTACGGTTTTATTTGCCAATACGATTTATTGAACGTGTTATAACTTATTGTTTTGAGAGAATTGCTTCGACAACCATTTTAACCTTTTAACCTCTGTTAACTAGTCTTTTGATGACACTAAACGTCAAAAATCATAATTTTGTACAATTCATGGTTTGGAACTGTATTTATTGTTAATCAATGGTTAAAGGTAATAAATTGAAATTAAAAAATTGATATTATTGTTGCATTCTCACAATATCGTCAAAAGGTTAAAATGTAATTTTACTCTCAATCGTCTTACAAAAATAATAAACTTATTCGGTAGTCTTTGTGGTGGTAAAAGTAACAAAAAAACCGACCAAGTGCGAGTCAGACTCGCGCACAAAGGGTTCCGTACATACGCAATAAACGGCAAATAAATCACGTTTGTTGTATGGGAGCCCCGCTTAACCCTTAAATGCATGATTTTTTGTATAACTTTTTAATAAATTGAAATAGATGTGTCATGTTGTATAGATTGAGGGAAAAATAAAGAAAAAAATCATAGTATTTAAAAAAACATATATAATATACGATGCATATATACATCATTATGCATTTAAGGGTTAAATATTTATTTTATTCTGTTTTTAGTATTTGTTGATATAGCATAAATACATCATCTGTGAAAATTTCAACTGTCTAGCTATCACGGTTCATGAGATACAGCTTGGTGACAGACAGACAGACAGACACACGGACAGACGGACAATGGAGTCTTAGTCAATAGGGTTCTGTTTTTACCGTTTGGGTACGGAACCTTGAAAAGCTTATCTACGTCAAGTTTAATAAATTTGTTTAATTACTTTAATTAGGTATCATTTGGCACACGATTAAAGATAATTTTTGAGTTTTAAATATGTTGAGCAAGTATGAGTGATAATTTATGATATTTTCATTTAATCACAAAAGGCATAGTTTATGGGTATTCATAGCTACGGAAATATACATTATCACCCTAGCTTTGGTTATCGACAGATGCCTGATATATATAATTAAGAAATGTATTGAAAAAAATCAACAGGTAAGACGATAGTGGAAAGTGGGTGACCGCTTTTCCATACAAACGTAGTCCTCCCTGGTAATTGACATTATGGAAAATATGTTGTTAATGTATATTTCCGTAGCCTGCCTTCTTCAATGCTTTGATTATTATAAGAGTTAAAAGAAAAACCAATTCCACGCAATTTTTTTAAATATAATTTTAAAATCGAAAAAATCAATCAAAGGGACTTGGCTATAGTAAATATACATTAAATTTATGTATAAATATTTTCCATAATCTCAATATCCAGGGAGGAAAATGGGGACTACGTTTGTATGGAGAAGCCATCGTCCCGTTTCCTCTTAATTCAGTTCCATTTCAGCTATTCTTTAACTATTTCAATGAGTAACGTTCTAAATTGTAGTTAACAATCATTTGTGTAATCTAAAAAAACGGTATAATTTGTTTGGTATAGTCTGCATCTTCTCAAATGATTTTTTCGCCAAAGACCCTAATCTGTTAAACAAAAGCCTTTGTTCCTTTTGTGCGTGCGCGTGCCCATTGTTAGTGAGCGCAAGCCACTCGCTGAAACACAATGGTCACGCGCTCACCAACAATGAGCACGCGCACGCATAAAAGGAACAAAGGCTTTTGTTTAACAGATTAGGGTCTTTGGCGAAAAAATCATTTGAGAAGAGGCAGACTATACCAAACTAAATATTCAGTAGCGCGAATTTGTACGTATCTTGTCGAATCATTTTTGCGAATCTTTAAAAACAGAATAGTAATAGTAATTATTTAGTTACGTGTTCTTGGAATATTGACACCATTTTACAACAAAGTAATTTAAATTAATTTTGTATTAAGCAGAAACGTCTGCGAAAGATGCTATTAAGCTTAGAAATAAATTAAAAGTAGAAAAATTCACTGTCTTGGTTGGGACTTGAACCCACGACCACTGGATCACTAGTACAGTGCTCTACCATCTGAGCCACCAAGACCGTACTCAATGCAGCGAATATTTCCACCATATATGAGCCATTAGGGAGGCTCTAGCGAGATCTACCGTAAGTGTTAACACTTCTTAAACGGCCTTGGTGGCTCAGATGGTAGAGCACTGTACTAGTGATCCAGTGGTCGTGGGTTCAAGTCCCACCCAATACAGTGAATTTTTCCACTTGTAATTTATTTCCAAAGTAATTAAGTTCTACAAACACTTGAACTGAGAAATTGGCAAGAAGGTACTCATAATTATTAATTATTATATACATGCGAGAATAATAATAAATATTAAATACTTAATCATCGGACACAGGTATCCGTTTTTAAACTAATTGGCACACTTTCACATTGAGTCACTAGCAAAATTATACCTAACCTTAACTAAAGAGGTTTTTTTCTAAATTCGAACGACCGGTGAAAATGCTATGTTATCCCTTAGTATGTAATGTATACATACTGTACATTAAATTATTTACAATTTGATATGTTTTACTTATTGCAGTTTTTGTAATTGCATTTATCATAACCTCGTAATAAAAATAGTTCGTCTCGACGAAAGCACGAAATCATGGCCTGATAATTAATGCTACTTTAAATGCTAATTAATACTATGGGTATTCATTTTAAAATCTATATTTACAAATCTCACAATCTTGAGTATTATAATTGCACTTTATTTGTATGCGGGCCACAAACGAAGATAATCATAATAATAAATACGCAATCTCCTTTTAAATTTTGTATGTTGTCAGTAGAACGATATGATTGATATGAAGTAATTCGCGTCCGTATGGACAGGTCCTTGGTCACATGGTTACACTCTGTGGTGCGGCCGACGTTTCCGCCGTTATGTTGGTGTTACTTCTTGATGTCGGGGTCCATTTTGGTTTTGTCCATTGACGACGAAACCATACCGCTTTGGGGGTATAATTTGTCTAAATGCTTGAGGGACTCGTTTAGGAAATTCTGAAACAATAAAAAAATTATTTATATCACAAAACACTATTTTCACCTTATAAGACAATCTGCAAATCATAAATTGTGATAGCACCTACTAGTTTTTAAATACCAGTTTTTGTTTATTCGCATTTTTTTTGTCAACAATTAGAATATCCAGTCACTCGTCATAAATCCACTACAGCCATGATCTAAAGGTAAGGGACGACGCTTAGAACAAAAGAGATACGATAGGTAATGTTAAATTTCGTAAGTGTGTTTCAAAGGTGAGTTTAAAAACTTCCAGCAGGTCTGGCTAAAGATTCTTGAATAGCAGTGAGTGTCGTCACGACCGTCGGTCCGCTGAAAGCCACGTGAGATTAAGAGAAAGAGTGAGTGTCGTTGTATGGCCAGCTCTGGCAAGCGTGGCGGCTGTATTGTATAGAGGCCAGCGATAACAGTCACAAGTATACCTGTATAGCAGTGAGTGCCGCCACGATGGCCGGTCCACCGAAGCCGTGTGAGATGAGCGAAAAGTGCGTTAGATGCCGTTGTATTGCCGGCTCTAGTAGGTGCGGCGGGCGGGTATTACAGAGCGGCGAACGGTCCTGGTTCAGGAGATCCATTAGCTCCTTGGTCACCTGAAACGTAAAAATTGTTATAGCTTTATAAACGAAATGGTCATAATGAGAAAATACGAGGATTTTTCACATATAGTAGATTTGCAGCATAACTGAAGTATCTAATCGATAGCACCAATATTTGCTATAAGAACTGAACAGGCGTGGCTCACTCCGCGATTTCGTCGCGTCGCTACAAGTACATGCGGCCCACACCAATTTTGGTGTCTAGTCATAGTAGTTGCCGCGCACCGCTACGGAACGGACGCCTGCTCGCGTTGCGCCACCTAGACGCGTTTTGTTAGAGAGTGAAACTTCTGTACCTGGTACTATTATTTATTCTGTGGTTGAAGGTCAAGCAAGAGTATAAGGCTAACATAAGGCTTCTGTACATAAAGATAAGATAAGATAAAGATTATATACTACTCTGGGGACTATACTATTGATTACTATTCTGGGGACTATGTTTACAATACAGACCTGTCTGGTGGACTGCAGTATTCTCATCCCGCGGGAACTCTTTCGCACATAGCCAAAGACGTTCTAACTACACTGCCGCTAAAGGCGGTAACCACAGATAAGTCAATGCTATTAGCCAAGTTATTATTATTATTATTTTTTATACTACGTCGGTGGCAAACAAGCATACGGCCCGCCTGATGTTAAGCAGTCTCCATAGCCTATGTACGCCTGCAACTCCAGAGGAGTTACATGCGCGTTGCCGACCCTAACACTCCTCTCCCTCGAGCTCTGGCAACCTTACTCACCGGCAGGAACACAACACTATTGGTAGGTTATTTGTTGAAGTTACCTGCTTAGTGGCCTGCAGCAGGTCGCGTCGCCGCCGCGCGTCGTGCTCCGCGTACTGGCGCGCGAGGTACTCCGCCAGCGCGCGCGCCGGGAACTCCGTCTCGCACACGTAGCCAAAGTCGCGCGCTAGGTGCACTGCCTCCGCTGGAAACCGAAAAACTTATGAATGAGTGTCGAATGAGTTTAATGTCAGACCGATTTGAGTGTTTTTCTGTAGTCGTGATAAAGATAATTTCATACAGTTTTATTTAGACTCAAATAATGCAGTGCCACGAAGCTTGCGAAATAATTAAACCAAAAAAAAATTTGGTAACTATCTCAGTAGACAAATTGATAGAACAAAAGACATCAACGGGCTTCTTTTTCATTAAAACGCCCGTTGATGTCTTTTGTTCTATCCTTTTGCTTTGTCCTCTAAATACTCTAATATAGATAATTCTCTAAAAGCATTTCGTTTTGAAGTCATTATAGTTGAATCGGGAGCCCATAGAGAAAAGTATGCCATTATAGTTTGGTGTACGAAGTCTTAACGAGTAGATAAAATACTATATAAATTGTTGATGTATGCACCTTCGACTAGGCTAGTGAGGAGAGTGACGTTGGCAGCTTTCCGCCGCCCCGCCGGCAGGTTCAGTCCAATCTTTTCCAGTTTCTCCCGCAGTAGGCGGCCGCCATTTTTGCTCTTCGCTCTGTAACAAAAAGAGGAAAAATTCAATCAGAAAACTAGAAAAACGGAAATGTTTTTTAATTAATTTTATACACGCAAGAATTTTATACACAACTAGCGACTCGCCCCGGCTTCGCACGGGTGCAATGCTGATGTATTATACATATAAACCTTCCTCTTGAATCACTCTATCTATTAAAAAAACTGCATCAAAATCCGTTGCGTAGTTTTAAAGATCTAAGCAATGTATGCAAGGGACAGACATCCATCCAGACAGCAGGAAGCGACTTTGTTTTATACTATGTAGTGAAGTGTAATGTCTTGAACAGCTCGCTTTTTAGCGATAATACCGCATGTTGTTTGCTTTAATCTATAATCAGTTTTTTTATAAATACCTATATATACCTAGTTACAATTTTTTGAGGTTTGCAATAACTAGTGTCCGCCTGAAATCGGATTTTTTTCTGAAAACGAAACCGAAGGTATTGCTCTAGTTTATTGCGCCATATTGGGTTCAATTATTTGCACTTCTGCAGTACGGGTGTCAACCTCATTTGACAGCAAAAAAGCGGTAATTTTAAAAATATGTTTAATGTCAGAGCCATCTACCGAAACATTATGATATTTTTTTCTTTGCACCTATATTAATCCCAATGCATAATGTGACCGCTATTACCAAGATACAAGGTCTCGTTTTGATTTAAAAAAATATTGAATATGAACATATCTTCGATTAACTATAGTTGACACCCGTACTGCAGCGGTGTTGCCTTACTGGCAACTCTGGTTGACACCCGTAGGTAAAGGGTTAAATTTCATCCTCAAAAGGTGAAAATGTTAAAAATGCCAATTTTCAATAATTTTTAGGGTTCCGTACCAAAAGGGTAACAACGGGACCCTATTACTAAGACTCCGCTGTCCGTCCGTCTGTCACCAGGCTGTATCTCATGAACCGTGATAGCTAGACAGTTGAAAATTTCATAGATGATGTATTTCTGTTGCCGCTATAACAACAAATACTAAAAACCGAATAAAATAAATATTTAAGTGAAATGAAACAAACGTGATTTTTTTGCCGTTTTTTGCGTAATGGTACGGAACCCTTCTTGCGCGAGTTCCGACTCGCACTTGGCCTTTTTGTACTTAATATGTCGTGTGGTGTGACCGGAAAATCACCAATTGTAACCAGTATCAACCTTTAACCTTTTCAACCTTATAAAAGCTATATTTAATAGACAAAGAAACTGTTAGATGGCGCGAAATTGTTTCGACACCAAATATTTTGACATGACCGTTAACGAACTATTCAAAGAGTAAGTATTCATTTTATATGAAGACCTGGGCAATCGTTTTATATGTATTATTAAGTCGCTTGACCGCAAAGTTGCCGCAAATTAATTAAATGTATGTGTTCAGAACTTCAGATATGTAGATCTTAAAACTTCATATTAAAATTATTAAATAGTACTAGTATTTTTTACTCTAAGTTACCTAGCTAAAGAAAATTATTCATATAAAATCATATGCCAGTGTATAAATCAATTCCTGTATGATTTATGAGATATTTTTAAAACAAAATGTCAAATTAGCAGGCCACTTACTCAAACCCATTCGAAGCCGTTGACCCCACGCGCGGCAAAAACAAAAAAAGTAAAAAATGACGTTAGTCAAACTTTTGACAGGTCGTGTGTAGTATCGCTACTGGCCGGCAGATGGAGCTACCGATAATCTATCAATTACCGCCAAATGTACTTACTTGATTGACGCATAGAAAGTTATTCGAAACCGTTCCGATTTACGTAGCTAAAATAAAGTAACGTGTCGCTTATGTCGATGGGTTGAGGTTTAAAATAGTGTATGTTTTTGTTTTAAACACGCAAAGTTAATTTTGTCGGTATGTATGTCGGATGTTGTTACTCCGAAACTGGCTACCAGTATTAACCGCCGGAATATAAAGGCTCGTTAACGAAATTGTTTTCAATAAATTTCTTTGATGAAGTTTCCAAATAAGCGAGCGAGGAATGCGACTCGTAGATTATGATTGATTGAAATTAAAGTGTATTTCGAACATTTTTAGGTTATCATGTAATAAAAATGATTTAATATATTTTATGTATGTTTTTTGATATGGGTGATGGTTCATTACTTATGTTATTAGTTTATTACCTATACCGGGTGTGGCCTGTAACCAGTGTTGGCCGATACGTTAATGCAATTAACCATTACCGTCCGTTACGGTTTACGGTTCAATTTGTACTGGTAAATGGTTAATTGCAATTAACGGACGGCCAACACTGCCTGTATAACACGAGCAAAGATTTAAACTGTACTCCTCAAACTGACCAACGACTCAGCAACTTTTAAAAATAAGTTGTATTTCGATTTTTAGCACACTTTAAAGTTTATTCCAAGACACAATGTATTGCAAATTTTGTTATATATGAAGCGTGACAAGCAACGTCAATAACACTGATGACGGCGTACATTGAAGATAATATTTAATTTGTACGAAAAAGACTTCATAATTTTAATTTTTTTTTAACAAAAGTGTCAGTCATCGTTTGAGGAGTATAGGTAATCTTTGTTTAAATTATTTGCTCGTGTTACAGGCCCCACCCGGTATGAGGGCACGTCTGAAAGTATTCCGCAACTTAGAAGCAACAATCTAATTACAGATTTGATCGTTGCGAAAAACTACCAAAAAGGTTTCGAAATTTTACCATGTGGAAATTTTGCAATTTTGGAAAGGTTACGACGACAGCTCAGGGTGCCTAGCCAACGTGCTAATCGTTTACGCACCGTAGCGTAGCGTAGTCATCTCTCTCTATCACTCTTGCATATTAGTGGGACAAGGACATTTGCGTTTCGTTTGCTACGGAGCGTTAACGATTAGCACGTTGGCTACGCACCATATACTTCGAATTAAACTTCAAAATTACGTTTAAAAAAAAAAAGATGCAATTGTGTATCGCTTACTGTCATATTTAACAGTTATTTACTAAATTCGGACACGCAAACCAAATGCATATTCCATTAGTTTTATTTGGTTTTATCAAATGGATCCTATTATCCATTTCTGGTCTCATCATCAGATCAGCTTTTTTCCGATTATTTATTTATTTTATACTTTATTGCACAAAAGAAAAACTTAGTGTGCAAAAGGCGAACTTAATACCATGAGGTATTCTCTATCAGTCAACCTTAAGCCAAGCTACAGTCAAGCTTTAGCTTTATATGTAAGGATTTAGCAGACACTAATAAACTCCTCTGGAGTTGCAGGCGTACATAGGCTACGGAGACTGCTTAACATTAGGGCCGTATGCTTGTTTGCCACCAACATAGTATTAAAAAAAGTTTGCTTATCACCATTAAAAGTTAAATAAAAGCTTTTTTCTACTCGTCGACTGTAATGGTTGAATTAAGATTTCGTATACCAAACTGTAATTGGGTACATTTCATGTATGGGCTCCCAACTCAAATATAATATTCATAAGCCAACGCTGTAGTCAATTATAATGAATTTGACCAATCACATGGCGCCGCGGTCCAGTGGAAAAGACTGGTGTCGGAAATGACGCGCGAAATATCATGAGTAATATTCATATATAATATGCACGCGTTGATGTCTTTTGTACTACTGAGATACTTACCTAATTTTCTTTAATTATTTAGGTTTTAAAGTAGAAAAAGAATTATTTTAGATGACTCGTAGGAAAAGTATTGTATACAATAGTGATATAATCAAGCTTTTCAATCTCGTACCTTCAGCAAAACACTGTACTCGACTGAAAAGCTCTCTATTATATCACGATTGTATAAAATGCTATAAAATGACACTGGCGAAATTACTGGGCGATTTTTTGCTTTACGTTACTCGGTCGTTCACACATTCAAAGCGTATAATGATAATCTCGTTGCTCGGTCAATGAGTAAGATATTCCGATCAAAAGATACCAAACACCGCAATTAGAGAAAACACCGTTACATCCAATCGTTATTATTTTCACACGTCCGCTTAGCTAGCGACAAAAGATCCAACCGTCCGCGACTAACGAGCCAAACAATGAATTTGAATTTAGAATCAATGGAAAACTAAATCGGATGAATCGACAGATCACAGACTAATGGCCAGTACGTATCGATTCAAGCGGCTGATTTAAAGATTAATATTGACTCTAGTCCGAATGCGATTATTAAAAAAAAATCGAATCGCGTTCCGTTTTTGAAAAGCTGTGGAAGCTTTTTAGGGTTCCGTAGTCAACTAGGAACGCTTATAGTTTCGCCATGTCCGTCTGTCTGTCTGTCCGAGGCTTTGCTCCGTGCTAGAAAGCTGAAATTTGGTATGGTTATATAAATGAAGGCCTGGTGAAGGTCGCGGGAATTCGGTGGATGCGAGCGGCACAGGATCGGTCGGAGTGGCGAGCCTTGGGGGAGGCCTATGTCCAGCAGTGGACGTCTATCGGCTGACATGATGATGATGATATAAATGAACCAATCAAAAAAGTAAAATAAAATCTAAAGAAATGGGTAGTGTGGGATATCGTAGGATAGGTCTTTCAAAATGAATAAGGATCTCTAACAAGAATTTTTTGTAGTGATTATTTTCGGAAATAATCGCTCCGATAAAGAAAAATGTGTCGCCCCCTCTAACTTTTAGCCATGGGCCAAAAATATGAAAAAAATCGTAAAACAAAAGCTTAATAAATACTTTCAATGAAAACTATAGCGAATATAATTACTAATAGCCCTTTTAACTTTTTCTGACACAATGGTAACTACGGAACTCTACACTGAGCATGGCCCGACGTGGTCTTGGCCAATTTTTTTATTTTAGGCGCGTACGTCTGATATCTGTTTAAGTTCAATTAATTTGAAAAGTTATACGTGAAATAGTATAAGTAACTTATATTGTGTGGCTTAGAATCCATTAATAATCCACGATTGATTAAATCGAAATGGCGTGACTACTTACGAGACATTGTGTTGCGTTTCGAAATAATGGCTGTGGTACTGTAATGTTTCGACGGCGGTTTTTAAGGGACATTTCGAGTGGGTTCTTTATGTGTGTTGGTTGGTTGGTAGATAGCAAAGATAGATATAACTTCGTAATAGATGTATACAGTCTAAGGAAAAAATGTGCCTCGAAAATCAAGAAAATTTGATTCTCGTTCAGAGGGCGCTACTAGTTTTGGCCTACTGTCGTATAAATGGCGTTGACGGTTTCGTTTGTTATTTAACAATTTTAACGCATATCAGTGAAAGAACATGGGTCAAAATCATAAAAATAATTAATGCAAACAAAAAAAAATCATTTATCTATGTTTAAATACATTTTATCGTATTTTTATAAATCTTCATTTTTAGTTTTAAAGTGTGTCGACAGATGGCAGTGAATTTACCGGGGTTACAAAATTTACTATGACAGTACCGCTCTAGTATAAGTTACTCTATGGTAGATAGTAATATAAATTAAGTATCAGCATATAAGGTGTATTATTTGTATTGATAAGACATGGATACGACTAATACAAAGTGGCCCCGTAGTAGGCCATAAGTCTAGGAAATCCATAGACTCCATAGTATCTTTATGGCAAATTATCAACTAATAGCCATACTACCCGAGGCTATACATATATATAGTTTGTCAAAGGACTGGCTCATTTCAAACATAGACAGAGATAATCATACTATCTTTGTCTTACACTAGTACTAGCACCCAAAAGAAAAGGATGAGTATAGTTTTTTTTGTTCTTATTTACTGACAATTTGGTTTGACCAACTACTGTTTATAAATTATTTAAGTAGATCATTAATTTTCGGACCCTCAAAGTGAACACATCGACCACGCGTAATTACAATTAGCGTTATCGGTGAGACGGTCAAGTGAAAGTTTGTTTACGGCACATATTTCGAAGTTCTTTAATTGTTATCAATTACATCATTATGAAAGTTGTAAACAAAGATGTGTATTATTATTAATTTGTATTAATAGAATTGTATTTATTTAATAATATCAAATGGCTTGGGGTCTACGTGATCCCTTAATGTTACCAAGTTATTAACTACTACGAGTATTCACTGTAGTTTTTAAAAGTACGGGGCCACATGGGGCCAATGACTTCGTATACGTCATATTGCCCATAAAGCATATTTATGGGATCATTGTATTTTGCTCGCCGGGTCGTGCCGTACTAAAGGTTATAAGCCCTCTACGAATTTCGTAGCACCTGCTACGAAATTTAGTTGTATTTTTACCAATCTTGAATTATACTTTCTAACGATTTTCTGGTACTTTTTCACTGCACGTTTTCGAGGATGCACATATTTGATTTGTGGTGCGCTAACGATGGTTCATATTCATATATTAACAGGGCACGCAATATTCTTCAAATACTCTTGCGACAGCTACCAGAAGAGGCTGAAAACGTTAATGTTAGCAATCTACATAATCACCTTATTAGTTAAGTAGAAGTTTATCAACATTTTGGAAGAAAGAGGTTACAGTTATTGCTAAATATAATGAGTGGTTAAATAGTGTAGAAGCCGTAGACTTATATATAGGTACGATCTCGTCAACAGCAAGTGTTTTAGTGTTAGATAATAATAAAATGTGCCAATAATTTGAAATTAGGGCGAGCGAAGAAGGACTTTGGTTCGTGCAGTAAGTCAATAACCGAACCAAGCGCGGAAGATTAAGCTGCTCTTTCACAAATGGATAAATCTGCCGTAAACTCTTTAGTTGATATTTTAACCGACAATATTCGGAGTGAGGTGAACAAGGATGAAGTTTTATCTTCGTTAATTGAGACAAAATTAATAAAACATCAATATCAATTGATACAAAAGTTTATTTATAGTAAAAATAATCTAGTGTTACCATCAAATGCTAAAACATTGCAAGAAAAATAACGATGCTACCCCGAAGAAGCAATAATCACTGTGAATGCAAAATCGGCGGAAGTGGAATTACAAAATACGGCACGCAGGTTTTTTGAAAATTCTGCTGTTTCAGCTGAGATAACTGGCATTAAAAAAGAATTTATTCATAAATGTGGTACAATTTTAGAGTGTATTAATTCTGGGTATAAAATAAATTATGCGTTAGAAACAGCCAAGCAACTTATAGAAGAAAATTAATGGTACTTGTTGGCACGTGGGTGGAGATCGAAGGTACGGTAAGTAAGGTAGGTAAATTAATTCATAAAGTCCTAATTCATGGAGTTAAATTGACCATGCGATATTATCGATAGGAGAGCTTTCAAAAAAAGTTGCCGAGTTCACATTTAAAAATATTAAGCAGTTCAGGCTTAATAATACTCGGAAGATGTCACGCACCAAGACGAATACGGATCTCTTAAATCGTCTCCTAGTAAACTAGCTTGGACCCTATGATTACGGGCCCTAGGAAACTACTAAACAAGAAAAAACAATCGTTGTTACAATGTGTACTTAGTTTACTAGATGTTTAAAATACATTTTAGAATAATTTTAAGTATCAGTTGGTCTAAGTTAGTTTTTTAAGGTGACGGAGACGTAATGTGAAATATTTTGCGTTGCATAATTTGTTCGATATTAGAATCTTTGTAAGTATATAAGTTTTAATTTTAAATATAGATTTCTTACATTATAAATGATATTAAAAGTTGGTTTTATTGTATTATTGAAGAATACGTTGTAATATATTTATTGTATTTTTATAGGACTTTAAAAATGTATGTATTTATTTCGCATATTTTTTTGTTATCAGTTTGATTTTTTAAAATGGTAAAATATACAAAGTAAAACTTTTTATTACTGTTTTTATGAGACCTTGAAACAACAAAGACCAACAAACAAAGTATCATAGATATGATACTTTCGGAGAAATTGATTTTTGACACTTTCTCCATACAAGCCGAACCACCGTGCAATACGCCCATGCCCTAAAATAGGTTGTTTAAGAGCTAGTTAGCCAAGCCAAAGCTTTATATATTTTAAACATTCGCATTCGCTTTTATTCTTGCTTATAGATAATCTTTCTATGTCTATTTAGGTAGGTGGTACCTCAGTAGTTTCAGAAATAAAACCTGATACGTTTTTAAAAACTTGATCCAAAAAACAAAGATAATGACATAAGATTTACGTACGTCAAAATGCGATGTACAAATTGCCTACACCTCGATAAAAATATCGCTTTCCGTACAAAAACGAGCTTTAGTGCGATTGGCGCTTACAACTTGAACGTCACTTTTTACTAGAATATCGTTACAATAATAGCGTAAGTGCCAAGCGCACTAAAGACCCTTTCACATGACATACAGAAATAGGCAAATTACGCTTGAATGACATTATCTATCCGGTCGATTAAATAATTCATGCAGTATCTTATAATAGCCGTAATTACAAATTAAAAACCGTTTCACACAATAAATAACTGTCTCCGGTCGGTTTTTAAAAGTGAATTTCGAACGCGCTCGTAATTGCCCTCATTACGCGGCGATTGTCAAAACGGAGATATTTTTCGCTTTAAAATGCATCTATTTTGTTGCAGCGTTTTTACTGAACAGGACTAAAATAATTGCTTTTAACATGGGACTAATATTAATCGTTATCAGAAACGCTTCTTTACTTTTCATTTATAAATATATGGACGAATATCTGAAGTATAACAAAAAAGCTTAGATTAGGAACTAGGTGTTTTGGAGAGAATTCTAATTTAATATCATAAAATGATTTAGTATGTGAATGGGACCTTAAATATTGTCTTTATTTATTATTAACATATTTACATCTCTCCCGTCTCTATCCCATTAACCCCATTGTCTGGCAACATCGCGTAAATGGCGGCAAAATATCAACTGTCGTTTGTATTCTGACATTGCATATATATAATAATCTACATTCTCGTAATTATACCTAGACATATTTAATAAAAGCAACGATATATTTAAAGTGAGAAAATGTCACATGTCACCTAATTTACACGTTAAGAGAGCAATTTTCATGTTAATCTTGAAATATCGAGTACCCGATGACCTATTCAAGTTTGATGTAATGCATATGTAAAGTACAATTGTAAATGCATTGTAGTGACAGTAATGAAACTAATAAATAATGATAATGATAACTGCTCCAACTCCAACTATTTATGTTGGAGTTGGAGCAGTTATCATTAAACAGTTATTTGCCAATTTACGTGACCAGTGGACACCTTTAATTTAATTAATAATCTCTTACCATCTATAAGTTTGTTTGATCAAGCGTCTTAATAGATTCAGTAGAGATAATATGAAAGTTTTTTTAATCATAAAATTTAAATGTTGTTAAATTTTACACGCAAGTAAAACATAAAATCTAATTTTATAATGCAATGCCAATAAACTTTGAATTATGGCTGGTATAGAAAGGATCTCTTATGGCAGAATTGTTGCAAAAGTGACCGCTTTCAGCTTTAAATAATAGTTCCTAATCTCTCCGGTGGGCGCTAGTTAGGCTCTGGGACCATATAATGATATAAGGCAACAAATAACCCGACCAAATTACGTAGGTTGTTTTTGGTAGTATTTCGGTGTATGGTGGCGCCGCCTAATTACTGTTTTTTGATGGACACTTTTCATACATAGAGATTTGGCTCTGATTTGGATAGTCTCCATGCCTTGAATACTGTAGTTATGTCATATAGTTGTCGCCCGCAAGATTACCATAAAAAATATCGCATTGTTAAACTTATCACTGTCTTGTCATGCCGGTGTTGCCACACTAAAGTGACTAACGAGGCCGATTCGTGATTTTCGTGACCGAGGAGTGTAATCTAGGTTTTTAATTAAGATAAGTTGGTGAGTTATTGATTATGACTATTATGAGTTGTCATACTAATGACAGTGACTATTTAGCTGACCATCGGTGTACCTATAGCCTTACCACGACTGCCTTATCGGTGTCAAACTGACATATTAGCCAACGTCTGCGTAGGTTACGTTTCTATACATCTCGCTCGCACTAAGATGTCAGTAAGAGCGAGATGCATAGAAGGTAAGTTAAGCTCACGCTAGTGAATATATGTCAGTGTCTAATTCGTGGTAAGGCTACTCATCTTGTAGCAGCTGAGCAGAGTTTACATATTGCCAATTAAAGTGTGGTATGCTACATAATAACCAGAAAAAAATTTTTGGGACTATGTTGTCGCACTATATCGGCTATTATCTAATGTCTATTTATCATCGTTTCGATACTACCTAGGTAAATTTTGCTAGGTAAAAAAAAAACAAAGAAAAAAGTTGCTATTTCCCGACATTCCGGTTATCCTTATGGAAGTGACAAATATAACTGGCCGTAACGTAAATAATAGTCACTATCTCACTATTGGCAATTATTTCACGGACGTTCAATCATCATGTCACGTCAGTTACCGTCGCCCGTCTTTGCCCGCGCGACAGTCTTTCAATTAATGTGCCCTATTAACTAAATGAGCTCTTTTTAATGTGTGAAGTATTTTGGCTCATTATTTTTCTCCAATAATTGCTTAGTTTATTACAAGTACTGATCCTTAAGTGTTAATTATTTTTAGCAATAAATTTTGTATGGTGTTTATGAGGTGAGTTGCAAATTGCAAAGCGGCTTGTCAGCTCCGTTGACATTTAATAAGATACCTACTTTATATTATATCATACAATGTAGTTAACATAGAGTCCATCTGACCTTTTACTGTGTTCTGGCACATCTTACTCATAGAAGACATCCGGTCAGCTAAAAAAAATATTACAGAAAAGGGACTTGGCGTTTACGTTATTCTTGATTGCTGATATATAGCAAATGCGGTGTTTCAAGACGTAAACACCATGTCGTAATGTTCCTTTTCCCTAGGTAAGATACACAGTAGGTCCTATAGGTAGTAGGTAGTAGGTCCGCGCTTTAGATTGGCCAGTAAAAGTAGGACTTCCAATAACACATACTTGTTACAATTTACGGGTTTAATTGAACTTGGGAAGAGCTATAATAACCAGTTATGAATATGTTTAAACACGACCCAGATCCAACCGCGAATAAAAAGCATCTAATAGCAGACGAAGCACTGGCCGCAAACCGAGTTGACCGAGCTACACAGTGTTGCTAGTGCAAAAAAAGTTTATCGACAGCATGTCGCTCATGGACATGCGATGCGATACATTTATCATCGCCGAGGTATCTATCATCATCAAGTCAAACTTGTCGAGTTGTCGCACAGCGACTCAACATAATTTAGAGCTTAATTTGAACCGTGGCATTTAATGAATAGAAACTTTGTTTTATACTATTAGGTGATGAGGGAGATAAAATCATAAACAACTACATATATATTGTACTATTGTTTCCTATATACTATATTACTTTTTGGACAAACCCTTATATTACAATAGGTAGCAATTAATCGCTTAAAATAATCTTGATTTGATACATGTTGATTAAATATACTTAACTCTTAAATTTTAGGATATTAATTTATGTTCTGTAAGAAAACTATGTACATATATTGACTTTTGACGCAATAGTTTTGTAGTATTTTATTTTAAGTTTGGCTTACTTTTTAGGGTTCCTGGCTCTGATTAATGTAGAATTCAAAATTTTCTGAAATTTTGCTCTGACTATGTCGTAATCGCATATTTACTAATAGTCGAAAGTTAACTCCAATAGAATTACCTAAAGCTAATACCGCTAAAATTATCGCTTGCGCGCCTCTATAGGTAGTTCCCCAGCTTTATTATACTTAAACAAGAGGCTTGGTAGCGGCGGCTTATACGTAAAAAATATTTAAAATGAATTATTACATTATGCATGAAGTTAACTGAAATATTATCTAGCGTTTATCGTAGACATTATAATAATGGCCCTACGTCAGGTGCGTATTGTTTTTATGGTTTGTATGTAGATTTATGGAAAGATGTTATTTAGACGTTTTCTATAAAAAACCGGCCAAGTGCGAGTCGGACTAGCGCACGAAGGGTTCCGTACCATTACGAAAAAAAACAGCAAAAAAATCACGTTTGTTGTATTGGAGCCCCATTTAAATATTTATATTATTCTGTTTTTAGTATTTGTTGTTATAGCGGCAACAGAAATACATCATCTGTGAAAATTTCAACTGTCTAGCTATCACGGTTCATGAGATACAGCCTGGTGACAGACGAACAGACGGACAGCGGAGTCTTAGTAATAGGGTCCCGTTTTTACCCTTTGGGTACGGAACCCTAAAAAAATAGCGAATCTACTTTGTACGTCGGTATTAAGTGCGATTTATTATTGGATGTTCATGTCATTATTCGTCTTATCGAAACGGCATATATATGCCGCTAGGTTTCTTTGATAACAATACATAAAAGCAGCTTTACCTAGCCACGGAAAAAACCGCAATATAAAACTAGCATTCGCGTATATAGCACATACATGTGTGCATGTGCATGTTGTGTGTGTGTGTAGCGCGTACATGTCGTATTTTGGCCTTGACTTAAGGTTACCTTTAAGAACACCTAAAAATTAAGACTTAATTGTAATGCATCTGACTTGAAGACCACTCAAGTCAATCTAAGTTGGGAAATAATATTTTTAAGGTCCTAGTTAACAAACGTACCTACTAAATCTCTTTGTATCTTTATGACTTTAAAGAACAGACACAGACATTCAGATCATAATTAGGTGTTACGAGTACCTATGTTTAGACTCCATCTTATAGCCTTGATTTAAATAAAATTAACGTCTTAATTATAGTCAGGTTTGATGAGTAGGTATGCGACGTTAAGTGTTTATTTGTAATTTATCAGACCGTTTGAGTGCGATATTCCAGTTCGTTTTTAGGGTTCCGTACCTAAAGAGTAAAAAGTATCACTAAGACTCCGCTATCAGTCTGTCCGTCTGTCTGTCACCAGGCTGTATCTCATGAACCGTAATAGCTAGACAGTTGAAATTTTCACAGATGATGTATTTCTGTTGCCGCTATAACAACAAATACTAAAAACAGAATAATATAAATATTTAAATGGGGCTCCCATACACCAAACGTGATTTTTTTTGCTGTTAATTCCGTAATGGTACGGAACCCTTCGTGCGCGAGTCCGACTCGCACTTGGCCGGTTTTTTTATTACGCACAGTATTGAGCAGAACATTAGGTACCTATTGTTGTAGATTTACAATAACAATATGTAGGTAGTCTTAATCTTAGATATTATCATATGTGGGTAGCTCCAATAAATCAGTGTTTGACCAAGCATCTTGTCTTTCACTACATGGTGGCAGCGGTAAATTAATTAAAAAGCGTAATCGCTGCGATAAGTGTAAAAAGTCGTAGTTAAATAACCGTGTGTGTCAGTGTGTCAGTTGTGTATAAAATGGAACACGCTCGTCCTCCGCCAGAATTAAATGTCGAGGGCTGCGCGGCGGCGCGCGCCGACGCATGGAAAAAATGGTGGAAGCAATTCTCGGTGTTTCTAAAGTCATCGGGAGTGAGCAAGGAGACGAAGGATGTGCAAGCGAGCTTGCTGGTCAACCTCATCGGGCCGGAAGGATATGAGATTTTTTCAACTTTCACATATCAGAAGAATGAAAGTGCCGAGGATATCGATTGTGTTAAGGGGAAGTTCGACCAGCATTTCGGTACAAAGGTCAACATTACAATGGCACGATTTAAGTTTTTTACACGGGCCCAGAATGCAGGTGAAACAATCAATCAATATGTGACGGCGCTAAAAGTGCTCAGTCAAGTATGCGAATTCGCTACTTTAGAGGACGGGCTTATACGGGATCGAGTCGTCTGTGGTATTTCTAGTAACGTAGTGAGGGATCGCCTACTTAGAGCGGACGGATTGACGCTCGCTAAGGCGGTGCAGATATGCGAGGCGCATGAAATGTCTACAGAAGAGGGTCGGCAGATCGAGCGGGTACAGGCTTCGACGTCATCAGCGGTCCAGGTGGACGCGGTCGGGCGCGCTCGCGGGGCGCGCGGGCGCCACGGTCGCGGCCGGACGGGCGCGCGCGGCCAGCGATGTGAGCGCTGCGGCGGCTTCTTCTGCGACCAGGCGGCCAACTGTCCGGCGGTCAACGCGGCGTGCTATGTATGTGACGCGCGCGGACACTACGCCAGAGTGTGCCCTAAGTGGGCTAAAGGTGATCGTGTGGACTATATGTCGATTGCGGAGGATGACTATTACACCGAAACATTATTGTTTTTTATAAGTGGAATAGATATGTTTAAAATAAGTAGTTAAGAATAGCTCTAGTTAGTATGTAGTTAAACTATAATGCCGCTGCGGAATTTACATCAGTAAATTAAGTTTTTGTTGACTTATTTTTCTTATGTAAAAAATAAATAAAATAGAATAGATTAAGGAGAATTGTAGTAGGTAAAGATTAAAGTTAAAGTGGAGATTAGAGATACATGTTATAGCTTTATGCACTTGTTAGTTAGTAAGGCATTTATAATTCTTCAAACAAAACTTTGCTATGAGGGGAAAGATGTTGTAGATTTACAATAACAATATGTAGGTAGTCTTAATCTTAGATATTATCATATGTGGGTAGCTCCAATAAATCAGTGTTTAACCAAGCATCTTGTTTTTCACTACACCTATATTTGTCTATGATAATGAATTCCCCGGGTATCAATAAAATAGGGTATCTGACTACAAGTCAAATCAGTTTCTTTTTTTGAACTGTCAAAACGATTTTGCTACTATGGAATTTATATGAAACACTAGCACGTGACGTAATCAAATTACCTACTCTTTATAGTTTTGTACGGGTCTTAAAATAGAAATTGTGTTTTAAAAATAACTGCTGTCTACGTTTCTCTATTAATCTTC
The DNA here is from genome assembly GCF_947568885.1 of Cydia strobilella. NCBI lineage: Eukaryota > Metazoa > Arthropoda > Insecta > Lepidoptera > Tortricidae > Cydia > Cydia strobilella. Next base: position 5,480,950 of record NC_086061.1, on the reverse strand, counting down.
TGCTGCTTTATTTCATGCATGGTGTAAAATAAATTATTTCAAATACGGTCTACCCTATTGTAGAGCTAGACCAAGCTAAATGGCAGCGATTTTGATAGCACTACACTGCGCAAGTATTATTAAAACACTTGAAGTTTTACGTTTCCGTGTACAGAGTAGAACATCATCGTGGATAGTCGCAGTTGCCCAACCAAAACTTGTATCAAGTGTACTGTACTTACCGGCGTAGAACTCCGCCGAGCAACGATGCATTGAGGCATTCTGGGGGTGACAACCGACGTTGCACCTCCCCCACTGTCACTTTGTACTTGCTAGTTGAGGACAGTAGTGACAACCGTCCCGGTACTGAGCAGAACACGTCGTTGGGAGCACACGAGCCGCCGAGGCCGTCGCGCCCTTTTATCGCTGCGGCAAAGATAAGATAGTAGTAGAAGCGAAGGATTCTATAATTGAATCCTGAGCGTAGCGAGGGATTCTAACATAGAATCATGAGCGTAGTGAGGGATTTAAATGATAACGCCCAAGATGGAAATAATTTTGCTACCATGTGACACATACTGTTTTTCACATCACCTATGAGGAAATTATTGTTCTAAAATAATAACTACCTAAAAAAATAGTATGCAAAAAACAAAAAAAGTCGTGTCCTAACAGAAAAGTGCCACTTTGATCCCTCCTAGCAGGGAAGAAAAGTGCCACTGATCCCTCCTAGCGGGGAAGAATAAGCCCTTTTTCGAATAGGTGATGTGAAAAAGAACATGATAAAGCGTAAAGGAAAGAGTATGTTCGGTATGTTGTTAGGCTTTCCTTTCGCTTTTTAAACTAGCGGAAACTCGGGGGACAAAGTAAAACCTACCTACATAACTAACTAAATGTTGCTAGCTAGAGTTGCTTGGTCTGCTTGGTCGTCATAAAATATGCTAAAGTAGTAATAGGTAAAACTAGTTAATGAGATATTGTAAAAAAGTTTTATCTGCCATACTGAGGTACAACACACTATTATTACAAATAAATAGCATTGATAGTTAAACAAAACATCGCTACAATTTTAAACGAACCTACTTACTTCAAATAATGATCCAGCTACTCCGATACATGTTCTAAGAACTGCATATCATTCAGTGTACCCCAAATCGGCGGACCCCATCTACCAGCGCCTATTACTGCTACAATACAAATACAGCTAATAAATGCGTATCTCGCACAAAAAATACGGGTGATTACAAATTTCTGAGCACCGTGTTCTACAATGGCACTCCCCGCGTCCGCCACGCCCCAAACATGAACACAGCGTGAACCATTCACATTGTACGAGGGGCGTTCAATAAATTCTCGGTATGTGAATGAAAACAAACAAATACGATAAGTTTAATATTTTTATTTTTCAATATACTCCCCCCCTATGTTGATACACTTAAAAGATCGATCTATTATTTTTTTTAATCCCTCATAAAAATAATTTTTATCTTTGGTGTCAAAATGCTCCTCCACTGCCGCCTTCAACGCTTCATCGTCAGAAAATCGATTTCCACGCAGATCCTTTTTAAGATTGGGGAACAAAAAGAAGTCACTGGGGGCTAAGTCCGGACTATACGGTGGGTGAGTAATAGTTTCAAACCCAGATTCAAGAATAGCCGCCTTGGCAATATGAGCAGTATGCACAGGGGCGTTGTCATGCAGAAGCAGAACACCTTTGGTTAATTTTCCTGGCCTCTTGTCTTTGATTGCACCCCTTAATTGACGTAGAATATTAGCGTAGTACTGTCCTGTGATATTTACACTCTTTTGTTTGTAATCGATCAGTAATATTCCTTCACAATCCCAAAATATTGTGGCCATGACCTTGCCAGCTGAAGGGATGACCTTGAACTTCTTGGGATGAGCTGTACCCTTAACGTGCCACTGCATGGACTCCTGTTTACTTTCTGGGTCATAATAATGAACCCAGGTTTCATCTCCAGTAACTATCTTTTGCAGCACCTCATCAGGATTTTCACCGCACAGGTCAATAAAATCGGAACAACAAGCTACTCGCATATCTTTCTGAACCGGTGTCAGCATTCGCGGAACCCATCTCGCACTTACTTTTGACATATTAAGATGGTAATGGATAATATCATGTATGGTACCAACAGAAAGACCGGTTATTTGAGCTATTGATTTTACCTTCACTCGGCCGTCTTCCAATATAAGTTTTTCCACTTTGATAATATTTTCTTGTGAAGTAGCTACTACAGGCCGGCCTGGTCTAGGATCATCTTCAATACTCTCTCTCCCACGTTTAAATTCACTTGACCACTTTTGAATGGTAGATAAAGAAGGAGCAGACTCACGGTAAACACAATCCATTTCTTCTTTTATAGTTTTTTGATTTTTACCCTGATTGGTCAAGAATTTTATTACGGCTCGATGCTCTAATTTAATTAACATTGTTAAATCGCTCATGGTGCTCACGTTTGTTCGGCAATTGCAGAAAAACGAGAACATATCGGTTTGAATTTTACTTTTTTTTTTAAAGTCTATGAATGACTCTTAGTGGCCAGTAACAAAAGAAATACTCAAAAAGGTTGTAAGATATCAATATCGAGAATTTATTGAACGCCCCTCGTAATATTTCTTTATGGCAACCCTAATACAATAAACATTAGTATGTCATTAACTCTGCACCATACTGGCTCTTAACACCCTGCCATTTGAAAAAGAAAAAAAAACAGCCAATTAGCTACTACGAGTTTTGAAATTGGAATGCAACTTCAAATTTGGTAGTGTAATTAAAAATACTAGGGTATCGAGTTTTTACGAGTATCGATTCCAAATTCGAATGCTCTATTCAAATATAGATTGATTGATCGATAGTTTTATTTTGTCGATATCGATTCATTGGCCCGTTGCGTGAGATGAGATGGGCCTTTTTTTACAATCTATTTAGAAAAGTTGATACACCTATCCGATAAGTGCGGTATGAGGCCTAATTACAGTTTTATCTTTAAGAGGTCATCTTTGAGCGGGTAACAATGAAATATTTGATAAGTTAATAATATATATTTATTTTATCGACGCACGTGCAATTTGAATAATTTCAGTAAGGTTAGTAAAACATTGTACAATAAATTAAGCCCACATGTTTCTTTTCGGTACCCGACCTTGAATAGCTTACGTAAGTATCTCATAATAAATCTTGCAAAAATGTATTTTTCGATTAATATGATTTTTCTCTCCAAACTCCTATTAATTTTTATTTTTTTCGCAAAAAAATTTAAAATTATAATTTATGTTTCATACATCTCCCGTTTAAAAAATACGCGTTTTCCTTGCGTTTTTACGGTTCGTCCGGAAGCTTTGTTGTGGGTACCTTTTCCACAAAATTTGGTCTCCAATATCGAATGACGTGAAGAAATATGAAATATCAATTTACATATATATGTAGCCTTTTGTCTCAAATACCGATGAATCGACAACATCGTCATGGAAGAGCACGGGTAATTTAGCCGCTAATTACTTTTACTAATGCAACATTACTTTTTTTTAGAAATAGGCCTCTTTCGACTAACGGGTGACGTGCAGTCAAAATATTGATAGATAATTGCTAGGCACTTATGGGTATTATAGCTTGATATCAATAATTTTAATCAAACAACTGACAACTCTCTAATGAGGTACACTTTCTCCCTGTGTTCTAATTGAGAAGTAAAAAGATGAAAAAGGAATTACAGCTTGTTTGGACAAATGCACACAAAGTGACCCGTTTCATTGCTCTTGTGTTTGTAAAAAATGTGGCTTTCCGGCACAAAACGGCCCTTATGCTTCAAGTAAATAAGGACGTTTCCATCTGAAATTCCAACAATAATTCTGATATAATCTTCCAGATGCACCCTTCTCTAATGGAAAGCCACAAATACTTTGAACTTTATTATACTTATAGATAAGGACTTTTTTTATAGTAAGTCATTTATTGGTATTGAATTTGATATAAGCTACAAGTTTTATTATTCACACTGCGTATTGCAGTTATTGATCCTGGCTATATTATAATAATAATTTAAAAAAAAACTTACTTTTTAATAAAGGTAGATCAGTCATGAACCCTGTAGTATCATCCATGCCAGCATTCTGGAAAAAAAAACTAAGTTATCTATGTTTATTTCGATATGATTGGCATATTAAGAAAACATTGGAGGGAAAAATATATGGACGAAATTCCAGCATTCCAACTACGGGTCGACTTAATTTGCTTTATTAAATTCCTAGGGAATTGGCGGACATATTCATTCGTTGTTGACTGGGGGTGATCGTTTTATGGGTTTATTATAAACCAATATAATGTAATTTAGATAAATGTTATCTACTAAAATATGAAGACACAATTTCAATATTCAGAATATTCCACAATATTTACACGTGCAGGTATATCTGCATGGGAAGTATGTAATCTGACTTCAAAATGAAGAATAACATCGTAAGGAAATCGGGTATCTGTAAAAGACGTAGTTTTTAGTCTAGGTTGAAAACTTAATCGTAAAAAAATATTGCTTGAGCTAAATCTTATGATTTAGTAACCTAATAGATTTACTGAATTAAAAATCCGTAATCATACTCAAAGCGCCGCTCGCTCGTGAAAGAGTTGAAACCGCTGTGCTAGTTTGAACTGACCGGCGCCTCCTCGGAGTGCAGCGCGATCTCATGCAGCTCCCTTACACCGTACTCGCTGTGCCCTTACAGTTAAACATTCCTTGTTTGAACTGACCGGCGCCTCCACTGACTACAGCGCGTGATGCACTATGATGCCTGTATGCTCGTGCGCCGTAGTTGCTATGCCCCAAACACAGCCCCAACTGTTAAACATAAGTTTGAACTGACCGGCGCCTCCTCGGAGTGCAGTGCGTGGTGAAGTGCGATCTCATGCTGCTCCCTCGCTCCGTAGTCAGCGCGCCGCTCGCCACCGCCGTAGCCGAAACCACTGTGCCCCAACTGTTGTAAAAAAAAAACAAATATAAAAATAAGCCCCCGTTTTTTTTTTCAATTGATCACAATAATGTTAAATCAATCATTATATCAATGGTAATTGTGTTTTGTGTTTAATATATCATAAATCATAAATAAGCATTTACCGGGATTCGATCCTAAAACTATAGGATGAGCCAGTCTTCAAAATGAAAAGTACAATAAAAAAACAAGTTGCTAATCCGATAACAAAACAACTGATATAGGTAATTATGTAAGTAAGTAAGTAAGTAAATATTCTTTATTGCATCAAAATTAAATTAATTAAATTAAATTAACACTATATATTATTTATTTGTATTTTTAATTAAATTAAAATTAAATTAAATAAATAGCATTTATTAGTTTTGAATACAATAACATTGTTTAAATTATTGTTGAATTTGCAAAAATCTTAATCGAATCAGTAATAGCGGATTATTACAATATTACATCTTCAAGCAATTTCAGCAACTAAAACATCCATTCAACGTCATCTTCAATCTCCATTAAATCACAAAATGACATAGAGTTTCCCGCCAAAAGCGAATTTCTTTGTGTTGCCAGCCCGTCTCGGTTGGGCCGGAACATTAGGGCTAATCTGCCAAAGTGCCACTGCCATAAATGTTTGCTTCATCGCCTAATGGTCAAATGCATTGGATAACGTATTGAAAATATGCCATTTCAGTTCTGAAGCATAGTATTGCTGGCCGAAAATATACGTTGAAATTATACGTTAGATTTTTGAAAAGAAATCGGGTTTGTGGAATTTGTAAATTGAACAACGGGGCTCGGGTAACTCGGGTTTCAAGTTCGTAGATTTCAATTGGTAGTTAGGTTTGGTACTATTATATTTTGTTGACTGTAGGACTGACGTTAGCTTATTATATGGATACCTAAACCCGTTGTAGACTACCTAAAGCCATTTTCTACTCCCAGCTATCAGGTGGTAAACGGAAGCAAGGTGGGCAGCACCTACGTTACAAGGACATGCTTAAGCGTCACCTAATTGCCTGCGGTATACCATCTAACAAATGGGAGTCCCTGCCGAAACCCTCCTATAATTATACTTACAATGATTCTGGTCAGCTTTACTGCCCCACCTGCGATAGAGTTTTTAAAAATAAGTTCGGCTTTGCCAGCCATATCAGAGCACACGCTCGTAATTAGCTAGGGTCGCCGTTGCCGATTACGGCATTGATAGCTATACATATATATATATATATATATATATGGATACCTAGTCAATGTGCCTACTGATGAAAGTAGGAAAGTAGGTAAGAGTTAGCTATCTCTGAAATATATAATTCTCATTGTTTATTTAAGAGTTTCAAATATTTGTTCGTTATTATTGCTTAAATGTAAGCAGCATTTCTTCCCAGTTCCCCTTTGAGCCCCGTTATAACATATTTCGAGGGGAGAATTTGCGAGCATAGAATAGTTTGGATTTGTGTATTATAACTAGTTATTAAGCGATTAGCTTCTTACGTGTGTTTAACTTCGAGATCTTACTAGTTAACTGCATCTTGTATAATTATTTTGGATGAATCTGTCTTGTTCACTTTTCTGGTTTTGGGAGCTTGGTTATTAGATAGAATACCCTAATATTCATCGTACACATCAAATTACCTTTTGCCGAGCTATGACGGTGTGTGACTTACATGGTGTGTATGAATGTCGTGATGGTCGCGGTGCAATCGCGCGTGTTCGTGGTGCGTATGGTGGCGTGGCAGGAGCTGTTGCGGCGCGTAGTGCTGCGCGTACGCCTCGCCGCCGCCACTGTATTCCATGCCATGGTTCTGAGGAGAAATGGTATGGTTATTACATGTTCTGTGAAAATATTCGTTGGTTGGTAAGACAAGACTATGATATCATAAGACGCCGACTCATTTGATCTAATGATCTCATAATTAGGTACTATTAATGAGGTCTGATGTACTGTCCATATAACCTGTTACTGGTGGTGTGGAGCAGAGACGAAGGGCGGCTAGAAGTTTGGGAACACGTCATAATGCATGATAGTCATATTGAGGGGTATGTTGCACTGTATACCTGTTTTTGGTGGTGCGGGCTGGCGGGGTGCGGTGCGGGGGCGAAAGGCAGCGGGATATAAGGCAACTGGACGTAGGGCGGTTAGAAGTCGGCGAGCATGTGATTATAACATGTTATGATATGCCTATATACTTGTTGTTAAGGTGCGGTGCAGGTGCGAAGTAGGACGGCTGGAAGTCGGCGTGCGATATCTTGGCCAGGATATTAAAGATGTACTGTAGTTGATGGTGCGGACTCGCAGGATGCGGCGCGGGAGCGGAGGACGGAGGGAAGTAAGGCGGCGATCGAAGTCTCATGATAGGCATGTTGAGAGGTTTGGTGAAGATACTGTCTATGCCTGTTGTTGGTAATGCGGGCAGGCAGTGTGCGGTGTGGGGGCGAAGGGCGGCGGGAAGGAAGGCGGCGATCGAAGTCTCATGATAGGCATGTTGAGAGGTTTGGTGTATGTATTGTCTATACCTGTTGTTGGTGGTGCGGGCTGGCAGGATGCGGCGCAGGGGCGAAGGGCGGCGGGAAGTAGGGCGGCTGGAAGTCGGCGAGCGAGGGCTGCCCGCCGCCGCGGAAGCCGCCGCCGCCCAGGCCCAGCCCGCCGCCGCCCAGGCGCTCCTGAGGACAAGGAAGAAACGGTTAGAAGGTAATTACTTAATCGATAATTCTTAGGATATCATGTACCTATTTAAGTTCTTGTCAGCTAGTAGTCAAGTAAGAGTAACTTATCATAATAAATATAGGTAGAGTTTGTCTAAGCTATGAAAAGCAATATACTTAAGACTAACATGCATATAAATTAACAATTAAAGTCAGTGTAGAGTTGCTCAGCTCAGTCCTCTGCTTTGAGTCTTACACTTAGATGCTGTACTCTTTATTAAGTACCTATATCTACTCACATTTTTATTGATTTAGTGTTTAAAAGTCCGAAGGTTTTATTTCGTCGTGGCAGAATATACAGGGTGTCCTTAGCCATTGGACAAAGCCGAAATGTACATATATATGCATTCGGGTATTTAGAATCAGTATACAAAGTATCCCGGTGTAGCGGTTACGAAGAAATTAACAAATTACGATTTTTTACTTTGGAGCAGCCTTAATAGCTCCTGAGGTAATAAATAGTATGAAACCTTCTTCGACCTTCTTCTTCTTCTTTTTTTCTAGGGGCTATGTAAGGCTCCAGAGCCTATGTATCACTGCGACCATCTCTGATCTATTGTGATCGCCACCTACTACAACTCTCGATCCAAACCTGCAACTTCAAACAGCTGCAGGATCTTTTTGATTTCGAGAGACTAACTCCTCCGGGCGCAATATATGTCCACCCAGGATCAAGTCACGAGTACGCATTAGGCAGGGGCACTCTGTGAGGATGTGTAGGGGCGTCTCCTCTGCCTCCATACAGAGTCTGCACCGCCCCATGTCACGTTTCCCCATAGTGTACATGTGCTTATTTAGGCCGCAGTGCCCGGTAAGCACCCTAACCAAGTTGCGCAGTTGGTTCTTAGGCAGCGCCAAGGCGCTCGCGAAGACGCCTTTTTTCTGAAGGCCTTGATAAGCGCTTTGGAATGGTTCAAACCTGGTTTTTCCCTCCAGAGTTGAATGGCTTTGTAGTGACAGTAGGTCTTTAGGGTGAGCCGCGTTAGGCTTCTGGAAATCCCACAAAACGGCTTAGGACTGTAGTTCTTCCCCTTAGCCCCTGCTCGCGCGAGTTCGTCGGCCTTTTCGTTTCCAACGATACCCGCATGCCCCGGGACCCAACGTAGAAAAACCTTGTTCCTGGCTCCAAGGTTGTTCAATAGTTGCCTGCAGTTCTCAACCTTATTGATTATCTTTTTTATTTATGACATTAATAAGATTCTGACTTTTGACAAAATGTCATCATTGCTGCACATTTTCGAACAAATTGTCAAAAACACTGCCAATGATTAATACAGTATGTTTCTTTTTGTTGTCGATCATTGGTATTAATTTTTGTTTGAAAATTTATTTTTTTATCTTTTGTTCTAATAAAAAAAATATTAACGTTAGAGCATTCCTGAGAAGTTACCCTACGTGGGATTTCAGGGTTTGTCCAATGGCTAGGGTCACCCTGTATATTGTCCAAATACATAAAAACACATACTAGGTTGCCTCAATTTGCCTAATGTAACTGTCATTTTGCTACAAAATTGACACAAACACTGAACGTTTAAAAAGTAAATCGGCCAATCGAAGTGACATTTTAATATCATTAATATAAAATACAGCTTAATTAGCATACATTTTTAAGACATACCGTCCGTGCTCTCTCAACTATTCATCTATAACTCCATCCGATGTCACTTTGATATCCATTCAAAAAACTTAATGACTTCTTTCACGCCTAAGCTCGCAATCATAATTATTGCGGCTCTTTAGTCATAGCCGTTACCATATTAAGCCAGAAAGGTTAATTACATTGTAATTTTGTAATCAAATCTCTTTACAAGCGTGTTGATGTAATTAATGCGCTGGGCTATTGTGCAAAGTGTACGTCAGGTGGATACCTCGTCTAGAGGTGATTAGTTTTTTTTTAAACCACGTCGGTGGCAAACAAGCGTACGGCCCGCCTGATGGTCAGCAGTCACCGTAGCCTATGGAAATGCAGAGGTGTTACATGCGCGTTGCCTACCCTTTAAAAACCTGTAAGGTACACTCTTTTTTTGAAGAACTCCATACTGGATACCCTTGAGAAAACCTCGGCAGGGAGATTATACTAATTATATAGTTTTATATACATGAACAATTCGATTAGATGCAATTTTCCCCGATTATAACACAATTGGCTGATACAAATTTCAAAAGCGCCTAACTTTTCATAGATTGCATATATTGACTTGAGAAATTTCGATCAGTGGCACTTGTGATCCGGTCCGGGTGGCCAAGTGGTTGAGGTGTCCGCCGTGAATGCAGAAGTTTCAATATACCACGAACATACTCAAGAAAGTCACGGTAGTCCTTTTCAAAATGTTCAGGGGTGTTTTTTTATCAAAGTGTTTTGAAATAACTAGAAGGTTATAAGAACTCGCGTCCCTTCTAACTTTCGAGCTGACTATCTAAAAATTAAAACAAATCAAGATAACTAAGCCTAATAAATACTTTCGAAGAACGAAGAAAATAGATTACTCCAAATAACTTTCCTTCTTAAAAAAGAAAGCAAGTATAAGTGATACGCCCTTTCTTATATGTAGATACCTATTTTCTTATCGCATGTACGTAACTCTCCATTGCGCGTAGTCCGACACGCACTTGTTCGGTTTTTCAACATAGGCAAATTGTCAATCGGAAATCGGAACGTAGCGGTACCATCAAAGCCTCCATTTAATTGTATGATTGTACGAACGAATCGACAGAATGATTGTATGAACGTATAGACAGACAGCTAATGATATTCTGTGGGCACGCGAACTCTGAATTAGTAAATCTGTGAATTAATTTGATTGCATGCATTCTTGTAATTTAATGTGTGGCTATGTGGTGTCGTTTGAGATTAATCTTGTTGAATGATGAGTATGATGACTCGGTTATAGAGTTAGACCAAAACCTATGTAACTCCGTATAAGATGAATACAGTCTAAGGAAAAAACGTGCCTCGGAAATCAAGAAAATTTGATTCTCGCACAGATGGCGCCACCACCGATACCAACTTGTGGCCTATTCTCGGCTAGATGGCGTTGACGGTTTTAGTTAGTTATTTAACAATTTTAACACATATCAGTGAAAGAACATGGGTCAAAATCATATCTTCTTCTTCTTCTTCCTCGCGTTATCCCGGCATTTTGCCACGGCTCCTGGGAGCCTGGGGTCCGCTTGACAACTAATCCTAAGAATTGACGTAGGCACTAGTTTTTACGAAAGCGACTGCCATCTGACCTTCCAACCCAGAGGGTGAACTAGGCCTTGTTAGGATCAGTCCGGTTTCCTCACGATGTTTTCCTTCACCGAAAAGCGACTGGTAAATATCAAATGATATTTCGTACATAAGTTCCGAAAAACCCATTGGTACGAGCCGGGGTTTGAACCCGCGACCTCCGGATTGAAAGTCGCACGCTCTTACCGCTTGGCCACCAGCGCTTGGGTCAAAATCATATAAAAATAATAAATACAAATAAAAAAATCATCTATCCATATGAAATTATGACGTTTAAATAACACTTTCACTGTCTGTGCTATCAAAATCGCTGCCAACTGAGCTTGATCTAACTCTAGCTATGGCCCGTTTAAACTAATTTTGCACCGAAATTAATACAACAAAGTGAGGGAACGTAAACGTTATATTTTTATAGAATTTTTACATTAATGAAGACATGTGCTCACTTCGTGATTGCAAATGCGAAGCAGATTTAACTGGACCAGTACAAATATGTACTCTAAGTACAAAAATGTTTGTCAGATATACCTGGCAGTCATTCTGTTAATATGTATATGCAGGAATTTATGCCTAGAGGCAGCAGAGGGTCTATTGCCATTTTGGAAAAATCGAAAAACGTTATACGCCTCTCTGTAGCTCGAATTTTTCTATTTTGCCAGTAAACTTTTTGATAATGTGGTCATCTTATTTGTGCATTATTAAAAAATAGGTGTACATATAATATATCGCTTAATTATTATTTGAATGCTACTGGAATGCGATGGTTGCGTAATTTGCGTTTAAAGGTTAATTCGCTCTACTTATTGGGTAACATGTTACTTAGTAACATATAAGTGGTTAATGTAATAAACAAATTATACATAAATCAAGCTTAATCTACATTTTGGTTAATGTGTTGATCTGTCAACAGAATGGTAATGTGTAAGATTTACTGACAGTTTTGGACAAGTGTCGAGTTCGCTTTCTCTAGTAGGGCAATTATTCTTTTTAGGCAATCGTACAGTTGATCAAAAATATGGTTCACTCATTAGCCATAAAGAATCCTAGATATCAAATTCTACCTTTAAAACTGAAAACATTGTGTATCTGTTTAGTAAAATTAGTCCTTTAACCAGTGTTCTTTACCAAGATAAAGAAGTTACATATTTCTAATCATTAAAAAAGGAGAGATAAGAAAAAATCATCTCCACAAAAAAAATATTTCATGTAAGTGCCTATTAGGGTCAATACCTCAATCAAAGAGGTTATAATAGGATAGAGCGCTACTGTCATAGTAAATTTTGTAGCCACAGTAAATTCACTGCCATCTATCGACACACGATTAAAACTAAAAATATAAATATTAAAAAAAATCTTTATATATGGATAAATGATTTTTTTTATTTGCATTAATTATTTTTATATAATTTTACCCATGTTCTTTCAATGATGTGCGTTAAAATTGTTACATAACAAACGGAACCGTCAACGCCATCTATTCGAAAGTAGGCCAAAGGTAGTGGCGCCATCTGATCGAGAATAAAATTTTCTTGATTTTCGAGGCACGTTTTTTCCTTGCCTGTATCCATCTATTACGGAGTTGCCTCAATACAACAATGTCAATACGCCGACATAAAAGGAAAGTAGACAGATAATTGTTAGACTGCAGTTTAACTTCTGGTTCTTGAAGTAGGTCTCCCAGGCTTCAAGAAATCTGATGTTGCCAGGCTGAAAAGTGGTGCCGTTCGCCCCTCCTGAAAATCCCCTATAAAATGTTCATAGGTTTCAAAGTTCTAGTTTGTTATTTTTTGTTATAATTAATTCATACATATTTACGATTAAAATAAACTGCTATAATATAAACCGTGACATATAATAGTTTGTCGGAGCTTCATTAGACGGCCGAGGTGTAGCGAGGTCGTCAAGTAATAAGTTTTTGGAGCTGTTAATGCCAGATGGCCAGGTCGAATAAGTCGCCAATTCCAAAGGAAGTACCTACTTGTTAAATACTGTAAAAGTTACACGTGTTAAAGCACTTCCAAAACATACACAAACACTCGAAAGCCGAGCTGGAATCACTTGTCAGCGGCCAAGTTAAAATTAAAAAAAAAAAGTATTCTGACTATTATAAGACATTATTATAATATTTATAATACTATACATATAAAGAAAACAAAAAAAGTGAAGCGCTCTTCTCTTTGCTGATAATATTTCAATACTGTTTTGTGTGATGATTCACTATTTATGAAGTGGTAAAATAACAATTATGGATACGACACTCTTCTATTAGATCCTGGTCTAGAAATATTTTCTTATTTATTGATTTATATTGGTTACTGCACCAATTTGTTGTCATAACAAATCCTTATAATTTATAAAAAAATATTAGGGGGTTTCCTTCATTTCCTTCAGGGATAGTAGTAAAATAGATACTGCAACGTCGGGGTAATTGACATTCATTCAAAAATCTTACGTTTCGGTACAAAAAGAACAATTTGTTGGAGAATATAATTCTTCTAATATTATTCCGGGGCGTACTACTGTTTCAATGTGCTTATATGGAAATACAAGAAAATGATATTTGATATTTCTGACTCACAGTCCTGCTATGTACCACACCCAACAATCTGTACGTAATTAAAATCGTATCCGAGTGTACATTACAAAAAAATCGATTGGCAAACGACAAGCAATCGATTACGAAGTGATCTAGTTTAATTTATTCGGGGGCCGGATGCGGTCGAACGGATCAGGTTACAGTTGCGGTTTACCGTAAATGATAATGATAAATTAATAAATAAATATTATAGGGACATTCTTACACAAATTGATTAGGTCCCACGGTAAGCTCAAGAAGGCTTGTGTTGTGGGTACTCAGACAACGATATATTTAGTACATAGAAAACCTCCATGACGCAGGAACAAATATCTGTGTTCATCACACTAATAAGTGCCCTTACCGGGATTCGAACCCAGGACCATCGGCTTCAGGCAGGATCATTACCCACTAGGTCAGACCGGTCGTCAAAATGATAAATGATATTTATTTTGTACGATTTCAGGTAAAAACAATAGGTAATTCACAACACGAGTTGTGAATTACCTATTCGCACATGTATCGTTCAACGTTTTACAGTACATATGGCCCTTTAATTATTATTATTAATTCTTTATTTCAGATAATTATTTTATCCATAGAATTGTTAGTTTGGCTTATGACTACGTTAGTTAATTACTACTACTAAATTATTTAATTATTTACACATAGTTCAATCTAGAATTTCAGGAAGGTACATGAATAATCCACCCTGTCTGCTATGACCTTGAGTATACTGTTGTGACTGCCCATGCCCCGAACCCGACACAACAGAGACGCTATTCGCTTACGCCTGACGGCATAGAAGTCGTCAGTTCGTTCCGCGGCGAACATCCCTGAAGCGCTGGAGTAACGAGGCAGTCCCAACAGCATCTTTAAGTTTTCGACATAGTTACATAATGTGTTAATTATCGCACTAGTGCGGTAAAGTTGCACCATGTGTACTGTAAAGCGCTATTATATCACGATTGTATAAAATACTATTTTACAGTACATATGGTGCTACTTTCTCGCACTAGTGCGTAAAAGGGCACTTTTCGAGCATATGTCGAAAGTTTAAAGGGCCATATGTACTGTAAAATGGTGTACGATACACGTGCGAATAGGTAATTCGCAACTCGTGTCGATTTAAAACACTCCCTGCGGTCGTGTTTTAATTTATGGCCACTCGTTTCGAATTTCCTCTTTTCCGCACTTGTATCGTAAAAAGCTATTTCTTTTCCTTTCTTTCGGAGCTACACGACGCAGTGTTCAACCTAACTGATAATAAAGAAATAATAAAATGGCAATGTACTTGTAGAACGTTACAGCCGCAGCAGTTAGTTTCGCCGCTGTACAGTAGATTATCGGACTCAAAGCTTCGGTCAATTCGTTGACAAATGAACATCTCAGATCTCGTCTAATCGATTTATTGCTCGATCAAAAATCGATTTTATTACGTATGCCGATTTTTAATTAACACGTTATTCGACCGTTATTCTGTTTATATTTATACCGCCATTTTGGATTTTGGAACGCGTAAGTTTATGATATCCGAACGTAACTTACCAATTAGAAGAAAATCACTCGTAGCTCAAACGTATATAACAGAATTGACTTTTGTTCCGTTTTAAACTTTTATTTTGAAGCTGTTAAAGTGGTTTTTAAATTGATAAAGTGATGTGATATAAGAGTTTTGGTAAATAATTTTATTTGTTATTATTCTGATTGAGTGCTTTAGGGTTTTAAAAGTCAGAAATATGAGAGTTATTTGGAACGGTACTCTGTAATAAAAGCAAACCAAATTTATGTGTTTTTTATAATATCAATTTGGCTTTTAAATAGCATAAAAATATAATGGTATAAATTAGTAGCTAAAGAGACTAGTTTATTAGTTGTGCAATTCCATGTTGCTTTTATGGCAGTCTTCACACAGGTGTTGTAATACGTTGGTAATACGGTTGTCTTCAGTTTAACTAAATTTTTCTCAAACATGCAATGAAATGCCGTCATTACGTGCGGTATAACAGGCTTCAAAGTATCACGTTTCGGGCGGAGCAACTCGAAAGAACTCTAAAGGAATTTCATTCAAAGTTGAAGGCCTAGGCCGGTTTTTTATTTTATTTTAATGTAAACATGGCGTCTGTGTTCATGAACAGGCTAAACAGCTGAATTATATTTTTTAATTTTTTTATCGTTATAGGGCTGTATCTCCTAAACCGTGCGTCGTAGTGCAAAAATAATAAAATTTTCGTTCCCCTTTAAAACCTATCACATTAGGACATGAAACAATCATCATCATCATCATCATATTTGTATTATTATTTCATTGCATTGCATTGGCGTGAAAAGGGGTTGCCGGCCTCATAACTATTCGGCCTATTCTATTCGGCCGGCAACCCCTTACTTCAAGGTCTCTGTAGTAATGCACTATTATTGATCATCTATGGGTATATATATACGTCGTAGCGTCGTAGCCCTAGCACAGGAGTGGCGCGACAATATCTCGCCCGCGAGTTAGACTACCCGTCCCACTCTAATTAATACAGTTAGAAAAAGATTGGCTATAGCCCATCTCGCGAGCGGGATACTATCGTGCAGCTCCTGTGCTAGGCCTAGGCCTACTGATTCAAATATGGCGGATCTCGTTAAGTACAAGTTACATTACGTGTTACAGGGAGCAAGTCTCATTTCGATCTCGTTCCCACCCATGAACATTGTAATGTAGAATCAAGACTCGCAGAGCTATGACTTTAAGTACGCTATTACCAGGACGCTTACAACGAATCATACATATCAGGCAACCTAGCTAAGATGAAAATTGCATATCGACAAACGAATAGAAAAATGTCAGTGCGTAGCCAACGTGCAATCATTTACGCTCCGTAGCGAACGAAACGCAACTGTCACTGTCGCACTAATATAGAAGAGTGATAGAGAGAGATGACTACGATACGCTACGGAGCGTTAACGACTGGCACGTTGGCTACGCGATCAACAGATGCTACGAAAAGCCACGTGACTATTTCCATACATTATTTAAGTTTCGATCACGTTTTCTATAAACAATTGTCAGTACATTACATACATTAAAAACGGGGTCCCTTCGTTTGACATAATTATTGAAAGTCATAATGTAATGATTGTCAGATTATCATTTGTCATATTCTGAAATCGCTAACTTTTCAGGATTTTCGTTCGGTTATCCTATAGATAGGTTAGGTTAGGTTTGTTTTATGGCAATCCTGAAAAGTTACGAGTTCCTGAGAAAAATCAAATTATGACTAACGAAAATGCGGACAAACAATACATTATGACTTAAAACTATATGGGTAACAATAGAGTCCCATTAAAACTTTTTACAAATAATGAAAGTAAAAAAAAAAACTAAGCTAATATAAACCCAAAATGTTGACAGCTAAGAATCAAATTACTTTACCTGCACCTCAATCACGCTGGATAAATCCACGTACGCCAGTGCCAGGGCTGCGGCTCACTTTTCACAGAAAAACTACAGGTTTTTTAAGCTGGTAACACTTTTAATTTTTTTTTACCTCATTGTATGTTTTTATAATTTGACTGTATGAGGCGAGATGTTATGATTGTAGAAAAGTCTTGAGATCTTTAAGTGAGAGTTTTTTGTCTCGCTGCTTCATAAATGTGAGAAAATACTTAAAATAATTATATACAATTTTTTTAAACGATTCCTCTTTGTGCAAATTAACGTTATATAAATAGTGCTACCAATTAAGGCATTTACTTCGTCGATATTTGGAAGTGAAAGGCGATGAAAAATAATATGTAATTTTGAACAAACAATTATTGGACCCTTTTAATGAGATCGATTCCGGTTACGACATTTTTTTTAATCGCTTGACTCCGTTGAGATGCTTTATTTATTTTATTCACTTTAACCAAACTTTAACGTTAGAATAAAATTTTGTTTCTCTGACGAGACGCGACGTACTAGTACGTGTAACGTTATGGATATCTATGCCTTTGTAATTGTGATTTATTTTTTATTTTTTGTGATTTTACTACAGATTATAATATGGGGCATTTTCTATGAAAAGGGACCTTATTGTCAATGGCGCTTACGCCGCACAGCGTCGCGCAGCATTGTATTTACGGAGCATCGTTTATAATGGCGTAAGCGCCATCGGCAATAAGGTCCCTTTTAATAGAAAATACCACATATAGTAGTTGTCATGGGTTCGGTAAGTACTTGTAGTACTAGTGATGTAGGTATATACACATCACTAGTACTACAATATCGGTCAGATTTTTTTAAACGCCTAGTTTCAACACGTGCTACAATTATTTATCAATCAACTAAGGTAATAGATATTCAACTGGAAAGTGCTTCTAATTAACAGTATTACTTAATAACGGCCAGTAACGAGATCGATCTTTAATTGTTAAACAATTCAATCTGCACTAACGTTGATTGGAACAATTAACTTCTATGAAACCGTTATTTAAACCGAAACAGTTGATTAGAAGGGCTATAAATTTTATCATAGATGACAACTTGTGTTAAAAACCGCAAATTACTAAATAAGGGACAAATGTGTCGAAGTCTAGTCAAAGGTCCCACTTTGTCGCTTACCATAAGGACGAGATTTGCTTGTATCTTTATACGAACAACCTGCCAGAGCGTCCTTATGGAAAGCGACAAAGTGGAACTTTTTCCAAATAAGAACCAAAAATTTAAATTATCAAAATAGTAACGCAGTGTATTCTCCCGCCAACACAATGTTGCCAGATCGAAAACCGCAAATTTGATATGAAGTTCTAAATTTAAAAATAGCACTTTCGATTTCCCGCCAAAAATGCTGCCAGTGCAAAAACGGATTGCAACCGCGCGCGCCGCGGGTCCGCAGCCGACTGCCGAGGGCGGACCCTCAGGGTACCATGTGTTCTCGACGACCTTACGCCCTGACCTTTGTAGTTTGCGCTACTAGTGTTTCAGCGAGATATTGTGACCTTTTCTCTGTATTTTTAATACTTTTCGAGAAACTGTAATATTTTTAGAGCTAGTTTTAAAAAGTGAGAAATAGATAATCTAACTATCAATCACACATGGGCTGAAATTATCAAAAATTTAACACCGAAATATCTATGGTTAAGGAATAAATTCAGATATTATCTATGGGAGCGGTTTTTTTTATAAAAACCCAGATTACCAGATATAAAAAAAACAGTTCTTTATTTGCTTGGAATGTATAATACCGTTCCAAGTAAATGTAGGTAGTATAAAGTGTAAGGTACCTACGGTAGTGTGTTAAGGCTTGGATAAATTATCAACTCGTTAAAATTCAGAGGTGTTATAATCAATTAAATCAAGTTGAAATGAAAGTTAACTTTTTAATAATAGGCTCTGTTCTGTCGCTGCCCTCGTTAAAATTGAATTATCCACAGGTGTATTAATTATCCGTTGTGAAAAGTTTAACCATAAAAACTTAGAATTGGGGCTTATAATTTATAGCATAAGATAGGTATTTATTTTAATATAATTTGCAAAATACTTGCCAAAAGGTTTCTAAATGGACCGATTTTTATGTTATTGTCAATTTTTTTGTCGTCAGATTTCGTTAAATTTTGGTGGATAGATAGGTAAGTACTGTTCTGTATAATATAAACGCAATTTCACTGTGTCCTAAAATATTTTTATGAGTTACGAAGCTTACAGAAAAAAGTCTACAACAAAATAAAATTCGGACGACATATCTAAAAGATCCGGTTCTTTCATACAAAATCAGTACCGTGAGCATAGCTCAACTCATACTTACGTAAAAACACAATAAAAATTCATCAGAATCTCTTTTATATTTTGTCATTTACTAAATAAGAGATCTCTCACAGTTCTGCCAGCAACGGTGATCACAGTATTCTATAAATAAATATTTAGGCACAATTTTACACAGCCTAGCCCCAAACTAAGCAAAGCTTGTACTAGGCGAATCTCAAAAGTAACTCGCAAGTATTTCCTTTCGAGTTCCACTAGTAGCTCGCCCCTCCCTCTATTAATTAGTAGGTATTGCCGAGCGCCGATTGGCGACTATCCAGCCGTGGACTATGTTTCCAGTGGAGATATGGCTTATGTCAAAAAGAAACAGTTGGCAGTTAGGCGTTTTTGACCTGGTACGGTGATTGAGCTTTATGTATTGGTCAAAGAAAGTAGCCGAATAATTGTGTCGTTTTCAAACAAAAGGTACTATATTGTCGATTGGCATAAGGACGCTCTGACAGGTTTTTCGTATAAAGATACAAGCAATTTTCGTCTTTATGATAAGCGACAGTGTAGTACCTTTTGATTGAAAACTTCACAATTACTAACTCTGCCTAAGTTAAGGCGGTTCCCTGAGCCAGAAGGCGAAAAATCTCCTTATATGATCCTGTTTTTCTAAGAGGAGTTGATATTCGTAGACGTGGAAAAAATATATGTAGTTATTGACTATATTATCTTTAATATCATAGCTTCCGATACACGAATTATGACACTTCGCTCGATACAATTAATTCCCAAAGTAACATCTAACTCGGACTTTTAATCCAACTTTACTCGGTTATTTATTATGTGATACCATAAACAAAAAAAGAAGAAAAAACAATCTTAACTTAAATAGTAATTTCATAGCTTTCGAATTTCGATATTGTAGGGTAACGTTTTTAAAATAAATAAAAATCGACAAAATTCGATCAAAATTGACACTTGGCGCGCATGATCTTTCCCGTTCTTTCTTGCGAAATGTGACAGAGACAGCGGCAAACCGATGGAACGGCCTTAATATTGTTAATAACAATCCGGTTCGAAGGACCAATTTGACTAACAACAGGTTCATCGTGGAAGTGGAGTAGATAAGCAGCTGCACGGCGGCTACATATGGTCCTTCGAGCCGGATATGTTGCGAACGCAACTTTTTATTTATATATAAAAAAATAAAAAGTTGCGTTCGCAACAAGGGATGATGACACATGTTAAATTGATTATCACAAAATCTAGTTAAAAAGGTAGAAAATGAGCCATTTAGCACAATAAATTAGACACATAAAATATGGAAATAGTAATAAAAGGTAAAACCTCAACACGTTTCAAAATTAAAGTTTGTTTTTAGGGTTCCGTACCCAAAGGGTAAAAACGGGACCCTATTACTAAGACTCCACTGTTCGTCTGTCTGTCTGTCTGTTACCAGGCTGTATCTCATTAACCGTGATAGCTAGACAGTTGAAATTTTCACAGATGATATTCTATTTCTCTTGCCGCTATAACAACAAATACGACGTCGCGTATGCGTTATGTCTATTTTTGTATGGGATTTTGAACAGCGCACCAAGCGGGAAGTTCTGGAAACTCAAAATCCCTACAAAATGACATTAAATAACGAAAACGAAATGTACTACACTAGTCACCATTAGGTAATGAAACAAGTGTTATCTTCTTTTATAAAGTTTTTATAAAGTTCTAAGTTAGATTTCCCTTATAGGGATAAGCTCGCCTTTGTACCTAAATTTATATGAATTTCATGTTATCAATTTTTGTTTTGTACAATAAAGTGATTTACTACTACTACTACTAAGCTTTTTGACTTATTTATTCTACATTTAAAGCTGCTCGTGTTTAAATAGTGTGTACAATGAATACTTAATACATATACATACACACTTAATTCATATCCAAAAAAAATCACTGATTCTCAAAAGGACTTTTCATTTAGATCTGGCAACTCTCCCCTAACGTTCAGATCTGTCAATTGATTCAGTTTGGGCAATATCCGCCAGTCACCCTTCCCGGGGCTATGGGGCAAAGTAAATAAGGGAAATGGTACATAGTTCTATTTAAGGATATAGGAAGAAAGATGTGGCATATAATGAGACCTGTTAATTAGACCAAGCTAACTCTAGTAACTAAAGATGTATATACTCGTAGAATCCGGATAATGTACTAAAATTGAACCTCACATATGAATAAACAGGTGATAGTTATTATGAAATAATACCAGAGGGTTTGTAAGTATGTTGCCGGCATTTGAGATGGGAGTAAGCTCTTTTCTTGAAGGTTTGAAGGTCGTATCGGGCCGGAATACCGCAGGCGGAAATGAGCTATGCGAGGCAGGAAGTTTCTGGAGAAACGCACAGTCGAGGACTGCCATTTGCCAACCATCTAATTGGTGGTGGTTATACAAAACTAGATAAAAATCAGCTAATATCTACCCTATTACCTTTTCTTAAAAACCAAAATCGCATAATCTGACAGACGAATTTACCCGAGTTTGAAGTTAAGCGACTTAAGTTAGAGTATTGACATAAATTGGCACAACGTCATTGCTCCCTTAACATTTTGGACGCCAAAAACCGATATATCGGTCATAGACCACAGAGCAACATAGACCTACATGCATATGCATAAAGATCAATTTTGACACTTCGGTGACGTGGCGTCTGGATGACAGCTTTTGTGTTTGACGAAAAGGTTAATGAAAATGAGATGCGATCTACTTTGACTACTTAGGTCCCGTTTATCAAAAGCTTGTAGCTTGTAATACAAGTGGAAGTCCCTTTTTGACAGCTTTTGTTAAAAAGGGACTTCCACTTGTATTACAAACTACAAGCTTTTGATAAAAGGGCCCCTACACTTTCGGTCACACTTTTTTGTCGAAGTACTCAGTCCAGACTTTATACAACTTAAGTATAAAAGCCATATAACGACTTGACAAGCGACACAGTTAACTTCGTGGTTTATTTTGACACTCCACACTTGTCGTTGCAAACTCGGAGCAATTAGCTAAAATTAACTGAAGTAAATCTACAGTGACTAAGTGTGGCGGTGTGGCCGCATTTAACGTGCCATACCAACATTGCTAGTTATTTACATTAATATGTACCCACTTATTTCTATTTACTGTCACTTACAAAACACACTCAAAACATTTCAACCTCCTGTTACTCTTGAATTAAATTTCGAACTTCATTAGACAAATAGAATTCATATTTCCGTTCCAAAGGTTGGCAACACGCGACCCCCCGCTTCTAGCCTCGGGCTACTCGACCAATCGGCGCGCGTTCTTTATTCAAAAATTCAAACTGTTTCTGCTACAATGGATTTTCATTTTTCTTTCCATTGAGTAGTTTTACATTCTAATTGGCCAGTGCTTGTTTGATTTTTTTTTAAATTATTATTTAAAAATTTTTGGTAACTGACTTCCGTGAGGTTATTCAATACTTTATTTTAAATAAAAGTAATGTTTTTTTAAGTCAGTAAATAAATGATGGGGTTAAATTAAAACTAATTATTAAACTAAGAAGTACCTACTTGTTTTTAAATATTTTTAATGAAGTAGGAAGAGTGGTCTAACTGAACTGACTAATACTGTGTGTAAGTTAAGATTTGGGGCTAACAAAAATATACCTATTTCAATATATAAAGAAATAAATACGCTTTAGTAAGAAAAAAATCTATGCCCACAGGTAAAGAATGTAAAAATAAACATTTATTCGAAAAACATTACCCTCCCCACTTCGCCAGTCGAGTAATTGGTTGTGTGGTGTACTTTGTTTGTAGGTAGTTTAATATAAAACTTCATAGAAGTAATAACACAGACCTTTTATCGACATTTGCACCGATAACATAAAGGATGATTCGCGTTAGACCGAGCCGGGTCCGGGCCGGAGCTTCCGGCGCTTCGTTTTCTATGGAAAGGATCACGTGATCATCGGTCATCTGTCATAGAAAAGTAAGCGCCGGAAGCTCCGGCCCGGTCTAACGTGAGTCATCCTTAAAACTTTTTCTGTAATTTAAATGGCAATCGTAATTTCTCGGATTCCCGTACTCATTTTCAGGTTATTAATACTAATTAATATTTTACACAATGGCCGTTTAAAGCTTTTAAGGAAGTTTTTATAGCGCTTGATAATTTCCGAGTACCTTCGACAAAAGTGGGTCACAAATGACGAGATATAATTGCGACGAAATGATTCATTTTTCTGTCTTACGAAACAGATCGGGTTTTAAGTTAGTTTCACCTGCAGATATATGTTGGCTCTTTTCTCTCGCTACTAGGGCGAATCTCTGAATTTGTGAGCGTACTTAAGGCCTCTAACTCACTTTCGATCGATCAATTTAGTAAGTTGAACCTACATAGTTGGAAATGTACCTATCTAAAACCACATGTGATTTGTTTCAAGATCTGCAGATGCCTTTATCTTTAACTTTACCCTATTATAAAATAAATAAAATAAAAATCGTATATTTTAGATCATTGATCCACAACATTGATATAATAAAAAAACTTAAAAGCTATGTTAATTACTAAAGAAAATAACGACATTACTAATTAAAATTAAAAACTAGGTTTACCCTATTATACCTATCTTTACCTTACCATATTATACCCTAGTATGTTTTATTAACGCTTTTACATTATTTACGAAATTACACATCCTTATGCACATACACATCGCGAGTATGAACACAGTATCACATCGGAATCCACTGATCGTCTCTTGTTTTCGCCGGACCGCATTCCCGCGATATTCCGTAAAAACAGGTTAATTACGAAATTTTGAAAAAGGAACGCAATGTGAAGCGGCCGTTACTTCGCGGAAGGGCGTGATTGATTCGCTGTTCGGCTTTCGCTGGCACCACAGCACTAGCTTCTGTATGTTTTTAGGGTTCCGTACCCAAGGGGTTAGGGACCCTATTACTAAGACTCCGCTGTCCGTCTGTCTGTCTGTCACCAGGCTGTATCTCATCAACCGTGATAGCTAGACAGTTGAAATTTTCACAGATGATGTATTTCTGTTGCCGCTATAACAACAAATACTGAAAACAGAATAAAATAAATATTTAAGTGGGGCTCCCATACAACAAACGAGATTTTTTTGCCTTTTTTTTGCGTAATGGTACGGAACCCATTGTGCGCGAGTCCGACTCGCACTTGTCGGTTTTTTTTAATTACGTAATATTTAATAATAGTTTTTTTGGCCAAGAGGATGATTGGGTTGATGTTAATAATTAAGTTGCGTAGTTTTTTAGATCATAAAATGATTTCGAAATATCTTTAAACAAATATTTTGCATATAAATAAGATTACCTACAGTTTCTTGACGGAATAGAGGATACTGAGGATACTGTAACTAAGGCTCTACCGCGAAAAACAAAAATTGATATATGTTTATCTGCCTCTCTATCGCCCGAATATGCAAGAGCGATAGAGGCAGATAACGAAATTTCGATTTTCGTATTTCGCTGTAGGCTTGCTGAACTAAAACTTCGGAGGGGCAGATACGTACGTACTTCTTGATTGCGAAATCCTAAAAATTAATTAATTAGCTTTAAATCTTTAGACCCATTAAGTGAAACGATTTATGATATATTACGCTTAACGCTGTTCCGGTATTACGAAAATCCCATAACATATCAACTTCCTTCCGTCATACAGAATATAGTCGAATTTGCGATGACAACCGAGATACAGCGTTGTCAAAGTTGTCATGTGTCAACATTGATTGTGACGTTCGGGTTGGGCAAGTAGATCAACTTTCTACATACGGACAAACGGGTCTTATTATATATGTATGAGGCTGCGTAATGCCAAGTTTTTTCTAATCATTTCGGGCCTAGCAATGATGAGAATCGTTTATGAAATAGTAGATTGTGTCACAAGGGAGCAAAATAACATATTTACGGCGAGGGCGCACATTGAATCCTGAACGAAGCGAAGGATTCTATAATTGAATACTGAGCGTAGCGAGGGATTCTAAAATGGAATATTGAGCGTAGTGAGGGATTGAAGTGATAACGCCCAAGATGGAAATAATTTTGCTACCACGTGACACATACTGTTTTTCACATCACCTATGAGGAAATTATATTATGTTCTTAAATATTAATTTTCGAATAGGTGATGTGAAAAACATATTTATCGACCTGGGGGCCGACTTTTGAATTTCGACCGCTCGATTTCGTGTGTTTCGTTCAATAATATCTCCATTACTAGGCATTTAAATTCTAATAATAAATTTGAAAACGAGTGGTCAATACCACTAGATCCCCAATTTCTATCGCTCGTATTTCAAAAATTAGCATTTAACCGTTTTCCACCGATTTTCGAGTAACGAAATCGAGTGATTGAAATTAAAAAATCGGCCTAGTTGGTAGTGACCCTGCCTAAGAAGCCGATGGTTCCGGGTATAAATCCTGGCAAGGGCATTTATTTGTGTGATGAGCGCGATTTTTGTTCCTGAGTCATGGGTGTTTTCTAAGTATTTATACATTATATATGTACATATATCGTTGTCAAAGTACCTACAACACAAGACTATGCAATAAGGCTATTGAACATACTGTGGGACTTAGTCAATTTGTGTAATAAATAAATAAATTCCATTATTATTTATATTTATTAGAGGCTAGTTCGTATGACTCTTAATATAGATTCTTCGACTTTGTCATTTATTACTTATATGTAAATGTCGGATTAAATTATCATAATGCAACATTGTACCCCACATTTATACGTACGTGGTTAACGGAATTATTTGTCATATTTACATTACCACCTACGCTTTAAAAAACATCTAATCACATTCTTGGCATAACGGAAAACGATATACTGCTATACTATCTATCAAATAGTTGCCATACCTACCTTAAAATACAATGGACGTATTCTAAACGAACTGGCCATATATTATTATTATTCGACCAAATGGTTTGTTAAGTGTGGTAACACTGTTTCTCGTAAATATCTCATGAGTGCGTTGTTTTATTCAATTTTATTGTACATCCAAACCAAACTAGCCTCTAAGAAGCTTGGGGTGCTCAATAGAACGAAACAGTACTTCACACCAGGTGACCTTTCGTAATACAAAGTACTGTTCTCCGAAATACCAACTTTTTCCATTTGGCTCCATCCAACGTCGGGCAGTTCGTATTGTTGGTGATCCCGATCTCACAGTCCGTTTTGAACCTCTTAGCCTTCTGAGGGACGTTGGCTCTCTGTGCCTGTTCTACCGTCTGTACAATGGGGAATGTTCTGAAGAAATTTTTGATTTGGTGCCACCGTCGCGTTTTTACCACCGCACCTCCCGCCAAAAGAACAAAGCTCCTCAGTTTCTTGACACGTGGCAAACCACGAACAAGCGGGCATCTCGCTCGTTTTTGCCCAGAACGTGCAAGTTATGGAATGAGCTACCTTCTGAGGCGTTTCCCTTGCGCTATGACATGAGGTAGTATGGTCAATGGCTTAAAAAATGTGTGCATGCAACATCGGCTGGTTATGAAATCACAGTTTCATCTTCGCGCGGTGGTGTCCTTGTGATTTAGGTCCAAGGGACAGACAAGCAGTCGATAACGCATCGGATCGAGAACCGCTCGTACCGCCGCGTTGTGAAATTGTCGAGTACGCATGTGTGGGCGGCTCGCGACTCAAAACTAGTTGGCTGTTACGTCATGGCTAGAACAATTGTACAGTAGGTATAGCGTATGTTCTTAATAGCTATCATCACTATCATCGGGGGGGTCTTTGTACATCTGTATCTTCTCCTGATCTTACTTAGCTACTTGGTTCTATCGTTTTCCATCGTTAGGATCGTTAGCAAGGGCGGATCTAGGGAGGGGGGTCTTGATACTCATGATCCCCCCCTGGAGTGGATCTAGGATAACAGTAGGTAGATATTTTTAATTCGATACAAAAACTGGGGGCCTATGACTATACGTATAAACATGTATGCAGGGGTGCTATTAAATTAAGCTAATAGTTTAGCTTGACTATTTCCATACATTATGTTTTTATTGGCATTTTCTACCAAAGATTGTCATCTTTGCTAGGCTAGGAAATAATGTTCGCGCCTTACAGATTTAGGCCCGTGAGTACTTAGGGCAAACATCAAATTCCGAAAATTAAGT
Source organism: Cydia strobilella (assembly GCF_947568885.1). NCBI lineage: Eukaryota > Metazoa > Arthropoda > Insecta > Lepidoptera > Tortricidae > Cydia > Cydia strobilella. The sequence continues at coordinate 5,453,575 of NC_086061.1, read as the reverse complement.
ATCCCCGTCGCTTCTGTAATATTGGGATAACTCATCCTCTCGGATAGTCTAATTTCTATTTTTGCGAAATTGCGAGATTTAATTACCTTATTTGTATCGTTTTTTGTTTTGTCACTGCGGTAGGGGGTCGAAAGACCCCATGCAAAGTATGGTTAATTACGAGTTGTACTAATTGCCGCAGCAAAGGGAGGAATTGCCAAATTATTTTTTACCAAGGACCACTAATACCACCATGTTGTAACGAATAAGGTCATAAAAGTCGACACACACCCGGCAGTGTTCATGTCTATTTCGTCATGTGCATACAACTAATCAGAATAACTTAGAAGTATGACTAGAGCGCGCGAATCAATTGTACCTACAGCGGGCATGTTGACAACTTCAAATATTGTAATACCGTGGAAGAGGTTAGACAATCAATTTTATTGACCATTTCACTAATTACAACTTTTATTTTGTAATAGCGGGTAATTATGTAAACATAATATGGACATTATTGCATAATTATGGAGAAGAAAGATAACTTTCAGTGGTATGTGTCAAATAAATATCAGTCATAATTAAGGACCGTTTTTCGAAGTCAATAATTTACCGAGAGCTTCGTCTAAACGTACTTACCTATATACCTATATTCCGTCGTTATATGCGTAGCTACGCCAATTTTAAAATCATTTATTTACATAAAAGATATATACAGTGGTACTACTAAACAAAATTAATAACTAGCTTAAATCTAAAATAGGCCCTTGAGGCCTTGTACCAAGGATGCTGGCGGCATTTCCTCGCTGTATCGCAATGCTGATACGTTGTGCGAGGAAGCCGCCAGCTCTTCGGTCAACCAGACGTTGGGACCCCATGGACTTTCAACTCTAAATGGTACAAAATGGTACTCTCTACCGAGGAAGCCATATTTTATCGAATATTGTGGTTTTCCCAATAGTAACAATCAGGATGCTACGTCCATCACGGCAAATAGTTATAGATCTTCATTTTCGATCGTGATCTATTGTCAATGTGCAATCGTGCGCCGCTGATCGTAACTAACTGATCTATTCCAAGTTCGGGAGATCCGGTTTTCGGAAAAAGTAAGACAATGTGAAATTCAGAAGAGTTCTAAAAAGTAGTCTACATGTTTTTAAATTTCTTCACATCATGCATCAGCTCGTAAAGGCTCTCTTTGTACTTCAAAAACTGATGAGAAAGTTACATTTTATCCACTGGAGTGGCAATTTGAGTTGTCTATGTATATAATTTTGAAGAAAAAGAATATTGAAACATTACAATGTTTTACAGTTAATATTTTCCTCGCATTGGTGTAGTAAAAAAAAATGTTTCACTCGGGAGCAAAGTTTGTTTAACCCTCGCGGCTTAAAACCCTCGCAACGCTCAAAATTTCACATTTTTAACCACACGCCGCCTGAGACAAATAACTAAATATTAAACGGCTAAGTAACGGTTACTTGTCGTTAAAGCAACCTTTGGGCTATGGTAAGTGTTAAAAACAAATTCAAATTAATGTTATTCAAATATGAGTGTCATTTCGGGACTATTAGATTTTTTTTATCACAACTTTAAATCAGACTTCGATTTAATGCAAGTGCCTTCACACTCAGAGTGACACAAAAACTCAACCTGACGACTGACATATTTACGACCGTTCATTGACCTTACGGACACACACACATACGCATATCAATAAAATATAAAAACTTACGCTCGCTATTTTTATTGTGAGATTGATGATGACAAGTTCTTGAAGTATAGCTAAAAAGTATACTAAGGTACTAACTTGTTACTTACATAGCCCAAAACCGTTTACGACGTTGTTTTAAGGGGCCCACTGACTATCAGTCCGCCGGACGATATCGGCCTGTCAGTTAGAACAAAAATTTGACAGTTCCGAACAACTGACAGGCCGATATCGTCCGGCGGACTGATAGTCAGTGGGCCCCTTTAGGGAGTTATAAAATGTTCTACCTGTATTTTTATAATCATACTTTTTTAAATTCGGGACCAGAAAAGATAAAACCTTCGCTTCCTTTATTTTTATATCCCTCAATGACAGTTTGTGTATGCTCATGGATCGTATATCTGATTTACGAACAAACGTATATATTGAAGTGGTTAAAACCCTAAAAGTTCGGTGATCCACAATCCTCTTAACTGTTTCACAAATGACAGCAAATAAAGGTGTTTGAGATAAGCACCCGTGGCATTATAAACATACATATTTATGGGTGTAAATGGGTGTAATTGCGTAATAAAGCGTTTGGGTGATATTTTCGGTGTTTCTCACGATCTTATTTCGCGCGTTTATCGGGTTTATCGAACAAATATTTATGTTTTGTAATAAAAGTAAGTGTGAATATAAAAATTTTGTTGACATACCTGGGGTGATCTAGTTAATCGAACTTTGCTTGGCAGCGAGTTTGACAAATATTTTTAAGAATTTCTGGTATGAATAATTAGAAGGGGGCTAAAGGGAAATTCACGAGTTACTAAAACTTACAATAATTTTACTTATCTGAGGTGTGCCACTAATATCAGATCCTGAATTGCTGACTTGACCATAGGACCATCTGTGAAGTCATATCCTTTAAAAAAACCGGCAAAGTGCGAGTCGGACTCACGCACGAAGGGTTCCGTACCATTACGGAAAAAAAACAGCAAAAAAATCACGTTTGTTGTATGCATTGTATGGGAGCCCCATTTAAATATTTATATTATTCTGTTTTTAGTATTTGTTGTTATAGCGGCAACAGAAATACATCATCTGTGAAAATTTCAACTGTCTAGCTATCACAGTTCATAAGATACAGCCTGGTGACAGACAGACAGACGGACGGACAGACGGACAGCAGAGTCTTAGTAATAGGGTCCCGTTTTTACCCTTTGGGTACGGAACCCAACAACAAAGCGGAACAACAAAGATATACCGACGAATCGAGAACTTTTTGAAGTAAGAAAAAAATCTGCACATGATTTTAAAAGCTCCATGTTTACTATCACCGGCGCACGTCAGTACGCGACTCGCGGTTGATAAATTTACATTTTTTTAATTACATCTACGGTGCTCCGAGCCGACATTTTATGTGAATTCGGCGGTTACCGCCAAAGGGTAAAGGGTACAGCAAATCGGACACGGCGCAGGTGCTAAAAGTAAGAGTGCAGTTTTTGACTGAGGGTTCCGGCTGAAGAAATTGTTGGAGGTTTTAATGTATTGTTGGAAATTATGTAACTGACACAGTAGACAGATAGGATACTCTTTATTGGCACACCTAAGTAAAATACAGCATAAGGGAAGACCGTCTACATTCTACAACTTCTGCAAGTCTTTCGTCGCTTTTTCTTTAAAGACGGTCTTTGCCACATTGACCTTAATGTATGAAAATTGATATTACCTAGGTATTATAATGTTTAATATTACCTTCTCAAAAGCTTTTGATACCGTTATGCGCATGCTTTCGCGAATGTGCAGTAGGCACCGTGCGTCAGCGACCGACCCACAAATTGTAACCTTTGAGAGGTTTAGGGATTTTGTACAACAAACTGAATGGATGATACTCCCAAATTTAATTGTTACGTACCTACTCCTTAAAAATGAAAGAATATTTGACATCGTTTCGGTCTAGGCTTTACTAACGATTAAATAACTAGCAAAACGCTACATAATGTTTATGCATTCTAATTTATATTTGATTGTGAGTGCAATTATTTCCACGTTTGATTTTATTGCAAAGAGTTTTGACCGTTTTATCTCGGAGAATCTGTTTTGAAACAGTTATGTCCATGTTAAGTAAAAGATTAGATAGTTTCTTTTTTTGTCGGAAATGTAGGTATGATTAAAATCTCTACACAGACAAAAACTTCTATCACAAATGAGATTAGTAATTCAGATGATTGACTTAACATAGATGGAGATATAGCAAATTAAAAAAAAGTTGTCTATGTCACTGAGGAAATGTAAAATATTGCTGTTTAAAAGTTTCACACATTTAAAGTGGACAATATGTAGGTAGGTATTAGTGAATATTGCAAGTTTTAGCGAGGCAGGAATGTCACAAGCACATTAAAACAATGCAGAATGGCGTCAATTGTGAGTTGGGTTGGATATGATCTGTACTGAAACTGAAATAGGTATAGCTTATAGGTATAGCTGCACTAACTCTAGGTTATATACTTACCTACATAAATACTAAACCCTTTTCCTCTTCAACCTTTAATTTATAAAGCTTTAGCTTGAAAAATATCCAAGTCATCTACATTTTCGTTTTTCAACATAGATAATATTTTTTCCCCTCACTAGCTCTGAAAGTTGTCGTTTATCCTTCAATACAAGCGGGGAAAAACGCGTTTTATCCACTAGTGGGGAAAGTAATTTGACCTTGGATGGAGCGTGTTTAAGTAGCTTGACAGATAACAAAACTTAAAACGCTCATGATAATGGTTCGTTCGATATTAATTATCATTAAATAAATGGTTTGAGAATCTAATAAAAAATACCAAATTTAGCTTTATTTAATGATTTTAAGTCATAAACCTTAAAATTCCATAAGAAACGTTTGTTTTTTTATAATGATGTTAAATATAATTCTGAACGCACAAGTTGAGTCAATGCAATTTCAAAACGCATCGTTGACATGTCATACATCAGAAATGTCAACATTGTCAACAATTTTTTCACCGACTCGCGTAAAAATACACAACTTCCAGAGTTTTCTGTAATAATATCGTAAAGAAATGAGTGATTCCAGTGATGAAGATGATCTAACGCCTGTGGATGTTGCACTTTCCTCACTATAGTGAGGTGAAAAGTTTTGTGTTACACACGGGCGCAAATGTATTTTACTTCTTGTGTGTTGAAACACTCGCGGGTAAAATACAACTTTGCACCCTTGTATAACAAATAACTATTTTCCAACATGCGTAATAAGGTATGTTCTTAACTTTAAAACTAAAAATGAAGATTTATAAAAATTCGATAGAATGTATTTAAATATAGATAAATGATTTTTTTTATTTGCATTAATTATTTTTATGATTTTGACCCATGTTCTTTCACTGATATGCGTTAAAATTGTTAAATAACAAACGAAACCGTCAACGCCATCAATACGACTGTAGGCCAAAACTAGTAGCGCCCTCTGAACGAGAATCAAATTTTCTTGATTTTCGAGGCACGTTTTTTCCTTAGACTGTATCCATCTATTACGGAGTTATATCTATCTTTGTCCTTACCTAATCTGTACCGCACCGAGTAAGCCTCCGCGATACAGGCTTGCCTAGTGCGGGGACCACCGATACCGAGTTTAATCGCACTTTAAGATAAGTTCCTTACATAATAAATTAGTGAATGTCTGTATATATAGATTACTTAAGTACCTACTTATCTTGAAGGAAAGAAATGATTGCATAACAGTAACAAAATACTTTGTTACTACTTATCCAAAAATTGGACTTGCGAACTATGTGTTACACCAGCCAACAGGTCGGTTTGTTACAACGAAATCAGTTGTGAGACATTTATCAAAAATCATTTCCTTATTAAGTTCAGTAATTTTCTGAATACCTACCTCAACGAGTTCGGCTAATTATTTTTTTCAGTGATTAAATAAATGTTTTTCATTTTCATAGTAGTGTAGTGTAACCAGTTTGTAGATACCCACAACAGTTTAAGAAGTTGAATCTGATATTACAGCTTTTAATTAAGTACTTACATCATCTTGGCCATTCTGTATGTATCCATCTTCGTTGCTAACGATGTCTCCTATAGTTTTGTTCTCGTCCTGCACAGCATAGTCATCAGTCAGCAAGCCTCCATTAACTTCCTTTTCTAAATTATTCTTGAACTCATTTTCAGGCTGCCTCAGTTCAAGTCTAATAGTCTTATCTTTGTCTAATTCTATATTTATATCCGTTGTTATTTTATCTATAAAGTCTTCGTTGGCTTTTCTTTTTAAGTTTGTATCTAATTTGATGCTGTTATTGTTGGTAAATTTATCAGACATTTTCAAATCGTATCTTTTTCTTTTGTCGTCGTTTAGAATGTCGTCGACTAATCCGCCAGTCATGGTAACTTCGTCGGTTTTGGTCATGTTGGCGAACTAATTGGTCATATTGTTGGATTTAAGCCGCCATTGTCGGTTTAGCGCGATATAAGTCATCTGCAGATCATTATCTCCGAGATGACCGCTTTAAAGGTCCAGTTCACCCTGACCTCTGGGTGTGGGACTAAAGTACCTTCAAAATCGATTAGTGTGAGGTCTACTTATCTGGGCGCGTTGCATTGTTACCGCACCGTTGGGCAACTATCGTGAACTTTTACACGATTATTGTTCAGCCATTACCTTTCGTATGAGAATTCTATTTTCTTTAGATCGATGATTTGTTTCCCATCTCACTCTTTCGCGTAGTTGCGTTTCGTTTTGACAATAAATAATTTTGTTTACCTTGCCCCGTTATTGGTTTACGGTGCATCTCACGTTCAATATGTGATTAGGAGCTTTGATTGATTTTCAAACCGTAACATAATTTGATTCGTTTTCAAAACCAATAAAAAAAGTTTAACACTCACTAAAATTATAGTAACAAATTACATAAAACAAAAATTAACATCGTTATTCTAATCTAAATGCAAAAAAAGACGCAAAAAATCCACAATAACATCACACAAATATGGCCGATTGACGATCAGCTGATTTTTTTTTTTTTAACATTATTTTCCCGCGCGTTTTATTTTTTGAATGTCGAACGCGGCCGCCGGCGGGCGCTCGCGGCTATCACATGCCGTGGCAAAGGTGCTGCGAGTACAAGACGGATTGTGAGATGAAACGAAAAAGTGGCACGATTGACTGGCTGAGATGGATGAGAACGATAAGTCCGCCTGAGCTGTACAACCTACTGTGATAAAACATAGTTAATTATTTAACATCAATCTTATTTTTATCGTTGTAGGTACATTCAGAATTTGTAATCTACTTATCATTTTTAATTATAACAATTAAATTTATAGGTACTATGAAGATGGTCGACATATTTGAAACAGTGTGAAAGTCAAGTTTTAGTTAAATATTTTTTGTGTCTCAGTCTTTGTCAATTTGAACAAACCAGCATTTAACATGATGTTCGATTACGAGTATAAGCTATGCCACATCAAATAATGGATAAAACTTATCTATGTAAAAATGCATCAAGTTACCTGAATAAATAAAAAAACATAAGTACTTTGCTGTTGTGTACCTACTTTAACTTGAGAAAAAAGGTTAGAGCTTTCATGCCGCATCTGACACCTCTACATATACTACAGCCAAAAGCTTCCTCATACAGCGGCGAATCTATAATATTGTTTCTTTCATATCCAGTTTATAAGCGCGGGTGTGAGTGCATGCGTGCGTATGTGTGTATCGCATGGAATTGAACTTTTTTAAATGAGCTCGACTTAAGGAAAGTGACGAAGCTTTTTATTCATCATCTTCCTTGCGTTATCCCGGCATTTTGCCACGGCTCATGAGAGCCTGGGGTCGCTTGGCAACTAATCCTAAGAATTGACGTAGGCACTAGTTTTTACGAAAGCGACTGCCATCTGACCTTCCAACCCAGAGGGGAAACTAGGCCTTGTTAGGATTAGTCCGGTTTCCTCACGATGTTTTCCTTCACCGAAAAGCGACTGGTAAAATATCAAATGATATTTCTTACATAAGTTACGAAAAACTCATTGGTACGAGCCGGGGTTTGAACTCGCGACCTCCGGATTGAAAGTCGCGCGCTCCTACCGCTAGGCCTCCAGCGCTTCCGCTAGGCCACCAGCGCTTGTGTTTGTCCGTTATCCCGCTATGTGAATAAAAACTAAAAAAGCAAAGAAATAAGTTATCGACTATAATAAGTTAAAAATGTAAATCTATTGATAATTGATAAATAGCTAGATTCTAAAACCGGCCAAGCGCTAGTCGGACTCGCGACAGACGATTCCGTCATCAGATATTTAGGGTTACGTACCAATAAGGTACAAAAGGAACCGTTTTGGTGCGACTGTCCTTCCGGCCGTCTGTATGTCACGTGTCTGTCCAGTTTCCACGCTTGACCATTCTGATAGGTTTTCCTGTAAGTATTGGGCGGCGAAATGGTAAATTTTCGCCTATTTTTTTAAATAACTTCTCAACTCTGCCTTGCCTTATATAGAACGTGTACAATGTAATATAAAATGCGTTTGTAACAGCATAGATACACCGAAGTTCAAAGGAACGAAAATATAATGTAAATGCAATACTTGCAATCGATAGTGCATGTCAGTACTAAAATAATTAAAAAATATATATTTGTAATTCCTATAATAAGGTCTTTCATTTGATATGTAGCACGATATAGTTTGAAAAACTTTATTTTTTAATTCTCTCATTTACCCCCCAAAAGTGGCCCCCATATTTAAAATTCATTTGTTTACGTTACATGACCAGAAATGAGGTCATTTGGGTCAGAAATTTACATATGTGTACCAAATTTCAACTGAATTGGTCCAGTAGTTTTGGAGAAAATGGGCTGTGACAGACGGACAGACAGACAGACAGACGCACGAGTGAACCTATAAGGGTTCCGTTTTTTCCTTTGAGGTACGGAACCCTAATAATTGCTATAAATTAGCTTACGTTTGGGCACAAGATAGAATAAGTTTGTACCGAACCGAACTTTCGGGTCAAAAGTCTCTGTCGAGTTGTTGACATGTCAAGTTGGTACTCCAAGAGTCAATAGTTCATTGGAAATAAAACAGCTAAGTATATGTGGGAGTAAGAGGTCATTCATCATTCATTTTAGCCTTTAGTCGCCCACTGCTGGGTATAGGCCTTTCTTCGTGTACGCCACTCATCCCGTTCCTGGGCTAGTCTCATCCAAAAGTGCCCCGCGATTTATCGAACGTCATCCACCCAACGAGCCAACGGACGCTAGGAGCTTCTTTCATCCCAAAGCGGCCACCAATCCGTCAACATTTTGGTCCACCTGCCATCACTTTGACTGGCAACGTGTCCTACCCAATTCCATTATAGCTTGGTAATGACGTCACCCACACCTCGCACTTTGGTGCGGCGTCGCGTCGGATCTCGACAATTCTCACTGTTGTTTGTTTTTTGTCAAAAGATAGAATATGTCCAAGATATACGTACAAAATACAGTAATACAATTAGATTATATAGTTATACTAACTTATCAAAGCAAATAAAATAAAATAAAATAAAATAATCTATATCAATTTTTAAAACACAATGAAATTAATTTAATATGTTTTAATTGAAATAGTGACACTAAAGAACATGTTGCGCCATCTTTATTCTTCTAAACAAACTATTAAAAATTGTGATGGCTACTGCCATCTACCGCTGAGTAGAGTAACTCCTAGAGCGCGAAAGCATCACAATTCACACAACCAAACAACTGAAAGCTTTTACTCGGACACTGCTAGATGGCGCTGTTATCAAATTAAAAAATCAGGAAGAATGCTTGTTTAATATGAATCATGAGCAAATACTAATGTAATTAATTTTAATATCCTGCAAATAAATACCTTTGTTTATTTATAAATGCTAATTATATGCAAAACGGACTAAAAATAAGATTTAACTACATACTAACATTTTGTGAATTACAACTACCACAACTACTTTGGTCATCTAGCGGCGAGTAGTGAAACTATACTAAAAATTGTTACACAATTCTTACCCAGGTGGCGCTACTGTCGTTGGACACTGCTTGGAATGTAGGAACACAACGGAAAGTCATTTTGATATTATTCTAGTAGTCTACTTGTGGTTTCTTCTCACAGCTTACCTAGAACAAAACAAAACACTTACTTAGTGATCATTGTAAACAAATAAAACATCATAAATTGAGATCATCAATGTGACACTTGGAGATGCCCTAGATTGACCCTTATCTGAGGGCACGATAGTGCCCCTGCCAAGACGAGCCAAGCGAAGCGCACGGACATTACCTACCTTTGCTCGAAGCGCTTCGTCGTTTTTTTTAACCCCTTATAACTTGGGTTTGGATTATATCAGATAAACAAAATTCTCGGGATATGATGTCAATAGTGGACTGATTAAAGATTTAAAGTTTCAATTGCATAGCTCTTATACTTTAGATTTTATTGATATCTAATATCTCTCTATAGGTTTCTTCACTCACTGATGAATATCAAAATTCTTAGGGTACTTCCTGAAGTCCTAGAAAGCTGAAATTTGGTATGTAAACTAGTATTAGGACACAAACAACAAAAAATCCTAAAACATGGAACTTTTACCCCCCAACCCCTTAAACTAAGGGATGGAAAATTGTATGAAACTTCCGCAACTTTTGATGCTACAGGTTTGAAAATTGATATAAAGGAATGTTATAAATAATAAAATACGTATTTCAGAATTTTTACTAAATCATCCCCGTTCCTTTAAATTAGGGGATGGAAGATTGTCATAAGTAACCTACAAAAAGTAGTGAAACCCACCAAAAACATTTAGTGCTCGCACTGTCAAAAAGTTATCAGATCTCATGTAGAGCTAATCAAGCTTCTAACTCTACACGCCCTAACTCTACAAGCCCTAACTCCACAAACTCTACACCTTAGTCAAAATATGTGGCTTGGCCGTTTTGCTAACATACGTCACATGGGAGCCAGGGTGAAAAATTTAATTACTGATCAGTACTTTTCTGTTATGTAATATTTTATTATTATTGTAGTCCCTACTACATTTCTGTTTCAAGTTGTACCAAAAACTTCTGTGTTTAAATAGGGAATTTTCACATTGTTTCTACTGAGAATCACGAGATTTTCCATTTTTATTAAAAAAAAGTGTCCCTAAAATTTTTGGTCCGTTTAGTTACAGTTTTCTATACAACCGGACACAAAATAACAAAACGGACAAAAAAAATTGTATGAAGTTTTGGGGACACTTTTTTTCTCGTGTTAGGATCGAAAGAGCTCGTGATTCTGAGTGGAAAAAGTATAAAAATTCCAAAATCTAAAATGCAAGTTGGGGTACAACTTTATATAGAAATGCCCAGTAACACCCATTTTCACATTTATGAATTATTAGTTATAGTCGTTATAGTAGAGATAATGGCAGCGTATTTTTCAAGTAGAGACAAACAGAGATAATGGCAACGTATTTTTTAATAGAAGTTACAGGCAGCTCATTTATTTTGTTTTTAACCGCCAACGCAAAAAGAGGTGTGTTATATGTTAGACGCCAATGTCTGTTTGTCTGTCTGTAGCATCGTAGCTCTCCAACAGATTGACAGATTTCGGTGCGTTTTTTTTATGTTAAAGCGAGATTTCTTGCGGTGGTTCTTAGTTATATACAGTGTAAACTCCATATAAATAACGTCACTCGATATAACGATTCACTCCCTATAACGTCGACAATTGTTGGCTATACGTAGTTGCTTTACTTTAATATTAATATCTCTCTATAACAAAAACTCTATAGCGTCAAAAAACGTCCGGTCTCTTGAGTGTCGCTATATAGAGTTTACACTGTACTTCATTAATCCATATTAATCCTATTCCAGGTGGCATCAATTTACATAGTTTTTCCAAAAAAATCAAATATATTCCAATTAATCCATCAAATAATTTTATTCGAATCTTGAATCTGATTGCTGAGGTTGAAATTCTGTTGGGGGCTTGGGGCGTATGTGGTGGATAAATTGTAATATGCCTGGAAAAGGGTTAAAACGGGTCACATTGTGTGGCTAATTCTAATATTGTCAATTTCACGGAAAATTGTTAAGTTTGCTCTATAGTATATTGAGAAATTGACTACTTCAAATTGAAAGTCTGTTACGAAACTACGTCTCTCAACGTTCACGAAAGTTGAATAATCCAATAATATTGATTTATAGACGTTCGCCTCGACAAGATAATTCGCCAATGATTGCCAATCAGACAATATAGTACCTGATTGCTTTGAACAGATTAACATTGCTTGAATACCTCGGGAATTTATTATAGGTATACTAGATGTGGCCTTAAGGCTCGGCCAAACACAAGGCGCGACGCAGCGACGCGGTCGCGCGGCGCGACCGCCGCCCATGCTAACAGGTTAGCGACGTCAAACAGACTGCGTCCCGCAGCATCGCGCCCCGCTTCTGTCGCGCCCCGTCGCGCGCCAACGCGGCGCGGACGCGGCGGCCCGCGGCGGCACGCTGGGTCACACATCAGTCAGACGTGAATGAGAAACCTTCCGCGCGCGTATGCTGCTGTATCGGGCGCGAGTCACGCGCGATGAGGGCGTGTTGAGAGCGCGAGGCCGGCGCGATCCGCGCGCGACCTGTTTGAACAGACATCACGCGGCGCGAACGCGGCGCGGACGCGGCGCTGCGTCTGCCTTGTGTTTGGCCGAGCCTTTAGGCGGTTATCATACTGATGCGGTTATTGACGCCCCTGTGTGATAAGATACCTTAAAATTGCGAAAAAGAAAAATATTAAACTTTAGATTTAGGTAAGTAGGCCTATTTTAACATATTGAAGGCAGTTTAGCGCAATTCAACGCGGTAACTTTGGTATTAGTACTAGGTAGATATTGTAGGTAGGTAGGTAGGAGCATTGGCAATAAGTTGCCAATTGTTTCAGAGAGGTAGCGTCCTGCGGCAATAGTATGGTCGCATTTTTATCGACGATTTTATTACATATTTATAAAAATGTGACCATGCTACTGCTGCTGGCAAGGCCATCAAGATTGTTACCATATCAAAGCATTGATATTTATAAAACAAATCGTAAGCATTTACTTATTATTTGTCGACATTCCACGGTGATAGTGCCCTAGCCCCTAGGGTTCCATTTTGCCAGAGACAGATATAATTATATCCTCTTTTCATTTTGATAAGTGTTCATCGACTCCTATCATACCAGAAAACATCGTTTGCCATTATAACTTTACCTGAACCCATTTAAATTTTTAACTTTTTTAACACCGAAAAGACCATAGACCATAAAAAACTGTAATGAATCATCCAGATATTCAAAGTGAACTTTTCGCGTCTGACCTGACGTCCACAGATTCAAAATGATCCTAGGCGTGGAGCGCGGGCTCGTGCCAAGCCCGCGGCTACGCTCACGTACAGCTTTTTTATTGACCAACTTACAGAAAAAAAATACTCGCGCTAACTAATTTTAAACCTTAACTTACACCATGTAAGGTAGGGTTTTGAGTAGTAATAGTTTTTTTTTCTTTAAGTCGATTTTGGTGCACTGACGGCGAGATTTTATGCTTCATTGTAGAGCTCGAGTTAACAGCACTTACTGAGCGATAAATCATTTTAGAATGTTAAAAGAAAGCGTAATATAACAATTATCCGTAAAATTCCAACAACAATACGTACGGTGTTTGTATTCAGTCAAGGACTGTCATTTTGGTAAATAGCTCTTTGTTATAAACTGCGTGAAATTAAGCGTAAAAAGAAGAAAAAGTTACAAGTTGAAAATCGTAAGTATTTGCCCCGTCGTACTAAGTCCCGATGGGGACGGAAAGTTTCCGAAACTGCGAAAATTTTCTAACAGAAGCTTAGCATTTTATTGGAAACTTCACAAGTTGCACATCTGTATCGTATCGTATTAGAAAAACCCTAAAAGCGTGAAGTAAGCAGACCTCAACCGTATATAGGTATCATTTTATTACATTGATATTTAAAATGAATTAAATAAAAATTCCGAGTTTAGTTAGATGATAGTATGGTCTTCAATGTGTGCATGTCTTTTCGTAGGTAGTGTTAGAAGGTGAGCCATCATAGTTTATTTTTAGCCAGCATGTCTAATGTGAACCATAATTAGTCTCTTTGTACAAAAAGGTCATATGTGACCCCCATTTAATGTACACCCTTTAATGTACAAGCACCTAATAACAGCATAAAGGTACAGTAATTGCTGGGTAAGTCCGTTTTTGTGATCATCAGGATCACGCATGCTCAGACAATCGGTTCAAAAATAGGTAATAAAAGTTTTATTACAAACTTTAACTTTTATACTTTAAGATTTACTTACTTTAGAATATTTTTATATTAGCATTTAAAAAATGGCAGCTTGTAACTGCATGTTTTCAAACTTTAAGCGAAGTCGGGGAAAAGTGTAATAAGAATGTAATTGTAAATGATGTAAATTTGCAATAATAACAATTTGCAGGATGTTTTGCGTAACTGATAGCATTGGCCAATTTGGCATAAGAGGTATCAAATCAAAATGACCGTCGTTTTTTTAAAGCTTTCGTAATTAGTCTGCTGATTTCTAAGCTAAGCTGTGTGAGGAGCTAAACGAGTGTGAGGAGTGTTACAGTTTTTTTAGTAGAATTTTAGTAAACACAAAACATACGAATACAATATTACATACAAAATTGGGAATTATGCGTAACGAATGTGTTTCAATAATTCTTCAAAATTGACTCATAAAGTCAAATTTTGTTTCCATTATGCATCCAAAACATACGAATATTAATTGGCTTAATCTTAACATTCTTTTGAAAAAACGGAAGTCGTTTAAACGCTTCAGTTTCAAAAGATACTAAATCCAATAAAATTATTAAATGAAAATGCTTTCTATCACCTAAGTGGTAGTGTTCCTTTTTAAAAATTGAGTTCGCGAATGCGTATTCAAAATTGGTAGCCTGTTGATTTCAACATTCCATGCTCGAGTTCTCTTTTTAAATTCGGGTGGTTTAACAGCCAGTGATTTGTTTTCTTTTTACACTGGCCAGTAATAGTTTGGATTTGGAATTTTCATTAGGGATGTTATTAGAAATATTAAATAATCCTTGACATTATTTACGTAAATTGGAAATCCCAGAATAAATGTGGTTAATGTCATTTTGAGTGTTGCCAGGTTACAGCTTCGTAACTACCCAAAATTAGGAGTAATTTTAGAATAACAACGCTAAATAAATTATTATATTCGAGGAGAAATGAGATGCAGCACGTAGGTAATAGGTAATTTGGTATGTAAGTACTACTTATTATATACTAATAAAGCACAAATGTGAAAATGCATTTCATTTTAATAAACTGCATTAGTAATCATCAGAAATGGGAGTTGGAAAAGTGTACATAGAACATAAGTTAAAGCGTGTAATAATTTAAAAGTATTAAGTACAATATTTTTCCCGTTTACCAGTAACAAAATAAAATCTTTCGCAACATATGCCAGGTTTATTTATAGAACGCTTTTTTGACACTGACATTAAGTAACCCATTGTCTTGAACCATCTAGTTTAAACAGTAACGGTGATAGCATCTACATAACATTTGACATGCCAAGCCCTATTCTTAAACGCTTTAAAGACATTATTAATATTTTAATCACCCACAAATCACGTGGCAAGAGCGTTGTCGAAACACTCTCGAGGGGCGTGGTCGCGTGATGGATGCCGGTGGATGCCCGAGATTGAATGTCCAGCTTTAATAACACACACTTAACACTAACACACAAATATATTAAAGTAAACTCTACAGCTATAAAAATAGAGGTGTCTGCGACTGATTATCTAACGTAGTGAAGCTTAAAAACTTTTGTTTCCAACGCATGGAAAACGTTAGAAAATGAATTTGATTTTAATGAAGGAAGTTGGTTTGAGTTATTAATATTGGTTCAGCTGTCTGTTCGTGCAATTTCTGTTTACAAGTCTTCAAGAGTAGATTACCTACGCTTCCGTACTGGAATGCTAATTATTGCCTCGTTTTAACCGTCATTTTGAGGTCGGGACTTCGAAATATCCTCGTTGTCTTAACTTGAATAGGATTGATCTAGCAATAGTATAGATATTGTTTACAAAGATGATGAGACATGTAATACCTCATCCTAGTTACGTCATACATTACTTAGTTCTATTTGTTGCCTTTTGCTCTGAGCTGAGTCATCACATCTATATTTTACTCATAATATGAATTCAGCTCTAAACAGATAATAGCTAATAATTAAATTAGTCAGATAAAGAAGAGAAAACATATGAAAAGCTTAAGAATTCGCTGTATCTATTAAAAAAGTGGTCAGGTAGGTATAGTGGTCACGGTCAGTTCAATAATAATTAAAATATTAAATTAAAATAATAATAATAATTAGCGAAAGTAACTCTGTCTGTTTCCTCCTCACCGCTGAACCGATTTAGATGAAATTTGTTATAGAGATAAGCTTTTGGCCCGAGGCAGGAAATCATTTATATCAATCATCATCATTACGAAGTCACAAGCAGAAGATAGTAAAATATAATTTCGAGTATGACAACTGGAGCTTTTATTGATCCTGTTTTGTCTTTGTTTTGTATCGCAGCTGAGTTCTTCATTGTCAAGATCTACTTCGATAATTTTGCATGTAAGTGCCCTTATACTTTTTTTCCTTGGTAATTCAATCAATTAGGAAATCAGTGTTCTGGCGAGTCAACTTTTAGATCGACATTTTTCATGTCTCTGCAGTTACCAAAAATGTCTCTGAAGTTACCAAGAAATCACGTTTCCAATTTAATATTTTTCTAAATTTTAGGTCTACCAGAGAGCAAATCGCTTCACTTAATGTATAATATAAAATTATATAAGCGAAACGTGTTTATAAGCGAAATTTTCCATTGAAGTTTAAATGTCGTAACTCGTAACCAGTTTAGTATCGGTGTAAAAAGTTGATTCGCCCATTTATCCAAAATCAATTTGCTATTAACTCTTCTATTAGAAGTTATCAAGAACTGATGGCTCATTATCGATTTTTTAACAGTTGCAACACTTGCGCTGGGTCGTGACCGGGCGGGCACGCGCGCCCCCGGCTTACGCCGTAACGCGGCAACACAGTAATTGCTCGGGTAATTCGGTTTTAGTGGGCAACACTGGGCCGGCCTGGGCGGTGCGGGCAATGCGGTTCTTAATTGATTCGTGTTGTTTTTGGGATTTTTATAGGTTATAAAGTGGGAGGATGAGGCTTCTGTAAGATTGTGTGGAAAATTGGATACAGAAGTAGCTTTCCAACGTCAACAATATTTTTTTTATAATTACAGTACATTATTACACAACACAACAATAAAACGTTACACAGCAGTAGCTTTTAGGATGAGAAGGAACCACGGAAATTGATGAAAACATCAATCTAAACTAGTGAATTTTTCCACGAAATAATAAAACCTCGAGATTGTAGTTTTGAGCAAATATTAGAAATTTACTGATTTATTCGTTTATTTTATTAAGTACGTAAGTTCAGTTATTTTTTCAGTTACTCTATGTGTTTGGTTAATTATGTTTTTCAGTATCTGTAATAATACTTAATCTAAGTCGGTATCTCTGTCGCAAGACTATTATTTAACAGATTTTTCCCGAATCGTTCCGTATCATATACATACCTATCACCTTCCAGGATATACGACTAAAACATTCCGAGGTCATCCTAAAACTAAATTATAATAGAAAGAGCGTGTGAGCGAGACAAAGAATCTATTATAATAATTGATGGGTAGAGCGGTAAATCTGGAGGTGTCATGTCTTCCGGTATTGGAAAAAAATTAAAAGTACGTCGATTTGAAGAGTGCCGGTCATAAATAAAAATGGATAAATCGTTTTAAGTTTTTTTGTTGTTTTTAATTAAGATAGTTGAGAGACCTGTTTTAGTTCATTCATAATCATAACGATGAGTCGAAGCTGTATGCGGTCATTATGAGTGCTTGCTTTAAGCCCGTCACAGACGGAGCGATAATATATCGTGAGATATCTTATAGTAAGGCATCTTACGATGTCTTTTACGTACTATTTGACAGAGTCCACACACAAAGCTGTAACACCAATATATTTTGGTATTTTAAGATACCTTATAGCAAGATATCTTAAGATGTGATATTATAGCTCGGTATATTACGATATTTTCTTTTTGGGATATTTCGTGTCTCTCACAATGTAGATGCTAGACAAAGAGCGATAAATATTTTGGTATCTTTGTCGTGTGTGATGCTTAACTATACTCTAAGGTATTGATGACCGGTCTGGCCTAGTGGTTAGTTACCCTGCCTATGAAGCCGATGGTTCCGGATTCGAATCCCGGTAAGGCCATTTATTTGTGCGATGACACAGATATTCGTTCCTGAGTCATGGTTGTTTTCTATTTATTTAACTAGGTATTTATATATGTATTATATACCACAACACACGTCTTCTTGAGCTTACCGTGAGGCTTAGTCAATGTGTGTAAAAATGTCCTATAATATTTATTTATTTATCTTACGCGTTACTCTATCTTTCGATAAATTATCGGTCCGTCTGTGACGCGCTTTATGACTGTACTTTTTATGCAGTGCCTTCTTTCCTCTCTGACTCAAGTTCCTTCGAGTATTGCTAAACTAAACTTCTAAAAAATACTTGCGAAACTTTTCAAAAATGTATACAAACATTCTACGTGACAGCTACTCCATATAAAAATAATAAGAACCATCATACGACGCGCGGGCTATAGATATTTAAATTTGATAGGATGAAACGAAAACGCTCATTCAGTTCAATAAAGCGATATTAAGAAATACGATTCATAACGCATTGTATACCATGAATCGTTGTGACATGTATACAAAGATCACAAAACCAAAAAAAAACAGAGATTTCATAGCAATATTTGTATCATTCGCCATCGTGGATTTTGA
The DNA here is from genome assembly GCF_947568885.1 of Cydia strobilella. Lineage (NCBI taxonomy): Eukaryota > Metazoa > Arthropoda > Insecta > Lepidoptera > Tortricidae > Cydia > Cydia strobilella. The sequence goes on along the minus strand of NC_086061.1, from coordinate 5,434,943 downwards.
CCACAACACGTTGTGGCAAAAAGACAAATCGTGACACTTAAAAATATTTCAGTAACTATTGACAACACAATAAAAAGTCCTCTAAATCCCTACTTCACGTCAGTAATGTGACTGAGCCATATAGCCAAGATAAATAAATATTTTTAGCTTCTGAAAACGTAGGTTCGAAACCCATTCGATAATAACTCGTTTAATTAGGTAATTAACTTTTAAATAACGTTGTTCAAGCAGAGAAGAGCATGTACAAAATAATAACATACAACTGGTTTTATTAATTCGAATTTGGAACCCAATGGCCGTGTTTAAACCCATCGGCTCATTACAACCGGCCTGTGTTATTTGAGATACGTGATCCCGAATACGGTGGAGCGACGTGCACTTATCTGTGCACGTGCTGCCTTTAACGTTCTAATTTTGAAATGGCTGATGTCTTTTTTTACACTAGCAACACTGCCTTTGACGTTTCATGTGTGGGTTAATGCGTAGGTATTACGTACCCTATGAGTTGTAACATGATTGAGAAATAAATGTACTTATTTTTGAAATTGTAAAGATCTCTTTTAGCACTGTAAATCGCACGATGTTTATTTGTTTATTTTGAATGCATGCACGCAATATCGATTTGTATTTAAAAAAGAATCGTCTTCGAAATTTGAAACATTTAAATTGCACGTTACTGCTACTGTGCACGCGGCGCTGCGCTCAAATACTGGCAGGCAGGTTGTAATTATGTTCGCCGATTTGCTCGGAATCATCTCGTCCCGATCCGATGCCGAAAATCCTTAGGTTCGTCCCGAATCCCAGGCTTCGAGCAATTCAACTAATTCGTGGGAGTCCCTAGCGTGAGAAAATAATTTGAACGTGATTCACGAATCTTCACTCCACTCATAAGTGCCGTGTAATTGTCTAAACATTTCAAATTACGAATTAGTAAAATAATGGCATAAAACAAAAAAGCTGATTCTCAAATTAAAACGAGATAATTCGAACGCGCAACGGATGCAGCGCCCCGCTGCGAGTCGCGCTTTGAAAAAAGAACGCCGTCAACCGAACTGTCAGTGCGCAACCGCGGATGAGAAATGTTGCCAGACTGAAAAAAGATAGACCACGGCGTTCATTCATAAAAAGCCACTCACGTTTAGAAATTAGTTTATTTTAATTACTCGGTGAGCGCATTGTTGTATTAATTATTGGACTCGAGCCGTTTGTCGGACTGGACAATATATTTTATTGTCTTTCTGTACGCTTCGTGATTTATACACCTAGTTAGTAAGTTATTCGAATTTTAATTTAGACGAGTTTTAATGGGGTACGTTTGAATGGATTCTAATTAGGGAAAAACAAGCGGTCGGGTGGTATGAATAATGTCAGGTATAAATTCGTGTTACGACTTGGAAAGCGATGATTTGACCTCCGTTTGGCTGTACGGGTACAATGGGCGCTTGCCTTTGCCTAACAAATGCTTTATTAGAAAAAGCGACGGTGAGAAATGGCTTGTCTATGGAGCTTTGTTGATCTACAGGCGCCGTAATTCAAATTTGGAACACAATGCGGTCTAAATAAACAATCAAACAGGTAAGTTAAGCAAGTAACTATACCGGAAATGTTACACAACGTTTTTGAAGTGAGTACCTATCTATTCCAAAATATCGAAATGTATGCGTACTTTTTTCCGCCACAGACATCATATCATAGGTAAGTACTTACATACTAATAATTAAATGAAATTGCGATTCATAACTAAATGTTTACGATTGAGGGTAAACAAATACAAGATTACAGTGAGTATTCAAATATAGCCAAGCGCGAGTTGTACAAACAAATATACAGGATCGCGTTTATAAAAGTCATATAGAGTCGTATCAAGCTTTGCTCTGTAAGGCATTTGAAATTACAAAGTGTGGCAATGTCAGTATTCTATGAAAATATGTCAATTATAATGACACTCCCTCACTTTCTAACACATATGTTCTAAAGAGAAAGAGAGACCAACAGAGATTACCTAATTGCATATTACAAGCTTACAAATTGGTCTAGTTAGATTTGATAAACGTGCAAATTTTAGGTAGAGTTCTTATAGCCTAAAAAACTATAGGTAAATATAATAACATTTACGCATGATCAGTGACAGTGACTCATTATTAGGTATTTAAGTTATGATTGATAATTATTCCTTATAGGAAAGCGCTCTTCTCGATTTCCTATCTCCTTTTTTAAAACCGTTACATTTTTGCGAAACTCCCATAGATAATCAAATAAACTTTGGCAATTTCTAGCCTCTATAAAAAAAAAATCTATAAAAAAATTAAAGTATACTTTGTAAAACGATTTTGCATTAGAAAAAGTTGGTAAATTTGATTTTTCACGGCAAATTGGCACAAGTACCAGACCATTTTCTTTGTGTATTAAGTATTTAGGTATATATAAAACTACTCGTAAAACTATATTACTGTGGGACTAGCTCGATCTATGTAAAACTATCCTAATATATATAATAAATATATATATATATTTTTATAAATAAATATTATAGGGACATTCTTACACAAATTGGCTAAGTCCCACGGTAAGCTCAAGAAGGCTTGTGTTGTGGGTACTCAGACAACGATATATATAATACTAATACAAATACTTAAATACATAGAAAACATCCATGACTCAGGAACAAATATCTGTGCTTATCACACAAATAAATGCCCTTACCGGGATTCGAACCCAGGACCATCGGCTTCACAGGCAGGGTCACTACCCACTAGGCCAGACCGGTCGTCGAATATAACTATATTTAATTTTACTATTATAACTTTATTTAATTTTACTATTATTTATTAGATACAGGATCATTCCAGGAAATTGTATTCCGTTATTCCGTACGAACGCGAATTTTCTCAGGATTTGCAAGTATACGAGTTTCCTTTTCTGTGACAAATGGTAAAAAATATGCACAGAAAAATAATCTGCTTTAAACGCCGAAAAAAAAGTCGCAACAGAAAAAAAAAATGCGTTTGTACGGGATAGCCCGTGAAATGCTCCTACACTGCAAATCAAAGATAGATATAACTCCGTAATAGATGGATGGAAGAAAATTTGATGCTCGTTCTCGTGAGTTTTAAAGTGTGTCGACAGATGGCAGTGAATTTACTGGGGTTACACAATTTACTATGACAGTACCGCTCTAGTATAAGTTACTCTATGGCTGCAATGAATCTGTTAGAAAACATACCCGATATGAAGGAACCCTAAACCCGATATAAAAGCGTGCGCAGTGCGACATCACTCTATATTTCATTAACCGCTGTTCACAATTCATTGCTTATAAATCAAATTCGAAAAAAGAACGACCTTCTCATTTGGCCGTTGGCCGTGCCTTACACACTATTAAAGTTTCGAAAAATTTAAAACAAAACAACATCCGTCTTTGGTCTTATTGCCTATTAAAAATATATCGGCAATCATTGAAAATCCAATTTAGGGGGTAGCCAATTAGAAAATGTATTGTTTTGGCTCGTGTTTCGATTTAATTGCGTTTGTTTATTGTAAGTTGTGACATTCTGACATTTATTAAAATAAACGTAACTAACTTCTAATCAACTGGTGTTTCGTTTTGGGCAAAAATTCATCCGCGTATCCGACTGTTCCCATCTAAAGTCGCATTTCTTAATCGCTTCTCGTAAAATTTTGTTAGCAGAGTGCCTAGCCAACATGCCAATCCTTTACGCTCTCCGTAGCGAATGAAACGCAACTGTCACTGTCGCACTAATATGGAAGAGTGATCTGAGTGATAGAGAGACACAAATTGTTTCGTTATCGTAGCGCAAACGATGGTCACTTTGGCTAGGCACCCAGGTACAATAATTGTTCCAACCTATTTCTTATTGATTCTGGTTTTAGATATTTTACAAATGACAGGAGCCATGGGGTTTCGCGAAGTTTAAAGCTCACAGAATCATTAGTTTAATAAAAAATATATGCTAAAAACAGAATAAAAAAATATTTAAGTGGGCCTCCCATACATCAAACGTGATTTTTTTTGCCTTTTTTTGCGTAATGGTACGGAACCCTTCGTGCGCGAGTCCGACTCGCACTTAGCCGGTTTTTCTATTTAGCGAGCTGTGGGCCAAGATCGCCACAGCTGGCAGCCCAGCTCCAAACGAGGATTTGGCAAATTACAGAAACTGCACAGGATTGGGAAGAATGTAAAAAATGCCCCCCCCCCCATGGCTTTGCCTAGGTGGGACAGTATAGGCTCCCAATAATATTAATAATTTATATTTATCTACCTTTTCAATGTTTGAAGTAGAACTTATAACTGTATTTGTTCCTAAATCAAATGATAGAACAAAAGACATCAACGGGTGTCTACCCGTTTGGTCTGCACTTCGTTTCGGCGAGACTTAGATTGTAATAGTTTCAATAGTTATTGTAATAATTTATTATTATTTCAATTGACTTGTAGAAAAAATGTTATACCTATCAATAGTGGCATAATTAGGTTTCAAATTTGTGTCGTTCTCAAGTAAAAGGTACCACATTGTAGCTTACCATAAGGGTGAAATTTGCTTGCATCTCTATACGAATAACCTGTCAGAGCGTCCTTGTGGTAAGCGACAATGTGGTACCTTTTACTTGAAAACGACACAATTTCTCTCTTACTTAGGCTACGAACCTCGTTACACGATTGAATAGCTCTTTATTATGCTACGAACCGGAGTACGAACGAGTGTATAAAATATTATTATTCTCGGCGGAGTAAGAGCGTGTGCAGATCGTTTTGAATACCTCGCCCGCTTTCAGGCCAATTCGAACGTGGACCTAACATCAAAGCGATATTTGAATCATATCAGTTAGTCATTAGCGCGTTCATTTCGATCGGACCTGTCCGTATACTTTTATTTTAGTGCGAGCGAACTCCCGCGCGAATATCAGCTAACTGATATACATAATTCCAATATTACAGTTTTGAATGATTCACGGTTAGTATCACTACTTTTATTGACCGGAATATAGACCGTGACCCACCCGTGAACCCCGACCCGTGAACAAGATGCATGTAACTGCGTTGAAATATCGGGAGCTCAAAAACAATACAAAAGGTAATCACGGTCTATAGCCCGGTCAATCAATATAAGTCTAGTGATCCAATATTGTTTTGATTTTAGGTGCACGTCCGAATTGGCCTGTTTTTACCAGAACAACTACTGCGTACTGACTGTGGTGGTGCACAGAGATCAATCTTCTAACAACTGGTCATCCGTGGACCTTATGTGTTTGAAATAAGGTTCATTGTGAATTAACAGTGTGGGTGTACGCTTACAAGCGACGGGAGTTGTCACAGCGGGGGACAGTTGAGATAAACTAATGATATTCAAAACTCTAAACTAATGATATTGTTGACGACCTCTGGATGCTTCTGCCAGTGAACTACCTATCTTACAGGTCGGTTATTTCTCGGGAAAATTTGACTTACAATTTCCAATACACAAGTGGAGGACCCGTGCGAAATCGCCTTTTCATACAAACGTATTCCTCATTTTCCTCTCCGGATATTAACATTATTGAAAATATTTTGACACAATTTGTTGTATATCAACCACAGCTATGCCCCTACGTTTTGATTATTTCCGAATTTTTGATTGTTATAAGGGTTAGGAGCATTTAAAGAAATGTATGAAATCTGTTTTTCGCTCCTAGTTTTTACAATAATCATGAAATCTAATCTAATCTAATGTACATCAAATTATGTAAAAATATTTTCCATAATTTCAATATCCAGTGAGGAAAATGGGGACTACGTTTGTATGGAGAAGCGGCTGTATCCTTCCCTCTTAATGTATGAATAAAGACTTCGTAGATCAAATAATAACCGCATATTTTTCTAACCAAATGATGGAACAAAAGACATCAACGAGCGTCTAGCCATTGCGTTTGCACTTCGATTACAAAATTTACGAGTGGTGAGCTGGTGAACGATCAATGTTCCAACAGCAACAATATTCACCATCCATGGACCTAATATCTTGGCAATAAGGTTTATTGTGGTTTAACAGCGTGAATAGCTCACGAGGTCACGAGCGGCAGGAGCTCTCGTCACAGCGGGGGACAAATGTGAGATAAAATGCCTAATAATATTGTTGACGACTTCTGGTTGCTACTATCAGTGGGGGCTGGGGGGTAGTTTTTGGGGCACTTGAAAAATTCCCGGGAAATTTATGCTCTCATTTTTTTCTATATTAGTTTAATTTTTAAGTAGTTTTATTTTAATGTTAGTATTTATTAAGTACAGCCACATCGTATGTATTACATATGTTGCATTAAAATTGTGTCAAAGTACTTCACCTGATACAGTACGACAATTAAGGAGTACATAGCGTGGACTGAGTATAATAGGACAGGGAACGAGATCTTAAACTATACATAAAAAGAAACATTAAATTTTTAAAACAATTAACTAATATATACATTAAAATATTTATCAGTACGGTTTTTACTCACTATTATTTTTAGTCGCTTTTGGCGACATGTTTCGGATTCTTTGGGAATCCATCCTCAGGCAAGAGGCGGGCGGCGCGGGCAGTGCACGACGTACAACCGCCGCGGACACTCGTGCCTGAGGATGGTTTCCCAAAGAATCCGAAACATGTCGCCAAAAGCGACTAAAAATAATAGTGAGTAAAATCCGTACTGATAAATATTTTGAAATATGTCTCACGATAGTTTAAGTGCGAATATATACATTATTTACAATTTTACGGCAATCCTTAAACAAATAAATAAATACAAATACTAATGGTTTACTACTACTAGTTTAGTTTTATTTTGTTTAGTTTATAGGTAGTTTTAATGTTTCTTATATTTGTTATATTGGTTACAGATTAAGTTAGGCAAATACGAAATATACATGCTCTCATTAGTGGTAAATTAAGAAATTCTCGGTTATATTGAAAACGTTCACGTGACGAAAAAATACTCTAAAAAATTTGGTATTCAGTTTAATATTTTTGAATCTGAAAGAAGTTTGATCAGCTATTTAATTGACATGAAATAATAAATAAATATTATCCTTGGGATAAATTTCTGTGCTAATCGTATAAAGTTGACCTACATGGCAATTTACATAATATGTTGACAAAGGTATTAAAGACCGAGCGTTAGTGAAGGTCTTCTAAAATGTCCGAAATTGTAGAAATTAGGATAAAGGACTTAAGTGCCATGTCTATGGCACTTAAGACCATTGCGAGTTCGCTATGATAATGACTCAACAAAGTAAACAGATTAAGTATTTTGTATTATTAGTTTTTAGGGTTCCGTACCCAAAGGGTAAAAACGGGACCCTATTACTAAGACTCCGCTGTCCGTCTGTCTGTCTGTCACCAGGCTGTATCTCATGAACCGTGATAGCTAGACAGTTTAAATTTTCACAGATGATGTATTTCTGTTGCCGCTATAACAACAAATACTAAAAAAGTACGGAACCCTCGGTGCGTGAGTCCGACTCGCACTTGGCCGGTTTTTTAAACTTAAGAAGCTTGTGAGGTCTAAGGCTCACAGAGCCACTAGTTATAAGCTCCGTTAAAAAATTAATGATGTAAAAACCTAAAAGGAATACAGGCAGTCGGTAATAAAATTACAACGATAATAAACTACTGTAAATGTCGATTAAGAAGAAAAATAAGTAAACGTTGTCTCCTTTTACAAGCTTTTATTTAGTTTCACCTGTCCCGTTATCTGTGCGTCTGTAATCAGATCTTGAAAGTTAAATTTGACCCACTTCCCGGTTTCCGATTGAGCTGAAGTTTTTCATACATATGTGACAATGCAATATAATGGTTACCATCGAGCTGATCTGATTATGGAGACAGGAAGTGGCCATAGGAACTCTGTGATAAGACAACGCAACCTAGTTTTGTTTAGAGTAGCTAGAATTGTCTCGATGAGTATTCGTTGCCTGTGGAAAGAAAAGTACATTCATCGTAAAAGCTTGTACCAAAAATGATTTTTTTGCCAAAAACTTATTTAGTGTGTAATGTCAATGCAGCCTGCATTAACTTGACCAGCGGAACGGCAGACCTATTATAATTAAGGGGCCCACTGACTATCAGCCCGTCGGACGATATTGGCCTGTCAGTTGTTCGGAACTGTAAAATTTTTGTTCTAACTGACAGGCCGATATCGTCCGGCGGACTGATAGTCAGTGGGCTCCTTTAACGAAGGAAAAAAATATATCTACAATTGTACAGTACAAACTAATATACAAAAGCTATGTTTTTTTTATAAAAGCGTCTTTTAGGCATTGCAAAATTCTCATTTCCTGGATTTCCCTAAATTCCAGTGAACGCTAAAAATATTATCTCGCTCCCGCGAATCAACCCATTTTTTGCCTTTTTCAAGTGTTTTATTCTAGGAATTTTACGCTAGATGAGCAAGATCAGAATGAATGAAAATTGAAATCCGATTGAATTGTACCTATCCCTATTACTCTAACTGGGTATTACCATTACCTAAGCTTTATAAAATTGATAGGCATCTGTATTTTTGCTTTAATACCGTGTCTACAAAAAATAAACATCTAGCAAAGATAGATATAACTCCGTAATAGATGGATACAGTCTAAGGAAAAAACGTGCCTCAAAAATCAAGACAATTTGATTCTCGATCAGATGGCGCCACTTCCTTTGATTATGATGATGACTCTCGTTTAGATGGCGTTGACGGTTTCGTTTGTTATTTAACAATTTTAACGCATGTCAGTGAAAAGAACATGGGTTAAAATAATATAATAAAAATAATTAATGCAGTAAAAAAAAACATTAATCCATATTTTTTTTTGATATTTTTATTTTTAGTTTTAATCGTGTGTCGATAGATGGCAGTGAATTTACTGTGGATACAACATTAACTATGACAGTACCGCTCTATCCTATTATATCCTCTTTGCATCTAGTTATTGGTTTCAATTTTTTATATGTTCAAGAATAATGATAATCATATTGCAAAATGAATATCAATATCGATTACTACCTTTTTAATATCCTCTATATACTTTATGACTAATTTAAATAGCTGTGGGCGGAGCCGCGTGACATGTCATTAAATATATTTAATGTGTACCTTTATTTTTATTATATGTTGTCAGCAGCGCATTAATTTCAAATGCTAGTTCTTAATTGCGTTTATTTGCGTCGGTTGCGGCATTAAATTCATTAACGATTAATTAATAGTCGTTTATCATTATAACCTTTGTAATTTAAAGGTTACAACTTTTATGGAGTTTGATTAGATTCGGCAGTTTATTTAATAAAAATTCAAGACATATTTTATCATTGTTATAGCGCCTATTTAAATCTTTATCTTATAACTTAGTTTGAGTTGGTAATAAATTGGTATACTATTCTTGGTAGAATTACCATTTTGACCGTATTGTCAAAATGACCGACTAGTCACGTGAAAGAAATGTAAGTAGAAAATGTTTTTTTTTGGTAAATTTCAATATCATAACATAATAAACTTAACATCGTAGAAATATTTTTACGATAAAATTAAACCGAATGAAATTATCAAAATAATATATCTAATCCACATTTATTACCTAAAATAAAAGATCAACCGAATTAATCCAAAATTACATCCATTGTCGTAACGGCCAAAAGGTTGGCAACACCGCTCCCGTTCGAAATTCGAAATTAATGGCGGATTTGACAGCGCCGTATTGTGGGGCTAATTTAAATCTTATCAAGCCGATGACAGCGGCATAATGGAATGGTGGTTTTTTAAATAATACTTCAGTGTTCCATTTCCGAATTGTTTTATTATGCTGGCTGAAATTGAATTGGTTCTTCATGGTAGTTCTTGTTTTGAAATGTTTATGTACTCGTATTGTTGAATGTGGTCATTTGTTTTGAACGTGATATATAAAGTATTACCAACGAACTAGAATAACTTATAAAAGTCTGACTAGGTATAGCTCAAAAATGACCCCTCGGGAATGGTGCCGCAAGCGACGCAACGCTGCGCGCATGTTGACGTCAAATACTGTAGTACCGCATAAGAGGTTTCACATAAGGGCGGTTTCAGACTAGTGTATTTTTCTGCGCGTATACGGTCGTTTCGGGGAGCTTACACGCGCGTAACATTTCCATACATTTGGTTTTTACGAGCTTACGCGCGCGTTAGTTTTCCCTACATTTGCGTACGCTCGTATAAAACGCTAATCTGAAACCGCTCTATGTATACAATTTTATTTTAGCCAATCAACACTTTTTTGGAACAATTACAAGTTTTTTTAATAGCGGGAAATGGTGCGGCCGGGGATATTTATGGTGAAGAGAAAACTTTCAGTGATAAGGTCATTGCGCTAGTTTCCGTCCACTTGACGAATTAGATTTTTAATTTTCTACTTGCAAAAAAACATTTTATGAGGATAGATATATTGTTTAGACATTAAAGATTGCAATTACTCCAAAATTGTGCAGCGATGTAGGTTTATATTCAAATTTCGTCAAGTGGACGAAAACTAGTGCAATGACCCTATATCTTACATGTCAGTCATATCGTACCTTGACAGCTTCATCTATACATACCTACTCGTATTCCGTCGCTGAACATTACTAGTTATAATTAGCACAAATGTTAGATATAGTTTGGCAAGAGTCCTGTCAGCATAGCATAAGCAGAGATAATCAAATAGTAAAGCAGGAATGCCTATAGCTTTTTTAGGGTTCCGTACCCAAAGGTTAAAAACGAGACCCTATTACTAAGACTCCACTGTCCGGTTGTCCGTCTGTCTGTCACCAGGCTGTATCTCATGAAGCGTGATAGCTAGACAGTTGAAATTTTCACGGATGATTTCTGTTGCCGCTATAACAACAAATACTAAAAAGTACGGAACCCTCGGTGGGCAAGTCCGACTCGCACTTGGCCGGTTTTTTTTCCTACTGTTACCTAGTTATCTACTGACAATTTTTATTTGCCAGACAAATATAAATGGTCGGTCAAGCCCTGCTTTGGGATGTCGGAGCATCTGCTTGTAGGGCGTGCTGCTGCGTAGAGCCACCAAGGAACTTTGCGAAAACTAGTTTTGACTGAAAAATCTCAGATACAACTAGTTTTCGCCGAAGCCTTACGGAAAACCAGTATAAAGGTATCTAGTGAAAACGCGTTTTTAGTGAGGCGATAGGTATGTTATAACAACTTAAATGCGTTTTCACTAAAAACGGGTTTTACGGTGACATAGTACCTATACCTACATAGAAAATACCATAACTAAAGATAGATATAACTCCGTAATAGATGGATACAGTCTAAGGAAAAAACGTGCCTCGAAAATCAAGAAAATTTGATTCTTGATCAGATGGCGCCACTACCTTTGGCCTACTCTCGTATATATAGCGTTGACGGTTCAGTGAAAGAACATGGGACAAAATAATATAAAAATAATTAATGCAAATATTGCAAATAAAAAAAAACATTTATTCATATATAAATACATTTATTGATATTTTTAGTTTTAATCGTATGTCGATAGATGGCAGTGAATTTACTGTGGCTTCAAAATGTACTATGACAGTACCGCTCTATCCTATATATTTATCCTCTTGGCCATAACTCAGAAACAAATATATATATTATTAAATTGTAAAACGGGACTTAATCGCGTATTTAAGTTTTAAACGTCGGATGTAAATCCTAAAACTTAAATACGCGATTAAGTCCCGTTTTACAATTTAATAATGTGTAACAATCGTGAAAGTTTAAATCAGTGTTTGACAAATATATATTATATGAACCGAACTAGGAACTCCTGCGTGGTAGGCAGGGTCACTAATGACTACTTAGGCTAGGAGGCCGTCAAACGTATAATCTCACCATCCGTCGGCTCTTTGGCGGGCGCGGGCGGTCGAATCAGAGGGCCTACCGCGAACACCGTAGTTCTCAAATTTCAGGCATTTTTCTCTTCTTTTTTTTTTAACAAGCAGAAATGTCTGCGAACGATGCTAATAAGCTTAGAATTAGTATTTTATACAATCGTAATATAATAGAGAGCTTTCAGTCGAGTACCGTGTTTAAGCAACGAAACTTGCTGAGTTGCTTAAGTAAGGTACGAGATTGAAAAGCTTGATTATATCACTATTGTTTACAATACTTTTTCTACGAGACAAAAAATGTATACTTTCAACTAGTAGAATCATATAGGTAAACAAACTAAAAGTATACAGCTAAGATACGCGAGCTGCCGCAGCCCGCGATACCTTCATACTCGTACGCGCCCCGGCCGCCGGGCCCGGCGACCCCGGCGGGTTGGTCAACGACACCTCCTCGTAACTAGATGGATACCAGTCTAAGGAAAAAACGTGCCTCGAAAATCAAGAAAATTTGATTCTCGTTCAGAGGGCGCTACTAGCTTTGGCCTACTGTCGTATAGATGGCGTTGACGGTTTCGTTTGTTATTTAACAATTTTAACGCATATCAGTGAAAGAACATGGGTCAAAATCATAAAAATTATTAATGCAAATAAAAAAAATAATTTATCTATATTTAAATAAGAATAAGAATAAGAATAAGAATAATTTTATCGTATTTTTATAAATCTTCATTTTTAATTTTAAAGTGTGTCGACAGATGGCAGTGAATTTACTGGGGTTACAAAATTTACTATGACAGTACCGCTCTAGTATAAGTTACTCTATGTCGTAAGTCGTAACTCATGAGGCCCTTTATTTTTTTTTTTTTTTTTTTTACGCAGGGGTAAATGCATTTACGCATCTCACCCCCCGGGCTGGGGAAGCCGGGGGGGGGTGGTATGTGGGACTCGCTCCTCCCGTACATCCTCTAACCAGAGGATGGGGAGGAGAATACCCACTAACATCCCCTGCGGCGTCACCCTCTCAGACGTTGTATGGGGGCATCATGGGCTCGCGCATTCATTCTTCCACCATACCCCCCGCCTTTTCCCGGTCTTACACCGGGGAACCCGCAACTCATGAGGCCCTGGTACATACCTGCTCCGCGCTTAATTCAATTTTAAGACAGTTTTTTTCTTGATTTTGGGCATCGTAGCCTATGGAGACCATGGTATAATAATATACTCCGCCTGGTACTCTCTTCCGAGACTCGCGAACCACGTGACTGACACAAGCCTACGTCATCGTGAACCTTTTAACAGCACGATGACGTAGGCTTGTGTCAGTCACGTGGTTCGCGAGTCTCGGAAGGGAGTACCTTGTTTTATTATACCATGATGGAGAATAACAAGCAACGCTAAGCGGTTTTCGTAGGGTATGGATGTTGCTATATAAAAGGTGTCACATGCGCGTTTCTGACTTATGAAGCAATTGTTTCTACTACAATATAAAATAAAATGTTTTTGTTAGCCAACCAATCACAAAGCAGATGCGACGCAGCAGCGTGTTTAAGTAGGCTATTTTGCATTGATTCGAGTCTCCTTAAACAAGATATTTTATCGAAATGTATGAAGATTGTCAAAATTTTTATAATATGCTTGAGTCGGAAGTGCCATAGACTATCCAACGTTGAAAAGAGTAAGGTTGTAGTGTTGCATATTAATTTTTCCACTTTGAAAAATTATTTTTCTCGTTTGCTCCAACCAAGGCGTAATAAGACTGACAGAGATAGTTGCTCGAAATTAACGAACTTAGATTTTCGCGGTTATAGCCCAGGTCCGTTGGAAGTGGAACGTGACTGGAAGATAGGTACTAGGTACGTTTGCGTTTTCTATCCATACTATCCATATTATAAATGCGAAAATGTGTCTTTCTGTCTGTTACCACTTCACGCTTAAACCTCTGAACCGATTTAGTTGAAATTTGGTATAGAGATAGTTTGGGTCCCAGGGAAGGACATACGGTAGTTTTTATCCCAGAAATCATCCTTAAAGGGGGTGAAAAGGGGGTTGAAGTTTGTATGGGAAATCGATAAAAAACATATTGGATAACAAATAAGCTACCCAAATTACTAACTCCACGCAGACGAAGTCGCGGGCAATACCTAGTTTATGATATACATAGGAGGCAAATGAGCAGAAATATCGCTTAATGGTAAGCAATTACCGCCGGTCATAGACACCTGCAACAACAGAGGAGTTGCAAGTGCGTTGCCGGGCTTTAAGATAGGAGTACGCTCTATTCTTGAAGGTTTGAAGTTGAAAGTCGTATCGGTCCGCGGTCGAAATACGACGACAGTTCATTTCACAGTTCCGCTGTGCGAGACAGGACGTTTCTGGAGAAACGCACAATGAGGGCTAACGCGTATGAATTCGCCGCTAGGGGCGCTAGTGTAGATGGTGGTCTTTTCCATAGTTCGAAATGTCAAATGTCACTTGTCACTTCAATGACTGACAGATGTTCTATAGTCTTTTGGACCACCATCAACAGAGGCGCCAACTGGTGAGCAAAAAAACGATAGCCCTCATTGAGTGTCAACCATCTTTTTTTTTCTGTATGGAACTGAGGACTAAAACTATTACGTAAGACTTTTCCAAATTCCAATGCAATAGTGACGTGGTTACATCAGCCCTTTGACGTTGACTAATAATTGCCTTGGCTTTGTGTACCTACTTTCATAGGTTTTTTGTACTATATTAGGTATGCAATAGGTATGTATTAATTACATAAAGAATAAAAGACAAATGTCACACCGCCACATATTGGGTCAAAATGATTATGTAGCCACAAAGATCCTTATCTAAGTAACTCTAAATAACATAAAATTGACAGAAAAATTTCCAATTCAGAAAAGGAGACAATTTATCACTTATCACAGTTATCACAGAGCGTTCCGTTTTTTTATCACTTATCGCATAGCTCGTATGGACTCCTAGGACTTTCATAAGAATGTCTAATTTCTGTTGAATCGGATACCTAGGTACCAACAAGTGGTGGAAAAAAAGGCTTGCAAATTTTGAAGACAACATAGTTTTATACGTGTGAATATTGCAAAAAAAATGAAAATTTGTTTATGTAGATTGGCAGCCTTTTAATTCATGTAAGTACCCAATAAGTATGTAGTTAAAGGACTGGGGGCAAAAATTACGTAAGTCATCTTTAAAAAAAAACAGCAGCTAACAAACACCGCAAACATTACATCATAGCAAAGTGGATATAATAGGATAGAGCGGTACTGTCATAGTAAATTTTGTGCCACAGTAAATTCACTGCCATCTATCGACATACGATGAAAACAAAAATAAAAATATCAAAAAATGTATTTATTATAAATGTTTTTTATTTATTTACATAAATTATTTTTATATGATTTTGACTTATGTTCTTTTACTGATCTGCATTAAAATTATTAAATAACAAACGAAACCGTCAACGCCATCTATTCGAGAGTAGGCAAAGGTAGTGGCGCCATCTGATCGAGAATCAAATTTTCTTCTGTATCCATCTATTACGGAGTTATAGATATAACTCCGTAATAGATCATAGCATCGATCCGTATCTTTGATTATAGCATTTTTTATCGTAAAATGCAAAAACCACGCAACTCAAAAACATTTTATTTTCAAAACTTTCAACTATTAAGATACCGATATCGCAAAAAGTAATTTTTTATTGTTTTACCTGTTTGAAAAGGATGTCCCGGCAATTTGTGCCAAGGACCACCAATTATAAAATTTCAAAGTATAACGTGCGTTGGCCGCCATAATTATACGCTTCATGGAATGCTACAAATAAAGGATTGGGCCCTTTCTTGTGTCAAGTTTCTTGGATGAAATGTTACTTAGTTTTGGTTTTAAGGCGGGAAAGTATATTTTGAACTTTTAAATATAGGGTTTGTGAGTTTCTGTGACTGTTGAGTTCTGGGAATACGTGTAAAGTTTCATTGTGGTTGAACGGGGTTTTAGTTTAATATTAGCATTGGTTAAAAAATTACGAGTTTTTTAGGAAGTAAAGTAACATAAGTATCCACTTTTCTATGCAGCTAGTATTGCGACGTGGGTAGTTAAGTTGCGGGACTTACTGTAACAAATTTGGTCAAACAAATTTTGATTTTCCCGTCGGCTTTTCCAAGTTGAATACCTACACCTGGCGACATAATTAAAGTCTCATATTCTAAGCTATATAATGTAGGTATGTTTAATTTAAATTTGAATATGTTTAGCTTATTAATCAATCAATCAATCATTATTTAAAAAAAAAACAATATTAATTTTATTTTTTATTAAATTGATAGCAGCATAATTATTTATTTATTCGCTATTTTTTTAAATGTTTGTGTAGTAAAAACATGATTCAGAATCTAGTAGATAAGAATTAAAAAATTTTTTTACGTATTTGTAGTAAATATGATTAGTTATGGATTATAAACCAATTTTTATAAAAAAATAAGAAATTAATAAATAGAGTATGAAACTTCAATTGATACTAGTTACCTTTAACACCAAAAAAGACAACAGCCAAAAGCTTTATTAAAATAAATGTAGGTAAGTCTTAATACAATTTTATAAGATTAAAAGTATGTATCCATTTATAAAAAAAAACCTCCTCATCTTGCGTTTTTAATGTATACCCCCGCAACAAAGGGTGCCAAAAAGTTTGATTAAAAAGATATGTGGGGTTAGTATTTTGTTTACAACATTGGTTTTTGTAAAATACTTTTTTGCTCAATATTTGTTTTATATTAACAAATGTCTCTGAAATAATGTATCTAGTATAATTACCGTGATCTCGTATAAATAAGTGGACGTAATTAGGTGCAACAGCAGTTTTTTTAACCTCAATATTTTTAGTCATGATGTTTTTCAAATATTAAATATTAACACAATATGTGCAGTTATAGAATTAAAAATCTCACATAATAAATCGATATTTTTCTTCAAAAGTAAGAAACTTCAGTTATTTTTTTATTTTTTTGTAAGTATCCTTATTTTTTCCTAAATTAAAGAAAAAAAAATTCAGAGTACCTCACGACGGTTTAAGTTATTAAAAGACGACTTATCATACACTTATACATATAAGTATATGTACATTATTAATACACACACTTGTTAACCACAGCACTCCATATGTATAAGCCTAATAAGTAAGCAATCGTATCCATACCTCGCGGTGACACTGCATATAAAGGTTCATGCTATCTATACTAAGGCAAACATATCACAGAACACAAAATGTCTCATATCACAACAGTCACTGGCTTGCCTTCCGCATTATCGATTATGCCCGGAGCCATCCGCTCACGTACCGAATGTAATAATAACCGACCATCCCTCAGGCTTATCGGTAAACGACTGCAGGCGAAAAGGTTTTCGCTGGGGGCGAAACGCCGCGCGGCGCTCGAGGCTCCGCCCCGGGGCGCCCCATTGGCCCGAAAGTGGTAGCGAGCCGTCAAACGGGCTCCCCCATTGGCGGTCAGTAGTCAGTGGGGGCATAGATATTTTGACGTTTTTTTAACGCGGTGGCATTTCTCGTCGCAGCGATTAATTGTAATTCTTTATGGCTATTGTAGGGTTGAGTGAGCGGTTAATATGTGACGAACACAAAGTTCGATATTTGATTTTTTTTATGACTGTGTACAGATTGCGCCTGCGACGATTTGTTTGATCAGGCTGGTTAAGGTTTGCTCTTTTTTCGAGCGATTCGTGTTTACATTTGCTTATTTCTATTGAAATGTGTAGAAAATAGTAAAATTTAAACAGCTATCCATTTTTAACTAAGAATGAAAACAAGAAAAAGTTTTGGCAAAAAATGCTTTTTCGGGTTCGATACACTGCCTATTGGTAGTGTAAGGAGTAACCTTAAATAAAAAACTTGAAGGAAGCAGAATAGAATTCGTAAGAAATACATGCTACTTTTTAGTTTGGTTTAACTTTACCATTAAGGTAATATTGTTAAACTTATTTATCTAATATCGCAAGAGTTGGTTAGCATTTTATTTGCTTCGCATAAAGAAGCCAAGCACAAAGACGCGACATTTTGCGTTGTAAAGACAAGCAGTTGTTCCCGAATTTTTTTCCGATTGTTCGGTTTTACTCTAGTTTCGGCCGAAAATAATGATTTTCGGTGGGACACTTATTCGTAACTTAAACTGCTCTATGTAAAGACAATTTTATCTCCACCTAGCAACAGCATCTTGTCGTCTTAATTTTTTAACATAACAAATACCTACCTACTATCTTTTTAAAATAGAGCAATAAGTTGACACATGTGTATTTAAGGGATGTACTTACTACCCACCTATAATATATTGTGTGATTTTCCACTGATCTCAACAACAGATTTTTTAATAATTATTTTCACACAAGCAGCTAGAGTCCGTCTAACTTGCACCGACTTATCAGCGACAAAGTGTGGCAATGGAACACCTAAACGCCATATTTTCATAGGAATTTAATTTTTAAAGTAGCGCACTCTGTCGCTTGCCAAGTCGGTGAGTCTACCTAATCTAATAGCAAGTTCAAAATATTTTAGGTATACCGTATGATATAAAGCCTACAAATCGTCAAACATTGCTAGTTTAGTTTTTTCGTGTCTCTAATGTCTCTATGTATGCTATATATGTAGGACAATTAACATGTTGCAGAATACTTTTGACTGCGAACTGTCGAGATACATCTACCTATATTTGGAAAAGTATCTCTATTTGGGAAAGTAATCGAGGGTGGGAGATGCTTTTGGCGCTGGGTTACAGATAGCAGATACTTTCATACTTTACTATTGATGCTGACTGTGTGTTAAGACCTATCTTAACAAGTAGCAGATATGTAAATAGGTATTTAAATACCTACTTACCTAATCTAGATGGATTAAGTCTCAATCGTCTGTAGATGGCACCACAGTCCTATGATATGTAAAGGTGACATCTACCGAAACTATTGTGTACTAGTATAAGTGCTCAATAAGCTTACTTAGCTATGTCAATGTATGTAATAGTTCATAACCAATCCGTAGTGTCATAGTCTGGCGCTGTACTTACCTATATAAGCTTCTACATGTATGTAGATAAACTCACTTTTTCTAACCAGCCTTCTGTAAACATTAAATTTAGATATCAGTATTCCCTGCTTTCATTTGGTCGCCATTACCTCCAACGCTAAACACTGTGTGTACCTACAATTTAGGAATGAACAGAAGTTATAAATATGTATATAATTATGTTTGCTACTCATATGGTCTAAACATAATTTTCTAAAAATCGTAAAGACATACTAATTATCATTATCTTCCTCGCGCTATTCCGGCTTTTTGCCACGGTTCACGGGAGCCTGGGGCGGTTGTAACTAATTCCAAGAATTAAGGTAGGCACTAGTTTTCACGAAAGCTACTGCCATCTGATGACCTTACTTCCCAGATGTGAAACTAAGCCTTATAGGGATTAGTCCGGCCGGCTTTTCTCACGATGTTTTCCTTCACCGAAAAGACATACTCATACTATTTAAGTGTAGGTAAATAATAGCTATTTATGCAACAAGTGCGGAAATCATCTTTACGCACGTGTATCATACAATGTTTTACTATGCATTGTGCGAGTAAATAAAAAAAACATATAATGGCAAATAAGTTTAATTATTAAAACAAAAAGCACTAGTGCGGAAAAGTGCTTTTCCGCACTAGTGCGAGAAAGTAGCACCATATGTACTGTAAAAAAAAAATGAAAACAAAAAGCACTAGTGCGGAAAGTAGTACTTTCCGCATGATATGGCTCCGTAGGAAACGCACTTTTCGAGCACATGCATTGTAATAGTTATTTACGATACAAGTGCGGAAAATAGGAAATTCGAAACGAGTGGCGATAAATTAAAACACGACCGCAGGGAGTCGCACGTGTGTCGTACAACGTTTTACAGTACATATGGCCCTTTAAACTTTCGACATATGCACGAAAAGTGCTCTTTACGCACTAGTACGCATATGTACTGTAAAATGTATTAAGTATATATAAGTAATATTCTATGTATTAAGTATATATAAGTAATATTCTACAAAGGTTAGCAAAAAGGCGAAATCTCAAAGAATCGCTGAAATCCGAGCAGCATAAATACATACTTATTTATATGTTGTATGTATATCTTACAGTGTGATTCCGACCCTCCAAGGAGGGTGAACACGAATGTCACACACACATATACATATATATGTTGCGTATGTTTATTTATACGTATGCATACCTATGTGTGTGTGAATTGTGTGATATACTTGTATCTCGGTAATGTCTCGAAGTTTAGATTGTTCATAGTGAAATGAGAAAAGTAAGACTTTATACGTACTAATACTAAAGTTTAGAGCTTGTGCTCACATACTGACAGATATAAGTTTTATTAAATGTACATAATTGTTTTTACTTTTTGTTTGTTTTATCTTCTGCTTCTAACTTCTGGCTGCTTTAAATACAAGGTTTGTTAACTCAGAAGGTTTATAATAAACATTTCGGTTACAATATTTTCCCACAACTTTACTTGCTACAGTACCTGAAGTAGTGGTCAATATTGTTACTGACAGGTCAATTATTTGTGTGATCATCATAGGGCCGGTACCTACAGCCGGACAGTAACCCGACTGCAATATGTCGTCGTGCAGTTCCCATACAAATTGCAGTCGGATTGCAGTTCGTGTGTATCGGCCCATAGATGTTTGTTCCTGAGATATGGCTGTTGAAGTATTTGGGCATCTACATCTATCATCTATATTTTATTGTATACATATCGTCATCTGGTACCCATACATTACATTTTAACTTAAGAAGGAATTAGGTACTTTCTACTTGTATTTTCTACTTGTTTTTATTGAAAAAGATAATTTTAAGTACTTGCAAAAAACAAAAGATAGAAAATGACATCCTTAAAAGTTTTTGTTAAAACACAAGCGCCTAAAGCGGAAACCGCGTAACTCCAAAATTAATAAAATAATTTCACCGTCAGCTGTCATTTCATTGTGTTGTGTTGTGTGGTCTGAATTTGGTGCGTGGCGACACTAGCGATTTTCGAATTTTGGCGTTTCAGATAATAAGTATAATTAATTATGTGTGGTTAGGTTTCGAGTTGTTTTTATTTAAAGATTAGTTATATTACATTGTATTTCAAAAAGTTAAATATATGTTTGTTTTGCTTGTATAAGTTATTTTTCTTTAATATAGGCAAAGTAAGTGATGAAAATCAAGCAATGAAATAATCACCTAGTTCAAGTAATTTGAAATGTTTTTAATTTATTTATTTTTCGTAATTTACTAAAAACAATAAAAACCAGTAGTATAATGACATAATTGTTAACTTTTTTTATAACTTATTAACGTAGAGGCTCCAGCTCCAGTGCCCGACACACCTCCTATAATCAACATTTTCAATCATAATGTCATAGCAATAAAGTTGACAGCAAGGTGTCGAATATTGGGTCTTAACATGTCGATTATTGGGGTGTTTTGTTTTAAAGCATGGTTGAACTATACCAATCTGTTGTCATTATTAGTTCTCCCTATTTACCTCAGTGACCACAGACCGAAGCTAAAGTAAAGCTGGCACTTTAATAAACACCCCGAGGTGTTGGACATTTGGCGGGCGTCGAAGTTTTCGGGGCTTTCTTTAAATTGAAAGTTGTATTTTTTGTATTGTGAAGGTAATTATGGGGTTGTATCGATATAAAACGTGTAATCATACATTTGTGTTATAAATGACAGTTCATGTCGATAAAATTCAGAAGGAATGAGTTAATAATATGTTTAGATTACCTATTATTCAAAACCTCGATTTCAATGGACCGAAACCACACATGGTTAAAAATAATTATATACATCTTTTTTTGTCAGTCGTATGACAAAAAGGATACCTACTGATGTTTTCATATCGAGTGTAATATTAATTTGATATTACATAGTTCCTAATGTCAGTGTGAGCTAATTACTTTGGGAGTAATATTTTTTTTTTTATTGCGTCTCGACTAAAGTCGAGTTTAGTGCTCATTTAAAAGTTTTTCACATTAAGGAATAAGACACCTTTAATATAAAGTACACTATTAGTAGATATACATAACATAACAAATGTGAAATATGTGAATACAAGAAAAACATGTCTCTATAACAATCATGTTTTTTTTTATCGTAACGACTACCAAAAAACACGAGTGATAAATCTACACAAAAAAATTAAACCAAAAATAAAACGCAATCGCAACCTAACCGTCCAATCTCCTAACCTAACGACCAAAAAAACAAATCGGCATGACACATTAACAGCTCATTTGTGTCAGATTATGCACGGTGACCCAACACCTTCCATCAATTAAAAATAACTTAAACTGCCAAGATTATTATTTATTTATTTTTTGTTACACAACTGTTGTAATAAATTTACCCATTTTGGGGTTATGTCTTTTTGTTTTAGCCGCCTTTTGTCACGGTGCCGTTATGGGTCACGGTTACGTAATTCGAATTTGAAATCCGCGATTCTAACGGCATTTTTTATAATCCGAATAAGATTAACCAAATGGGCGACCGTTTTTATTCCATTTGGAAATAGCATTCAAAACATTTTATCGGTATGAATGTGTTACTTAGGGTAAAAACTCAAAGATAAGTGTGGTGTACACGAAGAGAGGCTTCGGACATTCTTAAAAAAATATGTCTGCGGTCTAATTGCCGCCACCAATACAAAATGTATGAAAATCGTTGTGGCAATTAGAGGCAATCGCAGACATATTATCAGAGAATGACCCGCCTATGCTATGCTCAGCAGTAGGGGACAGGAGGCTAAAATGAGGATGAGTAGGTATTTCTGTATACCTAATATTAGGCCACCTCTAATATTTGTAAGGTTGGTTTTATCTCTTTCTTTTATGTGTTGGTAACACTCAAATTAAGTTCAAATACTTGCCATCCACGGCATTCACTAATACATGGCTTGATTTTTATTTTGTTGTCTTTGTTTTTTCGTCAGATTCTGATAAAATCTGGTAAATATAGTTCCCTACTCTGTACAATGTAAGCTCAATTTCACCATATGTCCCAAAGTCTCTTCCTCTGAGAAAACACTATGACATTGACGTAACTCGACGGAAAATTAGATAATTTTGTTACCGATACGTTGTGATTTCGTATTTATTCGTAAAAAGGCAACAATAATAAAATTAAAATCAGCCTACCTACGTTTGAGATTGATTAATACTAACTACGAGTACTTAATTAAATTTTAAGCAAATTACCTAGCAGGTATATTTAGCTCATCTCAATCTTGCTATGTACACTACATTTAATTACGTACGTATTTGAGTATTCAATACTAATTACGTTATTGTTCTGACAAAGGCACTCATTAACGCAAGATAGGTATGTCTATATACATGTAATATAATATTGTCTTCGGTTACCGCGATAGTTACTCATGAAATAAAACTATGAAAACGGATTATATCGCGTATATTGAATTTATAATTCATCCCGACGTTTCGAACTCTTTACAGCGTTCGTGGTCAACGGGTGACTGAGGAAAAATTACAAAATGCAAAAATACCCACATACTAAAATAATGAACAATCATAGACTACAAACTTTAAGGCTGGTTGTACATGCAAAATCGGTTCATAAGGCTAGTTATACACTATAATTATTTTTCAAGTAAAGATATATATTATATACGCGATAAAAAAAACTATGCCGGCTCCAACCCTACACCACGGACCCGAGAAGATTTAATTCCCTCCTAAATTGTAGGAGGGTATCCCAATATGGGACCGGCAACAAACTCGGCGGGACACATCTTTTCAAAACATCAGAATGAACATTTCTTGCCAAGGAGAAGCGTTACATACCCAGAATGCTGCGCGAGGCCATTGAGATTAAGAAATATCCAAACTTTAATAGGGAAGATGGCTTTTCTCTACCACCAGCTTGGGATCCTGTAGTCCACCTGATAAAGGAGCAAGCGAGACATAGACTGTGAGACCGTAGTGTTGGATGATGCTGGACATTCTGATGTTTTGAAAAGATGTGTCCCGCCGAGTTTGTTGCCGGTCCCATATTGGGATACCCTCCTACAATTTAGGAGGGAATTAAATCTTCTCGGGTCCGTGGTGTAGGGTTGGAGCCGGCATAGTTTTTTATCGCGTATATAATATATATCTTTACTTGAAAAATAATTATAGTGTATAACTAGCCTTATGAACCGATTTTGCATGTACAACCAGCCTTAAAGTTTGTAGTCTATGATTGTTCATTATTTTAGTATGTGGGTATTTTTGCATTTTGTAATTTTTCCTCAGTCACCCGTTGACCACGAACGCTGTAAAGAGTTCGAAACGTCGGGATGAATTATAAATTCAATATACGCGATATAATCCGTTTTCATAGTTTTATTTTACATGTAATATGTTAAATACAACATGCAAGTATCATATTTGTAGGTACTTACGTGACGTAAGTAAGGTAGTTTGGGGTTGGCTAGACTTACAATAGTTATTTGTTATACAAGGGTGCAAAGTTGTATTTTACCCGCGAGTGTGGAATTGAAATACGAGCAAGCGAAAGGATTCTATAGTTGAACCACGAGCGAAGCGAGTGGTTCTAAAATAGAATCCTGAGCGTAGCGTTAGCGTTTAGGTAAAGAGTAATATATTACCAGAAAAATCTTCAAACAAAATTTACTTGTATATTTACTTTAATATAATTTATAATTTTAGGTGTTCGCTGCTCTTAGAAAAAATATTGTGTGCAACAGTACCTACCTACATATTTTTTAGGTCTTCAAATTGTCGGGCCTGCTTTTACAAAACTCGACACCGTCTCGTTTGGAACTTCGGCCCTTGTATTTGAAGAGCCCTTGTACCTGTTGCGCAACATACTATTCTGTAGTCGTGTAAAACTGCCCAAAAAAGGGTGTATTGTTTTTAGTAATTGATAATTGAAATTACGCTTATTATACTAGACAGTTTATACTTACCTACCTAAATCAGCTAAATCCTCCAGGGCGTGCCACAGATAAGATAATATAGAATAGTTATTTGTAATACAAGGGTGCAAAGTTGTATTTTACCCGCGAGTGTGGAATTGAAACACGAGCAAGCGAAAGGATTCTATAGTAAAATAGAATCCTGAGCGTAGCGAGTGTTTTAACACACGAGAAGTAAAATACATTTGCACCCGTGTGTAACACAAAACTTTTCCCCTCACTATAGCGAGGAAAGTGCAACATCCATAGGCGTTAGATCATCTTCATCAACTGGAATCACTCATTTTTGTACGATATTATAACAAAAACTCTGGAAATTGTGTACTTTTACGTGAGAAGTTTTTAAGTAAAATTTTTGTTGACAATGTTGACATTTCTGACGTATGAAATGTCAATGATGCGTTTTGAAATTGCATCGACTTAACTTGTGCGTTCAGAATTATATTTAACATAATTATTAAAAAGCAAACGTTTATTATAGAATTTTAAGGTTTATGACTTCAAAACTTTAAATAAAGCTAAATCTGGTATTTTTTATTAGATTCTCAAACCATTTATTTAATGATAATTAATATCGAACGAACCATTATTATGAGCGTTTTACGTTTTGTTATCTGTCAAGCTACTTAAACACGCCCCATCCAAGGTCAATTTACTTTCCCCACTAGTGGATAAAATGCTTTTTTCCCCGCTTGTTTTGAAGGATAAAAGACGGCTTTCCGAGCTAGTGAAGGGAAAATGTTATTTATTTGTCGTTCGTTTATTAATGTAAGTAATACTTACCTAGATCACTTTTCATAAAAAAAGTTGTATTTAAAATACATATTTTATAGCTTTCAGATACTATGCGCCACAACGTGCCCTCTCTCTGAGATGTTCTGTAGTAAGACCAAATTTTAGTTTGATGTCATCATCTAACATTCTTAAAATTTACTAAAAAACCACACCCAAACTGCCAATAACACTGGCCAATACCAAGAATTCTAAATCCGAAAACAACGCGACAAACTACAGAAAAAAACAAACGAAATTCTCCTCAAATTTAGGGTTTAATCAAATTCCTGCGCTAGTATATAATTTACGAAATATTCTAACAATTTTATTCTCAAAGTAATGTCTATGACAATTACTGAGGTATGTTGCCATGTGAAATAAAAAGGCGTAACTTAGTTGGGTATTTTGAGCGTTTTATGATCTTTTGGCTCGCGGCGACGTATGAGACACGCGAGTATGTCGTATGACTCGTACGTTGTAGGCAATTTAGGCGTCAATCTTTACCTGTGGCTCGGTATTATGGTGGTTAGGGTAGTCTTACAATTTGTGAAGTATGGCGCTATTACGGTGTAACTACCTTGTGCTTCATGTTATGGCGGAAGATTAATATAAATTGTTTGAGTATAGTATCTACCTGAGTCGAAGGTGTAGAGCTATAGGTAGATCCAGATTTTCAGTAATTTTTATGTGCATACTGTTGTGATAATTTTACAAGCTTTTATTTCAATTGCAATGTTTGTATCTACATACCTATATATATATGTTCGAGTCAAATCGCGCAAGCTAAATTAGGGCCAACACACATATACACGATACGACGTCGTGTCACGTTGCGACGTGAAACATTGCGACGTCGTGTCGTAGAAAACTACGACGTCGTATCGTGGGCACTATACGACGTCGTAACGTTACACGACGTCGCAATGTGACACGACGTCGCAATGTGACACGACGTCGTGTCGTGTAATTGTGTGTTAGCCCTTAGACCCACTTTCCATTAATCGATTGAGCTGAAAGTTCACAGCATAATATGTACCTAAGAAGGGTGACAATAATAGTAATAATAGTTCATTGGTGACAATATTTTGGAATTCTGAAATAAAACAACACAACCTAATTGTATTGTGCTTGGGTTTGTTAGAATTGGTTAGAACAAGTATTAGTTGTAGTAGTAAAACACTTTATTGTACAAAAAAAGAAAACAAAACTGGAAAAAAAACCGACCAAGTGCGAGTCGGACTCGCGCACCGAGGGTTCCGTACTTTTTAGTATTTGTTGTTATAGCGGCAACAGAAATACATCATCTGTGAAAATTTCAACTGTCTAGCTATCACGGTTCATGAGATACAGCCTGGTGACAGACAGCCGGACAGACGGACAGACGGACAGCGGAGTCTTAGTAATAGGGTCCCGTTTTTACCCTTTGGGTACGGAACCCTAAAAACACTCGTTATTAGTACAAAGGCTTTTAAGGGATCTCTTCCAGTTAACCTTTGACCAATTTGTACCTATGTTTCGTGTCAGACAGACACAGTTGAACCTATTGTACTTATTTCTTCATTTTGTCCAAATGTCAGCGATATATTAGTGCCTCCCATAAATCAGTAATTATTTAAGATAACAACTTGTAACAAAGCTAATATTATGTATAAGTAACATTTTTATACAAATAATGATACATTTGCGGTGGGTTCACAAAACGGTTTATAATTCCGGGGTCCGACCCTAATTAGCCCTCTCGAGGTCTCCTCGCAGAGCAGAGCTACATACTACATACTAGCGACCCGCCCCGTCTTTGCACGGGTTACACAAAACCTTAACAAATTCAAATTATACACCTAAACCTCAAGAATTACTCTGTTGATAGGTGAAAGCCCATGAAAATCCGTTCAGTAGTTTTTGAGTTTATCGCGAACATATTACAGACATACAGACGCGGCGGGGGACTTTGATTTAAAAGGTGTAGTGTAATGGTATCTAGAGCTTAGAGTGCTTACTCCATATTACATACATTGAAAAAATTCTGATTTAAACTTTCACGATTTTTACTCATTATTATTTACAACGACGGGACTAAGCGGGAGGGGTTTTACGCGATTAAGTCCCGTCGTTGTAAATAATAATTAAAAAAAAATTCATTAACAATACGTTTTAAGCGAGCTTTCCGAAAACTTATTTGTAATAAAATTAAAGCTTAATAAGTATTATCTAATAATTTTTAAGCGAGTTTTAAACTTATTAATAATATATTCTACCATACCTCCCATACAATTTATTACTTAATAAGTAAGGACACTGATATATGGAGTGAGCACTCCAATGATCATAACGACCAAAGATTGTCACTCAATCCTAATAATGTATGTAAAAATCTAATGTCAATAAAAAAACAGTGAGGCGCATTTATTCATTATAATATTTTTTTTTCCTTTTTATTAATATGAGTAACGCATGAGTGTATTGGCGCCAACAGTAGGTAAACTTATATGTGTATGACATAACATATTTATAATTTTTTATAGAAAATAATAAATAAAATAAAAATCGTACCTAATAAAAATCTTACCTAAGTTGCATAAAGTTACACTACTTTTGTAATATGTACATAATTATATGTTAAAATTCTACTAAAGTACGGTACCTAAGTCAAAGTAAATCTAAAACCGATAGAGATCCAACCATAGATAATATTAATGTATTTTCTAAAACTAAGTAGATATCTAAACTGAGATTATGAGCGTCAATAACGACCCAAAATACTGAGAACATGATTTTATCAGCATCATTATGCAAAGCGTCATAGCGTCACAACCCATACTTAAGCGGAACAAGCATTAAACTTGCGCTCTTTAGTAAAAAGTTGGGTTACCTCACTTCGGTGGGGTATGGGTTTGGGTAACGTTTTCTATTTAAAGCATTTCTATTTAAAGTTTGAATGAAACATGAATTTTAGAGTTTGGAATTTTTATATTATTTCCACTCAGAATCACGAGCTCTTTCGATCTTTAATACGAAAAAAGTGGCCCCAAAATGTCATACACTTTTTTTTATCCGTTCCGTTACAGTCATAGAAAGTTGTATTGAAAAACAAATGAACCAAAAAAATTGGGGAATTTTTTTTCTCTGTAAAAATGTAAAAAAGCTCGTTCTGAGTGGAAATAATATAAAAATGCCCAATTCTAACACAAAAGTTGGAAGTATAACTTAAAATAGAAATGCCCGTATGCGGGAGAAAGCGTTCACTTAGATTATGGAAAATAAAATGAATTTTAAATAACATTAATCCAAGTGAAAAATGTATAAGTGCGTACAGTCAGAGTCAAAAGTAGGGTACCAATTTAATTAGGTACGCGTATCTCCCATTATCTCAACAAAAAGGAATAATGTCTCTACATGTAGAACAATTAGACTGTGGCAGATACTTTTGAGCGCAATTTGTAGGGATATGGATAATTAGTAGCTGACTGTACTAGACTTCATTGGGCGACAGAAATTAAAGTTCCTCTACCTTATCATCATAACCCTCCTAGCACTCTCCCTACATTTTGTCACGGATCACTTGGAAAGCCTGGAGTCCGCTAGGCACCCTTATCCTAAAGCGAGGGACTAGCAAGAACATGCATGCAATTTACGTTACATTGCTGACTACTAAGGTAAACTGCATTCAAAATGTTTATCAGATACCGCAATGTAATGAAAATTGCATGCAAGTTCTTGCTAGTCTAAACCTCGCTTAATAATTGGCACATGCATTAGTTTTTACGAAAGCGATTGTCATCCTACTTTCCCAGAGGGAAATATAGGCTTCATTGGGATTAGGTTGGTTTCCTCACAATGTTTTCCATCACTGAGAAAAAAAAACCTGTTATTTAGTCATTAAAATGGTCATCTACAGAAACACACTTAGTCTTTTATTTGACAAATTCAATGTTCCTTAATTCTCATTATATCAAATGTAAATTTATTTGAGCAATGAAAGCGGTATCTATATGTACCTACATTATATATCTTACCTACACAAAACGACCTGTTTGACTACACAAAATTACTTAAATAAGTGTAGTTTAGTTTCACGAAAGCATTCACGTTTCCGAATCACGGCCAGTTTCGACTGATATCAATCATAACTGCGGTTTTATACGTTTTGTAAACATCACAAATTATTATAATTCGGTTAAACTGCTGCCCCACTAATCCGATAATGATCGATCCGGGTTTTTGTGTTGTTACATCGATTTTTTGATCGAAATTATAATTTTTGAGATGAAATGGAGACAGGGTGACGGCGCTTTTTAAGACACATTGTAAAAACTTTAATTGTGATAACACTATCGCTTAACCTTTCATATGCGATGGTCAATGATCGTGAGATCAAACCTCGGTTAGATCAGAGAAAAATCGTTCGGAAATGCAAACAGCTGACTAAAAACGTGGTCAAGATCCTCAGATTCAGGATCACAAAAAATGATTTTAAATAGTTCCCTACAACTTGGTGTCTTTTCTGGGTGGTACCTAAATGGTTATGAAATTTGCTGCCAGATGACTCAGATTTCGCAAATGACCGACTTGTGACCGAAAAAAAATTTTTTTTTCAACTACATAGCCTTTTTTTATAGGTGCTAAATGATTTAACATATTTATAGGACGTATTGGAATTAATTGTTCTTAAATTAAATTAATACATGTATAAATGGCTCCACTTTCTTCTAGATCGTGCTCTACATTAAATTCAAAAACTGAATTTACACCAATTTAAAACATATCCACGTCACATCGGCCCGATCGTGGACAATTTGGACCAATCTCTAAGACAATATAATTTGGCTGATTGATCGCTCTGGTCCGCACGCGAGGGAACGGAATTCAAATTTAGAATAGGTTAACTTTTGTTTTTAAATTGGCCCAATTTCAGGTTGTTTCCAGCCAGATGGGGTCAGACGTGTGAAGATCTTAATGCGTGTGAGTTACAAAGTGTACACAACAAAGAGTTGAACAGAACAAAGTAAGGAAGTGTCATTATTACAGGTATATATTTATAGAAATTGTAGGTACATTCAATGATAACATTGCCATACTTTGTCATTACTCATGCAGAGTTAGATTGGTCTGACTCAAAAATACATGTGCTTAAAGGGGCCCACTGACTAACAGTCCGCCGGCCGATATCGGCCTGTCAGTTGTTCGGAACTGTCAAATTTTTGTTCTAACTGACAGGCCGATATCGTCCGGCGGACTGATAGTCAGTGGGCCCCTTAAGAGGTTTTGATGAGAATTTTTATTTTTTCACGACTTCAAAGAGAGAGGCGTTCTCAATTCTTTTTTTTTATCGAGGAAAGCTTTTCTTTGAAAGGGATTTCCAGTTAGCTCCATTGTCATCACATCAAGAGCTGATCCTAGAATTCTAAAGAAATTGTGTACTCTAAGAAAACACCGCTAAATAGAACTGCTGATGACAATACCATTACTTTCACTGGTTTGTAGTCAGTAGGTACTTTTTTGTATGAATGGTAACGGCCCGATTCGAACAATGCTTATAAGAAGTCACAGCTTTTGACACTGACAGATCGGTATCGTACCGCTGTGACTTGTTATAAGCATTGTTCGAATCGGGCCGTAAGTTTATTGTGTGAACGGCACGTTTAACAACCAATTAGTAAGGTGAGGGGCGACGGCGTCCCGCGGTGCGCCTACGCCGCACGCTCAGGGGGGGGACCTACCGGACGCAAAGATCTGGAACCGCGGATCTAATGATATTCATTGGGTGCAGTGTGGGGGGGGGGGGGGGGGGTATGGTATTCATTGGGTGCAATGGGGTTAAAGAATTCTTCCACTACAAAGACGATCTGCCTGGCCTAGTGGGTAGTGAGTAGTGACTGTAGTGAGTAGAGACCCTGCCAATGAAGCCTACCGATGGTCCCGGGCTCGAATCCCGGTAAGGGCATTTATTTGTGTGCTGAGCATAGGTAATTAATTGTTCCTGAGGGTCGACAACGCGCATGTAATATCTCTGGTGTTGCAGGCGTCCATAGGCTACGGTGACTGCTTACCATCAGGCGGGCCGTACGCTTGTTTGCCACCGTCGTAGTATATAAAAAAGTCACTTTCTATGTATCTAAGTATTCTAAGAATGTATTTATCTATTTAAGTATGTCGCCTAGTACGTTTTTCTTAAATTATAAATCTTTACACAATTTTATTTAGCTTCACGGCGTATATTTGTATATGCTACCGTCAAACCCCCATTACGTATTTTCCGCATTATTCAGAGCTATACCATAAGCTTGTTTACCACCATCATGGTATAAAAAAATACAATCGAAGCAAACAATTTGAAGCCATGCCATCGAAATATCAATCACATGTCTGTCACACATCGAAACGAGACGTCGCGAGAAAGTACCGACTTATAAATAAAAAAATATGATAAGACATTCTTACACAAATTGACTAAGCCCGGCCCACAGTAAACTTAAGAAGGCTTGTGTTGTGGGTACTCAGACGACGATGTATAATATATAAATACTAAAAATACATAGGAAACACCCTTGACTCAGGAACAAATATCTGTGCTCATCTCACAAATAAAGGTTCCATAGGCAGGGCCACTACCAACTAAGCCAGATCGGTCGCCGGACTTATGATTCGTGTTCAAGTGGCAAAAGTAGTATTAAAGAGATTCTCTTTAGTAATATTAGCGTCCGACCTAAGTTTTGGTTTCGGTTTCGGCATAAAGAACATGTTTCTGCCGATGCTTCGTTTTCTGCGAAATAACTGAACCTTTTGGCCGCGCTACTGTACTTTCGGTACTTTCGGTAGTGTCCAGCACATGTTTCGGTTTTGATTTCGGTATAAAATCATGCTTCGGCCAAAGGTTCGGTTTCGGTCGAAACTAGAACAAAATCGAACCTGCAAAAAAAAACCCGGTTCCGGTCGGACTCTAGTGTCTAGTATAGCTATATCATTTTATAGGTTAGTTATAGGATTTGCTTAACAAAGACGGATGTAGACAAGTCCAACACTTTCATCCAGCCGTACCGACAATTATCTGAAGTTAGCCCAAATAATGATTTATAGCAACATTACGTCTCGCGAAACTAAACGGACAGATTTCGATATTCCCATCGCGTAACAAATCCAGTACAGTCGATTCTGGGCAACCAGGGTAAATGTGACCTCGAGGCCCATAGGTAGGGAATGCAATACCGGGATACCAGGATTCCGAAATACCGGGATCCCGCATGAAACTTGCGGGATTAATCCCGAAAGTTCTTTACGGAACCTAGATGCATCTGTAGAGAAAGGGGGTAGGGACACGAAAGAGAATTTCGCCTGAATTTGTCTATTTCTTGCTACCTTGTGCATCAATTGAGTAATATTATGAATAAATATTTTTGCTTGTAAATACTGTTAAGTATGTTGGAGACGGTGTATAAAGAGTTTCCAAGTACTTGCAACAGTACCTAGTAGGAAGCTTACGATGTGTGTGGAAGTACTTTTTGAAGGCGGAAGATTCTCAGAGTGCTAGATGCAAGTTGTGTAAAGCAATAATAAGACTGATATAAAATACGTCCCACGTATTTTATATCAGTAATGTTTAATTAATTGTTCTTTAAGAAGTTAAATAAATAACTACTCATCACACTTGCTCGTAAAAGGTGTTATTACACGTAGGCGATGCGGTCCGTAAATCGTAAATTTCGACCCAGGGTTGTAATACATTTTTTCGGTACACTTGCTAGGCGATGCGGTCCATAAATCCTAAATTTAGACCCAGGGCTGTAATGTTAATGTACGTCCGAAATTTGGCAGAAGTTATGTTTTTTTCCCTCTTTTTTCCTCACAAGTGTGATGAAAAGCTAATAGTGTGTGCCACGGTACAGAAATTACGAATTATAAACTGAAATAAATGTCATATACTAAGAAAAAATGACCAAGGCCTCCAGTGCCCCAGGCTGGAATCGAACCAGCGTCCTCTGCTATCGCGGCAGGTGCCTGTGCCATTAAAGTAATTAAAGTATTTTCTGTAA
Source organism: Cydia strobilella (assembly GCF_947568885.1). Lineage (NCBI taxonomy): Eukaryota > Metazoa > Arthropoda > Insecta > Lepidoptera > Tortricidae > Cydia > Cydia strobilella. Next base: position 5,401,252 of record NC_086061.1, on the reverse strand, counting down.
ATAATTTAATTTGTTCTAATACTTCTAACAGTGTAGAAATTACGTACTCGTGTTAATTAAGCCTTCGATCATTTCACACTCGTTCGTAAATTATTGTTTACCGCCCTTAACACCATTTGTAAATTTTGTTTTCTTTTTGTTAATACCTTCAAATTTAGTACCAATTCGTAAAATTGTATACTAACTTGCGGGATCCCGCAAATACCGGGATCCCGCGGGACTGAGACTGACAATCCCGCTAAATACCGGGATTGAATTTTTCATACGGGAATGCATTCCCTACCCATAGGCATTGAACTATTATTACTAACGGATAGAACCGATACAGAGACCCCATATTTAGCGCTATGAGTTGCTGCCGTTTTGGCATCAAACCATAGAAGCGGAGCGTAAATCTCGCGACCTAAACGCGTTTACGACGTTTTGGTTGCGTGGTACAGGTTGTGATTGCGACAATTTCATTGTTTAGTATGTCGTCTCTATAGTAATAATAACTCAGTGCCCATAGGGTAGCTTGATATATAGGTACAGTAAAATAATTTAATTTCCTACCCATTTTGGACTTTGTCACAGTGACAATAGTATGAGGTCTATAGCGACTTAGCGACTTTCCTATTGATTGTCACTGTGACAAGGTACAAAATGGGTTGGAAATTAAATAATAGCTTTTTGCTGCTTCTGTGTGCTTTTTGATGTGAGTGATGTGACAGACAGGACAGACAAAGTTACTTTCGCATTTATAATAGGTACCTATTAGGATTACTAACGTGCACAAGGTATATGTAGTAAGGACCCCAACCATTTCCTTCATTCACTTGTCTATTTGCCTCGAATACGCACGAGCGAGGCAGATGACGAAATTTCGGTTTTTGCTGTAGGCCCTCAAGTTTGACTTAAGAGTTGGACTCGCCAAAACTCTGCAAGCAACTGCAACAAAACTTGCGTGCCCGTAATGGGTGCATTAGTACTTGATTTATTGACACGGCTAATATTCGGGATTACCTAACTTTGGTTATTTTGTAAGGGTCGCTCTTTACTCTACTGTTCTGGGCTATAATCGCGAAAATCGAAGTTCGCAAATTGCGGGCATTTTTCTCTGCCACTCAAATTACACCTTCATTCTACTTGATTAAATGAAATTCTATTCTATTCTATTGGAGTAAAAGAGAAAGATCCCCGCAATTTGCGAATTTCGGTTTTCGCGGTAGCCCCTCTGTATTGCGGATTTTTAATGGTACAGTCGCCATCAGCTATATCGTAGCGGCCGAGGTGCTCAAAATATCTGAACACACACACTCTAATGCCTTGACAATAGAGGCGTGTTCAGATATTTGTGAGCACCATGGCCGCTCCGATATATCTGATGGCAAATGTACCAATTTTTGACAACAGACGTTGAAAGTCAACAAATGTCCTCGATGTTAACAGAAGAAAAGATTTTGCAATTATAAACGATTTTAGTACTAGTAGTAGTAGTAATCAATTTATTGTACACAACACAGGTTTACAAAAATAAATTATAGTAATGGAAGTACAAAGGCGAACTTATCCCTATAAGGGATCTCTTCCAGCTAACCTTCGAGTAGATGAGTGGAAAACTATAGCCAGGTCAGATAGAACCACAAAAATGTCAAAAAAATGTTAGAGAAAAATATTTTTATCAATAAAAGGACGAAGGATTGCTTAGCAAAAACAATAACGAATATGATGGAAAAACGCATGATTATAGAGTAAGCTTTGAAAGCTCAGTTGGTCAGTAAAGCGAGCAGGAGGCCAATTGTGATTCAACAACTTGTAACAGTTTTGATTTAGATTTGATACGACCTTGCAGATCACTCAAGCTGATTAATTCACGCGAAATAAAATGAAAGTCGTGCGTGAGATGCGCACCTATCACCAAGACAATCATCAAACTCGTATCAAAACAAGATCAAAATTACGACAAATTGTTAAATCAGAATCCAGCGGCCAGTCGATGTCCTAGAGCAGGGGTCGGCAAACCGCGGCTCGCGAGCCGCATACAGCTCTTTGGACGTACAATTGCGGTTTAAAAAGTCACCCATAAAATTAACTCTTGAGAGTTCTAACACCACTGAAAACAACATTTGCGGCTCTTTGAGCTCCCTAAAACTGGTGATTTCTACTGCATTTGGCTCTTCTTCTCAAAAGTTTGCCGACCCTGTTCTAAAACCATCAGCAAAGAAAAAAAATACTACTTTTTTTTCTTTGTTTCAAATGTTTCAATGAATATAATTTAATTAACGTGCCATTTTACTAAATGCACAAATAATCTTAAACAGCAGTTGGGTTTAACATTATTTAAAGTTATGTAGAAACGAACATGACCCGAATTGACCAATTATTTAGGTTATTTAATAATAAAGATGATTTATTCGGCAGACGCATTATGGCGGATCAAATTACAAATTGGATTAAACCAAACTATTCAGTATTGCAGTTTCGACGAGTAATAAACCACAATCTTAGTCATAACAGAGTATGATTATTAAAAAAATAAGTCAATTAATTATTTCTTGACCTAGCAAAGAATAATAACAAAGGTATTCATTAATATTTGAGTAAATTCTAATATTCATTATTTTTGAGAATATGCAACATGCAACAACCTTCCCACCCTTCAAACCTTCACGAATAGAGTGTACTCCCATCTTAAAATCCGGCAACGCACTTACAAGTTACAACCCCTCTGGTGTTGCGGGTGTCCATGGGCGACGGTAATCGCTTACCATCAGGCGATCTGTCTGCTCGTTTGCCTCCTATATCATAAAAAAAAATTGCAATGTAATATAAGATTTAATATGAAAAAAAAAAAATTACTAAGCTTTTTCAATTGTATCACCGAAAACATCGCATTTTCATTTACTCCATTTTCAAAGTGCAATTCCATAAAAAAATCATTATTTGACATTTTCCCGCCGCCCACTTGCCATCTGCCACTTAAATTTTGAATTTTGATTTGCAACAAAATTTGAGGGGGCGCAATGGAGCGGCCACGCGAGGAATTACATTCGATATTCGAATGTTTAACATTCAAATTCCATATTTTTTTTCACACTGTTTATGAATATGAACTCTATTACGTTTTGCCCAAAGTTGCATTTTCATCTAAATAATTATATAAGATATGAGGTTCCGAAAGTAGGCGTTCGATATACAATTTGCACCGATTTCGCCGGAATCTTTGATGTTTTCGAACGATATTGGGTGTTGTGTTTTAAAAAAGCAAAGGTTGTTTATCGGGTCGGATCGGAGAAAGATTTTTATTGATACTACTTTGTGATAGAGCAGAGTAGGTAAGGTACTTACAACTTCGATTTTAAATGAAGATTTTAGATAGATACCTAACCGGAATGTAAACGAGCGACAATGGCGGCAGATAAACCGTACGCGGTTTTCGTTCGCTGTTTCCAATATTTGTACATAGTATTTTAAGATTGTTTTGGATAAATAAAAAAAAAAAAAAAAAAAAAACGAGCATGAAGGCATAATAGGTAGGTATATGTATTACTTCATGCTCTTTTATACCTATATACACACAGGCGTATAGTTACAGGCGTATTCTGATTTTAATAATTGATTTAAAATTAGATCTGGATTAGATGTGGATCTGATCTGTTAGTGTCAAAAGTGACATTTCTTCAACCAAAAATGTCATATTTGATACTGACAGATCAGATCCATCTCTAACCCAGATCTAATTCTTAAATCTTAACCTATTATTTTTTAAATTTGCCGCTTTTTTTCTACTGACGGTAATGGCTTGACACTTTCACTGTTTCGCACTCTGTTGCTGTAAGCTTAGTCTAAGTCTAAATGACACTATAGCATGCTTAAAAAACAAGTTTTGCCCCTTTCGGAGGGAGAGCTTTATTGCTACAACTCGCCCAAGGAGAAAATAACAAAACTTCTCTAGAAAAAGTAATTGTCCTATGACTTTTAAATTCAGAATGGAACTAAGCCTTGTTTTGATCCGGTTTGCTCAAGTTGCCGTTGTTTTCCATCACTTTCGGGTTTCACAGAGATCAACATAATCCAACTAACCAATTACATTGCTACTCTTAATTAATAAACACAACAAAACATTTTTTACCTATCACATTGCACGAGGCACAGACAATACCTCTTCAGCAGCCACGCGCCAGCCATTAGGGTTGCCAGAGTAAAAAACATTTCGACGCGTGGCGACACTCGATATTCATTTTAGTATGTTGGTAGGTGCCGAATTGGCTTGTTAGTTAACGTGGTACATTTGATATGTTTCAGGTCACACAGAAATGGGATACATTTAATTACGTAGGGGTAGGTTGAAGTGGATAAGTGATCCCTAACATAATAATCTTCAAAAGTTGCGCGCTTTCCGTAACAACAATATTTTAAACATTTTTAAATTATTAAACTTGTTCAGAAAAAAAATCAACCCGCTAAAAGAATTTCCAAATTAAAAAAATAATTAACTACGTACCTAAGTAGATATCTGACGTTATTTATGTGATGATATGGATATTCTTATCAGTAAATTTATCTTTAATAATACGAGATACATGAATCCCCGTAAGTAAGTTTATAAAAGCAACGCGCTTTTGACCCCGTCATAAACGTCCATAGTCTGCGTTATCCATTCGACTCAGTCATCAATTCATCATACACATATTTGTCAACAGTTTATGAAATAAAGCTTATACAGATATAAAAAAACCGGCGTCTCGCTCACACTAACACTTGTGCGGACATGTCTGAGCGGAATGAACGCGCGAATGACAGCTAACTGATATGATTCCAATATCATTCTAATATCGGTTTGATCTCAGTGCACGTCTCTATACCTAAGCTGGTCCTGACAATCTTCTCTATGTTAAGTTGTAATAGTGAACGAATAGTAGCTTTATATTGTTGTTAAATTAATTTATAAAATAAATTAACGCTACGAATAATTGTATTGGTATTTGATATCAGACTTGTGAGCTTTTTTAAACAGGCTTTAGATTCGTCCAGAGACTTTTTATACGACCTCTCCGGCCTCGGCACTGCGCGCGCGCAACCTCTCATTACGCTGATTGATCATCGCTCTGATGAGCGCGGCTAAACACACACATTTACACATCATGTCAATACCAATTAGATGTGTTGTAAGTGACCATCGTTTTAAAATTTTAATACTTGCAGATTTTGCACATTACTATGATTACAATGCATTATTTTATGCATTGTAATCATTATTTACTTTAAATTATTTACAAACTTCTATTTATTTGTTAACTTGTAATGTATACTCTGGCAAGCCAGCTTTGTCAGTAGAAAAAGGTGCCAAATTTGATAAACGTAAGCGCGCAGGATAGATTTTCCATACAATATTTCAAAAAACTCGCCATCAAGAAATAGGGCAGAGACAAAAGAAAAACAAAAATCCCTCGTTGTCCACATCCCTAAATTATGCGTCTGTGCCTATAATTACCCATCCCTAGCGAGGTTTTTTACCGCGCCGTATCGCCAGATCTAATACAACTAATGACAGGATTGGACTGTAAAGTACCTATTAGTTTATGGTGCACCATAGACCACGATTTATTAGGTAATGATAATATTTAGGTTTGATATCGAGTATTTTTTGGGGTGAACACGAAGAGGATTTATTCTTGGTACAAGATTTATGCAAATCATGATTTACTGTCTCAGATTTAAAATAAAAATTTATTATGTATGTACAAAAAATAGGTCCTACCTATTTTTAAAACGATTCAATGCCTCAGATTGTTTTTAATAAAGCCGCTAACCATCTGCTTTAAGCATACATTATGTTTTGTGGCTTAAACAGAACAGATTTAATAATACCTATGTACAGTGAATACGACCATAACTTTAAAACAGGTTCCATACAACTGAAAACCATAGCATCAACGCAACACGGAAAGGCCACAGATAATAACAGAGCGTAAAGAAAACATTATTAATAAAACTCATAGGCCGCCACAGACTAAAAAGACTTGAAAAAAAAGCATGAAAAGAATAAAAGGTCTTTTCATGAGCACCATTCCGGTGAAATTGTGTATGGGCGGCGGGCTGGGTCGTTTATCGTGACGGCCTGAGGGCGCAGCTTACGTTCTGCCGTTCTGCCACTCGCAGCGCCATTAGCCCCGCAATGCAATGATACCGCGTGATGTAAACTATGCAAGTGTGATCGAGATTTGAGTGAATTGTTTAAGGCGTATTGAAATATTTGTGTTTAGAAGTATTTGTTTTATATAAATAAATTTACACAGATCGACGTAGTTCCACAGTAAGCTCAATATGATGGCCTCCTGACCGATTTCGGCCACAGCGACTGTGTGCTGTGGAGTAGGCAATTTTAATTCGCGTTATTGGAGTGTAGCTGATCCACTCTCTGGTGCGCCCTTAGGTGGCTCACGTACCCTTTCTTCTTGCTAAATACTCGAGCACATTTTGGGATTTTTGGGCACGTCAGCGCACCACCTACATAGTTGTAGGGAATTGAGGTTGGCGGCCGAGCCTTAAGGGGCCCACTGACTATCAGTCCGCCGAACGATATCTGACAGGCCGATATCGTCCGGCGGACTGATGTTCAGTGGGCCCTTTAAAGCTCATCTCGTTTTATGTCGAGTTCACTGCGAGCTCAATAATGCTTGTATTGTGTTGTCGGTACTAGAGTAGGGCGCAGTGGAGGAGGAGAATAGGTAGGTTATAGTTATATATAAATACTTATATATCTACGTATATATAGAGAATATTCATAACTCTGGAACATATATTTGAGATAAACAAAACACACAAATACGTTTATTCACAGCCCTGTTTAGATATAATCCTGGTAAGGACGTTTCCTCACCAGGATTCGAAACCTGGACCTCCTGCACAGTGGCCCCGTAGTAGGCCATAAGTCTAGGAAACCCATAGTGACTGGGGTAAAGATTATCTATGGCAAATTATTAGCTAATGGCCATACCACCTGATACTTTATATAGTTTCTAAATTATTTAAGTAGATCTAGTAGATCATTAATTTTCGAACCCTCGGAGTGAGCACATCGACCACGAGTAATTAGCGTTATCAGTGAGACGGTCAAGTGAAAGTTTATTTACGGCACATATTTCGAAATTCTTTAATTGTTATCAATTGCATTTTAGTAGCATGGTATTTATTTAATAAAATCAAATAGCTTGGGGTCTACGTGACCTCTTAATGTTATTAGTACTGAGTATTCACGGTAGCTTTAAAAAGTACGGGGCCATGTGGGGCCAATGACATTATATACATCGTATTGCCCATAAAGCGTAGTTATGGGATCATTGTATTTTGTTTGCACAGTCGTGCCCTACTGGAGGTTATAACCCCTCTACGAATTTCGTAGCACCCTCTACGAAATTTAGTTGTGTTTTTACCAATCTTGAATTATACTTTTTAACGATTTTTGTTTCTTTCCAGGTACTTTGTGCATGTTTTCGAAAATGTTTATATTTGAATTATCGTGCAATGTAACTGGTTTTTGGTCTGAAAAGAAACGCCAGATTCTCCAATCACTTCTACAACTGTTGTCAGACCACGCTGAAAACATCAATGTTGGAAATCTACAAAATGCATAGATAATTTATGCAAACAACTATCAAGATATTGGAAAAATATATCAGATCTCGCAAATATGTCATTGCTAACCATAGTGAATTTATTGATAGATAGTACAATTTTAAAGTGATATAATTCTGGGAATAGAATAAATTCCAAGAAATATAATGATTATGCGTTAGAAACGGCCCGGCAGCTTAAAGTAGAATATGGATGGTATTACATATATGCCAGCTTCTGTTCATAAAGTTAGTTTGTTAGATGTTTGAAATTACTTTTTGAATAATTTTAAGTATTAGTTGATCTAAGTTATTTTATTAAGGTGACAGACGGGGAATATTTTGCGTTGCATAATTTGTACGATATTAGCATCTCTGCAAATATATGTTTTAATTTTAAATATAAATTTTTACATTATGATTGATAAAAACTATTTGTTTTAATATATTGTTGAAGAATATGTTGGAAAACTATTCTTTAATCGTATTTTTATAGCGCTTAAAATTGTATGTATTTCGAATATTTTTTTGTTATCAGCTTGATTTTTTTATGATAAATTAAATCTATTTAATACTGTTTTTTGATTATATCTTAAAACAACAAATACGAACATATTTTTATTTTGAGTGCCGAGAAATCGAGTTTTGACACTTTCTCCATACAAGCCGAACCACCGTGTTTTGCTTCTTAGACAGACCGTCAGGTTTTGTTTGGAAATATTTTTTTACAATCAGCTTGTCCTTAACTGTTTGTAAATACCTAGGTACGAAAATGTTTAATTATATAGGTAATCCCGCATTTTGTAAGTTTTCACAAAAAAATTATATAAATTAGAAAGGTATGTAACTACAAAATCTACAAATGCAAATCCTTTAAAGAACAACACAACCCGTCGGATGGTAAACGATTTCTGTTACCGACCCTTTAAAAGCCTGTTAATTCCCTTTTTGAAGAAACCAAATACGTATTGAGAAAATCTTGGCAAGGAGTTTTTCAGTCTTGATAAAATTAGGTATTTAGAATCCGACTTACTCCTAAGATCGTCCGTTTAAAATTAATACTCAGACCTGTCAGTAGGTATCTGTATTACTGCCTCGACAATCATCATTATATCAGCCCTTTATCGCCCATTGCTGAACACAGGCCTCTCTTCTAGTCCGCCGCTTGTCCCGGTCCTGAGCTAATCTCTTCCATAACAACAATAATGTAAGGTTCTCGACATAATATACTATTAATACATAAAATGGACTCACATACAAGTAAATTTCTCGAACAGTTTCTAGCTGGAGGATAAAATTTTACGACTCAAACGGCAGTAAATAAAATCCAACTGATAGACTCAATGACTAATTATTTAAAAGCTCGTGCCTCGTAACTGCCCGCGCTGCTGCTGCTCGTGCTCTTTCGTGAATGCATTGTACTGTACATAATACCATCCGTCACTGTTCAGACGTAAACCTTATTGCAGTGATATAAGATCCACGGGTCAATAGTCAGTTAATAATTTTACTGTTATTTGTATATTATGTATAGTATAGGGTGTCCAGCGGCCGTTACCATTATTCATACACTTTGGATGACGATAGGAAATAGGAATGAACGAAAAATATAGGTAAATAATAATCGTAAACTTATGCCTGCAGTACTACGTGAAAAGCTTTGGTATAAATTGATATAATTCAATAAAATAGCACGCTGCTCTGCTAAACTACTGTCACTAATCAATCCGCAACGCACAACACTAAAACATCACATCTTCAACTTCATGTAAAAAAAAATTGAAGTTGAGGTTTTTACTTTTGGGTATAGGATAAATAATTAGATTCAATCTGTGCACTGGTAAATTAATCTTTATTTATCCAAATATCGGTCGCACATATTAAGAGGTTGTAAAATGACACTGAAAAATCCATAACTATTTAGTTAATTATAGCGCAAGCTGGAGTATTAGTATTACATTACACAAGTTACACGAGTCCAAACAAGACCATTGGCTAGATAAATTCTGGCTAAGTAGGTGCAATTAAATCAAAGGATCGATCAAATGCCGCAATGTAACGCAAATCGCATGCAACTCTCGGCGAGGTGAGTAGAGGCCCTTCCTGGTAAAGAATCAACTTATTATATATTATATATACGAATGCACAGGCAGCTTAAAATAGCTGATACGTGCATATCAATGTCCTGCACTTGTGTTTTGTCCATTCGTAAAATGTTTTTCTAATCTGTTTTTAAAGGAGTTCACTGAAGGCGCACTGATTACGGATTCGGGCAAACTGTTTCACACTTTCACTACGCGGTTAGACAGGAAGTGTCGTCTTGGGTTGCTACTCTGTGTCCGTGCCCGCTTCAGAGAATGTCCTCTCAGTCTGTCATTCATAATCCGAGTGAAAATGTCACTTAACCCGGGTACTTGTAGTGTCCTGTGAGTATTTTGTATGTTTCTATTAAGTCACCGCGTTGCCTTCGCTGCAATGTCAGATTTGTCCAAATCTATCTCAATTTAAACAGCAATCAGCACCCGACAGCCACAGTCAATAAACACATGTGATTGTGGTGAGGGTGGTGACATCCCTGGCTCCACTTCAAAGGGCGCCGCTTCAATATGCCAGTGCAGTCAGGCATCAGTAGGGCTGTTTGTTTGTAGTGATGTGTCCTATGGTATGAAAAAATTATCGATTTTGATTTTTGGGGAAGTTCTTTTATGATCTCTCCGTGTTGAGTCTTATAGCGTTAGTGTAAGATAACTTTGCACAGACATAAATAGAAGGAAGTCAAGTCACTTAGCAATAAAGTCCAAATCTGACATAAGCGTCATATTTTCATAGAAATTTGACAATAATAAAGACATTGGCATACTATGTTATTGCAAATGCCATGCTCTCTGTAAACCTAAATTCTTACGCCATCAAAGAAAAGATTTGAGAAAAAAAATAGATATATTTTATCTTCATAGTCTAACTAAAACATCGACAATAGATTTCTACTAAGATTATCTCTATCTTCTACATATCTCCTGCCCGAAAATATAATAAGAATCAACAATACAAATAATACAATATTTTCGACACTCTTGTCACTGTTTTCTAAAACATCGACAAAACATTGCTAGGGTTGTCACTCGGCTGTAATTGGGCGCGAAATGAGCCCCAGCCCTTGGTGCATGCTGCAATTAAACAGGCCAAATTGAAAATTAAAATATTTCGAGTGTTGTCGCTAAACCAACTCAAGCAAATCTGCAATTCCAAAATCAATTGAAAAGTTTTAGTATATAGATAAAAACATATTTCAGCGTTTTTTATCCGAACAAAATAATTGATCTAACAAAAATGTTTTTTTATAATATGTACCTACTTATATGCGATAAATATTAAAGTAAGTACCTTTTTTATACTACGTCGGTGGCATACAAACATACGGCCCGCCTGATGGTCAGCAGTCTCCTTAGCCTATGGACGCCTGCAACTCCAGAGGTGGTACATGCGCGTTGCCGACCCTATAACACCTTGACCTCGTTGAGCTTTTATTTTTAATAATATCTAGAATCTGCTATCAGTGACATGTGATTTGTCCTTTAGATAATGGTTAATTGGTAGAGCATTAAGCTTGGTTGCATTCAGTTCGCCGTAAGTTTCAAATATAAGTAATAGGTGAGCTATGAATACCTGAAAAGAATTTGCAGTTTCTGTACTTTGTGACTGGATTTCTAATAATATTGAATATTACTGATGTTGTTTAGGTACAATTTGATATTATAAATGCATGATTTACTATACTAATTATTTTTCACCTACAATTATGTTAGTAAAATAAGAACTTTTAAAGCGGTTTTTTGGAAAATGAATACTAACTGTTTGAATTGTCGAGGGCGCCATCTACTTTTCCTTATTTTGATTAGCTTCTACCCGCCTTCCTTCCCTTTTTTTAACTGATCCATAATCACCCATCTATCTACGCTCCCCTCGGCAGTTCCTAAAAAATCCGTAAAATTAGGTACAAAAATCAAACGCAAAGAATAAAGACATACCAATTCTAATTACATTTCTTTCCCTCTAGAATGTGATAGCTCCATTATATTACCCGACCATTTTAAAAGGTCGTAAGAAGTCATGAAAACCAACGATAGATACGACTTTTTAAATAAATAGAGCAGACTGACCGTAACACTAACGCGACATTTGTTATATTCAGCCAGTTATAGAAACGACTACAATAATCTTGCTGTTCAAAAAACATCTAAGAACCGTTAAGTCAATAATCTAAGGTCGAAAATCGAATGTCTGCGCGTTAATTAAACGCAAAACTCGTTGCCAAAAAAAGGTTTTTTATCGTCCAATTTCGTGGTTAATACGGCGTGTAAATGGGTCCTTTATCGTGCCGTGTTTTAAACATTGTTTGCGTACTACAAGTTTGGGGTGAATACATTAAACAGAATTGATATTCGTGAAATGATACGATAATTAAAATGGGAAAAGTTTAAATTGCAATTGTTTAAGCCTTTGGTGCGTGCTTTTGATGTTTTCGTTGTGTAATTAAATAATGAGGTGTTTTATTTGTGGATAATATTTTAAGCTTTTTGTCACTTGTATACGTATAGAAGCGCTTTATAGCCATAGAAGTGGTTCGATCAATAAGAACCATAAAGTTTTGTTTTCTGTCGCTAAAAGCATGGCGCTGTCAACCCTCGAAGGTCGAAGGCGAGAAACTTTTGTGACAATAGAGTCAATTTGGAATTCTTCTTCCGTGTAGCTTGTTCTGCTGACTGTAGTATATTAAAACTAACCTAGTTCTCATTATCATGTACAGTCAGCAACAGAAGTTGCTAAGCAGGCGAGGTGTTCAAAATGATCTTGACACGATTTTATTGTTAAGAGAATAAGAGCGTGTCAAGGTAATTTTGAACACCTCGCCCGCTTAGCAACTACTGCTGCTGACTATTCCATTTTCTGCTATTAGTCTAATATAAGCCTCTTCCTATCTTTCAACTCTGTGGTAAGTATATCGTTTGTATGTAGGTGTCCAAATCACGCACGTGATAGATGAATGTCGCGGTGGTCTGGACAGCCGAGGGGGACAGGACACTCAGCTCCGTTATAATAATTTTATGAAAGAAATCTAATGAATATTATCCTCACAATTGTATTTTTTTTAATATATTTTAGTACACAACCTAATCATCATCTTCCTCGCGTTGTCCCGGCATTTTTGCCACGGCTCATGGGAGCCTCGGGTCCGCTTGGCAACTAATCCCAAGAATTGGCGTAGGCACTATTTTTTACGAAAGCGACTGCCATCAGACTTTCCAACCAAGAGGGGAAACTAGGCATTGTTGGGATTAGTCCGGTTTCCTCACGATGTTTTCCTTCACCAAAAACCGACTCGTATTTGATGATATTTCGTACATAAGTTCCGAAAACCTCATTGGTACGAGCCGGGGTTTGAACCCGCGACCTCCGGATTGCAAGTCGCACGCTCTTACCGCTAGGCCATCAGCGCTTCCTTAAGTACACAACCTAAATTGTAAAAAAATGAAATTGTAACTTAATTTATCTAATTTAATTTAAATGTTGACGTGGAATATGTATATAATTATATATTATTAATAAATGAGTATGAGTGATACCATTACTTTTTGTATGTCAGAGGTACGTCTACTCTACCTGTCTTTCAACTCTGTCAGTTTGTCTCTATATCTATTTGTAAGTTATCCAAATCACACACGTGACAGATGAATGCTGCTATGGCGCAGACAGCCGAGGGGGACAGGAGACTTATTCGCGAAACATTTCCCGACCGTCTACTTGTCGAAATTTAAGAAATGAACTGTTCAATATAACACTTTAAATTCTCGCGTAATGTACACATATTTTGTGTATAACGGGTCTTACACAATATGATTTAATTATTTTTACCATTCTCCACGTTTCAGCTGGGTTGCATCAGCTGTGGTTACGGATGTGATACGGTGTGTGGCTGGTGTAATCTCGCTAAAACGTCAGAAGGTATTTTTTTTTATATCGCATTAAAACCATTTTAATTGCTTAATAAATGATTCGTCAATTTAAAGACATAAAGACGTCTTATTGAAATTTCCTATTTTTGCAGGTGCTGGTGTTAGTGGCTGATGGTGGCGCTGGAACGGGGTATTTTCTTAAAAGCCTACCGAGTGACTTGCAAGAGAAACACAACTGCAGAAAAAACGTAAGTAGTTCGATAGTATGTAAATATGATAGAAAATAAGTTCAAAAATTTATAAAAGACACTTTAAAAATGAAAGGCTAGACGATTACGATTATAAAACAGACATGTATGGTCGGATGCCTTATGTACAGTCACCATCAGATATATCGGAGCGCCCGAGGTGCTCACAAATATCTGAACACGCCTCTATTGTCAAGGCGTTAGAGTGCGTGTTCAGATATTTTGAGCACCTCGGGCGCTCTGATATATCTGATGCCGACTGTACAGTTAAGTCTGACTTTAAAATTATAATTTAATGTACCTTAATAAAGTGAATAAAAATCTTAGATTTTTGACATGTATGATCTGACTCTATTATTATGTTTTAATCCTATTCAAACGAGCCATATCGGTTTTCGGCCGCTAAAATTCACCATGTGTACATAGATGGCGCTAGTCAGGCGCATGCGCAAGTCGTGATCACCGCGGGCGCTGCTTACGAGCGGCAACCGTGCCGACCAAAGAATATATACCAATATGCAGAATGTCCACTGTCGGGCATCGAATTGAGTTTATTGATATAGGAACTCCTTACCTGTCATTTAATTTTGCCCCCAGAAATCCAGTGTCTGGCCATCTCGTGTGGTACGCGAGGATCGGGAGATCACGGAGGTAAGAGTGGTGTTTGACGCACCTGCAAAGGACATAACGGAGTATTTTGTACTGTAGGTATTAGGTACCCTATACGTGTCGGGCATGCATAGTTTTGCTGCAACTGAAGATGTGGTGGAATACATTCATAAGAAGATTCTCTACGAGCTGAGGGTGTTACAGCCGTCATCGCACAATTCGTGCACTTCAGCTCGTATATGGTGCGCGTACTATGCTTGAATGCAGACTTCTGGCCAAAGGGTGTCTCACTGGGCCCAATCCTACACTGGAACCCCGATGCAGACAATTTATATAATGATTACATTAATACTACTAGCATACTTTAGATTTAAGACTATTGCTGTGCCCTACCAGGGTCCATGTGAAATCTACTATGTATGTACCACCAAATGTAAACCATGGATGCAATAAATAAATTATGAATTATGAATCAGTACGGAACGTTACTTTGAATTACGGTGGATACTATAGTTATTATCCTTGACCTTTTTGGAACAACATGCTTCAGCCACGATAGAAGGTGCAAGAGAATTCGCTTGTTGGTAATGTTCAAAACACCGATTGCTATATATATATATTAAATAGCTTTGAACGAATTCACTCGAAAGGCCAAAACTTGTTTTTTGGAATTCAGATGACAGTTACAAATATAGTGCTAGTTTTAGTACGTATCAAACCATCAGGACCTATTTCGCCTCTACAATAATTTCTACTCTATACCACTCTTTTTCCTACAACACCAACCGCTCCAATACCGTCCAATAATAACCTTTCACTCCTTATCCCATTACCATAAATACCATAATCACTTAACAACTTTTTCATCAATTACCTTCTTTAACTTTGTAATTTCGGATATTGTAGGCGTAATTTGAATGGCAGGTGTATGATGGAGCTGCAAATTGTATGTGGCTACTATGTACTGTATATAGTACATAATGTAATGGGTTCTTGGGAGGAGTTAGCTATGAAAGGTAGTACTTATTGGAACCTGTTCCTAGATCATGTTGAAAGGCTGAAGGTCTGGAAGGGATACTCTTACGAATTAACTATTCTACTATAATTAGTAAATACGCCTACGATCTAGCCCCTTTTTAATAGATTGGCGAAAAAAGAGAGGTGGAGCGTGTCCAGCGGCAGATTTCCGATTTAGATTAAAAAGCGAAAACATAATATCAAAACTATTTATTTTTATGAAAAGGAGATGTAAGGGAATTTAATTTTATGAAGCTCACATTGAAAAAGTTGAACAGCGCGTACAAGCACGACAAGCGGCGACGCGACACAGCGACAGCTGGTTCCGTTCAGGGGTTCGAATTCGAATCTCATCCGAATCTACGGAGGCACCTCACTAGTTAGGTTAGGCAGAATCTGCCATATTATTTCTATACCTAAACTATAAGGTATGCCCCTAAAAATATATCACTCAAGGCGCTCTGCTATACCAAACAAGTCTAACGGCACGAGTAATTCAACCACGTCTAAATCATATACTACGGACCACCCATTATAAAATCTCCCAACACTATCCATCGATAACTAGAGTTTAACCAAATTTTATCAACAAACTTATCGTAAAGCGATTGCACACCCGCTGGGCCGCTAGATGACGCTAACAGGTGTAACTAACCTTAACTCGTGCCTTTCAAAAGTAAAAAGTCGTAACTAACTGTGAATTTCAACAAAATCTGGCCTTCTCGCAAACACAACAAGCTCCCGAGAACTCGTTGACTGCAGAAAGATCATAAGCGAGTGTAGATTTCAAGCAAGTTCTGCCATTTTGAACTAGAGGGCGCTGTGCAAATTGATTCAGTCTCCTTTGAGTCCCCGCAAGTCTATTTAAGTTATCGTAAGTCATTAACTTCAAAGGATGCTTTTATTTAAGGGAGGTTCGAGTGAAATAAAATGATAAACTGATAAACTACATGAAACACTATTACGAGGCCTGAGTGTAACCCCAGCCCGGGGCACTGGAGGCCTTGGTCACTTTTTCTTTCGTATGTGACATCTATTTCATAAGAGAGATAGTTACAATAGATTATACTATCTGAAACAGCCTTAGTTATAGCTAGCTTCGCCATGTAAGATCTTTCAGTAGTAGTAGACGACAGTTTATACTGAAAAATCTAGTTGTAAAATCTAGTCTCCTCGTCAATACATCCTAAAAGATTAGAAAGAAGGACTTTACCCACTCTAGCCATGTTAAGTATGTACCTGTTTTTACGAAAGGGATCGTCATCTAATCAAATTTTTTAACCAAAAGGAGAACCAGGTGTTGTTGGAAATATTACAAAATAGATTCTAAATTAAAAGACGGTGAATAAAAACTTTGAAAGACCTTTAAAATGCAGTTATCATCCAAACGTGACCTATTACCAACAGGCAGAATCCCACGCATCCAAACCAAAAATTAACGTCAACATTGCACTCGTAATGTTGGTATGATTGGTCTCCGCTGCCGTCTTCTACCGAATGTACTAATTGGTGTTTTCATTGTCTTGCGGCTATCATGCCCTAGCCGCACAGCACACGACTACCCCGCGGCATGCTTTAGGTTAAAACGCTCTGGAAAATTGTACGACTTTAACACATTACAATAAAGTCCAAATTTGATTGATAAGGATCTTTAATTCGAAAGTGCGTAGTGCATCAAATTTGTTTATGCGAGCGGATAAACATTTTTAATATGTTGCTTCGTGCAGAGTTTGCCTTAAGGAGCAGCAAAAATAAGTTTGTATTTTTAAATTAGGAACAATTTTGATGAACTCGCGAATTCCATGAGTTTTGAGATGTTTTGCGTTCCATACCACGCAATTGCTGCGTACTTTAAGCGTGCCGTTTCTTTCTTTCTTTTGTTGTTTTCAAGTAATGGGGAGAGAAGATTTCGAGTGTTTTTTTCGGAAATGCCTTAGGGCGGGCGTGCACGAACCTAAGGCTCTGTAATTAGACGGTTTATTAGGTTGTTTGGTTAAACGTGTGAATGTAGCCTAATGTATGTCGTGACGTCAAGATCTGAATTAATGTCGGGGTTTGTTGATTCCCGCCTACGTCTTGCTTTATAACTCCAGTAATAAATGATTAACTGAAGTAAAATTCATGTTAAACAGATCAAATAAGACCTTAGTTCTTATTCATACAATATTCTAATTCCGATCTACCAAAATAAAATTAGGTATGCTTGAGGTGTTTAAAGTTTTCAAATAGTTTTTGTGACATTTTCATGTTTAAGGTTTTTCATTGGTTGCTTCAAAGCAGGCCGTACGCTTTTGTGCGACCATTGTGGTGCCTAATTGTTTGTATTTTGGTAGGAAAATTACCTAAAGATTGATACATATAACAAATCTGGTAGGTATTATTTTATTATATACATAAATATAGGTAGGCACGTAGGGCACGTACATAAAGCGTATACCTATTGAACAAAACTCAATCGAGTCAAAATGCGATTTAGATAAAAATCCTACCAATGATGCCTCTGAGGCATACAACAAAAAAATCTTGGTAGTTTATATTTTGTGAGACAAAAGCAACATGAAAATTCCTTTAAGTTTCCAGTGTGCCCCAGTTTTGCTACTGAGTACTGACCTTATTAAAATATTGCCTTAAATTTTAATAACAAATCTTCCGTGAGACACAGACATATTAAATATATTAATAACGGGTCAAACACGTATTTTAAGTCGAAAAACGTTCGACATGTTTCACTCCGTACCGAGGAGTGTCATCAGGAGCTTGCGTTGACGGTGACGGAGTGAAATATGTCGAGCGTTTTTCGACTTAAAATACGTGAGTGACCCGTTGTTAATATATTTAATTATGCCTTAAATTTCAAAAATGATTATACAACATATTAATTATCAAAAATAAGTACAATAAAAGCAAGATACAAGAAAAGCTAAATAAGAATATGTATTACACATGAATAAACTAAACATAAATTATTATGCAGGACCAATCTCAACATTTGTCGCATCGCAAGCCCTTGAACTTGATAAAATTATTAAAACTTATCTATGTATTTTCGATAATCAACCAAACAGAAAACACCTTCAAGCTCGAACACTATAAATAAATTCAACAAACTAAATTTAGTGTACCTAATTCCATCCCACCTTAAGAAACCCAATTTTCCTCGCAAAATAAACTTAAGCGCAAACCTCGTTTCCGGCTCCGCCGGGCGCGCAAATTGTTATTTCCGGTCGGTCCGTTTCCGCTTCCGCCAATACAGGTGGCGCCACTATTTAGTTTGCGCCGCCACTTCCGGGAGAATGGCGAGTTTACAGGTTGCAGGTTTATATTCGAAGAGTATTGGAACTTTTCTAGAATTGAAGAATTTTCTGGTGTTTTGTAGATTTGTTTTATACGTGGTGGACCAAAAATATGTTGTTTTTTTCTGCGGCAAATGATTGATAATTGAAAATGAAAATAAAAAAAGTGTGAGGCAAAAAACATTACATCAAAAAAGTGACAGTGGTCCCCAAACTAAGCCTGTATCTCGGGAACCATGATGAACCAACTTTGACATACGTTTGTGTATCAAAGCTATAGGAGTATATTTTGGAAATAATGCGTTTGTTTAAATGAAATGTGTAGTTTTAATTACATTTTTGTAAAAGATTGTTGAGGCACCCTGTACAAAAATTCGGTTTCTGGTCGGTGAGAATTTTAATATAAAGATATTACAGAGAGTAGAAGTCTTGTACGTTCTTTGAATAACAATTTTTAGAAACGAAAACTAGAAGCAGAGATATATAGTTGGTCAAACCAAATTGGCAGTAAATAAGAACAAAAAAAAACTATACTCATCCTTTTCTTTTGGGTGCTAGTACTAGTGTAAGTAAGACAAAGGTAGTATGATTCTCTCTGTCTTTGTTTGAAATGAGACAGTCCTTTGACAAACTATATGTATACATATAGGTTACGTAAATGTCCATGTCAAGTTTATAAGCATGTAATTTAAAATTAGAAATTCGATTGTATGGGAGTGGCTTTTTGGCGGCGGGTTCGTGTAACTCTTAATTAGTTTTCGTTAATACCCTTCCTGTACGGTATGGAACCCTAAAAAACAATGAAAATTGGATAACAATCCATAAACCTGAAGTAATCGTAAAAAAAGACTGACTGTCACTCATAGACTCCTTAATATGCAACAATTCAATCCGTAATATGCGTACAAGGTGGCGCAAAAATACGTTACCAATTTTTTTTTTATAATTTTCTTACAAAATGTAATAACTTTGTAAAATTATCAACAATATGCACTTTAAGTACGCGTTAGCGTTACGCACCTACAAAAGCTGCGACGTCACCAGTCATATTCAAATTGTAAACACAAAATTGCGCTTTTTATGTACAAAATATATCTATCCACCAAAGAAAAAAATCTACAACATAACAAAAATCGGCCTAATATTTTGATTTATTTAGTTATTTAGTAGGTAAAGTGATCCGTGGATAAAGATACCTGTAATTCCATTTAGGGCAGAATATTTTAAGAAAATGTACAAAGGTCCCGTGGGGCGGTATTGTAATTATTTTCCCTGAAAAAGTTTCGCGTTACGATTTGTTTTGGGGTCGACAGAATAATATGGATAAGATCATAGAAAAATAAGTACTTAATATTTAAGTGCTCACTCCATACATGTATTTTCTTATTTAATAATAATAATTTGTTTGGGAGGTTCAGTTAAATTTATGATTGATAAGTTTTTAACTTGCTTAAAATTTATACCTACTTATTAAGCTTGAATCTTATAATATGAATAAGTTTTCGCTAAGATTATAGTATAAAATTTTATATAAATGATTTTTTATCTATGTATGGAGAAACCACTCTAAAGCAGCGTACCTATTTGAACTCTTATTTCTAAATCTATCTTATCCTTGTATATCTTTCCTAATCAACTTCCTGTCGTTACCAAAACTTTCCATGTATCCGCCCAACCTTTCGGTCCGAATCTCCGTACTTATAATAACATTTTTTACATTTATGAGAACGCCCATGGACTTTCATATTTTTCATCACAATATAAAGTTAAGGTAGAAGTCCGAGTGATCGGCAGTGTTCCAGTATATTTCATCTCGTCACTACTTTGAAAAAAAAATCGTATCTTGTTCTGTCAGTCAAAAGAAAAATGTCTATATAAAGGATGCATACAGATTTTACGAGTATTAACTGCTTAATAAAATTTTGTTTATGAAGAAGGGAGATCATGTTTTGCGATAGTATGTTTAATAAATATTGTTTATTGTTTTCTATATTATCTTATCTGTGGCACGCCCTGGAGGATTTAGCTGATTTAGGTAGGTAAGTAATAACTGTCTAGCATAATAAGCGTAATTTGAATTATCAATTACCAAAGATTACTAAAAACAATACACCCTTTTCTTGGGCAGTCGTGTATAAACTACAATAGTATGCAGTTGCGCAACACAAGGGCAGAAGTTAAGAAGCAAAAGCAGGCCCGACAATTTGAAGACCTAAAAAATATGTAGGTAGGTACTGTTTCACACAATATTTTTTCTAAGAGCAGCGAACACCTAAAATTATAAATTATATTAAAGCAAATATACAAGTAAATTTTGTATGAAGATTTTTCTGGTAACAAATTACTCTTTACCTAAGCCAAAACTTGGAAACCTATTATGAAGTCCCTTTGTCACTTACATTCGTTATTTTAATGTAAAATTTTGATTAAACTAAGTTTAGTGGTAACGAATTTTATACATATACATAATACAAAACCGCGTATTTTGTGTACAGTAGAGAAAAAAATTGGAAAGCCCTGATACCAATATTGTATTATAACTTTATCATCCCTACATTACACATGCATGTAACCATTAGTATAACCTAATGACCATTAGTCATATTAACGCCATGGACTAATTACCCTAACCACCAGATCAATATCTCCCCTCTCTATTAGCCCTCCTTGTCTAAACAGCATGACGGAAAGGCTAAACGACATGAACATGCAACCATTTGATGAAGGTCCCGATTTTGGAGATAATACTCATAATAGGCATACATTATGAGATTTGCATATTTCTGCAGTACCTACCTTAGGTTAAAATTTGTTAGGGGAAATTTGTTTGACCTGTTTGTTTGATATTTTTTCTTGAAAGTTGCGATTTTGGAGAAAATGAGATTGAGGAAGACAACCAGCAGCAAAAGTTGATGGGTCGGATGTTCAAAATGATCTGCACACGCTTTTACTTTACAGATTTGGTAGGTTCAGCGTTTTAGGACCACCCCACAGCGTCTACCGAGCGTCGGCGTGTGATGAGTTATGTTTTGTGGATGTTGCTAATAATGTAAGTATAAATAGGTAACGCTTTTCTAAATAAAAGTCAGTATCTACGCAATACTTGTGTTGTTTACTTGCTGCCCTACTTCCCGCTCCACAGGCGTCAAGTCAACTCTATGGCTGCTGATCGACGCAACATTGGCACAATTGCGCAGCGACGCCATTTTCCATAGCGCTGACTAGACGCTGACGCTCAACAGACGCTGGTGGCGCTCTTAAGGTTAGAATTTGTATGGAGATGACACCTGTCACCGTTCCCTTCGTGTTTGAAAAATACTATAAATGTGTGTTTAGATTTAGATAATTTCTACACTCGGTCCACTAAGCCACTTTTAAGTTTATGCTAAGGTACCACAGAACTTTACCTACATTTAAACTATATCTTATACGGAGTTATCATACGGGGGACTTTAAGAGATAACAAAAGCATAGTTCTGGGACATACCCACGGAATTAATGCTGGCAGATGTCTTGACAAAACCACTGCCCAGCATAAAACATAACAAATGTATAACTGGTCTGGGATTGACAGGTGTGATTTTCTTGCTTATTATAAAAATTGTATTTACTTACGTGATGATTTATTATTTATGTGCAACCTAAACGCCGGACCCCTATGCGCTGCTCTGCCGTAACCCGGACAAGTTACATATATCTTTGGTATACCTAATCAAATGATTCAAGTGTATGCAACTCTCAAGCTGTACCCAACCTCCAGGCGTCGTTGTCTATGCTTCCATCTGCCTCGCCCCGGGACCATAGCCACTCACATATCGCCAGTGCATGTATTCTTAACGTATGCGAGTGTTGGACTCGGAATTATCAGTGTATTATAATCTCTGGTTCGATTAATAACTAATAGTGGGTCTCTAATCGAAACTACTATATTCAATTAGAATCAGAAAAATATATAAATAAAAATACTATTTCGTACCGTACGCTCACTTAAAAAATGGCATCTGCATCTGTCCAACCCTACTGTTCAATGGGACAATTTAGCTAGTATCAAGATAGGGAGAGCAAAATATGTCGATTTGGCCAATATCAAAAGTGGCCAATATATAGTGGCTATTTATAAAGTCCAATAGCAAAGCGATAGTTGGATATAAACAGCCAAGACGGACTGCCGGGTGCTAAACTTCCAAAAAATGTTACATATAACTGAAACACACCCAACTTGTCAGTATAGAATAAAGAGCGAAATTCAAATTTTCTATGGGACGTCAACTCTTTGCGCCTACATATTTAAAATTTGCCGCTTTTTTCTACTGACGGAAATAGCTTGACAGACTTTATATTTTAATATTAAAAGTGTCGTAGGGTACAATCATTTGACGAGAGAGGAAAGTTTAATTTTAAGCTGGCCCACAAGAGTCGATCGTTCAATTTATTCATCCAGCCAGTACGGCACCCGCGGGCGTGCCGTGCGTGCCGGCTTTATAATTTGTAATTTACTGCTCGTTATGTTGGTAACAGTGGTATCCAGATTTAAGAATCTGTAGCGTGGTGGTTTTTTTTAAAGGACACGAAAGGAGCTTCGTATAGAGTGACAGGTGGAACAAGATTTTTTTAGGAAAAGCAAAGAAAATATTTTTTGAAATTCTCCCTGCTTACGTCGTATTCCTCATTGCTGAGGAACGTGATTCCCTCGACGGGAGATCAAATCCTTTTTGATGATTCTCCTCCATCATTGTTTATCCTTGGCGTTGTGGAGCATCATGTAGCTTGGTGTCAAGAGTTGGGCGCATTCGGTCAGACCGTCTGGTTGGACTGCGACCTCTCGGTCTCTTTCCATCGACCCTCCAAGTAATCATCGTTCGAGGTTATGTCCGTCTTTCCGGGCAAACCCCTAAGTATAATAAAATCACAGAGAGACATAATATATCTATACATACAAAGTGATATAGACACCAGACAGAAAACAAAAGTGCACTATATGCCTCCGAATCTGGCATCTCGAATAAAAGGACGGCCATTATTTGTGGCGGGCCCGCGGCGCGGATATTTTCAAAATAATAATTAAACGGATACATTTATTATGCGCCGCATATGTAATGCATGTACAGGATGGTCCACTATGTTTTTATTAAAATGTGGTAGCATAAAAAGGGAAACGTCATAATAGCGTTTTAGAGAAGTAAGACGCAACTAAGTGTTGCACATTGCACATAGTCTAACCAACTAAATTTTCATTAAAAAAGTGAATTTGAAGTGAACGGAAATTTGTACCGATTAGAATAAGCTTTTCCAGCAAATTGGCTACGTACAGAGATCAAGTAATTTAGATCACATTTGCATTGGACAAAATTCATAACAACAACAACAAAATTAATATTCAGTGGGCACCAGGACCTCAGCGAACTAAGTAAGGGACCAAGTACCTTTAGGATCATTTTCAGATAGGTATTACCTAGTTATCTGAAAATGTGCCTGAAGCTTAGTGGGTAATGTAAAGTACCTACCTGAGTAACGTTTTTGACACAAAATATGTTGAAATGGCCCTATTTTGTAAAGTCTAACTGTGTCGAAATTGGTATATTACATCTAACAAATTGAACGTTTATAAAATTTCTAGCAGGTTAATTCTAACGTACATTTAGCTATCGTGCGTCTCGCCCGCATCAATACATGTACGGACAGGTACGAGCGAAATGCACGATGTCTGAATTACATCATTCAGATCAGACCAGTGTAAATACGTTCGAATTGGCCTGTTAGGCTCAAAGTTGACTTTTTAGCAGCGACTAACAATAATGTAATGCTGCGATCCTCAGTAAATAATTTACAAGTTAACAAGTCTCTGCAGACGAGGATTGTATACTGCAGTTACATTAGGGCGCACGAGCGAGCGGGCGGACCAGCTCAGTTCCCGCTCCTAGGCATATAATGCAGTCGCTGTGGCAGAAATTGGTCAAGAGAGGAGAGAAAGAGAGACAAGTTAGTCTGGTTTAAGACTTATCTAAAGTTAGAAACCCCCTGTAGACGGATTTCCTCATCAGCGCGGCAGCTGAGCGCGCGGCCCGCGGCGCATACGCAAAAAAAACGCAGCCGCATACGCTTATACGGCCGTGTGCAGTATGGCTTTGCGTTGGTAGAGACGTAGAGAAGCTACATATATACAAAGTGTTGGGAGATTATAAGTGACGAAGCAAGGCATGGGAAACGTGTCATGTTTTGAGCTCAATTATGAAGTTTTCGAGGCTTTTGAAATATAAAATTTATATGAAAATATAATGACACTCCCTCACTTTGTTCTGCTCAAGTAGGTGCAAAGTTAGTCCGTCTAACTCTATTATTTTACTTTCCCTCGAGAACCGACCGATATGGCCTAAGAACAAACTTTTATGACGGTGAACGCATATCGTCGCTATACTTACTCAATCTCATATATGCAACAACATTTGATGGAAATGTCGCTTTTCTTTCATTCGGAATACGGGTGTTTTTGTCATCAAATAAGTGTTGCAGATACGAGGTTGAGTACGAGTAAGTATAGCGGCGATATATTATATACGTTGCTGGCAAGTAGCAGTGTATGTATCAGTCACTCTACCCTAAAAAACTTGTAATAAACTGTCTCCCTTTCCCAGTTTTAGCTGGTTTATGAACAACTGCCGCTTAGACAAAGATACTCGTAGTAACATCGCATCGCATGATGAAAGCGAAAGGGGCGCTTACCCTTCCACTGTAGAGTTACGAGGTTATAGAGATAACTTATTGTTTTTGTCGAGGATGTAGAGATTACTTATCATTACTAAGATTAATAAAAGGTGCATCACCTTATTGCTTATTCATATAGGTTTTTGGGCAAGTTTAGAGTTAGAGCGTTTTTACTTTGTGCAATTGATATCGGATCCGGTCCCTTGGAGAAAAACAGCTGCCAGAGTTTAATAAATGAATAAATACCTAATTATTTTCATTGTAATTTTACGTGAAGCCCGTGAAGGGGTTCGTAATTTTTTTGGAGTTTTCATTTCACCACTTCGTCGCCATGCATGATTTAGTCTCCATGCCAGCTTGCCAGCATGCAGCTTTCTAGCAATAACGATCAGTCGATCACGGAGCAAAGCCGCGAACGGACAGACAGATGGACATGGTGAAACTCTAAAGGTCCTCGTTCACTACGGAATTCTAAAAAAAGTACCTATAAAATAAAACTATGAAAACGGATTATATCGTGTATATTCACCCGTTGACTACGAACGCTGTAAAGGGTTCGAAACGTCGGGATGTATTATAAATTCAATATACGCGGTATAATCCGTTTTCATAGTTTTTATTTTATGAGTAACTATCGCGGTAACCGAAGACAGTATTAAAAGTACCTATACTTTTTAATTATAACACTTAGCATTACCCGGAATATGATAGTGGTAAAATCGCTGTTGGCCACTTCTATGCTTGCATAGGTCTCCTCGGTAGGTGCAGGGCTTTGTTACGGATCAATAGAAGGCTTAAATAACAACCCATTCACATTGTGCCGCGTATTGAACAGTCGCTCGAAAATTACTTTCATGGTGGTTCGAGATAGAAAGAGAGAGAGACTCGCCGTGACTCGTAACTCGGGCGGCCGATCGGTAGAGGCATCTGGCATTGGTAGAGGCTGAGTTACAGATGTAGTGCATAATTATTTTCCATCGTATTTTCACGGAAACGTTACGAAAATGTCTTGCTGTTTCTGTCAGTGTCGGTACAAAGAGTACTGAGGTTGACTCAAGTAGCATGACAAATACGAACGTTTCCGAGAAAATACGATGGAAAAGAACTATGCACTACATCTGAGAGCAACTGCGTTTACAAAGTAGTGATGATCTAAACTTACGTCAATAGCATTAGAGGCTTTAGGGTGTCAGAAATCGGGCATTAGAAAAGTATCGGCCGCGTTAAGCGCAAGGAAGACGA
Source organism: Cydia strobilella (assembly GCF_947568885.1). Lineage (NCBI taxonomy): Eukaryota > Metazoa > Arthropoda > Insecta > Lepidoptera > Tortricidae > Cydia > Cydia strobilella. The sequence goes on along the minus strand of NC_086061.1, from coordinate 5,374,592 downwards.
CGCCATGGTGAGATTTGTCTTTCAGGGCAGTGGATGGTTAGTTAGTTAGTTAGTTAGTTTTGCTGGGCATTTTCCGCAACTCGACATCCAATGTACCTATTTTGCGTGAAACGAGGTAGCGCTACTCTAACCACCCCAGCTCCTCCACGAAGCCTAGCAAGGTCTTCAGGTTGCTAGTTGCTTCCTTTAGTGTGCATGGATTCCCTAGGTATTTGCTCCTTTATACTTCTAAATGGTACTAGATTGTCCCTCAATGCGATGGACAGACCATTCACGGTTCTCATTGGGTCACCCTTAAGTACTCGGGAAAAGTATTAAATAGAGAAGCATGGCGGAAAACGGTCAAAAAGTTTCTACAACGATTTCAATGACCACGAATGTAAGTACACGACTAAGAAGAAGAAAGTATCTACGAAGTTATACCTCCCTACTACTTATATGTAGATCGTGTCATTCATAATAACGCGTAAATTTGTCAAATGTAATCTTTTATAGCATGACAATAGTTACGAGCCAATGCACGCGTTTTCGTAAATGAAACGATCTCTAGTTATCTAGAAATAATCGTGTCAAATTAAAGCGCCGTATTTGTAGGATCTGAAATGTTTTACACCAGGCCAATAACAGAGACACTCAGCTAAGACGGAATATCAGCAGTCTAATTAAAAACAAGGATTGTCCTTAATTTATTTCGCTTCATGTAAACACTGTTTAAAAAAAACGAACTAAAATTCGTATTAACTCTTTGTCCATATTAAACCACAAGTTTTTGGAAGAGCCACTATAAAATGGCCTCTATTTTCGATGGTATTTATTTAACGTGAATTCTTCACGCTTTCGCTGTAAATCCTAATAGCGTTTTATACAGCGCACGTGTTTGTGATTATGGACATCAAAATGTAGAGAACAAACTTAGGACTTCATTCCGAAATAAATAACTTGGCTTAAGACAGTTGAGATGTTTAAATAACATTTCGTTTGAAGTTATGAAACACAGTAAATTCCATTTTCATATTTTACTTGAATAAACGTTGACATTTGTAATTTATACAAAATATTAATCAAAATAACATCGTGGAACGAAACGTACCTAACGTATTTGTAGTTATCTAAAAATATGCCGACGTAGCTATACGCGTAGAGATTCGAAATTCGAAAAACGCATGTGTGCGTGGAACGCTCCGTGTTTTGTTTGTAGTGCGAATGTGTGCGTGAGTTTTCCTCGTGTTGACGTGTTTGTGTGTGTGTGTGTGCCCCGCCCCGAGCGACCAAGACGGCGCCCTCGGTGTAGCCGCGGGGGTTGACACTGGAAAAGGGTGAAAGTGACATTTTTGAAAATGGTTTTTGTAATTTCTTGTAATTTACTTGCAAATAGAGACTTATTATTTTTATAGTTTTTTTTATAATCAAATTGAAGTAGGTACTCGATCTTTACTAAGCTAGGTACGTAAAGTAGGTACTAATACTAATACTTATCTCGTATTTGTTTCCAACACATATGTGTATCCATATCTCATAGGAAAACTTGCTAGGCAGATAGTGTACTAAAATGTAGCTATAGGTAGATAGTGCGATGTTGATTAGGTTAATAGGTACCCTGATCTGACAGTGTTCGGCCAAACTTCAGCCACTGTATGACAGTATATTTTGACTTCTAACTGTTATTATTAATGTTAGTTCTTCTCATTGGTGTGATTGTATGTGGCTTCATATTCCCGGTTTTGATTACTAAACAGTTCAATCTTGTCTTGCATAATAGTCGTTAATCAGTCTCCGAAATAGTTCCGACATTCCGACAGTCCCATACTGATTAAAAATACTTTTTCTGACATTATTTGTCTTCACTCTTCATGCATGCATGGTATGAGACTTTTAAGGGTCCCCGACAAGCTCGGTTCTGCATACAAACGTAGTTACGCTCTGAAACTTGGTACTTACAATATGATAAGGTAAATCTATGTCTATAATTCACGTTCAAGCGTATGCTGCGCAAGTATTTGTCTGAAAGATGTAAGTAATGTTTCACAGTAGGTACATGTATAAGTATATATGTAGATATGTATGTAAGTGTATCATACAAAGTATATGTTTAAGTTTATGATTTAAATATAATAGGTATACTATAATTAGTATTTAATTTGTAAATAGTAGGTATTAATTATTTTCAAATACAGTACAAAGCCTGCACCAACAAACGTCTCTTTTTGGCCCAGTGGTTGACTGGTAGAGAATGCCTTAAGGCATTAAGTCCACCATTTGTACTTATTTTATGTGCAATAAAGTATAAATAAATAAATAAATAATTAGTTTATGTAACTTCCGATACCATAGTAAAAAAAATATAGCGAATTCATACAAAATTTGTTTTAACTCTATTTCGTTTGTTTTATAAACTGGAGCTATATTTATAAACTAATTATAGATATACCTCATGTCATTGTATGTGCAGTTTCATTACAATCCAACACGTAGTTTTATTTAAAATGAGAACGAAACTCCGTTTGTATGGGAAGGTGAAATTCTGCCGAGCTTGCCGGGGACTCTTAAAAGTGGAAACTGTGTACAAACAGACGAGATACAACTATGTACTAACACAAAATCTAAGCTAGAGCAATGTCACTTCTCTTGACTAGAGTACGACACTTGAAAATGGATATAGTAAAATTTTCAGCATCCCAGCTACGTGCTTCTGCGGAAAGCGCGTCACCGTTTACAGTAGACATAGGGCGGGCTACTGTTCACAGCCTGCGGCCTTCCTGACCAATCACAGCGCTTCGAGCCATATCGCTGTCCCTTGCTCGCGCACCTAAAATCCCATCCGGTCATCTTTTTCACTCCCCCCGGCGAAAATCCTAAGAACAAGCACTTGTCATACGATAATTAACTTTTGAACATGACAATAAAGTTCAATTTTCAGTGTCAATGCCCTAGTCACTTCAGGCGTTATGTAATCGCAGTAATGTTTATTTGATATCGAGCGTCAGGCGACGATTTTCAAGTTCAGATTTCGCTTTCATACGACTTTGAACCCTATGATTCCATTTTCAAAGTTGAATATTAAAAATGTAGCTTAGAAACGTATTTACGTGTGCAATGCTGGCATTTTCATTGTTACAATTTCGAACACGGTTGCCGCGCATTCTAACATAAACCCAATTTCGTTAAATTTAAAGTTGATTTTAGATTATATTGGGCGGTACGTGTAGCTTTTTAATTTCAGCTAGGGTTGTGCCTCGGGGCAAAGCTATTTGCGATGACAATTCGCGAGCGCCGAACGAAATATGCCTTTTATTCGTACTGGGTACGGATTACGCTCTAAAACGGAATTGGTGTCGCTGTTGGAATTTGCAACTAAACCTATTTGCAGACGCTTTTATGCTTTAGATCCTACCTAACTTCATCTCTACCTATAAAATACCTACAGGAACTTTTTACTTAGTGAACTTGGGTTGTATAAAAACTTAGTTCACGATAGAGTTCATATCTAAATCCAATGTAAGTTTTTATTCATACGCAGAGATTTGATGTTTACCCAGTGGCGTAGCTAGGTATGGGCGAAGTGGGCCTTCGCCCACGGCCTCGCGCCGCAAGGGGGCCACGCGCGAGGCCCCTTCAGGACAGTGAAAGGGTCTCGCAGATGCCATTTCGCCCACGGCTAGATTAGTTCACGCTACGCCACTACTTTTACCAATGTTTGCTACTTATGCCTACTTAGGCAAACGAGCAGACGAATCGCCGTAGGTATTTTAAGCGATTACCGTCGCCCATTGACACTCGTAGCACCAGATGGGTTGTAAGTGCGTTACCGGATTTTAATATGGGAGTACGCTCTTTTCTTAAAGGTTTAAAAGTCGTATCGATCCGAAAATACCGCGGCCAATAGTTCATTCTTCAGCTATAGCTGCAGCGCGAGGCAGGAAGTTTCTGGAGAAACGAACAGTTGAGGACTGCCAACCATCTAGTTGTGAAGATGATGATAGTTGTGTATTTAGTTCAAATTCTTCAGATATTCCTTGCTGCTTGCTTTCATAAAACTCCATGGCTAAAACTTCATCAAAACCCGAAAGCTTGAGGTTTTATAGGGTCATTAATTAGATACAACCACTATCTCTTTATGGCCACTGATTTGGACTTGAATTAGGTTAGGTACAATCGTACATCAGTCACTCCCAGTGAGTGCTTTGATTAACATCCTTTACGAGCAAATGTCATGATAAAACTGAATCAACATACAAATTCGGCCTTTTTTTTCGCAAGGTCTTGAATCTTTGAAGCTGAATTTCGACGTCCTACGTCCATCCGTCAACATTCTACGAACCAGCCTCCGCCGTTCGCAAGGCTTAGAAGGTCATGACGGAAGCTGAATATTTATTGTTGAGGAATCGAAATGAATTAAATAAGTACCTGCACACTGCAGCCGATTGTGAATTTACTTCTGACTGTGTCACCTGCATAACCTGCATTCATGGCTGGTATACTTAGTAGGTAGGTAGGTAGGTGTTTGGGCACTATATTTGCATCTTGATATATAAATTTATTGGAACAAATTAAATAAAAATATAGTAACAAAACTTATAAACTAAACGTAACTAAAATATACTACCTATCCTAAACCTTAACTAAAATAAAAATTCACCCCTCGGTAAGGTGCCGTAGATGCTGGCAGCATTACCCCGCTGAATTGCAATACTAATGCGCTGTGCGAGGAAGCTGCCAGCCCTACGATCCCCAGTCACATCCACCAGCCTCTTTGATAATGCTCCGAAAAATTTCAGGGCACCGGGACCCCACGGGCCGAGTGTTTCCACACCAAAAGGGGTAAAAAGATATTCTTGGCCGACACAGCTGTACATGGCCCTTTTTCTCCGCTCAGCCGCATCCGCAGCCGCACCCGATAAGACGGAAGTGCCATGAAGATGGGACGGGGCTAGTGTATCCACGCAAGTAGCGTCCCACACCAACACCCGCCCCATCTCCCACGGAATCAATGACATTCCGTCCGGCCTCTTACCATCGTCCCTGAGGACGCCGGAAGGCTCCAGCAAAGCCGGCACGTTAGCGCTGACGAGCGCGCGTCGCAAGATGTCGTTGAGAGACGAGTGCCTGGAGAAACGCCCCGCACTCTTCTGGCACGAAAGCCCGTGGTGGCCTTGCATATCGACATCAGCACCACAAGGGCACCGGTGAGGAGCACAGACACGGACACCCAGCCGCAAACAGGTTGCCACGCGCATGGTGTTGGGTTCCAAAAAAGTACCGGTGTGCACCGAAGGAAAAGCGTGCAACCAGGCCCCGGCCTCTTTAGTCCCCACCGCCAAGAGTCTGGCACGTTCTGAACCAGTGCTGTGGCTAAGAAGGTCGTCGTACAGAATTTTGGACTGGACGTCATCCCAGGCCCTCTGTGATTCCAGATTCTCGGGCAATTCTTTGCCCGGGCAGGCAATAGACCAGGCGTTCTTGGCCTCCGCTAAGCCAACAGTCTCATAGTTTGATGGGAAATCCCGTAGTATCTTACCTATGAGAACTGCCGTGCTATAAACAGAAGACAAAAACGCCGGTGCGGAGACGCTCGAAATCTTGCGTACCCCTAGCCCACCGTATCGAATTGGAAGAGACGCTTGGGTCCACGATTCTTCGGCCAGCTGTAAATTCAAAACTGATTCCAAAGTTGCTTTAATCATGCTATCCACTGGTGTCAATAAACTTTGGAATTTAGTTAAAGGACAGCAGCGGAGCACATACGTCAATTTGGGTACAAAGAGACAGAACCTCATTATGGTAATAGCGAAATGAGGGCTAATTTCAAGAAGATGACTCTCATACCTTTGAAATTTAAGGACGGTATCCGAAATAAATCCCTGAAAAGACTCTTCAAAAATTGGGTATCCCAATAGGTGAAGTGAGCTTCTGTCAACTACCTTAATACCCGGCATCATGTCGTCGAACTTTTGCTTCACATCTTCCGAACGTAAAGATTCATTCCGAGTAAAAAGTTCGCACTTAGCAAAGTTAAGATCTAATCCAATGGAATGAAACTTAGAAACTACGTCCGACAGATCCGAGAGCACGGTCTCTAAGTCACCGCCTAAGGTTCCATCGTCCAAATACCACACATTGAATTTGGATTTCAAATTTTGAATTATGCGGTTCACGGCCAAACTGAAAATTGCTGGACCGAGTGGGTCGCCTTGTTGGCAACCGACCTCTGAGGATAAAACTTTTTCATGGTAAAGCAATTTTGTAGGGACTGCATAACAAAGGAGAAGATAATTGAAAATTTCCGGGACATTATTCTTAACCTCCGCAAGCAAAGCGTCTCTATTAACTGCATTAAACGCATTCCTAACGTCAATTTTGACCAGAACATCGCAGGGCCCGCAGGAAAGGTATGTGCGCAAAGCATGGACGGCAGCTTCACAGCCTCCCCTCACACCGAAACCAAGCTGGACTGGCTCAAAAAGAGGCCGTAACTTGGACGTTACATGTCTTACAGCAATTTTCGAGGCTAGACGTCTAAGTGTAGTACCAACGGCAATTGGTCTAACCCCACCATCCTTTTTTGTTAAGGCGATTAGGTTTGCCCCGTATAAAATCGGAACTATGTCGGGGTTTACCTTACCGAGATACATGAAATTGATTAATTTAGTAATTGAATCGATTAAACGCTCCCCCGCGTCACCCACGTAATGAGTCGTGAGATCTTTTAAATGCTGGGGTGAAAGCCCGTCCAGACCTGCCGCAGAACCTGCTTTGAAAGATGAAATTCCGTCTATGACATCCTTATTTTTTATTTGCAAGCAGGCTTGGTCTGCCAAGGGAAGGTCAAAAAAATAAGGTGTAGTGGGACCTGCGGGATGTTTTTCTTGTAATGACACAAGGGTGTCTGGGGTGTCTGGAGATAGTACATCACTCGAGAATAGAAGACGAGCAGCACCCTTCAGGTCACCGTCGCTAATCTTAGCCTCAACATTTTTTTTACGGTTGAACGCCGAGAAGGTTTTATTATTGCTTTCAGGTAGAGATGGCTGGTTAGAACAGTTGTTCTTAATCTTCTGTGTAAGCGATATCTTAGTACCATCATCCCGAACATGGAGGGTATGATACACAAAAAGCAAAAGGTGATGCCAGTCCTCCGTAGAGTTATTTTCGGTGCACTGATCTATTAAACGAGATAAGTGCGAGGCGACGGAAATTCGAGCCCCACGGGGTATTCTCTTTACAACTCTAGTGCTCGACTTTAACTGACTAAGGAGAACGTGAAGAGGAGTGACCACCTGACAAGACGGGGAAATGGAGGACGGCGTGGTGGATGAACTGTTATCAAGAGGCGCTGCATTTTGACTGAGGCACTGTCTGTGGACTTTAGTGATGTGTATATTAAGGCCTTTAATAGTTTTAAAAGATTTTTGGCATAAATAACAATTGTGGTTTTCCTGTGAGCTAGCAACGGGCTGTGTTGCAGCCTGCATTCCAAGAATAGGTAAAACAAAATGCACTGAACACTACAGTACAAGCTAGAAATATAAAACAATTCTAAAAATACCTGGATCTACTAAAAACTAAAACGTACGTGATGTCAAAGTATCTAACGCATATAGGTAACATATATATAGTTTAAAACAATACCAAAGATCTGCAGTTGTAGAGGTATCTACCTAATTCCAATCATTAACGGTAAGAAAACCTACTTCTCAAAACCGTTAAATTAAATTATTTACAACCGTGTACATTAGACGTTAAAAAAGAAACACTAAGTACAACACGAGATGATAATAGACTTATTCAGTGGATCTATTAATAAAAGTGCTTGTTGTCTTCCACACAAAGTACCAATAGTAACCTAATTTATTCACTGGACACTGTCCTAATGCTGCACGGCGGGGTACGTTGGCACGCTAGATATTTAGTTTCTCACACGTTTCTCATAAACTGTGGTCAGTAGCAAGGCCAAATTCATAAGTAAACATTACAAATTTTTGGTTTTACTGTTTGTTTATTTTCTGTATGACAAAACTGATTAACTGACATTTCTTGTGTCAAACGGGCCATGCAGCGGCGCTCCTTTTAGGCTAGGCCTGCACTCTGCAGCCTGCGGCCTCCGCGTAGAAATTGTAGCCGCTATGCAATGACTATAAATTTTCCAATTTATTTAACAAAAGATTTGTAGTTATATATTAAATTAAATATTTTTCTCGATGAAACTGATTTCAGTATCGTGTTTACCCGTTGCTGATATTATATTATATTATATTATATTATTTGCATCTTAGATATAAATACATAAGTACCATAATAACTGTACCTTGTCTTACATTCGGTTTTGCGTTACGACTTATTTTAAAGAAGTTTGTCATAAAAAAAACTTTCGTGCATGGCCGCCTTCAGTATCAATTCGCAACGCTCTTTCATTACGCGTCACCATCACAATACTACAAAAACTTTTTCCCAACACTACAATACCAAAACCATCCGAAGTGGCGCTGTTTGCTAAATGCTAATATACGATTTTGAAAATATATGAGACATCATTAGTTCCAAAATTTGCCACCAGCACGTTTAACATTGTGGAGTTTTGAAAAAACACACCGATCGAGTTGTAAATACGTTTTTTTTAATAAATACTCCCACACACTGCCAATACTTTTTTTGTATTGAAAATGTTTGTTCAACCAGCATCAATAGATACAAAAGATGAAATCGAGTGCAGAATCAATCGATTCTCTGAAGGGTTGTTTTGGCAGATTTTTTTAATGGATGAATCCATCTTTTAAAGATACGGTTCAAGTGGTTGGCAAACTTTTTCTTTGTTAGTTTTTATAAGACTTATGGAGGTTAAAATATTTCGCGGATAAACAAGTTATCCAGTGTACAGTGAAATTATTATAAAAGGGGTTTTAATGCCCTTGCCGGGATTTGAACTCAGGACCATCGGCTTCATAGGCAGAGCATACGTTTAAGTAGTAAAATAACCTACTCCCTTAAAATAGCCTACTACCTGAAGTAATTTTAATAGACTCTTTTATGTGTGAGACCAAAAGCTAATATGGAGTGTAACTATTATTAGATCAAAATATTATTTTGGCGGTTTTCATTAACTTCTGTCAAATCTATCAAACATTGATAATCGTTTGTCCCAATCTGTCATTTTGACATTTCTATTTGTTAGAAAAAATCAAATTTTACGGGGTATGTAAGAGGTTGTTTTATGTATGTATACCTAAGGGGGTTTGAAAACGTTCTCTTGAAGAACGTTAAAATTTAAAATACCTATATGCTAAGAGATCTCCGAGTCTGGTATTACTCAGTTATTTATCGCCCATATAAACCATCAAAGCACCCTCGACCACCCCCGACCCCCGAAATCAGACCACGTTGTTATTCCAAATTACATTTTTGCCAACTTTTTACTTCTTTGGGGGAGCTTGTTTGCCGATTCTATAATAGAAACGAAACATTGGAATGAAAAGAAAGCCAACTTCCTTTAATCTCTTAAACAAGGCAAAACAAACCCTAAAGTCTTAAACATAAAGTGGTTATGACGGTAAATATAAGATGGTCCGTATTATGTTATTCCGAAAAGTGGAGTTTTGAATCTGACAGGTTTATTAATTTTCGTATTTTTTCTGGTTAAGGAATTGTACTTTTTTCATTACTGGACTTGTAATGTTTCCGCGGGTATTTGTGGAGGTATTTAACTTTGGATTTGTTATCAAATATGTTGGAGTTGGTTTGAATTAAGGTTCCGTAGTTTTAGGTTAGTGGAATATAAGTTAGTTCTAGGGAATCAATACCTACTTAACTAAATGCTGGAAGTGCTGGAATTTTGACTTTGTTTAAAAGTTTGACTTTGTCTCTGTTGAAAAAACTACACAATTTGCTAAGAAAAGAAACTTAAAAATAAAAACCATCTTACGTTTTTTCGGTGGAATACTTTCGATCTTCCTACTTCATAGATGTATAATTGAATTGTTCGCAATCGTGAAATCTCAATCCCCGTGGTAAAGCACTGAGCTTCATACTCGTTCCTTATCCATTTTAAACAAGATCTCTAACTTCATATATTTGTTAATAATATAAGGGTCAACATATGCTAGGAACGTACCTACAGTCAAAACGTTTTTGAGGTAGCAGGTTGTCAAATAAATACCTGAAGTGTGACGAATACCGTAACGAAGTCGTGACGAAAAAGGTTTTGAAGTTTGTAAGCAATGAAGAAAGTTGCAAAAAATATGAGCTTTTATTCGATTGACCTGTAGTTTTGTAACCAAATAATGAATGCACGTGTTTTTTTATACAAACAAACATACTTAAAGGGATTTGTCTCGCTGAAATTCACGACATCATTTGAGGAGTGTCTTTTCAAAAGGATTTATTTCTCTATGAAAACCATACAAAAATAAGCCTTGTGAAAAGACATAAAAGCCTTATTGTGCAAAAGGTGGGTTTTTTCGATAGCGAATGTATGAAAATTGTAAGGGGGAAATTCAAAGGGCTAGTGAGGGTAACGGCACTTTTCAGCCCGGCAAGGCGGCAACATCGGGTTTCTAGTCTAGGAGCGTAGGAACAGGAACCCCACTACAAGGATCAGAAGTCAAACTGCGGTTCGCAATTTTTGTAAACGGAACTTCACTGAGAGACAGACTGTGCTCAAATAATTAAACATGTTTGAGGACAAACCGTTTCACACTCCTTCTTAAGGAAGCGTAAACCTTGACCTTCCGATGTTCACACCGGTAGCGTGCGCGCAGTATGGTGTCGCCACCCGGCGCGCACGCAGCTTATCGTAATAAAAGGTCGCATGTTTATAATTATGGATTTTAAAGCCTTAGTTTAGACCATTCAGTTTTAAAGTAATCTCTCTCTCGGTTTATGTAAAGAATATAGATGATGCAAGAATGTTTCGTATGTTAAAGTGTTTAGCATAGAGACACAAGGTTCAATTTTGTCTGATTGCCACACATTAATGTCTTTTTTTGTTTCAAGCTGTTAAACAGGCTCTGCACGAGCAGACAAGCTGCTGTACTGTATGGAATGTGGGGTAAGATGATATACATACAATACATACTCGTACCATTCAGATATTAAAGATCATTTAGAATTTAGAATCGAACGCTCGCTGTCTAGTCTAAAGATTTGATTGAAACAAGTACCTAAAATATACTTTTTTTAAATCAAATAGATATGTTTCATTTGGGGTCCCTTTGTTTGACATAATTATTTAAAATCATAATGTAATGATTGTCATATTATCATTAGTCATAATTCTGAAACCGTTAACTTTTCAGGATTTTCCTCGGGTTATCCTATAGATAGGTTAGGTTAGGTTAGGTTTGTTTTATGGCAATCCTGAAAAGTTACGCGTTTCTGAGAAAAACCAAATTATGACTAATGATTATATGACAATCATTACATTATGACTTTCAATAATTATGTCAAACAATAGAGACCCGTTTCATTTCTATACATAAATTACTATAATTACATTGTATGGAAATCTCCACATATTATGATTCGTCCTTGCACAGTAACATGTGTTTTAACAACTTGACACCGAACCCTCAAATCAGAAACCGTTTAAAGAACAAACACTCCTGTTAATTGCCCGCCATGTTTAACGCGCCGTTTGACAGCTAATTTCAGCAAATAACGCCATCTGTTTCGAGCCGTAAAAAACTAGTGCATGCATAATTTATTGGGGGTAGTGACGCGCGGTAATGTCGATAAGTGTTGCGTCTAGTGCTTAGCTCGTAGTATTTTGTGAAGCCAGGAGTTTTAGCCTGCTGAATAAATCGGTAGCGGACTGTAAAGACTATTTTAATTACTGTAGTTACAAAGATAATCTAAGAGTTTTGAATGATTCACGGTTAGTTTCACTAGACTTATATTTTACCTTGACACCCACCCACTATTTTCAGTCACCCGTGAACATGATGCATGTAACTGCGTCAAAATATCGGGAGCTCATAAATAATACAAAAGGTAATCACGGTATAAACCCCGGTCAATATAAGTCTAAAGATATTTTTTTTTTTACTGAAAACACATTTACATGACCTTACAGTATAAAACTAATGCGCCATGAAAGTTAATTAAATTTAAATTACAACTAGTACTATGGTATATTTACAACACTAAATTACTACAGTTGAGCACCTATCATCCATCCTCTCACAAAACCTCAGACATTCACTGCACACAGCCGTCCATCGCCACGCAAACATATCGCAGTCAGTAGCTGATGTCAGGAGCGCATTCAATAGTGTGAGAGCACGAAGAAGTGGCGAGTTCTTACGCAAGACAGTGCGAGCCACCGGCACTGCCAACAAGTCGCGTCGGCGGGGCCTGAGAGCCATCCTGGGAACGTCAGGGACAAAAAGTCGTACCAGGCGGCACACCAGCTCTGGGCAGTCTGACTCGCCACGCAGGACCCGTAAAGCCGTAGTCAATAAAGAAAAGTTTCGCCTGACCTCTAACGTATACCTCTAAAATAATCTTAATCTATTTCGACGCGACCCGATATGTGTGCGTTCCGCGAGCCGTTATTTTCGATTCTGACGTCCCCCCGTGGACCGGCCCCCGGGCCCGTTGACGGCTAACCGGTCCGGTGACGTGACGGTGGACGTCATCGCTGTTGCTGTGGAGTTAATTTGATGCGGCGGCGGGTTTGTCGCCAACAATAAGCTTGTTTATAACGACAAGCACTCACTTTAGTGATCCTTACTTCGCTTTGGTCGGTGTATAAAAATTGTAGTTAGTATAATCGTACTTTCACAAACATTTGAAGAATATAATTACGCGATAAGACCGCCTGTTGTTACCTCAATCCAATTGTCTTTATTTGTTTCTGTTCTTGTTCTGTAAACTGTATGAGGTGTGCAATAAAGTATATTGTATTGTATTGTAAGCGTGAAATGGGTACAAGATTATCCTAGTTCAGGCGTATGTAACCGGATGCGTCTTCCTTACATTCTAGGAAATTTGAAATTTCTGTGCAGTAGTTATACTCATATTTGAATGAAATGTATTAATTTCGTTCGCGCTCGATTTCGTTTAGATCTTCACACAATACAATTATTTGCTGTTTCGCATACTTAACTTTGATTTTCAATAAAAGGTCTTAGAACGATGCGATTAATTTCTTGCGGTTTCAGTCTAATTTCTTGTGGTTTCAGTCTTGCAAGTGCGTGCGCTTATGAAGCATATCGTGCGTTACACTTTTTGCAGTTCTGAAACCGCAAGAAATTAATCGCAGTGCGTTCTAAGCCTAACTCATTGCCGACTCGATAAGACTATTTGTTGTCCCATCCCTACCGATCTTCTATAACTTCTTGAAACAGTGACAGATGTCCGCCGGCGGCGCGCTGAATGAGATATTCATGCATGGCACCATACATTACATACATACATCAAGGCTATACTTCATACACGCATGCATACATTTCAGATTTTACGTGGTTTCCAATATTTCCTATAACTATAGGGGTTAACTTGAATTTTTGCGTGACTATGTAATAACATAATAATTTAGTATAACCATTGACAGTCAAGTTAAGTTGCAGTATTGTTATATACCTATAGAGTAGAATTTTTATTTTAATATTTATTTAAGATCTATCGACAGTTCGACACACGATTAAAAATAAAAATATAATATGTATATGGAGAAATGATTTTTTTATTTGTATTTATTATTTTTATATAAATTATTAATTTTTTATACTACGTCGGTGGCAAACAAGCATACGGCCCGCCTGATGTTAAGCAGTCTCCGTAGCCTATGTACGCCTGCAACTCCAGAGGATAAATTTTCAGAGGAGAATTCCAGAGAAGGAATTTTTTTTTAATATGATTTTGACCCATGTTCTTTAACTGATATGTGATAAAATTGTTAAATAACAAACGAAACCGTCAACGCCATCTAGCCGAGAATAGGCCAAAGGTTGGTATTGGAGGTAGCGCCATCCGTGTGAGAATCAAATTTTCTTGATATCCGAGGCACGTTTTTTCCTTAGACTATTCATACGGAGTTATATAGATAGGTCTTTGACTATACGCACGTATAGTGTCAATTATAAACATAATTCATATAAGAATATTTTTCAAACCCACCCTGCTTCCTCACCAGCACATTAATATTATATCAGTAGGATTTCGCAAATTGCCAACGCATACCTGCCCCTTGCCCGGTCGGTTCGGGTAGGGTTGATCAAATGATCACTGTGATTAAACGTGTTCGGACCGCGTTATGCAATACTGGACAATCCATACGCAATCAATAGTTAAATTTGATTAGATTTGGACTCCCAATCCCATGTATATGTAATGGTCGGAAAGTCTTACAACCTCCTGTTTTGGACGGACAGAGGCTGACTCGTGAAGCAGTAAGTAGAATATATTTTTTTAAAGTTGTGCTTAAATAAAAAAATAAAATAAAATAAAAATTATTTATTCAGTATCTTAATTAAATTACATTGTCTGATGGTGCCTCTTTTTAAGTAATATAAATACTTGTGTTAAGAGAACAACGCTCTTGTACATGTTGTAACTTAAAGTAAACGTTATATAATAAAAGGTTGGTTTATATAAATTTAAAACATTTGGATTAGACGCGCTGAAGGCGTCAATAAAAGGTTTACGACATAAAATAATAAGTAGAGGTAGATTAATGTATAAGTTCCATCACAATGCATTCTCAATGCATCCACATCCACAACCACAATGTATGCAGTGTTAACAACTACCAAGTCTACCTGAATGGGCTGAATAAAGAACACAAACTCAGTAGAAAAAGGCGCGACATTCAAATTGTCTATGGGAAGTCAACTCTTTGCGCCTACATTTTTTTTAATTTGCCGCCTTTTTCTACTGACTGATGTGACTACTATAAAAACACAAACCAAAATATTTGATAGTTAATAATTATTCCCAAAAAGGTGTAAAATGTATTGATAGGCGCAATATTACATACCGCGATCCCCAATAACTTATTCACGACGTTTTTAATCGGCGCGGCATTATTCTTTCGCTCGTCGCTTTGACATATTGTTGATTGGGGTTGGGAAGTGACAGCTTTCCTATTGCGGTCAAAAGGGTGCTCATAAGTACTAAGGGCTGATATGAACTCCCATAGAACCGCAGAATTCTAAAGAAAGTGAAATTGAAATCATGTTCGGGAGAAGTATCATCCTCATAAGTAAAGTTATTTAATCGAATTTAACCCATTATTATTTATTTGACGTGGTATAAAATAAAATACGTACCGGCCAACAACATCATTAATGTCTCTACCATGTTTATTTTCGATATTATTGTGAGCCTACAACTAATTAAATGGCTCTATGTAGCAAGAATATAATAATATAATACTTTACTGCGTTGAATTGTTATACAGCGAATTCATAATAGCCTTAAGTGCAGTGCCATAAACCCTATTGGGCACTGGCGCTTAAGTCCTTTAGGCGAATTGCCGCCATTTTTAAAAAAAATACAAAAAACGAAACGACAGAAAAATTGTTTCTTACTACTCAAAAAATTTCACGACATTTGTTAAGAAATGTGACCTGCAGAGGAGAACATCCGGACATAAGAAAACATTTTTGTCCAAGCTGAAACGGAGACCTTCGCTAACGCTCGGTCAATGTGATATGGACGTTATACCACCTCGTATCTCGTAGGAATATTACTAGAAATTCCATTTAACTAACCATTACAAAAAGATAAAGTGCCTAACATATCGCATGCCACGCGTATCTTAACGTACACTGTAAATCGTATAAAATAGACATTACAAAATGCCAGTACACTGTGTTGCAACAAATTGTGTACACGTGTCGCTCCGAGCTTACACGCTACCGACGCATGCTGTGAACGTTTTTTTGCAAGCAAGTGTAATAATTAATTTCGAGATTGCAGTTATTTTGAGCAGATGTTCTCGTTCTTGGATATTTAATTTGTGAATTAAACCGGATTTTTCTTTGCAAAAGAGTCTTAATCGGTTTGTCTCTATTTGACAACCCTCAGGTCACAAGGTTTTACTCACTTTCTTGGCTCCATTGACCATTTACATATAATACATATAGGGACCAAAATAGGTAAGGTCAGAAAAAAAAATATGAAAGCTATGTTTAAGTTCAAATTAATCTGTCTACTGAAATCGACTTAGGACCTTAGAGCTGAGCTTGACGTCGATATCGACATGCGTGAATGGGGTTGGCAACTGTCAAAGGTTTGCATAGATGGCGCCATCATAGCTTGCCCCTTCTTCTATGAGATTTGGCTTAAAGGGCTGGCATCCAGGGCATTAAATTCCATTTAAAAAACCAAAACTTGACACAATTGTGGGAATTGACAGGGCAAGCTATGCTGGCGCCATCTGCTAAATAATTCGACCGGCCCCCCATTGCAAACAGTTGCGTGACAGAGCTAGAACTATATTACTATATTAGACACTGCTATTTTGTTTACAATCACAACATTCTCAAACAAAAATAAGGCCACGCAAGACCAGAACAGACAATTTAACTTATTTTAAAGTAATATTGATTTAAATGAACTTTTTACGATGTAGGAGGCAAACGAGCAGACTAATCTCCTGATGGTAAGCGATTACCGTAGCCCATGGACACCTACACCACCAGAGGAGATGGAATTTGCCGGACTTTAAGATGGGAATACGCCCGCTTCTCCGTCGTCGGTAAAATTGCGTGCTACAAGGGTATTGGAAGGTAGGTAGGTGACATCTTTATGATTATCTGTGAGTAATTGAATTACAAGATGGCGTCCCGTTAAACCGCTCTGCGTGCTACGGTACGCAGCAAGAGATCAGATGCATAGTATTTATACATATAATTACTTGCTTTTTGCCTACGACTTCGTCCGTCTAGAATTTGCCAACCTCTAGTATAGAACTTGTCTCTAGAAACCATTTCAATTACATTTAAAATGCCCCAAATGACACTACCCTTCACAGTCAAGTATAATGACAATTGAAAAAATCTTCAACTTAATATGAAAACAAATCGCGCGTCACGTCTGCCAACGCAACGGACGTAGGGCCATAATCCCACAAAGCTTGTCGTCTGCACTTGCACGCTTTTGATCTCTACTCTGTGGCACTTTCGATAACCGAACGACGTAAATGTCACAATTTTCACTACAATATACGACGTTTTTCTTTTCTACTCCGTGGCATGCTCTCCATGCCAGAACGACGTAACT
This sequence comes from Cydia strobilella, assembly GCF_947568885.1. Classification (NCBI taxonomy): domain Eukaryota; kingdom Metazoa; phylum Arthropoda; class Insecta; order Lepidoptera; family Tortricidae; genus Cydia; species Cydia strobilella. Next base: position 5,357,375 of record NC_086061.1, on the reverse strand, counting down.
GCCATGCGTTTTAGTACGAGATATGACGTTTTGAAAGACAGGAAAGAGTGCTTTTAAATTAATTTCAAATTCAAACTTGTGTAATGCCAGTCACATTTAGATTATTGTTTATATTAGGTTTGTCTTCGGATTTCAAACTTGCATATGTCTACTTAAATAAGACTTCAATCAAATAACAATGTTCAAATATAGGTAGCTAAATTGAAATCGCGAAGCGTCTGGTTGACGTAACTGGTGACCGAAGAGCTGGCGGCTTTCTCGCACAACGTATCAGCATTGCGATACAGCGGGGAAATGCCGCCAGCATCCTTGGTACAATGCCTCAAGGGCCTATTTTAGATTTAAGCTAGTTATTAATTTCGTTTACGTAGTACCACTGTATATATCTTGTATGTAATTAAATGTTTATTTAAAGGTTCTTTTCTGGAGTGTTGGAAAGTAGCTGCAGTGGTTCCCGTTCATAAAGGAGGTGACAAGAGCTGCCCCGGGAATTATCGCCCTATTTCTCTTCTCAGCAGTCTATCTAAAATGCTGGAAAAGATTATTAATAATCAACTAATCAATTTCCTTGAATCAGAACACCTGCTCTCCCAAAGACAATATGGTTTTCGAAAAAACAGATCTTCTGAACAAGCCGCCACCTTACTAGTTAACCTTGTTTCTTCCTATCTTGACAGAGGAGAAACCTGCGTGGGAATTTTCCTAGATCTGGCTAAGGCATTTGATACTGTCTCAATACCGATATTGCTAAGGAAGCTTGAACTGTTAGGCATTCGCGGTATCGCATGGAACTGGTTCAAAAGCTACCTTACAAACCGGCAGCAGTGTGTAAGACTTGGCACTTTAGTCAGTGACTCAGCTCCGATAACCTTCGGTGTCCCGCAGGGAAGCATCCTCGGTCCCACTCTTTTTCTGATCTACCTCAATGACTTAATTTCTCTGCCCGTCAATCAGGCAGAAATTATCTGCTACGCAGACGATACTGCTCTGCTGTTTCACGATGTGTCCTGGGAACGATGTTTTGCGGTAGCTGAGACAGGTTTGTCTGTGATTACCAAATGGCTCGCTAACAACCTGCTCTCACTTAATATTTCAAAAACAAAATACTTATGCTTTCATAAAACGGCTTCTTCTGCCCCCAGCTCCCGGCCAGATCTCAAGTTTTCTCGTGCCAATGCAGACGTCGATTCAGCCAGTCACTCGAGTAGAGTTTTCGGTGTTGTTAGTAATTGTACCACCATAAAGTATCTGGGCGTTACGCTTGATGAAAATCTTAATTTCAAAAAACACATCGAAATAATGTCTACTAGAGTCAGAAAGGTGATATTTATTATGAAGCTGCTACGAAATTCTGCTACGAGGGAATTGCTTAAGATTGTATACACTTCGATATGCGAATCCATCCTGTCTTACTGCATTGGCGTGTGGGGTGGCTCCACTAGCTCTGCACTACTGCCTCTCGAAAGGGCCCAAAGGTTTGTGCTCAAGGTCATGCTTGGGAAGCCTCGGTGGTTTTCAACGGTCACCCTTTATAAAGACGCGGATGTTCTTAGTGTGAGACAATTATTGATCCTACGAGTTGCAACTCACGTGCATCGAAAAACTATAAATTCCGAAGAATATCTTACCCTAATCCGTAATCGAATCTTCAAAGTTCCTACTCCCATCACAAAATCCGCATTCGCGAGGCGTTTGCCTAACTCCCTGCATCCTTATATTTACAATACAGTAGTAAAGGCCTGCAACATATCTAAAAAGTCTCCTCTTGAAGCAAAATTCGTAATTAAGAACTGGTTGAAAGGTCTTAACTATAGTCAAACTGAAATGCTGCTGAAGGTCGTCACCTAATCACTTACGTATGCTAACAATCTCTGTAGCCTTAATACATGCGCAACCCAACACACACTCACACACATACACACACACACACACACACACTTACACACACACACACACACACACAGAGAGAGACAAAGTTTTTTCTTTAATTTTCTTTCTTTAAATTACTTAATTTCTTTAATTATTACTTCTATTAATGTCACCTAGTTTTTTACTTAACCTTTGGTTGTTTAATGCGAACCCGGCTACCACGTGACAGGCATTGCCTAGTGTGGGGCCACTGGATATTGTCGAATATTATTAAGGTTTTTTCTTTTAAATAAATATATTCTTCTTCTTATTCTTATTCTAGGTAGCTAATTAAAAAATCATACACCTAAATTGCAACTTACGACCCCTTTTCAATGTTAGTCAAAAATACAAATATACTTCTTACTTCAGTTGCTCTCTTTAGTGTGCCTCGCCAAGATGCCAATCGTTTGCGTCGTAGCGAACGAAACTGTAATCTCTCCACCACTCTTTCATATTAATGCGACAGAAACAATAGCGTTTCGTTCGCTACTGAGCGTAAACGGTTGGCATCTTGGCTCGGCACCCTGAAATACTAGTTCGTTATCATATTTACCCGTACTGAGATTTGAGATTTTTGCAGATTTCCGCAACCCGACGACTGGCGCCTATTTTGCGTGAAAGCGTACAACTGAAATCTTGTTTCTACATCTACACTTTTCCGTAAAAAAGAGGAAAAGAAGGTACTCCGTGCTTAGTCTTGGTCTGTCCTTAAGAGTTACGCCGCGCAATGTCCGGCTAAAATATTCAGGGGCCATTAGACAGGTTGCGCATTGTTCCTGCAAGTCTAGTGCTTGTGACACAGATTATATAATATCTTAACAGATATGTTACTCTGAAACGAAAGGCCACGTAAAACTTACGTCATTACCAAATTATAACTATTAAATTCAAAATTTAAAAATCTCCTACATTATATGCTAGCATTTTATGCCAAAGTTGCCTTTCATAATTTTGGAAAAGAGCTATTTCAAACTGCTGGTTCGATTTCTATGTATGAAACATAGATAAGAATATCCGCAAGAAAACTCGCTTTCACGTAAAAAAATCGCATCGAAATCGGCCCATCTGTTGGAGAGCTACGATGCCACAGACAGACAGACATTGGAGTCAAACATATAACACCCTTGTTCTTGCTTCTGGGGTTAAAAATGGAGTTGGGGGCATATGTTGCTACTGTTTCCAGGCAGAATGATGGAATGGAATGGTGGACAAAAATGTCGGCTGACGCCTGGCGTCCGTTGGCTCATTGGGTGGACGACATTTGGAAGATTGCGGGTCACTTCTGGATAAGATTAGCTGGACCGATGTAGGTACTAGAAGAGAGGCCTATGCCCACCAATGGGCGTTAAATGGCTGATGTGATCATGAAACAAAATGGTAATTCTAAAGATCTGTTAGAAGACTATCAATGGCGATGCGATGCAGTTAAAACACACAAAAGTGCAACTAGAATTTAAACTGCACAATTGAAGCGAATAAGTAAATTTTAAAGGTGTAATATGTGACGTCCTCAACTTGTATATTGAGCCACTTTTGGGACTAGGTAGGCATCTCGCGTATATGGGGGACGCCGGAGCGGAGTCCTGTAGTGGGATTTATATAGGCCGAATTATTTTTATTTTTTAGACAAATTAGGGCCGGCTCGATGTCTGCTGTGTCGCCTCTGATGGATGCTTACGTAATCTACGCTCGCGAGCAAACAGATCTTTCAAAAGCTCGCTGCAGAAAAGCGAACAGTAGTCGTAAGTAAACATGACATGTTGCATATTGTGCGCCGTGTGTAAGCTTTTTGTGTATAAGAAATATACCTATAGATGGGTTGAAAAAGAATAGAAAAGTTTTTTAAAACAAAAAAGTGAAGAAGGTAACTATTTGATATTATTTGCTTAGCTACCAACTTCTGCTGGTGGGCATTTTCCTCACGATCTTACAAGTTTTATAGTCTTGTTACACTGCTTTTCTGAGTTTATTAACCAATAGGTAACCTAAGAAGATAATAAACACCTGTAAAACACACGTACACTAGTAACTGCCCTGTCCAAACACAGCTTCCTCAGTGTTGCCATCATTAAAATTAAAACATCCAAATAACATTAATACGTTCGCTCTGCGCCGTCTGAGCGCAGCATGGCGCCATTTAAAAAAAAGTTTACCCTAAGATCCTTTACAAACCCAAGCAGATATATACTTTATGCTATTACAACAAGGTTTAATTTTCAATGGATTCTTTATTGTGATTACGTTGTCTATGTTAAGTAAGGTAAACGCAGCATGGTGTCGCCGCTCGGTGCGAAAATTATAACCATCGGACCGCACAAATCAATATAACCTTAACACTCTGTCACAGAGGTTTTTGTTAGGTTTATTTACGTTGTAAAGTTCGAGTAGTCTGATGGGGTAGTCAACGCGTGATTTATGTGCCAGCGTAAGTAACACTGAAAATAAAATGAGTGCTTTAACGGAGAGGAGTGAGAGGACTTCATGGTTATTGGCGTGTCAACATTATGACTTCTGTGTTGTGTTACAATAATTAAGCGAAATGAGTCATGGTGTTGACTGATTTGACTAAGACAATTTGCATTTGATATCACTATTCGACTACCTACTTGACCGACTCAGTAATAAATTTACTTATTTTTACGATAGGTACATACGATAATCGTTTATGATTACTGATTAGATTAGAGAGATCGCATTTCACCTCTGTAGATCTATGAAAATAAAACATTTCAAACATTATTTCATTTAAAAATTGTTTTAGATTGATTATGATGACAGATCCCATACAACGCTGCTCCACCAATTATTTCCCGAAGGATCTGTATAACAAGCTCAACTTTTCACAAACGCTCATTTACCGCCCTCTGGTCGACAAATAATTCAATAATGGTCGATTGCCAAAATGACTGTCCCCGTCCGCACCCTAAAGAATTAACGCCAACTTTATGCTAATGGCATATAAGAGCGATTTTTTTAAAGGTTGTGGTGTGATCAGACTGTGAAGGTGATGTTTGGATTTAGATTGCACCATCATTATTATACTGCTGCAATTTTGAAGAGCGATATTACTGCCGACTGCATTGCTGCCGATAGTATCAAAAATCCGGGCAACTACATCGATTTTGACATTTGCGGCAGTAATGCACTCGGCAGCAATGTCGCGCTGCAATACTGTTGCAGTTGACTACATTACCTACTGCAGGAAATGTTAAAATTTTCATTTTATCGATAAATTTATATCTCTATATAAACCTTACTCTCTTACTCTATTTATACCTCTGTATATTAAGATCCCTGGGTGCCTACTGCCTAGCCAAGGTGACAACCTGCGCTACGATAAAGAAATGCTTTGTCTCTCTATCACTCTTCCATATTAGAGCAACAGTGACAGTTGCGTTTCCTTCGCTACGGTAGTACTATTAGTTATTCTGTGCTACTTCGGAGCGTAAATGGTCTGAAAACCAGCGCCGGGCATCTCGGCCCGGCACACGCTGAGACTGGAAACCCTTTGCCCAATTGATTGTACTTACTTATAAATTAATAATTGTTTTTTCTTGTTTTTGTTTTATGTAACTTTATTTTATTTTCTTTTGTACTTTTATTTCATTTTCTTTTGTACTTGATAATGTGGCAATAAACAATTCTTATTCTTATTCTAAATGATTGGCATCATGTTGACTACGAAGCCAGGTCTGCCTGAGATGTCTCGGGGTTAGGGCCGGCGTAGCTTTATTTGACGTTCATAAGCGCATTGTAATATGCCTACTTGAATAATAAACTATCTTCATCTTTGTCAACTAGTCCATTTTCAATAAGCAATTATAATCACGTCCCAATATCAAAGGTTGAATAAAACAAGGTTGTAAGTGCCCATACAATTCATAGTAGGTACCTAACTTGAGACCTTTTTATAGCAAGTGTGGTGTAATGAGCAAACCATTGTTATCACCCTTGTGGCTAGGGTAGATGCGACTGTTTTAAGTACAAATCTATAACGAATTCGTTTTTTGTTCGATAAGTATGGGTGCTGATTTAGTTCGAGGGTGTTTTGAACTATTTAACGGCGATAAATAACTAGGTAGGCATGACCCTCGTGCCATGGAAGATGGGACGGCCGACGGTTTGGGACGCAACCTGTGCCGATACCCTAGCGCTATCCCATCTCCATGGCACCGCAGTGAAGGCTGGTTCGGCTGCCAATTCGGCCGAGCTCCTCAAGCGGCGCAAGTATGCAACCATAAATAGTGGTTGCATATTTGAGCCGTTTGGGGTTGAAACTATGGGGCCTTGGGAGCAAAGCGCCCTTAGGGTTTTTAAGGAATGTAGCCGCAGGTTAATAGAGTTGACGCGTGACCAGAGGGCTGGGTCATATCTAGCACAGCGGATCAGCATTGCCATACAACGTGGCAATGCTGCCAGCCTTCTGGGCACGCTGCCAATAGACGGTGATTTGGGGCAAATTTTCTATTTATAGTTTATTTTTAAGTTTACTTTTTAATTTAGTTTGTTATTTTGATTTTAATTCTTTTTAGAAAAACAATATATGTAATAAATTTTACAATAAATAAATAAATAGTACTAGGTAGGTACTAAGTATATGGACTTTTGTGAATTAATAAAATTATTAGAAGACAAAAGATCGACCTAGTCCTACAGAAGGCTTAGATAGGCTTGTTATGTAGGTACTAGACGACGATACCTAATATAAAATAGTTTATGTTATATTCTAATTACTTAAAAATAAAAAATTAAGAACTAAAAATTTTAAAAATGCATATGTATGACTCTTCATTAACAGTTGGATAAGACAAGAGCTCCAAGACTCGTTATTTTTAAATATGGCTCTTAACAAACAATGACTCAGACAGGAGCAGGCCTGTATCGGCTCACTTGGAACCAAATAACTACACTTGATTAGGGAACCCGCCCTCACGTCACCAGGGGGAGAGTAGGGATGCGCTATATCGATAAAAATAATTTAAAACACCGAACGAGAGTACATGGCTAAGTTGTAGCCACTACTACCTACTTGATTAGAAACCCTCACGTCACACAGGGGAGAGCACGGATGCGCTATATCGATAAATATATTCAAAAAAGCAAAAACTAACAACTCGTTCACGACACTTCAGAGAAAAATAAGGGAAATCTATATCGATAAAAATAACTCAAAAGAGGTTGACGATACTTAGCTAAGTGGTAAAATCCCTTACGTCACACCATAAATAAAACTCAAAGCCTCTAGACAGAATTCGAAGGACTCCAGACTAAAATGAGAATAGCTGGCTCGCGTCTCGCGTCACAGAGAGAATCGGAATATGGATGAGCTAGGTTTTGTTTGTACCTATCGATTTTTGTTATTGCTTTGTATAATGTTTTTTTTTTATATTACGTCGGTGGCAAACAAGCATACGGCCCGCCTGATGTTAAGCAGTCTCCATAGCCTATGTACGCCTGCAACTCCAGAGGAGTTACATGCGCGTTGCCGACCCTAACACTCCTCTCCCTCGAGCTCTGGCAACCTTACTCACCGGCAGGAACACAACACTATTAGTAGGGTCTAGTGTTATTTGGCTGCGGTTTTCTGTAAGGTCTGCTCTAGATCTGGAATGACATCCGCTGTCCTGTGCCCTACCACACAAAGCGAGATGTCATTCACAGTGCTCATACCTCTCTTTTGGACGTAGTTTAAGGACATACCCGGGATAAGGATATGTCCTGTGCCTATGCCCACTAAGTATTAAATATACTCATGGAGCTATTTAGTTTTATGTAGCGTTTATATATTAAACTTATTGTTACAATACAATGTATTACTTATTTAAATAGTGTAAGTACATAGTTGCGTTTAAATTAGACAAATTAACTAAATGTGTCCCATCACTAACACTGGACAATTGCTTGTCTAAAATATTATTTAGACATTATTTAATGTTCTTTGATCATCAAAGAGCTTCATTTATTTTATGAAACGCTAAAGTGTATTTTTCTAAGCCATTAAGTAAGATAATTAGCTTTTTATTTAGATATAGTTAGCTAACAGTTACTGTGGAATGACCCCTTAAATGGTTTAATAATACCTAGAATTAGCTATTGTTTGCGACGGCAAAATTTTCCTATTGTGTTAAAATCCTGGTGCGAAATAGTTATTTGTTTTACAAGGGTGCAAAGTTGTATTTTACCCGCGAGTGTGGAATTGAAACACGAGCAAGCGAAAGGATTCGATAGTTGAACCACGAGCGAAGCGAGTGGTTCTAAAATAGAATCCTGAGCGTAGCAAGTGTTTCAACACACGAGAAGTAAAATACATTTGCGCCCGTGTGTAACACAAAACTTTTCACCTCACTATAGCGAGGAAAGTGCAACATCCACAGGCGTTATATCATCTTCATCACTGAAATCACTCATTTTTTACGATATTATATAAAGTGGGTTGAAGTACTTTGCAATCTATGAATGGTATTGAAGTTTGCGAGGCAAGTTCCTGTTTTTTGAGTAAAAAAGATGCAACGCATTGTGTAGTTATGTCTCTTAAGCCATATTATATGCATGGGATAAGTTTAAGTAAAAATAGTAGATTGTTAAGCCAAGGGACGAAAGGCACTCATTCCTGCCAAGGTAACTTGGCGCTCGAACGCAGTGAGAGCGCCAATAGTCCGAGGCTGAATGATACTTGTTACTCGAGGTAAACACTCGAGGAAAGTAAAGTACGTGTTTTTTTTAGAAACATGACTAGTATAATTTTTATAGCATTTCTTGAGGGTACTTTCAATTAACCATTTAGGTAAAAGTATCTTTATTTATGGAATGGGGCGTTATATATCAGAATGGAAATTGTATGTACAATAATAATTTTGTGTAATTGTACAAATCCATTTAAAACCAAAATTTCAATTCCTTATCGTAAAAAAATAAAAAAATCGTATTTGGAAAGTAAAATGCTCTAGTGCAGAAACGTATCACTTTCTGCACACCTTTTAGAACAACAATGACCCTCTTTCAGGCATGAGAAATGAACATAAATGAAATAATTTATCTTGAAAAGTGTATGCGATTAGAAATGTACGAGACATCTGTAACAATTAAGTAATCCCTGATATTCGAAACAACTTTCCAAAAATAGTTATTTGTTATACAAGGGTGCAAAGTTGTATTTTACCCGCGAGTGTTTCAACACACGAGAAGTAAAATACATTGGCACCCGTGTGTAACACAAAACTTTTCACCTCACTATAGCGAGGAAAGTGCAACATCCACAGGCGTTAGATCATCTTCATCACTGAAATCACTCATTTTTTTACGATATTATAACAAAAAACTCTGGAAATTCTGTATTTTTACGTGAGAAGTTTTTAAGTAAAATTTTTGTTGACAATGTTGACATTTCTGACGTATGAAATGTCAATGATGCGTTTTGAAATTGCATCGACTCAACTTGTGCGTTCAGAATTATATTTAACATCATTATTAAAAAACAAACGTTTCTTATGGAACTTTAAGGTTTATGAAATTATGACATAAAATCATTAAATAAAGCTAAATTTGGTATTTTTTATTAGATTCTCAAACCATTTGTTTAATGATAATTAATATCAAACGAATCATTATTATAAGCGTTTTACGTTTTGTTATCTGTCAAGCTACTTAAACACGCTCCATCCAAGGTCAAATTACTTTCCCCACTAGTGGATAAAATGCGTTTTTCCCCGCTTGTTTTAAAGGATAAAAACAACTTTCCGAGCTAGTGAGGGGAAAAATATATTCATACATTCAGATCTATGGCATAACTCACTCAATATTGTGATTTTGTGTGTTAGCCACGTCAAATTAACCCAAATATGGGCAATCAGGGGAAATAATTCATGTAGTTTTGTAAATTGGTACAATTATACCTCGTGGTGTCCAGATGAACATACTAAGTCTTCGGGGGTGGGGGGTGTGCTGAGGGTGAAGGATGGTAGAAGGTACTTTTCTTGAGATTTTTGCTCATATTTGGAATATCTGTACGAATAGCATTATAATTACTTCGGACAAAAGTCTCAACATAACATTGTCTACAAATTAGGTCATTTTTTAGGGTTCCGTACCCAAAGGGTAAAAACGGGACCCTATTTATATTATGAGAATAAATATCTAAATCTAAAAAATCTAAATCTATTACTAAGACTCCGCTGTCCGTCTGTCGGTCTGTCTGTCCGTCTGTCTGTCACCAGGCTGTATCTCATGAACCGTGGTAGTTAGACAGTTGAAATTTTTACAGATGATGTATTTCTGTTGCCGCTATAACAACAAATACTAAAAACAGAATAATATAAATATTTAAATGGGGCTCCCATACAACAAACGTGATTTTTTTTGCTGTTTTTTTCCGTAATGGTACGGAACCCTTCGTGCGCGAGTCCGACTCGCACTTGGCCGGTTTTTTTATTATTTTTACTCTACGATCAATACTTTAGGAGCTACAGGCTGTTTAAGTTAACAAAGTGATAAAAAAATAGACTATTTAAGAAAACGTCGTTTTTTCGTAGTTGTTCATCATAACTCAAATTTTTTGTTTAGAATAAGCAAGCGTAGTCACCTGCTGATCAAAAATAAAAATAAACGGGCCAAGAGCATGTCGGACATGCTCAGATTGCTCAGTGTAGGGTTCCGTAGTTACCCGTCCTCCGTCAAAATATACTTTTTGCAAACTCAAAAATGGCTTAACAGATCAAGTTCGCTATAGTCTTCCTTGATAGTCTTTAATAAGCTTTACTTTTACTACTTTTTCCATATTTTTTGGACCCATGCACGACACGTAATTATAATGCTATTCGTACAGATATTAGAGATGTAAGCAAAATCTGAAAAAGGTACCTTCAACCCCCTCTACACCCTCGTCACACCCCCCACCCCCAAGGACTTTTAGTATTTTCATCTGGACACCATAAGGTACGAACAATTTACAAAACTACACGAATCTCCTGATTTTATTAATTTTCTTGAACTATGTGTAATATCGTATAGGTTGAAAGTTTTTGCTGGACATAGAATGATGAAATGAAAACGTTCGAAACTAAAGATACGCTAGAACGTATAATTACCCATATAATCTATAAATTGTATATACAGATGTCAATCACAATGAAAAAATCAACGATGATCAACTCTGGTCAACGTGGGACTCGAACCCACATCCTTGGATTGCCGGTCCAATGCGCAATTGGTAACGCATTGGACCGGCAATCCAAGGATGTGGGTTCGAGTCCCACGTTGACCAGAGTTGATCATCGTTGATTTTTTCATTGTGATTGACATCTGTATATACAATTTATAGATTGTAATAATGTGGTACGTCCCACAATAAAAAAAAGGAAAAATTTATTACCCATATACTCGTGTTCGATGTCATCGGTTAGCACACAAAATATTAGTTATTAATGCATCGAAAGAGCAAACTTTTTGTTTATGTTGCGAGATCTTCGAGTGAACATTTTTGCTAACCAAAAATTCTAAAATAGAAATTAACACGATCCAAACACGAAAACAAACTTCTCATATGGAAGATAGTCGGACATAGATAGGTAACTCTGCATGGCATTTGAAAAGACAAAGTGTGGAATGTCATAACTATCGTGTAGGTACTAGGTAGGTACTGTGTGCTCATGCTCACTAAGGTGCACACGAGAAACCCGAAAGATTTTAACCACGCATTTCTGAGGCCAAAATAAGGAAAAAATATATATGAGATTAGGTTAATTTTGCCAAAAAAAATTTTTTTCTTCACTGAGTAACAATAAAAAATTGTTTTTATGAATTAGTATTATACTTCAACACACCCGACTTGTCAGTTTCAAAAGTCGCGAAATTCAAATTGTCTATTGGAGATCAACTTCACTCTAAATATTTTTTTTATTAACTGCCTATTTCTACTGACAAATTTGCTGTGCCTAAGTATGGATAACAGGGTTACAAAGGGTTGTTTGACATTAATTATTGAAAGTCATAATGTAATGATTGTCAGATTATCATTACATTAGTCATAATTCTGAAACCTTACTTTACCTAAATTTTCAGGATTTTCGTAAGGTTATCCTAAAGATAGGTTAGGCTTGTTTTATAGCAATCTCGAATAGTTACGTGTTTCTGAGAAGAACCAAATTATGACTAAAGAAAATGCGGAAAAACAATACATTATTACTTATTGGCTGGGCCATGGTGCGCCGAGGCCAAAAAGCTGGTCAGGGAGATCGGGCGTCGGTTGAGGGACAGAGGCTGTGACCCCCGTGCTGGATCTTACCTGGTCCAACAAATATCCTTAGCCATTCAGCGTGGCAACGCAGCGGGCATATTTGGAACATTTGGGCCAGGTAGGGAACAGTTCGGGACTTAAAAGGAAATTTTTGACGGGACTAGTTTGTGATTAATAAGTTTTTATATACTAAGTGTTTAGTTTAGGTTTAATAGGTTAGTTTTAATTTTATAATATTGTAATTTTATTTATTATAATAATAAACTTGACCAATTATTACTTAAAACTTTATGGGAAACAATAGAGACCCTTGGATAAATCTGAAACTAGGCGAATTCCAGAACCATTAAAAAGGACATTTTAGTCTATAATAATTATGACCAGGAATCAGGAATACACTGATAAATCTTTCGGGTTCCTCGTAAACACGTTGTATGAAAGTTCGTGTTTAAGTTACTAAGGTATAAGTATATAGGTATTTATGGAGGTTAACCTTAGAAGGTTGTTAGAAACTCGGCTGTTGTTCCAAAAGTCTGAGATTGCGAACTCCACCAACTTTTAATGATAACAACGACCTGATGAATTAATATTTGTTGGAACAATATACGAAACCATTTTGGTTATTAAACATATTATGTAACGTTAAAGTTTATTGTTATCTATCTTCTGCCCGCGGCTTTGTCTGCATAGAATTAGTATTTCCATATACCACTTACAGAGTAAATCCTCAAATTCCCCACTTTTATGCATGCAAAACAATATTTTGATGCGCAAAAACCTCATGATCATCATGCCATTAAGATCCGCGTATACCACACCACAGAAAACAAAACCTGCCCGGCGAAATGCCTGAAATTTCCGAACGCGCCCAAATTGCCTGGCCGTATGCATGGAATGCCTTGAACAGAAAAAAAAGTATTTGGAGCGAAAAAGTCGTGATAGTTATTCGAAAAAAGAACGCGCGGTTATTACTGGCACGCGAGCTCAGTCGCGCGCCGGCCGGGGCGTCGTTCACACCGTATATTTAATTTATATTTAATTTAATTTATAATTTCTTTATTAAGATAACTAGGATCCATTGGGGTTAGGTACATGGTGACTTAAAATCTATTGTTAATATTTAAAATACTAATTAAATTAAATTAATTAAAAAATTTACAGTAAATTAAATGAATGGAATTTTTTTTACATGTATATGCATGTAATTTTATGTCAATTGGTATATGCAGTTTCAGTGACGTAATATGGGGTGACCGTTCATTTTGAACATGAAAGGTATTGAAGCGCTTTGGACGACCTCGTCGTCGATCGTCGAAAAAACTTGTTATTTAAAGTACATAGGTACCTATGAAATGAGGGTTGATTTTTCACAAAGCTTCTTTGTGAGTGCGTGAAAACTCGGATCTCAGGTACCTTGCTAGATCGGTTGTTCGTATTTGTAAGCCTATATGTTGTACACGTCATCTAAATTTGTAGAGCAGGGTTGTGAGAGAAAACAGATTTCCGAAAACTCCGATTCAGTTTGGGCAAAAATGCCCGGATGTTCTTCTCTATAATCCGCATTTATCTACCGATTCTCGTGAAATTCTGTAAGCAAGTTCAATAAAAATTACAATTATTTCGACTCATGCCACCGTGACCGGATGGCCGAGCGGTCTAGGCATCTGTCGCGTAAACAGGGGACGCTGATTCTATTCCAGCTCTAGCCACTGGAGGCCTTGGTCATTTTTTCGTTCGTATATGACAATTATCTCGTTTTATTAATATATAGCTTTTCGTCGATTCAGTTTGACATTTTTCAAAAGTTTCTTGTTGTCGTGTTCGGCACGGTGTAACGGTCCCGTCGTGACCGCCTCGAGCTGATGACAGCCGAGTACCTGCGCCACTTGCTTTACCGCTCCAGAGGGCATTGGATAGACTAAGCTTCGACAGATCGACTAGGCTGGCTTTGTTACCTAATAATAGTGGCAAAAGTGACGTTTTTGGTTTGCTTGTAAAAATGACACTTGACACTGACATATCAGTATCGTATCGATGTGGCATCTTATAAGCATTGTTCGAATCAGGCCGTTTGTCTGTTTAAAAACAACCTGTACAAGCCATGCCCCGTGTGGCAGCACTTCGTGATGGCCGCGAGCCGCCACGCCTTCGGCTCCGGATCGCCAAATTACATACGACTTATGGTGATAGTGAATAACATACGATACCTTCCTAAGCCATAGGGGGCATAAGGAGTCAGCAAGTTCAAAGTGCCATTCACATTATGCATTATTTTTTTACTTTTCTCGATACAGAAATGAGCCATAGGGACTTAAGAAGCAAGGAAACAGGATTATAATATACGTCGCAGACCGTCTATTATGAATTTATGACGGCTGTGTTTGATGTAATGTCAAGTATTGAAATAGTCTATGCTTGAGTGTGTTTGGCTGCGATACAGTCACTTTTATTTGAATGACCCGAACAGCTGCTTTAATGGATTGGTTCCTGGCTGATTCTGATGACAGCCCGAAAGGGGCTGGCACGCTGAGAGGAACCGTCAGTCAGATTTTAATTGGAAACTGTGACAGTCAACCTCACTACATTCCTATAATTTATATTTTTCTGAATTGTAACGTTTTAGCTATAGCATTCATCGAGTATCATTAGTCTACGTGACCGTTCATCTATCTCTGATGAAAATAGATAATAATTTATGACTTTTTCCCTGTAAAAAGTTTTTTTTTTTATTGAAAATTTAACAAAAATTATAACATTATAAGTACCTTAATCTAATGTTCGCCAAACTGTGAAACAGTTTGTTGGCGGTGCGCTCTAAAATAATCTTAAACTAAATAGGTACACTAAAATTAAGTAATCAGTTAAGTAGTTAGGTATAGCATTAGGAACATACTTATACGTAGGTATCTTAAATCTATCATGCGAGACGGTATTAACTGTCCATGCGTAGATCCTATCTCGTCCACGTTCAGTAACAATTATATAAAACTTTATTTACTTATTTAGCAACCGAAAAATAGAATCAATAGTAAGTAGGATATGTATATATTGCACAAACATTTGGTTGGAGTCGCATAAAAAAGGTTTTCCCCTCACTAGCTCGGAAAGTTATCTTTTGTCCTTTAAAACAAGTGGGGAAAAACGCATTTTATCCACTAGTGGGGAAAGTAATTTGACCTTGGATGGAGCGTGTTTAAGTAGCTTGACAGATAACAAAACGTAAAACACTCATAATAATGATTCGTTTGATATTAATTATCATTAAACAAATGGTTTGAGAATCTAATAAAAAATACCAAATTTAGTTTTATTTAATGATTTTATGTCATAAACCTTAAAGTTCCATAAGAAACGTTTGTTTTTTAATAATGATGTTAAATATAATTCTGAACGCACAAGTTGAGTCGATGCAATTTCAAAACGCATCATTGACATTTCATACGTCAGAAATGTCAACATTGTCAACAAAATTTTTACTTAAAAACTTCTCACGTAAAAATACAGAATTTCCAGAGTTTTTTGTTATAATATCGTAAAAAAATGAGTGATTTCAGTGATGAAGATGATCTAACGCCTGTGGATGTTGCACTTTCCTCGCTATAGTGAGGTGAAAAGTTTTGTGTTACACACGGGTGCAAATGTATTTTACTTCTCGTGTGTTGAAACACTCGCGCGTAAAATACAACTTTGCACCCTTGTATAACAAATAACTATTTTTGGAAAGTTGTTTCGTATATCAGGAATTACTTAATCGTTACAGATGTCTCGTACATTTCTATTCGCATACACTTTTCAAGATAAATTATTTTATTTATTTTCATTTCTCATGCCTCATGCCTGAAAGAGGGTCATTGTTGTTCTAAAAGGTGTGCAGAAAGTGATACGTTTCTGCACTAGAGCATTTTACTTTCCAAATACGATTTTTTTATTTTTTTAACGATAAAGAATTGAAATTTTGGTTTTAAATGGATTTGTACAATTACACAAAATTATTATTGTACATACAATTTCCATTCTGATATATAACGCCCCATTCCATAAATAAAGATACTTTTACCTAAATGGTTAATTGAAAGTACCCTCAAGAAATGCTATAGAAATTATACTAGTCATGTTTCTAAAAAAAAACACGTATTTTACTTTCCTCGAGTGTTTAACTCGAGTGACAAGCATCATTCAGCCTCGGACTATTGGCGCTCTCACTGCGTTCGAGCGCCAAGTTACCTTGGCAGGAATGAGTGCCTTTCATCCCTTGGCTTAACAATCTACTATTTTTACTTAAACTTATCCCATGCATATAATATGGCTTAAGAGACATAACTACACAATGCGTAGAATCTTTTTTACTCAAAAAACAGGAACTTGCCTCGCAAACTTCAATACCATTCATAGATTGCAAAGTACTTCAACCCACTCTGAACTATATCGTCTCAACCGTCTTCAAACCACCTTCAAACATAATACCTATACGCCTTTTCAAAATTAGACCAGCCATAGAGTTCATTGTAACCCAAATTATTATAGGGGGTGAGATTGTCTTCCAATATGCGTTCTCTGCCAAACCAAATACCTCGAGGCGACGTCGCCCCAACCGCTACCCTATAAAAAACCCAATGCTGGCTGGAATATGTTCCAATTAAAAATATAGAACTCCTTTTTTGAATTCGACGGTTGCGCTGCGGGTGGCGAAAACTGAAAACAATGGTTTTGAGGGTTTCCGTGCGTGTTCTTGAGATTTTCTGCTAATTTTGAGTGTTTTAAGGGTTGTCGGTATTTTAAAACTATTATGTAATGCCCTCTGTATTGTCGATCGATGTAGTAGGTACTTCAAAAGGATTTGCAAGGAAACCAGATTTTATTGGCTATTTGTTGGCTAACACTGCTGAATACTGTTTTTTATTAATCTGGTATCGTCTCCATACTACGGTTAAAAGATAGACTATTCTTGTGGTTATTTATTTCAATAGAAAAAGGTAATACTTATACATTGGCCTATAAAATCCTAGTCTTATTTCTTAAATTACTTGCATATTCCTATTTTTAATTTTTAGTCAGAAGATTCTATTAGGTAATCTTTAAATACTTTTTACGGTATTATCAAACTATAATTATAAAAACAACGATACAACGATGCTCTTACCTGATATGATTTAACGAAATACATTACCTTCCAATACCAACCCCATCGAAATTCAAATTTCGATTGAAAACTAAATCCATAGACAAAAAAAAACAAGATACCAAATTCAAAATCCCCTTGCACTCAATTGGCCCCGGGATATTTGCTCTGGAAACACAGAGGATTACTACGAATGTTCATTACCTAATGGAGGGCTAGTTTTGGATTATTTCTTACATTTATTTATTACACATGCGATGGGGATCGTTTTGTTACGATGAAAGGTTTAATACGAACTGTGATGGCAAAATTCAGTAACTAATTATTTGAGCCACTCACATGATTCTGGCAGGTAGTTCCAACATTACGCACCTCAATAATGAACTAAAATATGTCATAAAATTCAACTAATCCAATAATAATGATCTTGGGACTACCAATGTAAATAAGCTAAGACTATAGGCCTACCAATGTAAATAACCTACGTTATAACATATAATTTTTTGCACGATTTATGACTTTAACTATAAAACTCCCGTGAGACTCAAACATATTAGATTATTTTAAACCGGGTCACTCACGTATTATTAAGTCGAATAGCTCGACATGTTTCGGCGCCTTCGACCAATGAAGACGTGTCGTGTCTCCGTGAAGACGGTCCTCGTAAATTGGACCGAAACATGTCGAGCTATTCGACTTAATAATACGTGAGTGACCTGGTTTAAAATAATCTAATAGATTTATGACTTAGCTGATTATTCATTGACATAGAAATAACAGTAATTGAATATGACACATGTACTTACACGACTCAATAATAAATATGTCAAACATGTCTTCAATAGATTATCATGTAAACGACTTTATATTAAACGTGCGTCATGTAAGTATACGTGGTTGTGTGCCTACATCAACAGGCAAATTCGAGTTTTAGTTATTAGATCTGTTTCCAATATGATACTGATATGATACTGATCTCTCAGTGTCAAAAGGGAAGTTTTTAGTTGAAGAAATGTCAGTTTTGACATCTGTCGATCAGTATCATATTGGAAATATATCTAATAACTAAAACTCGCATTGGCCTTTATCCTGTTGTTATAATCGATCGATGTTCGACTTTGTTTATTTCCAAGATAGTGACACAACGAACATTGCTATTTACTTTAACACTAACTAGGTGTATTTTTATTACAATGCGTTTTGAGTGCGGAAAACTAGTTAATTTACGTTACGTTTTGGGCCGATTTATATTTCGTTGTCATTTTTCGTCAAATCCTTAGAAGATCCTTTCTTACGGCCCAACTCGAACAATGCGTATAAGAAGTCGCAGCGCTACAATACCGATCTGTCAGTGTCAAAACACTCAAAAGTGTCATTTCTTCAACCAAAAAACGTCACTTGACACTGACAGATCGGTATCGAACCGCTGTGACTTTTTATAAGCATAGTTCGGATCGGGCTTTTAGAAGACCTTGTCGAACTCGGCGCCGACGACTGGACAGAAACGGCTTTGGATAGAGAAGCATGGCGGATTTTCGTGTCGGAGGCCAAAATCAGCAATAAATTTTCGTCAGATTTCTATAAGATTTGGTGAATAAATAGAGTATTTTGTACAATTATAAGGGCAATTTCATCGTGAGTTTAAAAATATTCCCTTGAGTTACAAAAAATATGGAATTTTCGCAACTCAACCAAAAATTATACATTCACTTGTTTTAGCGCCACTTGCACCATCCCACTAACCCGGGGTTAACCCGTTAAAATAAGAAAAACTATGATTTTATTATACCCATTACTGAACCTAAGTGTGAGTGAGTATGTTTATAGCGTTGAAAATACTAAACCAGTCTCGAAAAACGAGGTGTCAACCAATTTAAGTTTGTTACCGGGTGCGAGTAGTGAGACGTATCACTTTAACCGACTTTCAAAGAGGGGGTTCTGAGCGCAAAAAAAAACGTAGGCGCGGGTTATGCTCTTAAGTTCTTGTTATTGATTAATATTCACTGTTGTATGATGATCTATGATTATATAAATTGTAAAATTATACTGCATAGATTGCAGGTTAGATGCATAATTTTGTAATTATTTTAACATCGATAGCATCTTGGTATCTTAAGCATCTATTACATTACGTGTCATTATGTGCTTTAAGTAGGTATCATGTTATAGTTATATATAGTATAGGTATGTCTATTATATATTGAGGCCAGTAGAGACCACATTCTACATCATACTTCTCATGCAATTCGATGATAAATAAAATAAAACCATTTGTAGATAAATAGAGCATTTACAAAAAAAAACCCTAAACATCATTAAATGCCATAACATTATTTTTCATCAGCAGTTCGAATTTACAAATTTTGTCCGAGAACGGCGAGAACAAATGCACGAATTAGATAAAAAAAACTGGCCATGTGCGACTCGCGCAAAAGGGTTCCGTAACATTACGCAAACAACGGCAAAAAAATCACGTGCGTTGTATGGGAGCCCCACTTAAATATTTATTTTATTCTGTTTTTAGTATTTGTTTGTTGTTATAGCGGCAACAGAAATACATCATCTGTGAAAATTTCAACTGTCTAGCTATCACGGTTCATGAGATACAATACAGCTAGGGGACAGACAGACGGACGGACGGACGGAGTCTTAGTAATAGAGTCCCGTTTTTACCCTTTGGGTACGGAACCCTAAAAACAAAGATACCGAAAAAATCTACTTTTTGAAATCGGGTTAAAATTATGTAATGCCGGCTGTAGAAGGGAGCAGCATGTACACACTCGTTCTCGGTCTGTCTCGGGGTCTCTCGACGAGTGTGTACAGCCCGCCTCATTATTTGTAGAATAGGTTCTATCAATTCTGACCGCAGATATAGGTACGTAGTTACGTACTCATACAGTCATAACTGCCTTTCTGACTATACAATTTTCAAATCAGCAAAAAACCCCCACGAAATTAAAGTCCACTTAAATTCGATTTAACCCCAGACCTAGGTCATAATCATTGAACTGTCTAATGACTTTAATGACAGCTAATGACGGAACTTAGCCGATGACAGGTTGCGGCCATACAGCATGTCATTTTTGCGTTAAAAATGCAAAATGACAGGTTGTGTTGAGTGTGGGGGTATTCGTAGGAAGTATATGCTCCATTTTTTAAACATTGTAAAAGGTGCTAATTTCGTGACTTACTTGAACACGATGAATAAAATTTCAGGTTTCTTTAAAAGTTAGCTAAAGTGCTAGCGGTAAATATTTGTTCATTGTTTTATACACAATTATTTATTGTATGCATAACTCGTTCGCATCTTTCCTGTCGAAATCGCAAAGTTAAGAGAATCTGAAGCTGTTATCTAAAGGTATTTTTATATAAGTACATTTATAGATATTTTAACGATTTCTTCATGAAGATCTTTAAAGCTTAGATGACGTAAGGCGTAGTTCATTTTTATCGATCCCGCCCCGAAGCCCACGCTTATTGCCGATAGATGGCGCGATTAGATTAGCTATGATTTATCTCAGGCTTTCACTGGATCCGTTAGATTTTGCTCGTTCAAAATTATTTTCACGTTGCTATATCCTACATAGGATTCGTATAAATATAAAAGGCATTTCGGCATTGGTGACAATCACAACAAAGAGAAACAGAACATTAAATGCGCATCACGACATGGTCTATCCAACTCAGCACGATGCGATGTTGTATAGCATCATATGAAACCAGCACTGGTTTTCGCCAGGGACATATATTATATCTAGTTCCTACCAGTAAATAAAGAAAGTTGGCAGGCTCGGGAAGATGAGCAATATTTTTCTACTGATCGGAAATCGCAAGAAAAAAGGGAAATCTTCTTTAGAACAGCAATTTGACTTCGTTGTAGGTTGCAGAAAGATCAGGGATCGCCTGCCTCACATTATTAAATGGCCGCTTGTGTCACACTCAGATGACAACCCCTTGTTCCCAGGCCCTTGTCAACTGTTGCTACTAGATTATTATTTTTAATACAGTTGCTCAAAAAGTGCTACTTTTCGTGGCTGTTTAGCGTGCGGAAAGTTGGTTTTCGCGAACTAATGCTTTTTACTTTTTTAATTTTTTAAAATTTTTACTTGTTCCAATTCATGACTACTTATTGATGAGTGTTAATATTAGTTTCCTTTAAACGTCGTAATCAACATAAAAACCAACTGTTAATGTAAGAATACGAAAAATATGCATATTTCATATTTTATTACTCACCTCTTCATCATTATAAGTATTATAACACGTTTATTTTTTAATGTTGAAAAACCGTGAATGGAACGGAACGCCTGTCAAAGAAGAGGTGTATTTTCTTACTGCAAGAATGTTTTAAGTTTCCAAAGGCAACATTAGATATTGTTTTTATAAATATACGATACACAAATAATCATAAATAACGATATTTAGCTAATAATAGTACAATGTTTTAATATTTACAATTGTTTTTGTCTTATAGAACATGCATTTGAAAAAAAAAAACTTTCATTGAAGTGGGTTCAATAATAATAACAAAATCTATTCTAGTCGAATAAAAGCTAGAAAAACACTTCTTCATAATGTCAATGTCAATGATGTCACAGAATTAATAATATAAAAGTTTCGAATTCTGTTCCTTACTTGTTTTTCTTATTTTTTCGCAACTGTATTAAAAAACGTCGTTCGATACACGTGCGGAAATGTCATTACTTCACGAGTACCGAGATATCTTGCCACGAGCCATTTCCGCACTAGCATCGAAATGTACTATTATGCAATGATTCCAAATAAGCTTTACGCCCAAAGCTAATACAAAGTTTCAGCCGTGCAAGTATCTGTATCTATATTGTATCCAGACTAGCAATGCGTAAGTTGCATAACATTCTCAAATTTATCCAAAATTTCTTGAAACTCATGAGAAAATTTTCATGCAAGTTTCCACTTAGAAAGTTCCCGATCAGAATTGGGATTATTATTCTTAACTCTGATGGTGGTTTCATTAACATTTACGTCACTCATTTACTCTCATTAGCGTCATCATATTTCAAGTGTCATAGAATCGAATCGCAACTGTAATAATAACAAGATTTGGCAATAAACGGCAGAAAATTTACCGAGAATATTTCATGGAAACTTAGCAAAATTATCTTTGGCACATTCCTAATAGAAAGATAAATAGAAGATTACATGTCTGAAGCCAACGCTAAGCTAGGTTTACATAATGTGTTTATACCGCATGTAATTTGATTATGGTAACTGAGGTATAATTTACCCAAATTAGATCAACAATTAACTGATATTAAATACTAAATTACATCTTAACATTAGTACAAACCATCAATAAACTAATTTCAATTTTATATAAAGATAATTGTAAGTATAATAATTGCAATGTGTAGAAATGGCATAATTTCTTCAATAGTTCATTGCCTATACAACCTTTTGCCAGTTTTAGTGCTAACTTGCGTAATGACGTAAGTACATTTGAATGTCTACGCAATACTAGGCCGTAAAGACACTAGCAAAGAGTACAATCGTGTAAATGTATAAGTGGACTTGGTCGTTGGCGTCCACGTAACTATTTTCAAGTGCGTGTAATGCGCTCAATATGTTAATACGAACGTACGGTGTCATTAAAATTGATAGATAATGTACAGTCTATGACAGAAGTGGTTTATATAACACTAGTGTTATTCCTCGACTTTCATTTATTTATTTTGTTTGACAATCGATGCCTTCAAATCTAGTACCTACATGTACCAAAAATCAACGGTGTGCAAAAAATCAAACCTACTGTAAAGGTCCCATCCAGGATCCAACCTGCACTGATATAGCAGGGGTAAAAGAAGGGACCTAAATGTAAGTGCCTATATTAACGAAACAGATCAGAGTCCAACTGGGGAAGTACCTCCAGACCTCCACCTTAC
The DNA here is from genome assembly GCF_947568885.1 of Cydia strobilella. Taxonomy (NCBI): domain Eukaryota; kingdom Metazoa; phylum Arthropoda; class Insecta; order Lepidoptera; family Tortricidae; genus Cydia; species Cydia strobilella. Next base: position 5,334,193 of record NC_086061.1, on the reverse strand, counting down.
AGATCACCGCAGCCATATAACACTAGACCCTACTCATAAGTGTTGTGTTTCTGCCGGTGAGTAAGGTTGCCAGAGCTCAACGAGGGTGCGGAGTGTTAGGGTCGGCAACGCGCATGTAGTTGCCTGGAGTTGCAGGCGTCCATAGGCTACGATGACCGCTTACGTGCCGTATCGTATACTTGTTTGCCACCGATGTAGTATAAAAAAATCTGAGTGCATAGATATGAAATCACAAACAACTTTTAAAATTGCATTTTTGTCAGTGACATTACCAAATTGTTTACACATATTTTAGTGGACTGTACGCCCACTGCGGTACCACAGTCTATAAAACAATACAGTGATTCGACGAAGCCGTCTAGACAGGGCAATCGTGCGGGGTGCGAGGGGCGAGGGGTGTACCGCGCGCACCCGAGCTGCATACATTCGCCATTGTTACTATTGTTAATTTGTTAGTAGCTCGGTACACGTCAAAGTCATCGGTCCACTGTATGCTTTTTACACTGTGACGGTACTGATAGACATACCTGTATGAACGGTTACACCACGTATACTGTGAAGCTAAACGACTACTTTTAAATAGGTTAACTGGCATTTTATTACAGAAATATAGGAGCTCAGTAGCTCAATAATTTCCCTAAAGATTTTCTATACGGAGAAAAAGGTGGTAAAAGATTTTCCTCTAAAAAGTGTTAAAGCTAACAATACAACTTGGTTATGCAGATTGCACTTAAAAGAAGAGGCTTTTAAAAAAGGAGTAAATATATAAAAAAATCGCAACCATACACTTGACACGAATCGTAAACAAAGAATAGTTGTCAAAGGCGTTATTTGTTTAAACCTTATTCCCGAAATTGTATTATTAGAACTATTTCAATAGACACCTCTGACACCTGAAAAATGATTCCAACTTCAAAAAACAACAGACAAGAACCCAGTACAAGTAGTCGCGCATGCGCCTCGAGCGGGCGCGCGCGCCGATATCAGCTAATAATCGACCGGCGACCGTTACACATGTCAACTGTTAACCTGTCGTAAACCTTATTGCAACGGTTTAAGGTCCATCGATAGGCAGCTGTGTTAGTATGTAGTATGTAGCTATCAATGCTGACATCTTTGTTTCGAATTTAGAAAGTTTCATGGGAAAATTTAGGCCTATATTTTAACTATGGGGACAAGATGTTATGAACACAGTCTTCATCTTATACTTTATCGTGAACGAGCTTAACGTCCGCTCGGCAACCTAATCCTAAGAGCTTAGAAGGAATACATAAAACGGTTTTTTTTTTCGTGGTCGTTTTCGTTAATTTTGTTCTTTGACGTCAGTTAAAAATACGATACAAACACTGAAAGGAATGATTGCATAACAGTATTAACAAAATATTTTGTTACTAGGTACTGTTTATCCAAAAATTCTGACTGACCAGCCAACAGGTTGGTTTGTTACACAACGAAATCAGTTTTTTAGATATTGATCAAAATTATTTTTTTCATTATTTAAGTTCAGTTATTTTCTGAATACCTCAACGAGTTCGGCAATTTTTTTTTCTGTGTGATGTGTTTATCTTAAGAGGCCGTAGTCGATTTTGGAGCAAAAATGTAAAATTGATAGATTTAGTCGTTCAAATTATACACGTTATGTTACGTAATATCTAAATAACAAGTATTGATTTCTATTAGCACGTCTTCTCATCTTGCCTTTTAATAATGAGGTCGCGAACGTGCGTCACCGGTAATGCATGAAGAAAAGAGGCAGTTTTTAAAAATTCATCAAAAAATCATGGTGGTAAATTATACAAATTGATGAGCTTAACGTCCGCTCGGCAACCTAATCCTAAGAGCTTAGAAGGAATACATAAAACGGTTTTTTTTTTCGTGGTCGTTTTCGTTAATTTTGTTCTTTGACGTCAGTTAAAAATACGATACAAACACTGAAAGGAATGATTGCATAACAGTATTAACAAAATATTTTGTTACTAGGTACTGTTTATCCAAAAATTCTGACTGACCAGCCAACAGGTTGGTTTGTTACACAACGAAATCAGTTTTTTAGATATTGATCAAAATTATTTTTTTCATTATTTAAGTTCAGTTATTTTCTGAATACCTCAACGAGTTCGGCAATTTTTTTTTCTGTGTGATGTGTTTATCTTAAGAGGCCGTAGTCGATTTTGGAGCAAAAATGTAAAATTGATAGATTTAGTCGTTCAAATTATACACGTTATGTTACGTAATATCTAAATAACAAGTATTGATTTCTATTAGCACGTCTTCTCATCTTGCCTTTTAATAATGAGGTCGCGAACGTGCGTCACCGGTAATGCATGAAGAAAAGAGGCAGTTTTTAAAAATTCATCAAAAAATCATGGTGGTAAATTATACAAATTGATGTATAAGAATAGGTTCAGCAAATGTTGTAGTTTGTTTAAGTATCAAAATTACGTTGAAAATAAGTCGATTTTCAGAGAAATTGTCACTTGTTTTGAAGTAATTTCTGGATAAAATTGATTTCGTCTAACTTTCATTTACACTACTTCAAAGTCATAATAATAAAAATGTAGTCTGATAAACGTCAAGTACAGGATATGTGTAATACAAAATTACCATGTTTAGCCGTCCAAACTTTACGTAATTTACAAATAAGAGCGAAAAATCCAGTGCTTTACGCGCGTTTACCTAAACGTCTATCAGAAAAGCAAACATTACTAATTTTGTGAGTCTGTTTTCAAAAAATTGATCTGATAAAAGGTAAGATAAGAAGACGTGCTAATAGAAACCAGTACTTGTTATTTCAATTAGGTAACAAAAGATGTAAAATTTCACGGACTAAATCTATCAATTTTACATTTTTGCGACTAAAATCGACACCGTTTAAAAAAATACGTTAAAGCAAAATAGATCCAAGAAATAAAACAGATTTACCAGGCTCCACCAACCCCTAGAAATCCTCTTTCAAATAAGATTTTAATTAACAATCTGCAAATACTTTTGTTTCTCGAACAAGGGTAAATTTATTTGTAGATTTTCCTTAAAAAAGCTTAACTTTTCAGCAGATTAAACAATTACATTAAGAGAGATTTACAGCTGACCCAAGTTTTTTAGGAATAGATGGCATTAAATGATAAAGCTGCCTGCTCTAGCAGAAATTTTGTATCGACTTTTTTTCCTGTGCAGTGATACAAGGACCCCAGGCCCGATTCGAACTCTGAGATACCTCAAATATTACATCTAGATACGATATGGACTAGATATGTCAGTGTTTCATAAAGTTAGGCAGTTGAAAGAGTTGAAACGCTTCGATTGACGATAACCTAGATTTCTAGAGTTCCGTACCCAAAGGGTAAACAGTGTAAACACGGGACCCTATTACTAAGACTCCTCTGTCCGTCTGTCTGTCTGTCTGTACCAGGCTGTATCTCATGAACCGTGGTAGCTAGACAGTTGAAATTTTCACAGATGATGTAATACTGTTGCCGCTATAACAACAAATACAAAAAAATACGGAACCCTCGGCGGGCGAGTCAGCCTTGCACTTGTGGTTTTATAATTTAGTAAATAGATTAAGTTAGCCTTTTAGTACTAAAACGAAGGTTATTTATTACGACGGGAAGATGTGGATAAAGTATTATGGAAATACATAATGGCTCCTAGAGCCCGATTCAGATAAAACAACTTATTATGGTTTTGACACGACCTTGAAGATAAGCTCTTGGATATAAGCTATAGGATAGAGCAGCATAGTTAATATTGTAACTACAGTAAATTCATCTATCGACACACTTTAAAACTAAAAATGAAGATTTATAAAAATACGATAAAATGTATTTTGGACAATTTTTTTTTTATTTGCATTAATTTTTTTTATGATTGTGACCCATGTTCTTTCACTGATATGCGTTAAAAATTGTTAAATAACAAACGAAACCGAAACGAAACGGTTTCGTTGCGCCATCTGATCGAGAATCAAATTTTCGTGATTTTCGAGGCACGTTTTTTCCTTAGACTGTATTCACTGTATCCATCTATTACGGAGTTATATCTATCTTTGCTCTTGGTGATTGGCGCGCAACTCACTAATTTTTCACTTCATGTCGCAGCGTGAGCTAACTTCAAGGTCGTATTGAAAAATGAAAATGAATAAAATATTTATTTGCGCATACATAAATGGGTTTTAGAGTATTGAATATACATGAAGGCGAGGTTGCATGCATACAGCGGTACTTTTATATAGAACAGTATAAAGAGGGATCCCCAAACTAGGCACAGCCTGTATCTTGGGCGATTAATAAAAAAACTGGATTAAAAAAGTATGCCTAAAGATAAAGATAGGTGCTAATATTTAACCTTAGCTACAGGGATTTACGTTAGTTAGTCTGTCAGTCAAGTTTCTTATGATTAAGTGTAAGTATACAGGTGACCTTAGCCATTGGACAAACCCTGAAATCCCACGTAGGGTTACTTCTCAGGAATGCTCTAACGTAAATATTATTATTTTTATTAGAACAAAAGATAAAAAAATAAATTTTCAAAAAAAAAAATCCAATGATCGACAACAAAAGAAACACAGTGTATTAATCATTGGCAGTGTTTTTGACAACTTGTTACAAATTTTGCGGCAATGATGACATTTGTCTAAACTTCTAAAGTCAGAATCTTACTAATGTCATACATCAAAAAAATCTTCGTAACCGCTACACCGGTTGTTATGATACTTGGTACTCGTATACTGATTCTAAATACCTTAATGCATATGTACATTTCGGCTTTACCCAATGGCTAAGGACACCCTGTATACAACGGGTAGTTATGTAACATAGAGTACTACTTCATATGGGCAGAAATTGAGACTTGTGGCCGTGATGAGTATTTAAATAAGATTAAAACCATAACGAGTTGCTGAAGCTGAACTGGGCACATAGAATGGAAAGTTGTGGCCTGTAACCCGCAGTGTGACCCTTGTGGCCTAGGCAATAGCTTTGGTTCTGGAAACTACTATTATAATATTTATCAGTGATTACTATGTTTACCTAAGTACAGAATTATCGATTGGCAAAGGTACTTTAAAAGGGTGCTGTAGGTATTTTACAAGCTTTTTATTAATTTGCAATGTACCCTATGTAAGTATGTAACTATGTTTGTCCGGGTCAAATCTTGCAAGTTAGATTTGACCCACTTCCCGGTATCTAATGAAGCTGAAAATTTGCATACATATGTAAGTCGGGTGACAATGCAATATTATGGTACCATCGAGCTGGTCCGATGATGATGGAGAGGAGGTGGCCATAGGAACTCTGTGATAAACTGATAAAACAACGCAACCTAATCATGTTTGGGGTTTTTAGAATTGTCTCGATGAGCATTAGTTGCGTGTGGAAAGAAAAGTACAATCAGCACAGTGTACCAAAAATGAAATTTTTGCCAAAAACTTATTGCCTTTTCGTTTATTGACAACGGAAAAATAAAATTTACTAAGTATAGGAAAAAAATTGGGCCAAACGGCCGTCACCACAACATGTTAATTAATTTAGATAATAATTAATTTCCAACATCTCTTTATTATTAAATTGGTATTATCTTGTGGATCCTGCATGTTTGGGTGCTTGTGTTATTGACCGTGCGTTAGCGAAGGTCTCCGTTTCAGCTTGGACAATAGTTATTTGTTATACAAGGGTGCAAAGTTGTATTTTACCCGCGAGTGTGGAATTGAAACACGAGCAAGCGAAAGGATTCTATAGTTGAACCACGAGCGAAGCGAGTGGTTCTAAAATAGAATCCGGAGCGTAGCGAGTGTTTCAACACACGAGAAGTAAAATACATTTGCACCCGTGTGTAACACAAAACTTTTCCCGTCACTATAGCGAGGAACGTGCAACATCCACAGACGTTAGATCATCTTCATCACTGGAATCACTTATTTTTTTACGATATTATAACAGAAAACACTGGAAATTCTGATTTTTACGTGAGTCTTCTTCTTCTTTTAAAATTATGGCTTCAGCCCAGTGGGACTATTTCGCCAGTATCAAGGTATTAAGAGGTTTAAAAACTACAAAAATGTGAGAAAAATTTTGTTGACAATGTTGACATTTTTGTTCTGACGTATGAAATGTCACGCATGCGTTTTGAAATTGCATCGACTTAACTTGTGCGTTCAGATTATATTTAACATAATTATTAAAAAACAAACGTTTATTATGGAATTTTAAGGTTTATGACTTAAAATCATTAAATAAAGCTAAATTTGGTATTTTTTATTAGATTCTCAAACCATTTTTTTAATGATAATTAATATCGAACGAACCATTATTATGAGCGTTTTACGTTTTGTTATCTGTCAAGCTACTTAAACACGCTCCATCCAAGGTCAAATTACTTTCCCCACTAGTGGATAAAATGCGTTTTTCCCCGCTTGTTTTAAAGGATAAAAGACGGCTTTCCGAGCTAGTGAGGGGAAAAAATGTTTTCGTATGTCCGGATGTTTTCGTCTACAGATCGCGTTTCTCAACCGATTCTCGTGAAATTTTGTGAGCAGGCTCAAGAATTAAATGTTTTTTTTTTTATTCAGTTTCCGGAAATTTTACAAAATGACAAAGCCATAGGGGTTCGCGAGGTCTACAGCTCAGGAGACCCATTAGTTGTATATTTTTTATAAGAATATAACAAGGTCAAATATTAGTAATTTGCTAATTTAAAATGTCCATGATTGTACTATAAAAAGAAAACAGTTAATTAATTACCGTGTGAATCCCACGCACCTTAAAATCAGTGCTGTCAACATAAAAAACAAATAAACAAGAACGTTACAAATCCAAAGTTTTGAAAAACGCGTGAATCGTGATGGGCGGTGCTATTTCTTTTAATAACCACAGAGCGGTACTATTAATGACAGGGACAGCGTTTGGAGCTTTTTCTGGCCATTTCTCTTTTGTTTATGGTTAATGATGAAAACAGTGTTTTGTTTATTAGAGTCTGTGCGGAAACAGAAGAGTCGTGAAATGTATGGGCCCAGTACGTTCCACGACTCTTCTGCTTCCGCACAGACTAAGCATTTGAAATCATAGTACTGACAATATTTTAATAGAGCTACCTTCGCATGGAATATTTTAACCATATTATATAATCGCAGAAGTTGGAATGAACTGATATCTTTATTATTTTGCCTATACATTAAAGTTATATCTATTATACTAGCTACATATCACTTCTAAAACTAAACTAGTGCTTGTAAATTTTTTTAAACATAACGTCATATAAACTAATAGCAACAGAATCGGGACAAGCTAACTCTACATAACATTTGCAATGAAAAAGTGTGGCATTGTCATCATTCATGTCAAATTTCTATGAAAATATACCGTTTATAATGACACTCGCACATGCACATTGTTCTGTTCAAAGTCGGTGCAAACTTTGCACCGCAAAGTTAGCCTACATACTCTACCTATATGACACGCTATTTGTATTTGTAGGATATGTCAAGGTTTTAGGCTTACAAAGATAAAATTGTGAATTAAAATCGAAACGTATCTCTACCTATATTTTTTTGCTGCTTTACGTAAAAATGAATTACCGAACGTAAAATCTTGATAATACAATAAAATAAAAAAGTCATTAAGATACACTTGCACATCGTGAATTGATTAACAGTATTGACCTTAAAAAAACGAATTGTTTCTAAGAAGCTCTGTCCGCAAATCAACACTTACGTAAAATAAATATTAAAAGAAACACTTTGGCGCCACAACAGCGCCAACATGCCGACAAGGGGCAGGATTCGAAATTTAAAGATCCCATCTTAATCCATTATTAATCATTCTAATAACAAAACTTCAGTATTTTTTATATAACTACAAAATTAATTAACGAGACGACCGTAGGAACGTTTTTATTTTACGAAACGATTTTGCAAGGAAAGTTTAATTTAATCTCTTAGTACCAGAGCATATATTAATTAATTTATTTTTGTTTTTATGTAAGTATCGTATCATTACAGTAGTAGCATTGTATCGTGTTCTTAGTAATTACTTGTGTTTACTTGTATGGTGTTACATTACTTGCTGAATTAGTTTTTATAATTTTAAAACTAACACGAGACTTATTAAACATATTAATAACGGGTCACTCACGTATTTCAAGTCGAAAACGCTCGACATGTTTCACTCCGTACCAAGGAGCGTCATCAGGAGCTTGCGTCGAAACATGTCGAGCGTTTTCGACTTAAAATACGTGAGTGACCCGTTATTAATATGTTTAATATGTCTGCGTCTCACACAAGTTTTGTTAACACGGGACTTAATCACGTACAAACTTACGTTTATTTATGGCCTGACGTTTCGAACGTGACGTTACGTTCGTGGTCACAGGCAGACTGGCGAGGAATTAGTTTTTATAAGCGAGATGCAAACACAACAATAACACATGAAGACCCTTTTTTCGCCCGAATTGACTTCAAGGCAGCGTTCCACTGCTGAACGAAAATGCATCAACAGAAATTACAAATTGAGATAATATTTATAAGTTTCGAACAGGCCTCAAGGCGGCGTTCCTCTACGTTTTTGTTCCGAATGCGCGTTTCTGAACGCACCCCATAAATTATTTCACCTAATCGTCCCTAATTGGGACGTGTCGTAGTCGTGACCCAACTTAACCTCAGGTCGAACTGTAGACTTCAGAACGCACGATCACATTTCAAAAAATTTGGGGCTTTTGGTTAAAAGGGTATAAGCCAAGTTTGAACATTGTTTTAAACAAACATGGTGGAATTTCTATGTTTAAATATGATAAGGAATTTAATCAAGTGATTTTACTGAAAAAGTATAGCTAAATAATATTCATGAATCGTTTCTCTACTTAAAATTAACTTACTTGCATTCAAATGAGGTATTTAATTTCATCAACATTAACAATAAAAAACTGGCCAACTGCGAGTGGGACTCTTCCACCGAGGGTTCCGTACTTTTTAGTATTTGTTGTTATAGCGGCAACAGAAATACATCATCTGTCAAAATTTTAACTGTCTAGCTATCACGGTTCATGAGATACAGCCTGCTGACAGACAGACGGACATAGCGGAGTCTTAGTAATAGGGTCCCGTTTTTACCCTTTAAGTACGGAACCCTAAATACTATCAAAACTCGCAACAGCCTATTCAGTTTTATTTTTTCATTTTTTTTTCTGGTCGTCACTCGTTTCTACCTACTACATATCCACTTCCTTTTCCCAATTTTTTATAAGGTAGTTTTCTGGATATTATAACACTTCTCTACTCTATGGTTGTTCCAAAATAAGAACACAATAATGCAAACATAATGATACGTGGCGCGAGACCGAACTTTTAATTTTGGAACGTTAACGTAAACCGTAATTATCGTTTAAATATAAGGATAAAGTTATAAATGCCGCTTTTTTCTCCATTTAGCTTTATAGATTTGGAAATTAGTGGTTTTATAGTTTTTGTGACGTGTTTAATGGTCTCAAAGTCAAGTTTGTTTTAGATTTAGCTTGTGTGTGGTAAAGTTACACGTGTAATCTATCATTGGTAATTAGCATACCGTCCATGAATTGAAAATAAAAGATTTCAGAGTTATTATTATTAGATCTGCTAATTTTACTTTCGACAGTTTTGCTAACAGTTTCTGTTTTATTAAGAGCTTTATAATCAAGTTCTGTTTTATTGTTATTTTGATCATAGGTATTATCATGGTAATGAATGTCATGATGGGTAGGTATTATAATATAAAGCTAGTTTTATGGTATTTATTTATGCCTGAATATTAATATGATTCATTTAATTTCTAGTCTTTCATACTCAGCCTTGAACTTAGATATATCTACATACCCACTAAAATGACTAAAACGTGATCATGTTCACAGACGATAAACGCGCGACCATCATAGGCCCACTAGAGAAGCCACATTCGACAAGTTTTAATCACAGTTCGTCAAATGACTTACTGCCAACCAGTAACCACCGCCGATAGGATATACCTAACCATGAAACTTTTACTGGACCTATAAGTGTATTTTTTTAATACAGTTGCTCAAAAAGTGCTACTTTACGTAGCTGTTTAGCGTGTGGAAAGTTGTTTTTCGCAAACTAGTGCTTTTTACTTTTCCAATTTTTTTAAATTTATTCTTGTTCCAATTCATGACTACTTAATGATGAGTGTTAATATTAGTTTCCTTTAAACGTCGTAATTAACATAAAAACCTACTATTAATGAAAGAATACGAAAATATACATATTTTATATTTTATTACTTACCTCTTCATCATTAACACGTCAATTTTTTATATATATTGAATATTGAAAAACCGTTCTTAATAAGTTGTCTGAATGGAACGGAACGCCTGTCAAAGAAGAGGCGTTTTTTCTTTCTGCTTTAAGTTACCAAAGGCAACATTCGATAGTTTTTATAAATGTACGATACACAAATAATCGTAATTAACGATATTTGGGTAATAATAGTACAATGTTTTATATTTACATTTGTTTCTGTCTTATAGAACATGCATTTAAAAAAAACTTTCATTGAAGTGGGTTCAATAATAATAACACCCAGCTATAAAAACACCTCTTCATAATGTCAATGTCAATGGTGACATCATTACAGAATTAATAATATGAAAGTTTTGAATACCTTACTTGTTGTTTTTCTTATTTTTTCGCAACTGTATTGAAAAACGTCGTTTGATACACGTGCGGAAATGTCATTCTTCACTCGTCCCGAGCCTTGCCACTCGCCTGCGGCTCGTGGCAAGATATCTCGGTACTCGTGGAGTAATGACATACTTTCCGCACTAGCATCGAAATGTACTATTCTGGACCAGCCTAAGGTGCTGTCGATGGTTAGAAGGTTATCAATTAATAACTGGGCACCCTGTATACCAGTTTATATATTCATTATACCTACTTTAAGAGTTAGCCATAATTATAAGAAAAATAACGATACCCTGTTTAAAAATTTAGGTCCTTAGTTACAGTATTTTTTGGAAAAATTTCTACCTGCTACGACAGTATTAATATGACATTTATTCTTTCTAAATGTCACCCTATCTCAAACTGAAGGGAACATTCAAATACCCTCATTTAACTAAATCAGGCGATCAAAAACACCGCATCAAACGCTATCGGTCATCAACGAATAATCTGCATAACTGCATTCCGCGCTGTCGCGGGTTCGAATCCCGTGGGGGTCCTATCGAACCATTCCGTACAACCATTAAAAAAATATTATGACACTTGAGTAATACACTTAAATATCAACCTTATTTTATTGAGATAGAGTTGAGTTTACGTGGACTGACTGGTGGTTATAGTAGGGTGAAGTCACGTATAACGGACCCCAAAGTTATTATATGCAAATAATAGGAATAATGTAGGGTTTTGCCCTATTCCGTGTTTTATCTACTTATCTGTGAAATGGCTCAATTAGCAACGCGCACGGTCCCGGGTTCGACTCCGGAATATTCATTATTATTTAAATAGGACTTATGTCGCATTGTTACAGTTTAAAAAAGTCGTAAATCATCAAATCATTTGATGACTTAGGTTTATTTTGTTTTGTTATAGTAAAATTATTGCTCGTTTTATAGTAAAAGTTAAAATTGCGGTTTTATCGGCATTGGTATGGAATATGCTAAATGATTTATCGCGGTATAATAAGTAGCGATAAGGTAAAGGGTAAGTTTGAGTATATTTAGATTTTTGATATGAACAGAAATGCATTTTTAATACAAATCTTGTTAGCATATATTACAGATAAAAAAGTTAAGTACTGTGTTTAATTTATATGTATTTAACTAGCTATACGATCACTTGATCTTCAATTTTTTTCCTCCAAATTGAAATACAGATGATATTTAAATGTCTGTCTGTGGCACTGTAGCTCTTAAACCTTCTTAAACTGAACCGAAGCGCTGGTTTTTAGACACATTTTATCAAAAATTATTCATGCGTTTCATTGCACTGGGGTTCTTTATTACTTTCATTTATTGGAGGCTAAGAGTAAGAAGAGTGTACTTAATTAAGTAAAATAATAAATATGAATTCATTCTAATAATTAGTTATACTACCTAGTGATTTCTTACATTTGTACGCCCAACGCCTAAGGTCTAAAAAACCTATGCTAATATACCTATATAACTCCAAATTGGCGTAAGCTCAGTACTTATTTCTCAAAATAAAAATCACGATTTACGAAATTTAAAATTACTAAATTCCGATCACAAAAATAAAAACTCAAGTTCCAAGACTCTATTGAGGTATCCCTTTACAGTTTTCCACTAGTTTACCCGTTCACACACAACTGACCGCCATTTTAATTTAGTGACATCAAAAAGCTCGAAGAGCATAGACAATTTATCGCGCGAGCGATCTCTGCTCTGTGGTCGTATTGCTTGCGAGTGTCGTTTACAGGAAAGGAAACCCAGTGAATCTTGACCTCGAGGCACATTGCATATGCTCTGGACGGACATTGTCTTTATAAGTAGCAAAGATAGATATAACTCCGTAATAGATGGATACAGTCTAAGGAAAAAACGTGCCTCGAAAATCACGAAAATTTGATTCTCGATCAGATGGCGCCACTAGTTTTGGCCTACTCTCGTATAGAGGGCGTTGACGGTTTCGTTTGTTATTTATAATTTCATCGCATATCAGTGAAAGAACATGGGTCAAAATCATATAAAAATAATTAATGCAAATAAAAAAATCATTTATCCATATTTAAATACATTTTATCGTATTTTTATAAATCTTCATTTTTAGTTTTAAAGTGTGTCGACAGATGGCAGTGAATTTACTGGGGTTACAAAATTTACTATGACAGTACCGCTCTAGTATAAGTTACTCTATGTAAGTAGGTACACTGACGGCGCGATTCGGAAAATGAATTAGAGATTCACTAGATATGAAATAGTAAAAGATATGTGACATTCCACGGCAAAAGGTACCTTATGGCGGCTAGCGCTTACGTAGCATAGCGCCGCAATAATTTGATTGGAGCGGCGTTAATAATAGCGTAAGCGCCAACCGCCATAAGGTACCTTTACCCGTGGGACGTCACATATCTTTATTATTTCATATCTAGTGAATCTGTAATTCATTTCCCGAATCGTGCCATGAGGGTATAAATATGAAATCTATGTCAAAATCAAGATCATATTTTAAAATAGAGTATGCTCATAAAAAGTTTGTGTATCAAGCTTACAGGCTCAATAAAAATTTACGCGACTAAAATTCAGCAGTCATTATTTTCAAATTAAAAGAAGTTTATATTAGATATGTAGGTACATATTAATACAAAGGGGCAAAGTTGTTGTTCGAAATATGGAATCTTGAGCGTTGCGAGGGTTTCAAGGCACGACGGTTAAACAAATTTTGCCACCAAGTGAAACAAAACTTTTCACCACACCAATACAAGGAAAATACTAACTGTAAAATATCAAACAAAAACAAAGGAAATCGATTCAAAATGAATGTGTGAAATATTAATCATTCAAAATCATCATTTAAAACTAAAAGTAAATTAGGACTAACCTCGAAATCTCTAGAACAGTCCTGAAATTAAGTATGTATGTTAATTAAAGGTTTTTTCATGTCCACAATATTTGACATTTGGGAACCTCGAGTAATCGCAGCCATCCTGGAGAAATTAGCGTTTTACTCTAAACTACGTACGTTCTACGTTCTCTGTAAAAATATGATGTAAGGCAACATTATATTATAGCTTATTAAATTCTACACAAAAAAGTGCTAGATATCTTTGCGGAAAAAACACATCTTGTTAAAGAAAATAATTGCAGAATCCAAATTTAGCGCTTATACCCTTTCAGGGGATATCCTCTTAATAGGAAACTTGGAGGAATATGAATTTCACTTTTGTCTATACATTTGCGACTTAAACAGAAAGTACTTTAAATACTGATAATCAGTACACCCTGTAGCTCAGGATACTGGACGGATTTTTTAAAATGACGTTTCAGTAGATTCCTCTTGCCCTTCACAACTTGTTTACACTTGTTTTATTAAAGAAAAATCAATACACTCCTCCTAGAGGTTCCCTATTATGTCACATTACATATTTTATTTACCTACAGGTGTGAATGTAGCCAATCTTTGAGAAAAACCATCAAAGTTCATCTGGCTAGCCCGAATCCTTCTTATTCTTTAAAAAAATGGTTTTCATTGATGATCTTGCCAACGTAAAAAGTGTGCTTGTTGTTCGGTAGTTGCTTTTACTAAAGTGATAGCTATACTTTACAAAACAGCCAAGATGGATTACAGGTTTATTTATAACAAGTTACCGGATCGTTTTAAAGACATGGATCTTAAACTATTCAAGTCAAACACAAAAATGTGGCTTATAGAAAAATGTTTTTACTGTGTTAATGATTATTTAAGTTAGTCATAAGTATGTGTAGTATTTAGATAAATATGTAAATATATGTGTTGCAAATGTATGTACACCTGAAAAGGTAAAGTCTCAGTGTAACTGAACATGTAATTGTATATTCGACCTGCAATGTAACCTGATTCTTATATACAATAAAAACTAACTAACTAACTAACAGGGTGTTGACTAAAACATTGTTAACCGCGCTTTAAGACTAATTCTTCATTAGCTGCACACTTCTGTTAGTTCATTGCATAAAAAGCTATCAAAATCGAGACAAGTTCGCCTTTTTGAAGTTCAGCCGGATATCCCGCCCGTGTTTTGTAAGTTATCGGAATGACAGTTTATTATCTGCTCTGTGGTCACGTGACAGCCGGCGGAGGCACGCGGCCATGTTTGCCCAGTGATGCCCTTTATTAAAGCAGTCAAGGATCGGCTTCGGGAACTAGCAATAATAGGCGGTAGGTAGACTGAGTGTTGCTGCTGCCCCATTTCCATTCCCCGGCTGCAACCATAGATACAAGTAGTTATAGACATGAAACCGAGTGACCAGGGGTAAGAGAAAGACATATTGTATGATTGACAGTTTCATGTATGGCAGCATAATCCTATTGCGGGATTTTTTCTCTTTCACTCTTATAAATTTCGGTATTTCGCCATAGTTTCCTTGCTGATGCCATAACCCGACCATGAAAAAATGCCCGGTCGGTGATAAAGACAAAGCATGGCACTATTTTCTCTTTCCTCTTATAGCTTCCCAAATTAACATCTCAAAAATAAGAAAATGAAAACACTACCTATAGTTATAGGGCCCCGTACTAATCAAACTATCATGGGAATAAAATTACCAAACGAAATTGGCCAAAAATAAGCTCCTGCCGAGTAAATAATACGTAAAGTGAATAGTAATCTCGATACATATTCATGGCGTAATCCTCTCTGTCAACATGCCGCCAATTTTGAGTGACACTTGACATTTGACAAAGAGCCAGAGGGAATGGATGCGGCAGTTTTTCTATGGCGGGGGCGGGGGCGAACATTATGTATTCTTTGCATCAAGTGCGGCGCGCCGCGTTTCGGATCGAGCAACGGCACTAGTAAGTATATACATACAGCAACACTCTCAACTGTCCATCAGTGGACCTTATGCCTTTTGTAATAAGGTTTACGAACTGTCAGTTAACAGTGTGGAAGATGGTACCTAAGCTTCATTGGGGTAACTTCGAAAGCGGAATAAAGTTTGAAAAAGAAATTTATATTTTAGCCATACTTACGCTACTGGCACGCTTATCATGGCATCTTGCTTAATGTTGCTACAAGAAAGTAACGTGTTTCTGGTTAAGTAGTAATTAGCTCTTTTTAAACTATTAACCCGCTTTCAAAGTTACCTCAATGCACTCTACGGCTAACCACGGCTACTAATAACAATAGCAAACGGATGAAAGGTCACATACTAAATAACGGCAACAGCTGACGTTACAGATTCACGTCAAACAAATGGTATGTATGGAAACGTACACTCAGGTAAATGCACTCCTATGCTAAAAGTATGGTTCAATTTTTAACGTTGATTATTGACGAGGCTATTTTAACTATACTTGTTACATTTATTTTCGATCTTAGATAATATATTAATGCTTTTTCTATAACAGATCATTCATCTTCTTCGCGTTGTATCGGCTTTTTTCCACGGCTAATAGGAGCTTGAGGTCCGCTCGACAACTAATCCCAAGAATTGGCGTTGTTAGTTGCCAAAGCGGACCCCAGGCTCCCATGAGCCGTGTCAAACAACAGGGGCAACGCTAGAAATATGATAAATACGGCCTGATTCGAAATTTCTTCAACCAAAAAACGTCACTTTTGACAATGACAGATCGGTATCATACCGCTACGACTTCTCAGAAACATTGTTCGAATCGGGCCGATAGCCAGTTGCCGCATCCACCCCACACACATCCCCCAAATGAGCAAGGGCTCTCGAGTGTTGATTTTTGTTCTCAGCGCCATATGAATTTCTCCCGGGACTCGTAAGCCGGTTACCGTGGTGGGAAATTAGCTGCCCCTTGTGTCGGATGATCGGGCTGCTCCGATCATCTAGGATGCAGTAGATAAGTTCTTATGGACAGACTTTTATGCAGACCAAGATGTGGGCGTATACTAGTGATTAACACAATTATTATTAATTATTAATAGCCGATATAATGTCCCACTGCTGGGCAAAGGCCCCCTTCAATCCATCCGGCTCGATTTTGAGCAATCTCCGGCCAGCCCTTAAGATATACATCCAGATCACCCCGCCTCTCCGCCGAGCAGGCGGCGATTAATACAATATTGTTAAAAAATAATCGACAATCTCATTTTTATTCACAACGACGAGACTTAATCGCGTAAAATAAGTTTTAAATTTACCTCCGACGTTTCGAGGACGGCGTTGTCCCCGTGGCCTCGGAAAATCTTTAAACAAATGTCATAATCATTTTAGTAAGAATCAAAACGGTCATACCTAACCCAAAACCTACTTCTCGTCAGTATCCTACAATCTCTAGGGTGACTATTAGGTGTATGCTGTCGGCATGCACTTTACTTATATCGCCTCGGCAACCATAATGAAATTAACGATACTTTTTTTTTATAATGATTATACTGTTTGGCCTCACCTGGGGCCAGTTACAGCTTGCGGTATGAGTGATCAGCGTCGCGGTCTGAAGGGCGGCGACACTGCCAAGAAAGAAGGAGAGAGAGAGAAAGTATGGAATACGACCTTCAAGAATAGAGCGTAACCTACTCCCATTTGACTCCCATAAAGTCCTGCAACATATTTATGGCCCCTCTGGTATTGAAGGTGATCATGGGCGACAGTAGGTAAATGCTTTCCATCTGGTGAATCATTCTGTTCGTTTGCCATATCATAAAAAAAATGTATTCAATGAAATCTCAATCCAAACTCGATTAATAGACGAAACGTACAATTAACTTTTAATCGTCCCGATTGTTACATTATTATACCTATAGTTGACAGCAGCCTAGGGCCAAATACTAAGTGCCTCGATGAAATGATTGAATTATTAAACTTATAATTCTATAGTTTCCTCATAATATGGTGATTGATGTTGTGAAATTGACCTCAAATTTATAAATGAATGAAAGTTTCATTCATGCATAATTATTAATTCACTTTAGTAGATGTGCGTAAACCGAAATCAGCGTGTAATGACGTTACAGTTTTGTCTTAAGACTGTCTAAGTAGTGACTCTACCCTCTGCCTTTCTTTCAACTCTGTATTGAAAATGTGCTTAACCCTTTTCTTAACCTAGCAGAGCAAAAATAATGCTCTTAGAAAAAACTAAAAAGAGGGTATACAATAATATAGGTATCTTGTACGATAAATTGCCAAGAAATGGGTTAAAATATGAAGAATACAATAAAATTATGGTTGTAGGTACTAATTAATGGTTTCCCGAGCTTTAGACCAGTATAATAGAGGAAAAAGCTAAGCGATTTGAAAACGCAAGACTTAGGGACTTATGGACTTACTTTGATGCACTATTGTCTTCATGAAGAAACCATGTAAAAAATAAACATATGTTCAGTTCACTTGATCACAAAAACACTAAGCACACTCACTGACACATGACACTTAATATTCTCGGTTTTTATAACAAAATCCGATAGTCCCTAAAAACGATAATTTGAAACAAAATTATAACACAATGAATACGAAATAATTAGATATTATTAGCAAATCACAAATTCTAATAACTGACATTCTTTTTAAAGTCAAGGCGGCAGATGGCATATGATATTTTTCACCCCTAAGGCGGCCGAGCAAAGAGTATAAATAGTAAGTATAGTTTGTCAAAGGACTGTCTCATTTCATAGACATAGAATCATACTATCTTTGTCTTACACTAGTACTAGCTCCCAAAAAAGGGATGTGAATAATTTTCCTGGTTGTTACTAACTGACAAATTGGTTTGACCAACTATATATAGAAACGGCCGAGTCACGTCACGTAGTCAGTACAAGCTTTACAGGCGACACTAGCGACAGTGTGAAAGCACCATTATGTCATTATACTCAGTGTATTGTGAAAATATGATGTTTACAGATATAACAATGGCATTTCCATACTTTGTCGGCGCAAAGTCATTACGCGAAACTCTGCGTGTGGGGCGCCACTACCACAATCTGAGGGTCTATCGAAATTTCGTTATCTAACATCTCTGTCACTCTTGCATATTCGAGCGATAAAGAGGCAGATAGCGAAATTTTGAATTTGCGTTTCCCGGTAGGTCCTCTGTAAACAAACCGCCTTGATGCATCAATGTCATATTTTATTATCTCTGAAAATTTGTCAAAAACCTGTTAAAGGTGCAGTATGTATAAGTTACTCTATGGTTTACTAAAAAGGCTAGTGCTGAACTCTGATGGCAGAACATTGCAGTAATATCCCCTATTAGATGAACTATCACTTAGGTTAATTCGTTCAGTAGTTAAATTTCCAATTTAGTTATACGGCCCGATTCGAACAATGATTATAAGAAGTCACAGCGGTCAGATACCGATAACAAATGTGACTTTTAACACTGACTTCTTATTACAGCATTGTTCGAATCGAACCGATAGTTACTACAAATTAATAACCGCATGCCTTAAAAGCGGTTTTCCTATACCTGCGTAAAATATAGTATTACGCGGTACCTAACCTATCGTAAACAACGCACGCCTGCAGCGTGTACAGATTACCTCAGTAATAATATACAAATTACAGAATAAATAACATACTACCACAACTACATAAGTAATAGTGGTAATACTGACATGTTAACAGCTGTTGGATCTCCGAATAAATAAACAAATAAATAAATACTACTGCACTTTATCAATTTACGACGCTGATAATGTGAAACATCTTCCAGATCTTCTAGTGAATCTAGGTTCCTAAGTTACGAGTGTTACGACAAATGGAACGTGTCAAGTTCCCTAAAAGTGGCAGCAACATTCGACTAGAATAGTCTCCACATCTTAGTCTCATACCGAAGGTACTAACTAGCGTCAGGCTAACCTAACTAAGCTGACTGCACCGTGCTAGATAGTAATGATAACAGATATTAAACGTTATAATTTCATAGCAGTTTGCCGATTATGATAACACTTCCACACTCTGTTATTAATCAAGATGCAGAGTAAGCTTAGCCTTTACATGATCGTTGAATCTAAACATGAACCTATCCGACACGGCCATTCATACGTACAAGCTGCACAAGAAAACCTGCTACCATACATATATCTCGGATAACATAAAATTCAGAGCATAAAACTCACCAATCTACCATCTTACAGCAACGATCGTCATTATACAACTTTTGAACATTAGAGCAGCACCGACATACGGATTAGCAATATGAAAGAATGAGAGAAAAGATGTGAAATACGGGGTAATGCTGCACGCGGCTTATTAATATTCCGAAATGAATGTTGCCAGTCGCCTGAGGGGATTTTGGTTTATATTTTTATATTAGGGCTTGATAGTCGATAAAAATGTTAATTATCGACAGTCGATACATGGCACTAACTAAAGGGTCTAGAGTTTTTTACTTAAAAAACTGTTGAAATAAATTGTTGAAAAGAGAAAGTCTGAGGAAGAATTTAGGTAGGTTTGTAAAAATATTATTAGAAATGACAAGTACCGGTAAGATCCTATAGTATCTACCTATTATACAAGCACTTTTGAAAACTGCGATTGTTATTGGCGTTTAATTTTGCTTAGTCTTTTTTAAATTGATTTTTAATGTACTATAAACGCTCGTTCGTGCTAACGATATTATCTGCCACAAAACAAATATTGATACGAATTCTTTTTCAGAATAACTAGACGGAACACGAAAATTATTTCAGATGAAAATGGACGTGTAATTCTTGCAGTTTATGTACAATACATAAACTGCTGAGTACACACACATTTGCATTACATGTTCTACTGACTTGTAACTTTGAAACTACTGAGCCTGTTTATGAAGTCAATCAATTCCTATTAATAGTTCGGGTTTTAATTATGTACTTACCTCCTTCATATAGAACCGACTCTCATTCCCAAAATAAGTTAAAAGATCTATACAAAAACTAACAGTCAGTAATTGAATCAATTGTTACACTTGGCTAAAAAAGTATTAGAATAGGTACCTACTATCGACACTAGTACCGATAGCGCTCGTCCCTAGGCCGGTGGCTGCGCGCGCGCCGCGGGCGCGTCCGTTTTCTTATTACACTGGCAACACCGGCTCGTCTCGTGCCATACACCACCACCGAGCTATTACTGTACACACTTTATTTATTCCAAATAATAATAATTCAGCCTATATATGTCACACGGCAAAACACAGGCGTCCTTTCATACTCGAGCGAGAGGGATTGGGCTGTAATGCCCACGCTGGCCCAAAGCGGGTTGAAAGCTTCTCAATCTTTACATCATTCTTCGAATTTCTTCGCGAAAAGTAAGTCAATCAATTGCCTCAATTTAGGATGAATTTCAAAAACTAACCCCCCGAAAAATACATGCGCAAGAAACTCGGAGGGACATTGAAAAAGAATATATAGATAAAATCTTACAAATACGTAGCGTGCGGATGTATGCGGGATTCTACACTGCCGAATTGCGATTGCAAATGGTAAATATATATGTGTGGTAGGGCTCAGCACAGCGGATGTCATTCCAGATCTAGAGCAGAGCCCAACTGGGGAAGTACCTCCATCTTACAGAAAACCGCAGCCAAGTAACACTAGACCTAGTGTTGTGTTCCTGCCGGTGAGTAAGGTTGCCAGAGCTTAACGAGGGAGAGGGGTGTTAGGGTCAGCAACGCGCATGTAGCTTCTCTGGAGTTGCAGGCGTACAATAGGCTAAGGAGACTGCTTAACACCAGGCGGGCCGTATGCTTGTTTGCCACCGACGTAGTTGTAAACTCATTGGTAAGATAATGGTAGATTTATCTATAGTGTAGCCTTTCCCATTACAATAAATGTATTATCGGACAAAGCACCGGAAATGGGGTTTTATTGCGCGGATGCAGAAATGGCAGATATAAATCAATGCTCAGTTAATCACATACACTGGAATATAAACAAATAAACTTGCATAAGTAATTAATTCAATACATAAGGGTACGAGAATATATACAAACATATATGTAAGCTGCAATAAAAATTACCCGTGATAAAAACTATTTATCTTATGTTCATCCCCCGTGAGTCAAAAATATCTCCCCATCAAATTTCATCTAAATCGATTCAGTTATATGGTAATAACTAATAACTAAGATAACAAACAAACATTCTGAATTGACATTTATTTAAAATATTAAGATAAGAAGGGATACTTTAATAGTAACCCGGGCTCGTTGAATGCCTGCAACCGTCTTGAAAATTAAGACCCATAAATACGACCAGCAGGCAGGAACGTTTTCGCATAAGGCTCGTTTTGGCCGCCCTCCACGATCTCTTGGTACATGCAAGTGGTAGTGTCTTGTCCAATAAGAATTTGAGGTTTCCGATTTTCAGCACGCAAATAGTTTTTTTATACGGTCTAGGTACTTGTGGTTACTGCACTTAACAAGTCCTAGATTTTGTACAGGTAAGTCCAGATTGCTTGCACTACGCGCAGTTAAGTTGTGTTCAGCGGTGAGGTGGAATGGCTGGTTCAGTAAGGCGAGGAAGGAAAGCCCGTCTTGTGGTCACAATTTATTATATTTAAGGCACAATATTTTAAGCACTTGTAAGGTGAATGTGAAGTATAGATACAACTGTTATCCGTTTACATGGAAACAGGAAAAAGTAAAATAACAGTGTAAAAAGGAGTTAATACATAATATTACGAGTATGTTCTGTTGGACTTGCCAACAAGTTGCATATTCTCCCGTCACTATTAGATAGCGAACAGTCGATCATTTGTGTTTCGCACTTTACTTCTGAATTGACCCAAGCGCCGTGCACATTAAAACACTGTCGGCGCCCGCGCAGCCCCGAGCGCTCCGCGAGTACCGCGCTTATAAAAGACACGCTGCTTCTATCATCAAGCATACAGGTCGTTTTTATTTTACCGTTTAAATACATTTATTTACATACAAGATATATACAGTGGTACTACGTAAACGAAATTAATAACTAGCTTAAATCTAAAATAGGCCCTTGAGGCATTGTACCAAGGATACCGTTAGGTCCATGAAGTGTCCGACACTTCTACGACGTTATTAGGAGTCGAGCGCGAACTTTGACCCGATATACCTACCAGAGAATCATACTCGTACGACCGTTGTGTTGCCTACCGTGTGGATACAGGGACCTGCATTTTTGCAAAAAAGTGAGAATGAGTACCCACAAAATATTTTGAACGCCGACGTAAACGTTACGTATAAAATATACTCAAGCGCAGACGTTCTCCGAAGAAATCCTGAAACTGAAAAATGGATTAAGTATAGGTACTTACCTAAAACAAGTAGATTACTTATAGGTACCTTATCGCCTACCTTATATTATATTATACCTCGACGAACACGAAGTCCTACGCCTCGGAGGCCGCATCGACGCGCGACGCCGCTGCTGAAGTCCGACCTGAAATAAAAGATTAGAACCGACATTTAAAAATGTTACAAAAAAAAATGCAATCTATGTAGAATAAGGAAATGTAAACAAGAAATCCCACGAATGGGAGACTTAGCGATTGCCCGCGTTGCTCATCATCAGCGCGCCTTTACCTAAACTGGCGCTGACCTCTTCGGGCCTCTAGAAGTAACTGTGGGAAGAGGAAGACAAAAGAGGTACGGAGTTTTGTTTACATGTTTAACAGTTAGGGCAGTGCACATCGAAATAGTCAACTCACTTACCTCCGACTCTACTCCTTACCTCATTTTTGGCCGCTGCAGTACCTATACTCAGATAATGGTACCAATATTCGAATATGTACTGTGTATTGTTCTTTATAGCTTAAATAAAACCATTAATTTAACCATTTTTATTGGATAAAACCACTATAAACTAAAACAAAGCTGTGCCGTCACATCTCAGACTAGGTGTCCGCTTACCATCAGACGACACAGCAAGCCTCCTTGGTAGAAAAGATATTAAAATCCGTTGGCGCCGTAAACGTAAAAATCCGCCCACTCGGGCCGTCAGTCGTGGCGAAAGTCACGACAGCCCAAACCTAACCTAGCGCCGAAATGATAGCCCGGCCCGCCAAATTAGTCAGCTAATTTGAGCCTCAACTCACACCGAATATATATTGCTTGTCTCTTTATCAGTTTTATCACATCAAGCTTTGCGTTCGGAGCAGAGAGCCTTTCGCGAACACCGAAATTCGCAAATTGCGGGCATCTTTCACTTTTACTCTAACTAAGGCGTAATTAGTTTGACAAAAAAAATGCCCGCAATTTTCGAACTTAGGTGCTCGCACTCACGGATCAGCAGGTTGTAACCCGGAAAGAAATGCCGTAAGTGAAACTTAGAGTGATGCCAGTCAAGAGGAAGGTTTATATTATATGTATAATTTGTAAAGGTTTTGTATAAATTAGTTGAACTACCCGTGCGGCCGGAGTGGGTCGCTAGTGTACTATAAGAGATCCTATTTAACAGTAATCCTATACACAACTTTGGGAACAAATCAAATCAAATCAATTTTAAATAGTCACACTACTACATATAAATAAAACTGAAATAGATGTCATACCTATATTAAAGAAAAAGTGACTAAGCCCTCCAGTGGTGAAGGCCGGATATTCCAACCGGCGTCTTTACCATTTTACCTTTTGGCCTTTACCACTGGAGGGCTTTGTCACTTTTTATATGACATCTATTTCATAGTACGTCATAGTACGACCATAGTACGTCAAAGTTAAAATTGTTGTTATTAGATAGGTTCTTCATATTTAAATGCCTGCTACAGGTAAGCATCTATGACCTTATTTCAATGATGGGGCGACATATTCGTTCACTCGAAAAAGCCCTTTAATAAAGATAAAAAAAAAAAAAAAAAAAACAATGATAGCCTAAATTGCGGCCTTACATATTTTTTCTTTTATGTTATAAAGGCACGACTTGGTTATATTACTTAAATAGAAAATCGACTCGCAATACTCGCAATCAATGGAATAATTATCTTCTAGGTATTAAATTTTTGTACAGATAATTAATGTCGTTACCGGGTCTAAATTTCATTAAGTATTTTACCTTGTTTCCGACGTTTCTGCTAGGTTGGTTGCACTAGCTGTGGACACGGAAGACTGACGTCCCAGCAATATGTCAATTGAGATATTGACCGCTATTATTAAATTCACTTCCCAAGACTGACTGGCCTTATTCGGTGTGAGGACGGTCGCATTTAAGACATTCCTCCAGATTTAGGCGCTATTCCGCAGTTCCCATAGGACCGGCATGTCACGCGATTGTTGGTATTTGTACGGTGACCACATTTTACGTAGACTTATATTGACCGGGATATAGACCGTGATTATCATTTGTATTATTTGTGAGCTCCCGATATTTCGACGCAGTTACATGCATCATGTTCACGGGTGACTGAAGATAGCGGGTGGGTGTCAAAGTTGTGTAGACAGCGCTCGGTCTACCCTCATTCTTGCGCGTCGGCTGCGTTCGCTTTCAACGTTCGCATTCACACTTGTTGGTCTATATCCCGGTCAATATAAGTCTAGTGAAACTAACCGTGAATCATTCAAAACTCACATTTTACGTGTTGTGTACAAGTGTACCTATTCCCTATACTACTAAAAAGGCTAGCGCTGCACTCTGGTGGCAGAACATTGCAGTAATATCCCCTATAAGCTGCAGATAATTGCGTTGTAAGTTGTAACAAGCCAATGGGTTTAATCTATAAAAAAATATTTTTTCAGATTTTCTATTAGTCATTAGTCTATAGTTGGTCAAACCAAATTGTCAGTAAATAAGAACAAAAGAAACTATACTCATCCTTTGTTCTTGGGTGCTAGTACTAGTGTAAGACAAAGATAGTATGATTCTCTCTGTTTTTGAAATGAGACAGTCCCTTGACAAACTATAGTTACATACTTAACTATAATCAATAAAATCAATTCCCAATAAATAAAAAATGGTCACTGGCACTCGAATCCGCTGGACTTAAAATTAGTCGAAACAAAACCGAGTACATGCAGTGCTCCTATTCGGTAGCCAACCAACACCAAACTGTCAGTTTACAGGACCAGCCACTAAGCAAAGTCGACCATTTTAAATACCTGGGATCTGTTGTTTCAAACGACGGAACAATCGACGCTGATATCAGTAATAACATATACTAATCTATGGCTGATATAACCCACCGAATTAACACTGGCTGGATGAAGTGGCGGGAATTATCGAGCGTACTATGTGACAACAGAATGCCAGTGCGCATAAAGGGAAAAATATATAAAACGGCTGTGAGCCCCGCCCTTACATACGGTGCTGAATGCTGGCCAGTGAAAAAAGTCCATACCACTAAAGTGCATACGACGGAGATGAAGATGCTGAGATGGGCGGGAGGTGTCACCTTGTTAGACAGGGTCAGAAATGAGTTCATCCGTGGCAGTTTTAAAGTCAGACCCATTGAGGAGAAACTCGCCTAAACCCGTCTAAGGTGGTATGGACACGTAATGAGGAGACCCGAGGATCATATGACCAGAAAGGTCCTCAGTATAAACACCGGTCCGAGGAATCCCGGTAGACCCCTTCAAACTTGGATGTCTGTCATCAACAATGACCTAAAGAAAGCCCAAATCAACGACACGACGACCCAGAACCGAAGAGTGTGGCGAAGATTGACGAGGAGAGCCGACCCCAAATGAAATGGGACGTGGCTAGGCAAAGAGAGAGAGAATAAATAAAAAATGGTATTATATTTTGTTTATCCCGATGTTGTTTACCTCATGGCAGCAGCAGTGTCGTGTGCGTATGTTAATAAGGCATGTGTCGTGGCCTTAATAACATGATTACATATTATTGCTTGTCACAGATTGATGCGGGATTAGGTTCGTCATGTACTTAAGGTGAAATTCCAAATGCGACTGCATTGCACCGATTACTGTTTTAGAGCTATTATGTATTTAAAATTTAATGCCTTTTATCGCAATTCAAAACTGGGGCTAAGTAATGTTGGTAATGTCAACACGGAACTGACTTTATTTAGGTACCTACTCGTAAATATTGATGGGAAGGTGTCGAACTATAATTATAAATGCATTTAATTACCGTCGTAATTACCATATAATTTTATAGTATTCAAACTCGATGGGTAGGTGGGTGGATGTCATTTCAATACAGTTTTGCGAAATTTGGTGTTTTTAAGTTATAAATTATGGCAAAGATAGATATAACTACGTAATAGATGTTTACAGTCTAAGGAAAAAACGTGCCTCGAAAATCAAGAAAATTTGATTCTCGTTCAGAGGGCGCCACTAGTTTTGGCCCACTGTCGTATAGATGGCGTTGACTGTTTCGTTTGTTATTTAACAATTTTAACGCATATCAGTAAAAGAACATGGGTCAAAATCATAAAAATAATTAATCCATTTAAAAAAAACATTTATCCATATTTAAATACATATTATCGTATTTTTATAAATCTTAATTTTTAGTTTTAAAGTGTGTCGACAGATGGCAGTGAATTTACTGGGGTTACAAAATTTACTATGACAGTAACGCTCTAGTTTATGGAGATGACACCTGCCACCCAACCAGTTTGAAAAATAATATAGGGAGGCAATAACCTAGTTCTCAAATTTCATCAATTCTCAATAGTCCTTAGTGTTCTTACACCCTAGCGGGTGCGTACCATCAAATGGCAAGGCATACGGGCAAGAGCAGCATTCGCTACGTGGACCACGTATTATAAGGGCCTTATATCTTAAGTAAAGTGTCAAAAGGCCCTCTACGTGTTGGCTTCGGCTCTGCGCACGCGTCCGTGTCGGCCGACAAGCACCAACACACCACCTACCACCTCGACGGCTGAGTTGGAGCCATAGCCGCCCGCCGTCGCCCCCTACTCCTCTTCAGCGCTGCCGAGTGGCACCCACCTGCTCCGGACCCTCGACCAGCCAGGGCAGTACCGGATCTCGGGTGCAAATTTAGACGGGCCTTGACCATTCTTAAATTTAGTTTTTTTTTTATAAATATTTAATTTTGTTGACGAGTTGGTAGTACTTTATTTACTTTCGCTACCAACATTGAGACTTAACTTCCTAAAACGTTACATTGGATGAGAAAACGACAACAAAATTAATAATGGCCCAAGAAATAACTCAAATAACCGTCTGCCGCAGCAGCAGCCGCCGCAGCGCCAGTCAGCCGTCAGTCAGTATTTATTGTAAATGCAATTTCATAAAAATGTCTAATGATCATGTATCATGTGTGTGTGTGTGTACCTAAATAAATGTCTATTATTTACGAACAGCATTGTTAATTGGGGATTTAAGTAACATATAAAACCACTAACGACAACTTGTAAGAATGTAAACTTAATGTTCAACTTTTGGTTCAACTAACGAATAAGTTATAGAGATATTTTTATCAGACCCGATATAATAAACTACGGTCTATCGGACATCTACGATGCCTATAATGACAGAGTTTAGCCCGTTCCGAATCAAACCGGCCAATAAGATTATATCGGTTTATTCTGACTCATAGCGTAATGATAGGTTGTAACCACCATTATTAGATATATACTTTGTATTCATTTTATTGCTCTCAAACGATTTCTCGAAAATGGTCTAATTTTTGCCGTGGAAACAAGCGATCACGTTTATGGGTTTAATGTGGCTGTAACGCCTTATTGTTTTGTGGGAATCGATTTACAACTTGTAATTTGGTAACATTTGGCGCCTGGTTGAGTTTTTTAAAAAAAGATCATCAATTTTATTTAGACAATCTGGTTTGGGTTTACACTTATTTACGCCATCTGTTGTTGAATAGCGGAGTGAATGAGTGACTTATAAAATACCTACTATTAGAGCCATCTACTGTTGAGTAGCGTAATAAAATTTAAGACAAATATTACCATAGATGGCGCTATCACAGTAGGATGTTGTAATTCATATATATTTTATTTATATTTTAGAATTTACTGATAAAATTATTGAGTTGTTTAATTGTAACAGACTATCGGATTGTTTTATTAATATACCCTTAAATAATTATATAAATTGCTCCTGTATTTTAACTGGCACGTTTTGTTCTTTGTTTTTACTTTTAAATTGACACTGAGGGTGCAAGCTGCAATCTGTCAATGTCAAACTAACGCAAAAGCAGTTTTCGCTTGTCATCATCAATAGTTTACTTTATTACAATAAATTTACAATGGCTCTCGAATCATTATGCCGTTTGGGTGACAAAATCAATTTGAGGCCCGCTGACTCGCTCGCTTCCTTCCAAAACGATGTTATTGGATACACAAGCAACTTCTTCGCCAGCGCTCAGCTCGCAGCCCCGCCGTTCTCTAACGTAAGGTTATCTTGCCGAAAATCGTGTATTTATGTTATTATTATGTACTTCACAACTAAAACTTTAATTATAATGTTTTCAGCCTGCACAGACGCTAGCTAGCTTCAACCGGAAAGATGAGACTGGACGTGAAATCAAAATCAACTTTGACCACGGCACCACCACTCTGGGTTTCCGCTACAAGGTGAGATTTTAAAACTTTCCTGTAATATTTATCTATTTTTTAGGTTTTTATCAAATCCTACAAGTTTCATGTTACCCCTATGTTCCAATTTAGCTGTCATGATGTGTAGGACAAAGAATGAAATATTTTTGCATTTTAATCCGGTCTAGTGATGGACACAAGTAGTAGTAAAATCAGCAATAAAACAATCCCGTCCCATTAAGTTTCCTCATTAGTGTTATCTAGATGAATTGACACTTTTTTGGTCAGAGTATAGCAAAAGGGGCCCCATTTTAGGACATAGAAATTTTTCATAAAAAAATTTTTTTTTCTCATTTTTGCAACTTTTTTTGATTAGAACTTTAAAGAACACATTAAAATAAGCATCTTTTATTGATTACAATTTTTTGATTAACTTGCCCGTTTAAGAACTACAGCGGTCCAAAGGGGGCGCATATGTCCCAGACGCTTTTTTCCCCAAAGAGTAATATTTCCGAGAACAAGCCCTTCTTACCCTGAGCCGACGGAGCCCCGCTACGCGGGGCTCCTATTTCTGGGCGGTTTGCCCTTCGGGCATCTGAAGCTACCTAACGAACCTAACCTACCTATCTATCGACTTAGTGTGACTATCGTGAAAACATTACTCTTTGGGGAAAAAAGC
The DNA here is from genome assembly GCF_947568885.1 of Cydia strobilella. Classification (NCBI taxonomy): domain Eukaryota; kingdom Metazoa; phylum Arthropoda; class Insecta; order Lepidoptera; family Tortricidae; genus Cydia; species Cydia strobilella. The sequence continues at coordinate 5,304,477 of NC_086061.1, read as the reverse complement.
GACTGTGACATACGCGTGTGATTAAATTAACTACTGAAAAAATTAACGCCTGGTTAAAAAGCAGAATGGAGAAAAACGTTATTTTTTTTCATCGTAAATTTTCTAAGTGTCTGGCTCCTTAGTAATCCCATGGCCGAACTCGCAACTTCAGATCGCTCTAGTTCCTAAATGATCAAGTTTATAAAAAAACTTCTCTCAATAAGAGGCTTATTTTAATGATTACTTGAAAATAAAAAAATAAAAAGGAGCAAAAATGCAAAAAAAAATTTTGCTCGTAAATTTTCTAAGTCCTAAAATCGGGCCCCTTTTGCTATACCCCAACCACTTTTTTAATAAAAAAAAACTCAAAAAATCATCAATTGTCTTTTTTACTAAGGGACAAAATATGCTTAAATATGTCTTTTGGTAAAAAATCTGGTTTGTTCTATTTGTAGCAATATTACCCTGTCGTCTGACTTTGACTTTAGACCCCAGTCGAAAGCAGTTTTATTAAAATCTAAAGAAAGCTGCTTTTCGACTGTGAATTAGTTCGGGTGGCAAAAAAAATCGTCAACTAATCTGGGGTGGCCCACATGGGTGGGGAGCGAGAGACAAGGGCAACAAATAATTGGCTGGAGATATCAGTTCTGGGTAGATGACAAGTTAATGATACATGTGATGAATACTACATATTTTAATTTGGCCATACTAAAGCCAAAAGAACAGTCTATTTTGGTTGGCAGCACATTAAAAGTATAAAACAACCTACATTTTTTTACAAACCATAGAACTCAAATTCAAAAACCGGCCAAGTGCGAGTCGGACTCGCCCACTGAGGGTTCCGTACTTTTTAGTATTTGTTATAGCGGCAACAGAAATACATCATATGTGAATATTTCAACTGTCTATTTCGGTTCATGAGATACAGCCTGGTGACAGTCAGACTGACAGTGGAGGCTTAGTAATAGGGTCCCGTTTTTACCCTTTGGGTACGGAACCCTAAAAATGTAGCCATTACTGAAGCTAACAATTTTGATACATCTTTTTAAAACTTACTGTAGAACTTTAAAAGAAGTAGGTTAGGTTGCCTTTTATTATTATTATAGCATCTTTGTTTCCATACTCTTTTCAATTATTTAGTTTCTACTTTTAGTTTTTAAATTTGGTTAAAATATGTTTTGTTTCTGTTGTTGATGAACTGATGATGTAACTGATGTATATTAATAGGGTGGAGTGCTGCTGGCCGTAGACTCCCGAGCCACCGGTGGCCAGTTCATTGGCTCTCAGACTATGAAGAAGATTGTGGAGATCAATGACTACTTGCTAGGTAAATATTTTTTTGTATTTTTGATAGCTACCATTAACGTTCTAACCGCCCAAGATGTCACTGACGCGTGCGGCTACAATAGCAACCTTTGTGCATTCGGACAAAGATCACAATGAAGCACTGCATTCATACGGTTAAGGGCATCCCACTATAATGTTGCTTACGAAATGCTTTCGCATTTTTGGCAATTACAGCTTTTGCGTGTTTATCACAAATATTTGTACCGAGTTATGGATGTTATCTATTAGGGCCATGGTACACTGCGTTTTTCATTCCACAACTCTGTTTATCCTGAAAGTAGGTCATTGTTGTTCTACGAAGTGTGCAGAAATGTATGTTTCTTCACTAGAGCATTTTACATTCCAAGTTTTTTTATAAATAGCAATTAAACTTGGTTTTAAATGGATTTGTTGTACAATTTCAATTCTGATATTTAACTCGCCATTCCATAAATAACAATACTTTTAACTAAATTCTATTACTTCCAGAAATACTAGAAAGGGTGAAAGGTTAGGTAGGATGTGAGGGCGCCAATAATCCGAGACTGAAATGAGTGCCTTTTACCCCTTGGTTAACAATCTACTATTATGTCAGGTACCCTGGCCGGAGGCGCCGCCGACTGCGTGTACTGGGACCGAGTGCTCGCCAAGCAATGCCGTCTGTACGAGCTGCGCAACCGAGAGCGAATCTCCGTGGCCGCCGCCAGCAAACTCATGGCCAACATGGTGTACAACTATAAAGGCATGGGGCTCAGCATGGGCATGATGCTGGCCGGATACGACAAGAGGGTAAGTCTCACTGAACACTCCATCGCAGCAAACTTTTTTTTTTACATGGTTATCAGAGTCGGCCGGACGAAATCCGTCCCCCGGCCCTATTTCTCTTTACCCTAAAGAAGTTTACAGACTGCACCTTCTTGGAGGTACTATTTAATACTATTTACGATACAAGTGCGGAAAGTAGGAAATTCGCAACGAGTGGTGATAAATTAAAACACGACCGAATGTAGTGTTTTAAATCGGCACTAGTTGCTAATTACCTATTCGCACGTGTATCGTACAACGTTTTACAGTAAATATGGCCCTTTAAATTTTCGACATAGGCGCGGAAAGTGCTTATTCCCGCACTAGTACGGGAAAGTAGCACCATATGTACTACAAAAAGCAGCAGACCCTATTTTGAGGAACACGGGATACTGCCATTGCCGTGCCAGTATATCCTATCATTAGCCATATATGCGTGGAAATATAAATATTTATTTAAGGAACCAAATAGTGTCCGGAGAAAATATCAGCTTGTTATCCCCCCTTCCAAAACAAAAATGCTATCCAATAGCCCACAATATACAGCAATCCGGATATACAATAAACTGCCAAACAAAATCAAGTCGCACAATAATTATAAATTATTTTATAAGGCAATCAAGGAATTTTTGTTACACAAATGCTATTATTCTTTAAATGATTTCTTAAATGATAATTTGGAATAAATTGAATTTCATAATAATAATGTAAAAATTTGTAATTGTAAAAATATTAATATTGGGATAATTTTATGATAAATTATAATTTAATATAATTTAAGCTGGTGAATAATGTATAGCTGTTAAAATATAATTTAGACTAAGTATTATTTAAGTAACTATGTTGCTATGCCCTAACGGGTGCATGTTGTAACCTAAGATATAAATAAGACCTAATGTAAACACATGTATGCAATAAATGATATGACTATGACTATGACTAAAATCAGATTATGTTTAAAATGGCCGCCGTCTTGAATTTCCAAATTTTTTTTTTTCAATCGTTTACATACATACAAAGTAGCAATTCTATTATGGCTCTAAGGCTATCGTCTTCTGCAAGATGCTTGCTAAACCTCTAACTTTTTATATTTCCACAGGGCCCCCAACTGTACTATGTAGACAGCGAAGGCACCCGCACCACAGGCAAGGTGTTCTCCGTGGGCTCAGGGTCCGTCTACGCGTTCGGTGTGCTGGACTCGGGGTACCATTGGGACCTCAGTGACGTGGAGGCGCAAGGTATTTCCACAGGACCCAGATTATATGTGCCTTTCCTTCAGAGAAGGGTCCTTACGCACATAGAGCATTAGGACCCTTTTCTTATCATACTCATAAATCATCGGCTAAGCTCGTTGCCCGTAGCTCGCGATAACATACGTTTTATAGCAAGTTTTTTCTTCTATTTAGGGATCAGTTTTATCACGTTCCCTGTCCGGGTGCCCCCAATTTGTGACTTTGTCATATCATTTGGTATGGGTACAGTAAACGTGTTAACCTTTGAAATAAAAAATAATATTTCCTCAGAGCTCGGTCGGCGTTCGATCTACCACGCGACGCACCGCGACGCGTACTCGGGCGGCATCATCCGCGTGTACCACATGAACCAGGACGGCTGGGTCAACATCTCCAACGAGGACTGCTCCGAGCTTCACTACAAGTATCAGGCCGAGAAGGGGCTTAAGGAATAATAAATTGTGCTTTTTAATTATATTGTTAGTTTTATTCAGTCCCCCAATACAGTTTAAAAGGCGGGTCCGCAAAGAGTGACGCGGACGGGACGGCGGAGACGTAGTGCCTCGCGCGAGGCACGTTTCCATCACAGGCCGAGTTCGTTTCGAGGCGGCTCGTTCTGTATGGACGCCTATTAGACATGCCAATGCAATCCAAGAAGCAAACCAGGCTACAGTCTATACAGGGCTAAAAAATAAGTGCATTCTAGTTGCCAGGGAGGTTTTGTAATTATACTGAGCAACTTTTATTATGGGACCAGCCACGAAATCGCGAAAAAAAAATTACCCTCCCATAGAAAATGGACCAGCCAAAATGTATGAAACAGCCAAATTTTTTTTCGCGATTTCGGGGTTGGTCCCATAATAAAAGTTGCTCAGTATAATCATCCACAAACCTCCCTGTCAACGGGAATGCACTTATTTTTTTGCCACGTTGTATAATCAAGGTTTATTTTATCTCATTTAATTTATCAAGTGGATTCTGTTTTATCAGAAATAAGGTAAGCGATCTTGACGTGTCCTTTTATTAAAAATCACTTGAAAAATAAGTCCCAGCAAAATATGTTACAATGGGGTTGGCCGGTCGAAGTGTTTAGCAGATGGCGCCAGCATAGCTTGCCCTGTCAATCCCAAGAATTGTCAAATTTTTGTTTTTTTTAATGCTCTGGATGCCAGCCCTTTGAGCCAAATCTCATAGAAAAAGGGGCAAGCTATGATGGCGCCATCTCTGCAAAGCTTTGACAGTTGCCAACTCAAAGAGTAGTATAATTGTGCCAACTCCATTATAAATCATATACGACCTTATACATTGTTTTGCGTTCATAATGAATATAAACCAATTTTTGAAGCGTTTTTCAATAAAAAGACACGTCAAGATTGTTTACCTTTTTTCTATTGCGAAATAAAGCGAACTATAGACGGACCTGTGTCCGTCTTAGTAATAGGGTCCCGTTTTTACCCTTTGGATACGGAACCCTAAAAAGGAGCAAGGTACAACAAAACCAAAAGTACTTAGAATAAGTATTTATTTAGACCATTTTCCTCAAGAGTTCATTGATCTTGTCCTCCCGGTTGCCGAAGTCGCCGCCGTCCACGTAATGGATGGTCTTCTTGCGCCAGCCGCCCGTCGGGTTGTTCAGCTTGAAGGGCCACAGGAAGTTGCTGGCGTACTGTGGAACACAAACTAATTTAGTACAGGATAAAAAAATATTACTAGGTTCTACATTAAAGCTCTCCAAACGGACTCTACGTGTTGGATCTATATCCCCAATTTATAGGCCCGTGAAATCCAAAATGGAGAAACAAAACGATAATACTAGTCTCCTACCATAGCCCAACATCCAGTCCATCCAACTTGCAAATCAATAACCTTAGTTCCCATTGCAGCAGAAAAGTGCTGCACTGAATAGTCTTTGCACCTGTCGGGGACCATCTCCGGATGTTGCATATTATGCGCTCTGGGATGGTATCCGCAACGTGTATCCCTTGCTTTTAGATTAAATTGTCTTAAAGGGCCTCTGCGCTGTTGGCTTCGGCCCCACGCACGCCTCCCAAAGGTCCCGAGATATGGAAGACATACAAATAATCATAATAAACATCGTGAGGAACCCGGACCCCGAAAAGGCCTAGTTTACCCTCTGGGTTGGAAGTTCAGATGGCAGTCGCTATCGTTAAAACTAGTACCTGCGCCAATTCTTGGGATTAGCTGCAAAGCGGACCCTAGGCTCCCATGAGCCGTGGCAAAATGCCGGGACAATGCGAGGAAGATGAAGATGAGCAGTCCAGTGCGAAGGACCTCAGTTTTTTCTATGTTTCAACTCAATGTTCAAAATTATGAATGTTCGAACGCTAGGAAAGTAGACTCCGCATGTGGCGGGGCTCCATAGGGGCGCTCGGGTGCTCTGCGCTCCAAAATGCCAAGCTACATACTGATGTAGGCGGCTCGAGCGGAGCGCATACTCTAAGGAAAGGGGACGACCGTATTCTCCATACAAACGTTCCCCAAATTTCCTCTTTGAATTTTTTCGATTTATTATTTCATTGTAAGAATTAGGAGCGAAAAAATTGAAAATGCTCCTAACTTTAATGATAATTAAAAATTCGGAAGAAAAAACAACCGAAGGGGTATAGTAAATATTTTCAATGATATTGATACCTAGAGAGGAAAATAAGGACTATGTTTGTATGGAAAGGCGATTTCGCCCAGTCGTCCATTTCCGTTTTAGGGCCACCCCACACTAGCGTCTCCCGAGTGTCGTCGTCTAGTTAACTCTATGGCTGCTGCTCGACGCAACGTTGGCGCAACTGCGCAGCGACGCCATTTTCCACAGCACGTTCAAAAGTCGCTAGCGTGGGGTGGTGGCCCTTGAGGAAGAAACTGGCGACCAATGGCTTCAGTGGTCGGTTACCTTGAACTTGTCACCGACGGTGAAGATCTCGTGGATGAGGTCCTCTACGCAGATGATGTTGTTGTTTTTGCCGAGCTTGTCCTCGATGATCTTGTTGCTGGTGATGGGCACGCGCTGGCCGTTGATCTTGGCGAACCCGCGCTTGTAGATCAGCTGATGACAACATTTTATAGTGAGAATGAGTAAGAGTACCTTGACAGTATTTAAAAAGTATTGTCAGATATGGACTATTTTAACCTCGCTAGGTCCACATAGACCGAGCTACCTCGCGAGGAGAATGCCGCGCGAAGCAGCTCGGTCGGTGGAGACGTGCCTCGCTCGAGGCAATGCGTTTACTCGGCCCGAGGCACGCCTACACAAACCGAGCTGCTGCGCGGGAATTTCCTCCAGCTCGTTTTGTGCGGACATTTAAATTTGTTTTTTGTTTGATTCATTTACGCTTTATTCTTATTAATTTGAATATGAGAATAGATTATTAGGAAGCTCAACCAATTGAAGATAATTTTACCTCTCGGACACTCTTGAGGTTGGGGTATCCCCAGGTGATGTAGGGCTCGGCGATGCGCATCATGTTGACGGTGGCCTTGTTGAGGCGCACGAACACGCCGTTGTTGATCTGCCTCAGTCTGAACAGCTGCAGGACTTTGCGGACCTGTGTACAGTTCAAAAATTGGTTGCTTACATTCCATGTCATGTTAAACTCCATAGACATAGATTAAATTGCCAATCCAAAGATGGCACGGATACAAGGGGACAACCAATTTTAGATGGAGAACAGCTTACAGACAAGTTACTGTCAAAAATATTTTTTTGATACATGCTTTTATTGCCGACTACTTTGTCTCCTATGCATGTCTATCAAAAGATACTTCTCGAGATCTTTCTAATGAGCCTAAACTCAATGTGCTTATGTTTTTCTATCGTAGAGTTCCTTTGGCCACGATCAGCTCAATTTAACTTGAAGCACATATATGCGGTGAAGCTAAATAAATGTGTGTAATAATAACAAACGAATTAGCGATCTATTGCTTGATATGAATTGTCGGTCACAGTTGAATCAATCTAGCTAGGTCAACTGATATCCTTATAATTCAATTCAATGGTCGAAACTCGTCAACCTGTTGAAAAATTGTATCGTCTGGACGAGATATTACAGACTGAAGAAACCATTCTTACAAATAATGAGTTATTCCAATTCCAATTAGTAACATGCTTTATTATATTGATCAACAATCTTCATAACATATTTCTGATAAGTAAAATAACAGTTAAATAAGAATAGAAAATGTTTGAGTGCTAGGAAAGTTGTCACCGCATGTTGCAGGACACCATAGGGGCACTCGAATCACTCTGCGCTGCCAATGTGCCACCTCCACACAGAATGGAGGAGGCTCGTGCGGAGCGCATTTTGAAAAGCTATGACTATATATTATATAAGATAAAAATATGACAGAACAAAATGAAACTTTGACTGGCCAAAGGAGAAGACGAGTAACAACTAACCATTGATGATAATGAATTAATGATGCTCTCAAAGACACATTCTTTTCTATGGAATTTAACCAATCTTGTCATTTTGACCAAAAGCAGGATGAATGGGACATTGGGACATTAAACTGTAATTTTAGCATCTGGGATAGCATTATGGTGTTTTTTTTTTTTGATGAGTCAAAAGTAGAGTTCATTTACGTCAATACTGGAGCGAATTTGAAAGTTGGGAGTAAAGATACTGTACTGACCTTGGGGGAAACCTGGTTGATACCGCGGATACGGATGACGAAGGCGAGCTTGGCTTCGCCGGGCACGTAGTAGTTGCCGCGGTTGCGCGCCTGGAACACGAACAGTTTATCATCTACTTCCCGATACGAATAAATATATAGATTATAGACAGAAATAAGATGCGTAAAGTAGTGATAGGGATGGTGACAAATGTTGGATGTAATAGAAAATGAAAAATAAATCACAATAAATTAAATATTATGAGCAATTCTTGTATATTTATATATTTCGGAAATCTTGGAAACGGCTCTAACGATTTCGATGAAATTTGCTATATGGGGGTTTTCGGGGGCGAAAAATCAATCAATCTAGGTTTAATCTTTGGGTAAACGTTTTGCTCCGTCTCCCAAATATTATGGAATAAAGGCTTATTTAATTTTAGTATAAACTATGTACGAGCGCTAGGAAAGTTGACACCGCATGGCGCGGGGCACCATAGGGGCGCTCAAATCACTGTGTGCTCCAAAATGCCAAACTACACACAAGTGCAGCCGGCTCGTGCGGAGCAAAATTGTAAAAGGTCAAAACAAAAAAAAATCTTACAATAAAATTTGAACTTGCTTTTAAAATGAAGTCATTTGTTTTAATTACAAATTTTTGAGGATGAATTATTATAAATTAGTTATACTATACAAAATAATTCCATTTTACCAAGCATTAGTAAAGGTCTCCATTTCGGCTTTGGCAAAATATGCTTTTATGTTCAGATTTTCTCTGCATTTTGCATTTCTTAACCAATTCTCATGAAATTTTGTGAAGTTTGATAGATCGGTTTTTTATAAAATGTTCAAAACGGCAGCCCTAAAGCCAACCAACCAGCAACAGCTTCTATTTAGACAAAGTTGTGGGCACAGGTGAGTATTTTTTTAAATATTATACATACCTGTCTGACTAGCCTGATCTCATCACGCTCCCTGATGCGGTATTCCTTAACATACTGTTCTGCCCTTTTGAAGATCTCCTTCTTCTTCTTGATGGCTGCTGAACGCCTCTTGATCGTGACCTGCATACAAATTTGAGACTTAGGATTGTATGATTAAGGTAAGGTTTGGTATGAATATGGGTAGGAATCAGATTAGAAGATTGACAGCATCATTATCAGATGAACTATGCCTTTAAATTGTGTATCATCATGTAAACAATATTATTCAATACATCTGTAATATCAAATCAAAAGAACTAATATGTTCTTCTTTAAACTACACAAACACAGTAAGTAATCAAAATAAATCCACAACACACATACTAATGTGTGTACACTTGTAAAAAAATTGTCTAAACAAGAATGACCTATAGTCCGCCGAAATGATATAGGTTAACCTTTCGTATGTGCATGTCAAAAAATTGCCATATAAATAGCAATTGTGACAACTTCATGTTTAAATTGAATATTCAACTGGACATATGGAGCAGATCTGCTCCTAAGCAAACGAAAGGTTAAATTACAATATGTGTTATTTGTATGTACCTGTACGCGTCTAGCGCGTTGAGCATCCCTCCTCTTGCGGTGCTTTAGCACAGACTCAGGGACGGCAGGCAGCTTCTTGCTGTCTTCCTTGCCCTTCACGGGCTTCTTCTCGGCCACAGCCTTCTTCTGTGTCGTGGCAACCATCGTGCTGAAAACATTATGGGACTTGTGAGATTTAATGGGATGATGTGTTTATAGAATGAAAACTGTTGACAAAAATACTGATAAGTACTAGGCTAGACGTGGCTGCCAGACACAGTAACGTTTGAAACGGCTAATAGAAAATAATCGTAGCAGTTTAAAATTTAGTTTGGAGTCATTTAGAAGCATGGAACTGAGGGTGTTTTTATAGTAAAATCGATGAAACATCCTTAATAAATTTGACTTTCAGAATCTAAACAAGAACTGTGTTAACATTTTACGATAGTTTTCGTAATATTTCTGCAATGATAGTTCGATAAAGTATTATCGTGCTATTGGCGTGACAACATTGTTTTTAGGTTAGGTTAAATTATGTGGTGCATTTCATGATAGCATCCAAGGTATGCAATTAAATATTACTAGAATATAAAATATCACAGGCAGCTGATAAAAGTAAGAAAGGCATAAATTTCAAAAACAAAAATCTTAAAAAATAAGTTTTTCAGAGGCGGCATGTCATCCATCCGCATAATCCGACGAAGTTTTAGGGCACTTTTCAACGATTACACATTATTTATTGCATAAACAGGCACTGGTGATTACATTCTAACGGTTATAGGATTATAATTTACTCGATTAATTACAAAATTAATAAATATTTAACAACCTGCGAAGTAAAACTCCACGCGGCACGTGTGTCAAATTATCAAAAGAAAGACAGATCAGAAATCATAGACAAGATAGATTTCCTGCGTCGGCCATTTTGAAACTATTGTTTTGTATGGCAATATTATAAAGAAGTTAGTGCTGCGAACGCGAGTGTGGAGTCGATTTCGCTGATTAGCGAACTAGACTCCACACTCGCGTTCGCGGCTTGGCGCCGCGATTCGCACACGAGTGTGGAGGGCCCTTTAAAATAAATAGATAAACCTTTAATTAAAAAATAAAACAAAACCAAAATACCTAACTTAATTTCATTTCTTTTTAAAAGAAGGGGAACCGCCATCTAAAACCTGACCCACTGAAAAGCACAAACTAATTTTTATATACTGGGGTAGCGACATCTGGTGTGAAGTAGGGGTACTGATAATTCCACTACTCGGCGGTAGATGTCGACTACGAAATAACTCGTTTTGGGTAATAAAACTAATGTATAAGTTACCACCGTTACCACTTTCTTTACTTATTTCTCTATGGCGCCATTTAGTTCGCGCGTAAGTGTTTTATTTGTAAATATAGGTAGAATTACATTGGTGGTCAATTTACATATGTACAGTTTCACTATATTTTACCAATTGGCGTACAAAAACATTGAACTTAACTTGTGAATAAATCTACACATAAAAAAAACTAGAGTATCGGTTTTTTTGGTTTTTATTTGAACTTAGACCTAGGGATTAGCTCGAAGACTTGAGGTAGTCTTTGAGTACGTCAAGCGCTGGCGTCTCCTCACCGAAGTCCTGCAATCAAATAAAAAAGTTTGAGCAAACAAGTTTTTCAACATACCATTGGATGAGACGAAGAAAGAGATACTAATTGATCATGAATCAGACAAGATCTTTTTAACTTTGGTGTAGGTTGAGCTCACATTTTTGCAAGTGGCAACATAACCATACGCTGTTAAGCCTTGGTCTCCGGTTTACGTTGAATGCTCCAAACGTCACATTGTCAGAAAATTACTTTCTACGCAGCATAAGGCGTGACACAGAGACCAAAACCTAGCAGCCCCAATTTCATACTTATTACAAGAAACCATACAGGAAATGTTGCTGTATTCTCGTACGGCATCAACGGCATACGGCGTTCCTTCATTGGGCGTTTTTATGTCATAAAAGGCTTGTACGAGCGACTGGAAAGTACGCAATGCAAAAGCAAGCCACTATAGTGATCGCTCGCTTGATTTCGCGCTAAGAATCGGCACTAAAGACGAGCTGACGTCAATAGCGCTCGCGCTTAGCGCATTTTCGTCTTATACACTATCAAGTGTACACAACTGTACTCTTCTGTAGCCTAATTTAGGGTCGGTTGCACCACACAGCCTGTCACCGTTAAAGGAATTTTCATAGTCCTCTGCTGAGTGATGTTGATCAGTCTGACAAGTGTGGTTGGTGCAATTGGCCCTTAGTCTCAGGTGGCGTTTTCGATTTAATTTTTTTTTTTCAAAGGATAAGGATATTTATACCTTTATAGAAAATACTGCCAAAATAAAGTTTTGAGCTAACCACATTATTTATGATTTTTGTTAAAACGAACCGAAAAATCCAGCATGGACATCATACATTTGTTACTAAGTGTTTTATACCAATTGTACTTCATTTGCGATAATAATTGCTAGAAGCAGAAAAAGCCGCCCCCCCGTGAGGAATTTGCTGCGTGAAGCAGGCTCGAACTGTGTAGACGTGACTCGCGCGTCCCATAGAATCGCATGAGTCAATTCTACAACTCCAGACTGACTTTCTACGCGCACATATATTTTTGTGAAGCGACTCGTTCTATATGGATCTGCCTAATGGCGTTCGACCCGGGCGGCTAAAACGCTTGAAGATTCGCTCGCTCACCTTGATGACGACGCACGAGCAGCCGACGATCTTCCTGGCCTTGCCGTCCTTGTCGATCTTGCACAGACCCGCCCACTCTCCCAGCTTCTTGTTGTTGTCCACCTACAACACCAAAACGTGTATTTGTTAAGTGTTAAGTAATTGTTTTTAATAAAATTGCAAAATCGTTTAGCATTTTATAGACCAGCCAGACCAAAGCGTCACTCCAGTTCCCTGAGTGTAGATATGCGAGCCGCGCCGGCTAGCCGCCGCCATGAAGAGGTGGCGCGCCGCCGCCGCCGCCGGCCTTTTCGAAATTCGCGCCGCGACAGCATTATCAAACTCACCCGCGATTGGCCAGCGCAAAATTTTTTTAAAGCCGTACGGTACCGTTTACCAGATTTAGAAAAAGAAGCCGATTCCCAAGTGCAATACTTTCGTTTACTTGAAAAGCCAGCGCGCACTTTCGAAGATGATAAAAATGACCCTATTTCTGATGAAGAAAAGGAACAGGATTTATTTACCCAAAACGATGGACAGCATCGGGTTGGCGGGTTGGATAATCCAATCCAATTAAACTTGGATCACGTTCCAAGTATTAAATTAGCAACACCAACACGTTGGCATAGCGTACTTGAAATGCTCAAGAGCATGATCCACTGCTGCAATCGCAGAAAGCTTGCACCTTGAATGTGGCATTGGTTTTCAAGTCCGAAATAAAGGATGTGTTGAATTCTATCCCAGAAGACGAAACCTTTATCATAATGCTGTCCTTGAAAAGCAATATGATGAAGCAAGTTGACAAGAGGTTCCCTACAACAAAAGCAACCATAGCAACAGCTCTGCTAGACTACGGGTTCATGGGACTGACGGAGATAGACGTGTATCTTGAAAAGCATAATATGACTCGTGCATCATTTCTGGCTGGGTATTTTAAGGATATTGTGGAAACCAGTGACAGCGAGACTACTCAAGCAGTAGTTCCTAGCACTAGTACTGTCCCTGTCCGTAAAACAAAGGACACAAGCTCTTCTCAGCTGTTGTTAAAGTTAGCCAAGAAGCATTGCTCTTACAACAGTATTGGCTTTCAAAACGAAGATGCTATTGATTAAGAAACTCGGAAATATCTAGCAGCTGACGGTCCCACTGAACTTGATGATGTCGACCTGCTATCTTTTTGAAAATAAAAAAGAACAACCTCTTTTCCGTTGCTGTCAACTTTGGCTAGAGCGATGCTTTGTGTCCCTGCCACAAGCTCACCGAGAGATCGGGTATTTTCTGTTGCGGGACTAGTGCTCACGGCAAAAAGATCACGCCTGATGCCCCAGCGTGTCAATAAAATTATATTTATCCACGATAATTATCGTGTGTGCAAAGACTGCTGCAGTGTGTGCAGACGCAGACGACTAAATAATTTAAAAACGTATAATTGATTCATGTATTCTTTTATTTTTACAACAATGATCAATCGTTAAGTCATCAACATCATTCGAATATTCTTTATCATAGTCAGATTGTCTAAACTGTTAGTATGGCTTGATTTCAGCCTAAAAGTTAGATTAGGGTAGAAATCAACAACGAGCCGCCGGCTAGACGCCGCCGCCGCGAAAATTTTGCCGGCGCGCCGCCGCCGACTGTTTCGCACCCGGCTCGCATGTCTACCCGAGTGTTAAATTGCTTGCGTTGCGAAACGAAACATTTTCTGAATTATTTACTTAAAACAATGTAGAGTAGAATTCATCATTTTCTCCTTTTCTATAATCAGTCTCACAATATCATATCAACACACCTTTGAAAAGACTCCTTAAAATTAATCTTTTTCAACAAACACATCCTAACGTATTTAGAGACATTCAAAAGAATGCCATAGCGTAATAGAATAAAAAAGAATTTTACTTTTTGTTATTGAATTAGATAAGACCAAGTTCTAATCTACTGGTAAGGTGCATTTAAAAAAAAACCGGCCAAGTGCGAGTCGGAGTCGCGGTCCAAGGGTTCCGACATTACACAATTTAAACAATGTATTTTTTATGCGAAATGTCTTTAAAAAACCCGTAGGGGTCGGATCCGAAACTAAGTAATTGAGTGATTGACTGCACTTTTCTAATAGGTTTTCCGGTGATCTATAGGTAAAGCTCTATTTTGTGTATTTTTTTCAAATTTTTTGAGCTAGTAGTTTCGGAGATAAAGGGGGGGGGGGGGGGGAATGGTAATATTTTGCCTATTTTCTTGAATAACTTCTAAACTATTTATCTTAAAATTATAAAAAAATATACTTGAGATTCTTACAATGAGCTCTTTCATTTGATATGTAACACGATATAGTTTGACAATTTTTTTTTTTTTCTCATTTACCCCCCAAAAGTGGCCCCGGTGTTTTAAATTAATTTGTTTGTCCATCTTTGGGTCACAAACTTACATATGTGTACCAAATTTCAACTTAATTGGTCCAGTAGTTTCGGAGAAAATAGACTGTGACAGACGGACGGACAGACAGACAGACAGACAGACAGATGCGCGAGTGATCCTATAAGGGTTCCGTTTTTTCCTTTTGAGGTACGGAACCCTAAAAATGATGAAATACTACGCGCATGTTTGAGTGCTAGGAAAGTTGACACCGCATATGCGGGGCACCATAGGGGCACTCAGTTTGCTCTGCGCTCCAAAAAGCCGAACCCTGCAAGTGACAGGGCTGACTCGTGCGGAGCGCATATATTACTTATGATTCTAAGTTCCAACACATTATGATATATTTTATGGGAAATGTGCAAGTTCCTAAGATTTTCAATCTACAAAATAAGATATGACCTGATAGTAGTATAGTTTTCTTTATATTAATTTTATTACCTCTTGAAGAAAAACGCCAAATATTTGATTTAATTTAATCAGTGCAAGATGCATACCCACAAAATTTTATAATACTCTGGCTAGTTATTATAAATCACGGAGTAATAATAAATAATAGATAGAGATAGTAATAAATTGCTGGTACCTAGGTTTACGAATTACTTTGGCCAAAGATGTAGAAAATATTTAATCCCTATGATCTGTAACGAGTTGCCGTCGGATTTAAAGACCACAAGGATGACAAAACAAACATTTAAAAAGAAATTAAGTTACTTTTTATTAAATAAAATAAAGGGTCAAATACATTACAATACATAACCCTTATAATACATTACATTTGTAAACTGTACGCTCAGATTGGAAAGTTAACCCCTTACTTCATGTCAAAAATAAAATAAGTATTTGGTTAAAAGTAAACTTTAATAGCTAAAAACATAACAACCATATAAGGCTGCGCATGCAGTAAAGGGTTAAGTAGGTAAGTTTAGGTTTAAGATAAAGTTAAGTTGCATATCAACTGCTAACACAAACGCAAAGGAGCCTCGTCTGCCAACAAACCACTGTGTGGTTTGGCAGAAGAAAATATGTATTTAGTTGTAAGTAAGATCTTTGAATAAACGTTTATTTATTTATTTATTTTTTTTATAAAGACAATTGTTCTAGAGAATATAGAGTATGAATTAAAAAATGAAGAAAAAAGTTCTAGCTCTGAGGATTTTCAAACTAATTATACAGGATGTCCCAGAAGTACCAAGTCACAGTGACACAGGAGGTAGGTCAACTTAAGAGAAACCTAACCAGCCTAACATGACCCCAGTAAAAGTTGCACGGTTTTCGAGTTATTACCGAAAAAAAATTGAGAATTTTTCCATTTGTTTAAACATCTTTAGTACAGCATTGATAACTCGAAAACCATGCAACTTTTACTGGGGTCATGTTCGGCTGGGCGGCATGCCTAACTGCATTACTCCACGTAAAAAAAAATGTTCTGGGACACCTGTATATGAATATATACAGTCAATAGAGGGTTGTTTCGTTTTTAAATTTGCAAAACCTTTCAGATACTTCCCGCCTTCCAGGGACCACCAGTTGTCCCACAAAGTGCTAAGACCCACTGATCTGATAATACATAGAACATAGTTACCTTGACAAGTGGGATCTGGTGCTCATTGCACAGAGCCTGCACCAGCTTCTTGTAAGCAGCCTCGTCACAGTTCTCGGCCAGCACGCATAGGACAGCTTGCCTCCTGTCAATAGATAATGATAATTCATTTATTAGTTTGGCCTGAAAATTTTTTTCCCAATTTTGACTAGTCCCTACATGATTCACAATCATGGATAGTTTGGTTCTGTGTCAAACAACCCACGCATTCCCTAGAGATTGCACACGATGGTCCAGTCGATACCTCACTAATCAATAATAGTTCGTATAGTCCATTGGAGCATAGCCTGAAGAGGTCCAGATGGTAAAAGAAAACAAAGACAGCCATCGGCACGCTGGGCTGACGACATAGTTAAGGGGGTGGGGGCCAACTGGGTATGGGAGGCCCAAAATCAAGAGAGGTGGAAGATTCTGGAAGAGGCCTATACCTCATAAGAGGGTTCTGGTGAGATTTTTTCATATCCCAGAGACTAAAGTATTGCAAATAAGTTTATATTCATATTTACCCAGAAATAAAAGTCAAGTATTTTTTTTTTGTAAACTGTAGCACAATTGGGAGGCCACAACCTTGCAGGACACAAGAACTGTGGTACTATGTATGTGCGTTAATGTTGGCAACGGAATGGACCAGTAACCACTGATGTAGTCACTGATATTTCCACACAGTGTGAAACTAAAACAGCACCACACTGAGTGAATGTTTAGGAGGCTTCCAATGCCATGAATTTCTTCAATCTATTTTTTATCTATCAGCTAATTTCTTTTGTTTTACAAATATTTATATGGATACTTTTTCACATTGCATCCTTTTATTGCACATACTTCTTCACATTGCATCCATATTCTTGCACCTAAAGCTTTGGTTTCCTAGGAAAGCGGTGTCATCATTGTGCGACCAAAATATACCATTGTATGAATGGATCCACAAGTTAACATATAATGTAAATGAAATTAAATACTATTCAAAAATACCATATTGTCCACCCAAAAAAGTAATAAAGAAAGACAAAAGGGCACAGGTAAACCTCCGGCTTTCCACTAATACAATATCAGCAAAGAATCAATATATTCAATTCTAAACTAAACAATGTTATATTCTGTCATTTTTAGATCCCTGAGAGTAGAGGGGTTAACTATAAGTAAGGCTCGGAACCGGTTATTTTGAAAAACCCAAAATAGCCGAATAATTTTAATTATTTTATGCTATTTACGTAGGACTGAATCGTATATTTAGGTAACAACTTCGTATTATTCAATTGTCCCATTAAAAATGAAATAATAAACCAAAGAACGAAAAAGAACATAATAATACCGGTATTTTTGTATAAAAAACCGGTTCCGAGCCTTGACTATAAGTACCATAACTCAATGTCACTTACTTGTCAAGGGCCTTAGCAGCCTCATGGAGGCCGTGGACGAGGCCTCCGTGGATGAGGGCAGTCTTCAGCACCTCCTGAAGGGCGGTGTTCACGTCCATGGCGCCGCCGCTCAGGACGGGGTTATTGGGTACCTCACTGGAATATAGTTGTTGTTATAGGTTGATAATGTAATCGTTTTCAATCACTAGGTAGGAAAGGGGAAAAGGAAGAATTAGGTAGCTTTAGCCTTAAAACATTACAGAAAGTAATTGAGAAATGATATTAGTATAGGGTTTTTTTTTACTATGAAAGGATTAGCCTACTCCTGAAAGTAGTTTTAATGAATCTAAGTACATAAACAAAAATGTAGTTATAGGATTAAGCAATGAAATTCTGAGTGATACATGCAATCAGATGAAACTTTTGAAACATGAAACGGCGTTGAGCATTAAGGTTATCCTAAAAATTTTAGGTTATGTTGATGTACTGTTTATTAAAGAAATATGTCGAATTATGCCCGAAATTTTAAAGCTGAAGATGGATAAAGGGTTTTTATTCCCTTGAAAGGGTATAATTAATGGAAAGAAAGTAAATAAAAGTCAAAACAATGGGTACTTACACTTCAACATCAGCCATGGTTTATGACGATTAAACGACCTGAAATATGAAACGTATTGGATAGAATAGCGTTGTAACATTTCTAGATTATATTCACACTCACTTTAAATCAAATGATCACAATAATAATCCTCGATATGAAAAATAGCACAGCGAAACGTTTGACACTTTACCTTTCGTACCGGAAAAGACTTCAAAAGACGCCCTCTGGCGTTGACAAACCGAAACTAATTTGACGTTTCTGACGTTTATTATACACACTAACGCCTAAGGCCAGGATTACACTTGTAAGTTTTACTTACGTAAGTAGGGACTGGTAGGGACACAGCTGTACTACAGAATGAGATATGAATATCGTTCAACAAATCATCATCAGCATCATTCGTTGCTCATTCTAGCAAATAGCTTTGTCCCTACTTACGTAAGTAAAACTTATAAGTGTAATCCTGGCCTAAGGGTGCGGCGCATCGTGACCTTGGTGCGGTGCGGTAGTGTGTTAGCTTTAAAACGTTCCATTTCTCGGCAACTATAAGTATAATCTTTCACAAAACCACGAAAGAGGTCAAATAATAGACCTATGCTACATACTTCACTCAGTTAAGTTAAAAATTGAGTCCTAAAACATCTAGTTTGCTCTGAATATTATTATGAAGTGTTGGAAACAAGAATTTTTCGAATGGAAAAGTTTCCAGTGTCGATAATTGCGTTCCGTTTCAGACTTTCATTGAGGCTGATTGCTGGCTATAATTATGACATATACATTAAGAAAAAATAATAATGTTAAATTGAAAATCAAAGAGCATATAATCACTACGTTGAAAATATAACCTCGAAATCGGGAAATGTTTATAAGATTTAACTTACTTATTTTAACGAAATAATTACTTCATGTAAACGTTTTTATTATTAAGTGTTTTGTTCTATTGCCGCCTGAGATGGGTGCTTTAGCGACAAAAGCCCTACGTCCCTTAAAATCATTCAACATTGAAAATCGAGCACATCGGGTAATATCGAAAGAAAAACCAACACCGGCCCCGAGATATGCGGCTAACCTGGAGGATCTAAAGCGGGCTATGGAGTCTGACCCTAATCTAGATGAGAAACTTGACAAAAAAGATCCAGGGCTCGACACAAGATTGAAGAATGTTTATGTAACTTCTCATGGGAAGCCAGAAGACGACGTTACTCGAGAAAAACAGAACCCGACCAGGCCATTACCCCAAGACCGTGGCCTAGTTGAAGACTTCGATTATGGCTTCAAAGAACCAGAGAGAGTTAAATATGGATGCACAACACTCAGAAACGCTGTAGAGTTCATTTCAGCGCATCAAATTGACCCTAAAGAAGTGACAGCAGCTAAAATAGCGCTCCAATACAAACTGAAGGAGGAAGATGTAGAAAATATACTTAAATATTTTAAAACTTATGAAGTTTATCTACCAGAAACAAAGAAATCAGCGGCCATGTTTGCTGGACCTGCTACCTTAAGGAAACAGTTGTATAAAGAAGATATAAAAGAAATTGAAGGAGAGGTTCAGAAGAAACCTGATAAAGAGAGCAGCTTCTTTAAATATGAGATAAAAAATGAAAACAAGGGCAGATAATTTACATAGAATAGGTAATTAATTCATTTTGTTGTTACAATTATTTTTGCAGGTCACATAAGAAAAAAAATCCACTTGTTACCACTAAGTTGGTTTGGCGCTGTTGCAGCAAATTTAAATAAATATTAAGCATATGCGGCACGCAGCTATCGTGAACGCTACTCATGCACTGTTAGTGCTTGAAAATGGGGACCTAGGCTCTCCGAAACATATCCCGTGAGTGACTCATGAGTTCAACTGTAAAATAAGCTTAATTCCACACGAGATTACCAAATTCAAGGCAAATTATCCTATTCTGTAGTTATCCAGTACTATACTTTATTCTGTGAATATATTGGGCTCTTGTATTAGAACAAAGAGTTTTAGATCCTTGTAAATGACTCATATTTATTTGTTGCTACTTGCAAAATAATTTCTATAAAATAATTTATAAAACTAATGTGATTTAGATTTAGTCAAATAATTAAAAAAAATTGTTTTCCAAAGATATTTATTTTATTATAAACTAAGACCCTTAGTTTCTAAGTTTTACTAATTATAAATATTATAATTACGTGGAAGTCTGTAACCCAGGCCAAGGGTGATACGCCACCGACATAGTATATATTTTATCATAGTCAGGGGTTAGTTCCAAATCACAAAACATTATATTGATCCCTGAAAATCACTGAATTATCTCTATCCCAAACAATTCACAACACACTTCTAAATCCATGTTTCTTTGGCATTGAATTCAAATGACCAGTAATTCTGCGACCGTCTAGCACATACGCTTTGACATGATGAAAACAGAAAACTTAGTGGGTCAAAATTCTTTTCTTTGTCTTTAGTTTTTTTTTTGTCTGTTGTAATAAATTCCCTTTGAACATATATTTCATATTTTTAGTGGAAACTGTATTATTCATTTTAATGTATACTATGCACAATAATGTGGGCTACCGTTTTTGTGCTCACCAGTTGGCGCCACTGTAGATGTAGGTCCAGAAAAACAGATTTCAAAATTCTTCTATGCTTTATTTTATAAAATCAATACGTTCTAATATACACAAAGGTATTTTAACGTCTAAATGTGGTATTTTTTCAACCTGTTTAATTTTGCATATATTTTAGTTGGCACTTTTTTTAACCACTAACATTTATTGAGCTATATCTATTGTTTACCATGATTAATCAAATATGGACAAAGATTTACCATAATTATGAATAAGGTGTGAAAATTCCCAATAAAAAAGCTTGAAACCCCCAAAACAATCTACACTAGCGCCCCTAGCGGCGAAATTAAACGCGGTAGCCCTCATTGTAAGCTGTTTGTTTCCCAAATGAAGAAAAATAAAATGTCATATAAAAAAATCGGTGAATGTATTGGCATACGTTGTGCTGTGATGCTGTGTAAATATATTTAATTAATTATTTTAATTCATTACGTGTCCATGCAATTTTAAAAGCTCTGTAGGAATATTCAATTCAATTCAAATATTTAATTCAGGCGAATGCCCATATAATTTGTTAGTAATACAATTAAATATGCTAATGTTAGTAAATACACATTAAATTACAAATAAAAATATACACATAACATTTAACTATTTACATAATGAAGACTGCCACATTCCAAGCACTACCGCTGTACATGCAACAGCATCCAGTGGTGCTGGAACGGGCAGTCTAGCCTCTCGGCCAGCACACGCAACAAACTGTTGGAGCTACCGCGCAACCGCCGCATCAGTGAGGCAGTACGCTTACGCATTATGGCGTGGAATCCATCTGTTCGAGCCTCCGCAAACATACCTGATGCACTGCAGAAGCGCGGCAGACCCAACAGTATCCTAAACCCATTATTATATTGTACTCTCAAGGTGTTGAGAGTACTCTGCGTATATCTTACCCACAGGCTGCACGTGTAGAAGCTCTGGCAGTAAGCCTTAAACAATGTTATTTTGACTTCTTTTGTACACCGTGCAAACCTGCGGGCAAGCATATTACAACGCACAGCCATGGAGCGTCTCTCCCTTTCCACGTCTATGCCATCTGAGAGGTCCGCAGTCACCCAATGGCCCAAGTATTTGAACTCTGAAACTTGTTTGAGTTCACTGCCGTACAAGTAGACGGGGGGTACTGTCAGATATGCTATCTGTGGATATATACTCTTTGACAGCTAAGTCATGGCGGCTAAGCTTGTACTTAATTATATCTTTAATAATTAATACAAACGTGTTTACTATCAAGAACTGTTTTATTTAAAATATAAAATATATAACATTGTGGTTATGTATTGTGACTGCCGCCGGCGCCGCCGCCGCCGCCGCCCCCGCCTCCGCCGCCGGCGCCGCCGCCTCCGCCTCAAGCCGGGCCCTTAAGCGGCGGCGCCTAAACCAGCCGGACACCTAATATTTCTATTATTATTATTCAGGTATCCGGCTGGTTTAGGCGCCGCCGCTTAAGGGCGCCGCCGCCTCCGCCGGCGCCGCCGCCTCCGCCGCCGGCGCTGCCGCCTCCGCCTCAAGCCGGGCCCTTAAGCGGCGGCGCCTAAACCAGCCTGACACCTAATATTTCTATTACAGGTGTCAGGCTGGTTTAGGCGCCGCCGCCGCCTCAAGCCGGGCCCTTAAGCGGCGGCGCCTAAACCAGCCTGACACCTGTAATAGAAATATTAGAAATAAGACCATACTTAGCATACAATCTATTAGAGTGTAGATTAGGCTAAGTCTGTAAATAGTTTTTGTAATATCTTTTTTGAAATAAACAGTTTAAATTTTAATTTTTTTTTTACCTGAAATCGAACATCAATCATCGGCTCGTGGCAAGATATCTCGGTACTTTCCGCACTAGCATCGAAATGTACTATTTACACCTTGGATTAACACACAGGCTACTTCTTAACCGCGGGTAACACCGCGGAGCGCAGCTAGTATATTAAAAAGAAGTAAGACAAGGGTAAAGAGAGAAAAATACATTTGTTTTACTTAATAATAAATAAATGAATTATGACCGCCCTTGGCCCGCAGGATTTTATAAGGATTGAGCGAGGAATCTCTCAGGGCGACAGTTCGAGTCCTTTGTGGGTTCTGCCTAGCTCCAAATGGCATTGCTGTATGATACGAATGTCATACTGTTTCCCCATAGCAAACGGACTAATTATAGAGCCTACAATTAGAAGGTATAATACCTGGGTACATGGGCGTAGGCACGGTGGGGCAAGGTGGGGCAGTTGCCCCACCCTGTTCTCGGAACCCAAGGTAAGAATTTTTAAGCAAAAAACGCCACATACACCTCACCAACCATTCAAAATGAAATAATTGGTTTGTGCGGGGATGTCATTAGAGATGATATCACAGTCGACGTAAAGAACGCACGCGCCTATAGTATCCTAGCAGACGAGAGCAGCGACATATCAGGGAAAGAGCAACTTTCAATTGGTATCCGATTCTTTGATGAAGAAAAGATGCTTGTTCGTGAAGAATTTTTAGGTTTTGTGGAATTGACGGCCAAAAATCTATAGCTTCTGCTATCGATAAATTTCATAACAAATATAGATCTAAGTCCAAAAAAGTGCGTAGGACAAGGGTATGACAGCTGTTCCACTATGGCAGGAAAGGATGGTGGTGTTCAGAAAACTACAAGAAAAATATACAAAGGCACAGTATTTGCACTGCTCCAGTCACAAATTGATTTAGTTGTGCACGACTTAAACCAAGTAGTAGGAATACGAAATACTGTCACCACAATAAAATAAATAATAAGATTCTTTCGAGAATCACCCCTTTGTCGAAAATGCATACCCAATATACCAATGTTCTGTGAAACCCGTTGGTCCCAGAAATATAAAAGTATTGCCATTTTCAAGGAGCACTATGTAGGTGGTCAGGGCACTTTTAATACTGTCAAAAGAGGGTAACAATGCAACCAGAAAATCTGCTTTTCAATTGCATTGTGCAGCTATACAAATACTGAGTTTATTATTAGTGTTTGCCTAATTGCAAAATATTCCGCAATGCTGCAACCGGTGGTAAATACTCTGCAGTCAAAAAGTATAAACTTGTTTCAGTGTGCAAACCATACCAAAAAAATAACTGACAACATGAAAAAACACCGTGAAAATGCCGAAGTTCAAAGCCAAAGTTTAATAGCCGAAGCAGAATCAATCGCCGACGATCTTGATATAGATTTTAGAACGCCACCGCCACGGATTGCAAATAGGCAGACACATCGTGCTAATCCTCCGGCACAGACACCTAGCGAGTTTTGGCACAGATCATTGATGATTCCTTACCTAGATTCTTTAATTATGTCTCTAGAGCAGCGTTTTTCTGAGAGCAATTCACCAGCGTATTCACTACTAACATTACACCCGCACCTAATGCTTCAAAAGCCTTATGAATAATTAAAAAAAAAATGGAATGTGCTTGTAATTATTACAACAAGTGGGTTTCTTGGTGAAGCTGAACTTTGGAATGACACGTGGAAGCAAAAAAAATTGGCACAGAGTGAACTGAAGGAAATTGATTTAGTTGCGCTAATTGAAGAGACATAGCTGTTCTTTTCCACCATAAGACAAACGCTTACTATATTAATTGCACAACCCTGCACAACATGCACTATCGAAAGGTCATTTAGTACTTAACGAAGGGTAAAAACTTGGTGTAGATCAACAATGACAGAAAACCGTCTTGTCGGCCTCTGCATGATGAGTGTGCATGGAAAGGGTTCAGGAAGCAAAAAATAAATTTTAAATAAATTTGAAATCGAAATTATAGCTAGATTTAGTATAAACTCTCGCAGGTTATAATTAAAATAAGGTGTAGTGTAGTAAATAAAAAGCCTATGGTCGGAAACCACCACTTAGTTTATTTACTTCTGCCCCACCCTTTAAAAAAGTCTGGCTACGCCCATGCCTGGGTAGGTGTCAGCCCGGTACGGCGGGCCGCGGCGGCGACCTCGCCGCGGTCCGGCCTTTCTTTGATTTGGTATGCCCTGGAAACAAAAACACAATTTAAAGGGGCCCACTGACTACCAGTCCGCCTGCAGTCTCAGATCGTATCGGGCGGCCTGCAGTCCTAGACCAATAACGTCCACACACATAAAGGTGGCCACTGACTATCAGTCCGCCGGACGATATTGGCCTGTCAGTTAGAACAAAAATTTGACAGTTCCGAACAACTGACAGGCCATATCGTCCAGCCACCGTCCGGCGGACTGATAGTCAGTGGGCACCTTTAGCGATTATTGCCTGCCGGCAATGGCCTGCTGTAACCTCTGCGACTACAGACTATCAGTTGAGAGTCGTCAGTTTTCCGCCGTACGGCCGCCCACCGGCAATCGTCTGATATAAGTTTGACAGGTCCCTACAAATTGACAGTTCGCCAGACGATATCGATTGTCAGTTAATCGCAACAGGCCACACATTAACAGTTCTATTTTAGATTTCGGACTGACGATGGACTGACGACTCTTACATTCCGGTCAGCATCAACAGATATCTGCCGGACAGTCCGTGGCCTGCAAGCCAGTTAAACACACACTATCAGATAGCCGGCCGGCGGCCTGTTGACCGTCATCTCGTGTCAGTCGAGCGCCTTCAGTTTTATGTTTTTCAACTTGTTTAATTTTTTCAGCAAAATGGACAACAAACCTAATTGTCTGCTACAGTGAAACCTGGTTAATTGGTTACCTCGATAAATGGAAAACCTCAATTTTAGTTACATGAAATTTTATTTTATTTTTTATATTATTTTCGTCTCCGTACGCATAAAATCCATAATAATATTATCAATACGAAAGTGTGTCTATGTGTCTGTCTGTCTGTCTGTCTGTTACCTCTTCACGCTTAAACCGCTGAACCGATTTTGTTGAAATTTGGTATAGGGGTAGTTGGAGTCCCGGGGAAGGGCATTGGATACTTTTTATTCCAGAACTCACCCCTTAAAGGGTGAAAGGGGGTGGAAATTTGTATGGGGAATCAATAACCGCTGTACCGATTAAGATGAAATTAGGTATGGACATAGTTGGAGTCCTAGGGAATTGGAAAGGAAAGCCTCATCGCAGTTATTTGTTATACAAGGGTGCAAAGTTGTATTTTACCCGCGAGTGTGGAATTGAAACACGAGTAAGTTCGCTCGTGGTTCAACTATAGAATCCTGAGCGTAGCGAGTGTTTCGACACACGAGAAGTAAAATACATTTGCACCCGTGTGTAACACAAAACTTTTCCCCTCACTATAGCGAGGAAAGTGCAACATCCACAGGCGTTAGATCATCTTCATCACTGGAATCACTCATTTTTGTACGATATTATAACAAAAACTGGAAATTCGGTATTTTTACGTGAGTTTTTAAGTAAAAATTTTGTTGACAATGTTGACATTTCTGACGTATGAAATGTCAATGATGCGTTTTGAAATTGCATCGACTCAACTCGTGCGTTCAGAATTATATTTAACATCATTATTAAAAAACAAACGTTTCTTATGGAACTTTAAGGTTTATGACATAAAATAATTAAATAAAGCTAAATTTGGTATTTTTTATTAGAGCTTGAGAAGCCATTTGTTTAATGATAATTAATATCGAATGAACCATTATTATGAGCGTTTTACGTTTTGTTATCTGTCAAGCTACTTAAACACGCTCCATCCAAGGTCAAATTACTTTCCCCACTAGTGGATAAAATGCGTGACTTCCGGTTCGAGCGCCATCTTGATAGTTAGCATCGTGATTAATTACTTTGTTTTTTGCTCATTAATATTGTTTAAAGTGTAATATCGATAGCTTATTATACAGTAAACTAATGTGGTAGTGTGCAGTGAATGGAGAATTAATTTTGAAGCGCGTTAACCACCATCTTGGAGTCAACGGCCGGTAGTCCACGTGCTTCTTGTAAAGTCTAGCTATCGATTTACAAGAGCTAACAAATCACCGTACACTGTCTTGTACAACCGTACAATTTTTGTCGTTTTTAAACCTCTTAATACCTTGATACTGGCGAAATAGCCCCACTGGGCTGAAGCCATAATTTGAAAAGAAGAAGAAGAAGAAGAGCCTTGTGAAGAATAGGCTTGAGTGGATCTTGGAATCTAGAGGAATCATATCTTCCTCCCAGTTTGGGTTTCGTAGAGGCATGGGTACTATGGATAGCCTGAGTATACTTACTTCTGTTATTCGTACTGCATTTTCTAGGCGTGAATACGTTGTAGGTGTATTCCTTGATGTAACGTCTGCATACGACAATGTTCAGCTATCGATACTCAGGCAGAAAATGCTACAACTGAGTCTGCCGATTCTTCAACCGATCAAGCATCTACACGGACTGGATCAAGTTCTGATACTGAAATTCTGCTCCCACAACCTTGATGCTGGCAAAATTGTCCCAATGGACAGATGCCATAAGAACCAAAAACTGAACTGAACTGGATAAAATGCGTTTTTCCCCGCTTGTTTTAAAGGATAAAAGACAACTTTCCGAGCTAGTGAGGGGAAAAATTAGTTCTAATGAAATTCCGCACCATGGCGCGTGTTTATAGTCAAATTTGAACACTTACAGTTCTAACTGCGCTACGGCGAGCGCCGGTAGTCGCGGCGGCATTTCGTCTGAAATGGGAAGAACATACAACTTTTTTAGAAATTTGTAAGGCGCCATCCTTAAAAATTAAAAAGTTAAAACATTGCAGTCTCGATTTCGGGACTGCAATGTTGCATACAAATTCCATTATTTGTCGAGTTCCAAACTTTTTAAAGTTGAAATGGTCATATCAAATGAAGGCATAGGTCCATTAAACAGCCACACAGATGATCAGTATTATTATTCTAATGTTGGTACTGCGACTATTTACCTGTCTCAAATAGGTTGGCGCATTTTCGGCAGAAAAATACACTTCGTTTTTTCTGTGAAAATATATACGTAAGAACGTAGCTTCTGTAAAATATTTCTATTATATTTGTATTTATTGCGCCATTTTTGAGAAAAGCACTATATATGACTCGGCAGGAAGGCTACTTGCTGGCTTCGGATTCAATTAAACGGACTCCCAAGGTCGTCCATTTAAAACGAATCCTCAGCCAGCAACGAATTATCAGGCACTTACCGTATCAATAAGCTGTCCTTTCACGGGATTTCTTGGCAAATCAGAACAATACAAATACACTTATCAGTTACTTACGCCTGTCAATCGGCAGTAATTAATTATTGTATTATAATTAACAGTATGAGATCATATGAGATGAGCGCTGCGGCGACCATATGATTTCGTTCATTTGTTTCTTGACGGTTTGAAAATCGATTTTTTTGCTTTTTTGTTGCATTTGACCTCTACGTAGGATGTAATCCATAAAAATGAAGACAAGAAACTCCTTCCGGTATCAAATTCGTGTTGTTTCTGTATTTACTAAATTTTAAAAAGAGAGGTGTATATATATAGAGACAGACAGACATTGGCGTCATATTATTTTCCAAAATGATGTAAACATGAATCTAGTATAACTGGATCGGTCATGAGGGGTGGGGGAAAATGACCGAACGGGATAGTCTTATCTATCTTTCAGTAGGAGTAGCAGAGAAAGCGCTGTTATTGTTTGTCCTTGTCATAGTTTCACTTTTCCACCGCTGCCACAACCGAGGTTGTGGCAAACAAATAAGTACGTGACATGTCATGTTTGTTCGTTGCTTGTTTAATTATCGTTGTTTTGTATGAAATTGTGCTTTCTCTTATGAAATATAGTGATGGTTAGCATTTTGAATGCTTGAACTTTGATAAAATACTGGTGAATTGTTCTATAATCGTAATAAATAGCCGCTCTGAGCAAAAATATGAGATCATAACCTTTCACACGTAAGTACGGTATTTTACACCTTCCTCTTAACGCAATATGTGAGAATAACATCGTAAAATTACGTTACACTCAAAGCAATGTAGAATCAAAGGATTTCAATAAAAATATCACAATTATTTACGCAAATTAACAAAACATTATTTGTAAAATTATCCGCCCAAATTACGTAGGTAGGTAGGAGTCTGAGGTCAGCCATTTTTAAACTTCTTCTTAATTTAGCTGCATAACAATCATGTTAGGGATACCAGATGAAAATATCATAATTTTATGGGTAAT
Organism: Cydia strobilella; assembly: GCF_947568885.1. Classification (NCBI taxonomy): domain Eukaryota; kingdom Metazoa; phylum Arthropoda; class Insecta; order Lepidoptera; family Tortricidae; genus Cydia; species Cydia strobilella. The sequence continues at coordinate 5,275,619 of NC_086061.1, read as the reverse complement.
TTTGACCTCGAAGTTTTTTCGTACTTCTAATTCCAAAAAATAAATAAACAAATGTTGTGAAGATTAAATGTGGTGTACATTAATTGGTGTGATTGCGATTTGTGATTTCTTTAAATTAGAAGCCATAATACATTTTATTTTACGTTTTATTTACTAAACATGTTTAGTTTTGTACCACCTGCGCGAATTATAGGAGGTATTTCATTGTTTATACGCCTAAAAAGGTCGGCCCATTGACATTTTATTTAACAATTTTTTAATACCGTCAAACAAGCTAACTTTGCCTCCAGGGTAATCGCCCCAACGTGATATCAAATATTGGGGTAATTTTTACCAATATGGTATCCCCACGTTTATGACGTCATCTATGTCTATCCCTTACGGGCGCACGCGTATAGCTGGTCTATGTAATGCTAGGTCTATGGATGTAAACCATTTTTGGCATAAAATTTTGTTGGCATATAGCGTATATTAGGGCGTTTTTAAAAACTCTAAGAACAAGTTAAACTACTTTCTATGAAAAGATTTTAATTTGAGTTTTTAGGGTTCCGTACGTAACGGGCAAAAACGGGACCCTATTACTAAGACTCCGCTGTTTGTCTGTCTGTCTGTCACCAGGCTGTATCACATGAACCGTGATAGCTCTACTAGAGACCGTTGAAATTTTCACAGATGACGTATTTTTGTTGCCGCTATAACAACAAGTACTAAAAACAGAATAAAATAAATATTTAAGCTACCATACAACATACAACAAACGTGATTTTTTTGCCGTTTTTTGCGTAATGGTACGGAACCCTTTGTGCGCGAGTCCGACTCGCACTTGGCCGGTTTTTTACATGTAGACAAGACACTACGAAATAAATGTCATATACAAAGAAAAAAATGACTAAGACCTCCAGTGGCCAGGGCCGGCTGGAAACGACCCACCGTCAGTAATAACATATACTTATCTATCACTTATGTGCCTGGAGGCCTTGGTAATATTTGTTTCGTTTATCGTTTAAAAAAATTTAATTGAATAATCATAGTTATGTACATAGTTATGTAATATATAGTTATATTATTAATGTAAGCCATGTTCAAAAGCGGAATAAACTGCACGAAATACTTTGATAAGTATATTGTAGTAAAGTAAAACAAGAATCGTAAATAATGTCCTTTATTCTTTGATTTTAAAAGCTTGTAAACAACAACTAATAAGAAAAATATTTATTTCAGAGTTGGGTCATAAGTTATAAGCAAGAAATTTTGGGATATTTATAATATTTACAGTACAAAATGTCTTTAAAAGCTTTGCAACATTTGTTTCCTAAGGAACACATTTTTTTCAACAATCATTTGACTCATCTGCTGACGTATAACAAACATAAATTAAAGCCAGATATTGATACCTCTACTCTACCGCCCCGTAAACAATAAAATAACCCACACGGTGTGGGTGTGGGTTATTTTATTGTGGTGTGGGTTGTGGGCTGTGGGCCACACCTAAATATATCATAAATAAACATTCGTGAATTCGAACAAGTGCATTGATAGCTTCTTTTATAGAGCGGAGCGTCCGGCTTGAAGTGTTCCAAGTCTTGTGTTCAAATCCCGTTCGCATTTCATACTCGTATATTAACTTTAATATATAGAAATTGGGTAATTGGCCATCTGGCCAATATCCTACTAACCCGGAGTTTAAACGGTTAAACCTCCCTGTGCCTAATTGTACTGGTAACTTTGGTTATTCCAGGTTTAACCGGTTAAACCGGAGTGAAGAGCGGAGTGAAACAATTTTTGTTTTAGATGGCAGACAATTACATCTCAAATTGCATTAGGGTATGCCCAATATAGTGTTAACAGTAGTTTACAGTGAGTTTACAAATTTAACAAAAGTTTTAAAATAAAAGAGGCTATAATATAAATAATGATTTCCTGTTGTTTACATTTGATATCATTTGTAAGAGTTTATAAATTTACAAATGACGAAGAAAGGTGAAAATTTCAGTAAGTAAGGTTGCGTGTAAGGAAATACGGTAATCCCAATCGTGTTTATGCGTTTACAAATACTACTATCATATTAGTAACAGTTTCCAAAAGATTTACGAGTTATTAAGAGTAATTAGTATTCTCAATTAGCTATTAACCATATATATGCGACTCAGTATATGTTCCTCCCTTGTTGCACAAATAATTATGACATTATTTGTAGTCATTCGATTGCGAACCGTTATTGTTATTGTTGAGATGCGCTTTTGTTTGAAGTATGATGATAATGTTGCCGCTAAGGATGTCGTGTTAAGGGTTAAGCGAGGGTCTCCGGAGGCGGCGGCGCCATGCAGTTCCCGTCGGGGTACCGCTTCTTGAAGGCCGCGATCAGCTCGGGGTCCACCAGCCTCACGCCGTCCACTTGGTTGCCTAGTGTTATCCTGCACAGACAAGTTTTTATTACGTTACTTTGTAAAATAAAAAACTTATTGTTGAAATTGGAAATTATTGAGACTGTACACATTGGACGTCGACATCTTATGGGCTAAATCATGAAGTTAAACATGACACTACGCCAATAAGTAGGTGCTGCCCTCTACATATTAGGCACACTCCCTTGGGCGCGGTATGCCAACTTTTGGCCTAAATGGTAAAGTTAAAGTTGACTTACCAGTTAGGTTGCACATTGTGTGGTCGGCCGAACAGCTCCATTTTCCTCGTACCGGGACTTAGCCTCTCTGTAACACACACAAGTAAACATTTTAATTAAAAACGATTCATTTTTTATAACACACTTTTAGTTTCACTGAGTATATTTGTATATTTATGAGTGCTTCAAATCTTGTAACTTGGTTGAAATTTAGAGTTTTTCCGTTATAAGGATGATAAAGCAATAATATGCTGACATTGAGCTGATCTGATGATGCAGGAAAGTAACCAAAGGAACTCCTCAGTGGAAAAATACAAACTAATCGAGTTTAGGCTCATTAGAAACGCATCGAGAAGTACTTGATGGAAATTCAAATGAAAATAAGTACAGTCAGAAACGCGCATGTGACACCCTTAAGTTAGCAATATCCATAGACTACGAAGACCGCTTAGCGTTGCTTGTTAGTCTCCATAGGCTACTGTGGCCAAAACAGATAAAAAAAAATTGTCCTAAAACTGAATTTAGCAAGGAGAAGGTACCAGGGCCTCATGAGTTACGAGGAGGTGTTGTTGACCGGCTTAAGACACAATGTGCTATTTGGTTGGGGTGTCAAATGTATACATTTTGTGAGCTCACCAATAATGCCGTATATCTCGTCTGGCTTGTGGCTAGTGGCTCTGACTTCGGCGACGATGACGTCACAGTCCAGCCCGCGATTCAGGTTGTCCGGATCGCCTTTCATTCCAACCTACAATAAAAAAAGGTAAATAAGTTTAAATAAAAATAAATCACTCATCTTGACGATTCGCGTTAGCCTCGGCGGTCTCGGTGCGAGCCGAGAAGCGAGAAAGAGATATCGCTTTCTCGCTCTTACTTAAGGGTGCGTCGCACAATGATCTTGGTGCGGTGCGCTGTGCGCTGGTGTGTTACGGCCTTAAATGGTCCTTATTAAGTGATCACACTCACTAGACAGTGCTCCTTGCCGTGGTTGAGCCAGTGTCCTGTGCGTCCCGTTCGTATGATCCTCTGTAGCTGGTTAGTCTTCACCCAGATCAGTTCGTCTACGCGTTCGTAGCCCCACAATTTAAGACATTCGCGACCCAGCTCCATAGCTCTGAAAAGACAGAACACTGATACAATTCTAGACCCCTTAATATGATTAATATTAGGGATAGGCCCCATAATTATGTTAACAACGGCCGCCATGTTTTAAATCTTTTTTTTCTTAAGTTATTGACACCAGGTTCATACACTATAAATACATACAAATTTGGTTTAGTTACATAATAACACGCTAGATGGCGCTGTACATTTACATGTACTAAAAATCTTGAATCACGCTCACGATGTAAAGATTTTCGATTGGTATATTATTCAGACTTATTTAAACCAAAGAGGATATAATAAGATAGAGCGGTACTGTCATAGTAAATTTTGTAACCACTGTAAATTCACTGCCATCTATCGACATACTTTAAACCTAAAATGAAGATTTATAAAAATACGTTAAAATGTATTTAAATATGGATAAATGATTTTTTTTATTTGCATTAATAATTTTTATATGATTTTGACCCATTTTCTTACACTGATATGCGTTAAAATTATAAATTACAAACGAAACCGTCAACGCCCTCTATACGAGAGCAGGCCAATACTAGTGGCGTCATCTGATCGAGAATCAAATTTTCGTGATTTTCGGGGCACGTTTTTTCCTTAGGCTGTATCCATCTATTACGGAGTTATATCTATCTTTGTTTAAACTTATGATGATGACAGTGATTGTGATGGGATATTAAATACGCTTTCGTTCTGACGAACCTGCCAGTGACCCATAAGAATATAAGCCCCTTATCTTGTAGCTGGGGCACCCCGAGGCATCGCATCTCGTCGTCAGACATGGTGCCGTAAGGCAACTCCATGTGGATGTCCCACGGTGGGTCCGCCATTATCACTGCGAATTTTCCTGCGACAAATGACATTTGTTATAGCTTCCTGCGGGGTTGGAAAATCAGATAGCAGTAGTTTTTGCAATAGTGCGGCTATTATTAAAAATAGGTTGTCATGCGGACTCAAGATCCCTTAGGAAGATGTATTACCTAAAAACGTCATGTCTAGATACCGCAAATCGCACTGTAGCCACTGTGGGGGCGTCAATGTTAAAACACCATCTGGTTTGGGCGCCACCTGCACTCCTGAAAAATAAAATAAAAATACATTGAAATAGAGAAATCCAATAAAAAACTCGTCGTAAAACTTCTCTTTTACATTAACGTGATCGTTGTAATATTAAATTAAAAATAACGACAATGCATAGATTTTTATATTACCCAATCTAATGACACATTAATTACGACACATATGTCCCAACAATAAAATAATATCAACACAATGGTGCGGGCGTCAGGGCTATGCCAAGTTTCATTATGAAAAGTCCTGTTACTTTTAGTTTGTAGTCATACCATTTGGTGAATTCTTCTGTAGCGCGTCGGTGGTTTTGGTCGCCGTAACGTTTGGGTCGCTGTTGTCAACCTCGTAATGAACATATCTGAAACCATAAACAGAAAATTGAAGTGTAAATTTACTTGCCAACTTATGTTCATAGTTGATCAAATAAGGACTTAGTGTTATCTTTTTTTAGAGCGTTTTTAGGGTTCCGTACCCAAAGGGTAAAAACGGGACCGTATTACTAACAACAAGTTCAAGAGTCAAGGAGGTAACTATTATTACGTTAGCCAGTCTTTCTCAGAGACCACGGGGAAAATGCCATCCTCTAAACTGCAGAGGAAGTAATTTTAAAACTTAATTATACGCGATTAAGTCCCGTTTTGTAGTTAATAAAGTTGTTTTTGACCAACAAGTAACTGGTAAATATAATTTTTTTCCGGGCAACTAATTGGAAAGTCTGATAAAAGCCGAAGTTTGATTCCATAAACAACGCACCAGCGTGCCAGCACGTTATAACAGCGTTTTTTAGGGTTCCGTACCCAAAGGGTAAAACGGGACCCTATTACTAAGACTCCGCTGTCCGTCTGTCTGTCTGTCACCAGGCTGTATCTCATAAACCGTTATAGCTAGATAGTTGAAATTTTCACAGATGATGTATTTCTGTTGCCGCTATAACAACAAATACTAAAAAGTACGGAACCCTCGGTGCGCGAGTCCGACTCGCACTTGGCCGGTTTTTTTTTACTGTCATCCATTAATAACATCACACGTTTAGGGGGAAGGAGGGGGTCCAGAAAACGTGACATGTTGTGACAAGGGGAATCCACAAACTTAGTGACGTCACTAACTTCATCTGTAACCAAAATTTTGATTATATTTTTTTATTCGCCGTACAGTTATAAATTATAAATAACGAGTTTTTTGATAATCGTTTCTATTTTTGTAATTTTTCTTATAATCGGATTTGTGTTATAAAATTTCTAATATTTCTTTTTCCGAAATATTTTTAATTAAAATAATAATACCTACTTAATTAGAATTGCCGACTTCGTTAAAAAACAAAATTGCCAAAGTGACGTCACACTAGGGGGGAGGGGTTTGGCTAATGTAACCAAGTGTGACAAGGAGGGGGGAGGGGTCTAAAAACCTAGAAATTGATGTGACGTAATTAATGGATGAGCCTTTGGTTTACAGTAAGGGTCAACAAATTCAAAAAGTACACGGATCAAGCTATCCTCATTGGTAATATGATTAATTAGTCATTATTTCTGATTTAATAAAATCATGTGCCAGGCATAACATTATGAAATGATACTGGGTTTAGGGTTCGTTTTTTATTCTTTTGGGTATGGATATAAGTGTTAAGGGGCAGAGAGACCATAGTCGCGTTTAAAGAACATATCTTTCTACCAATAAACGCGTCAATTATATGCCTGCAGTTAGCCATCTGGCCTACCTATTTGGCACAGTCGAAATCAACGCTACATTGTAAGACTATCTGTGGACTTACAGCTGTTAGCTGAGCTGATCATTAACCCACTTAATTTTGTGGTTTTTTTTACTGACTTGCAGCTGTCCATACGGAAGCAGGTATTGAGAAAGGAACAGTCGCGGAGAGCCTCGTCGGTGTGTTCTTGTATGATCTTCTTAAAGTGCAACTTCTTGCAGGCGCCATCTTGTTATACTCTAGCTATGTTACAACATTATGTTTGTCCTATCATGTCGATATACAATACGCATCCATCATACGCTTGCAAGCAATCTTGTTGTACCTATCTAATTAGCGCAGTCGGTAGGATCTAATATGAAACAGTGTGTTCCGTAACGGATGAACTAATTTGAGTGCGTTTGTCAATATAAATTATTGTCTGTCGAGATGGTTCTTAGGTTTTAAACCACTAAGTACACGGCGCTGATGAAATTTTTTTGGGGTTTTTTTACTTACTTGCAACTGTCCATGTGGAAGCAGGTATTTAGAAAGGAGCAGTCTCCGAGCGACTCGTCTGTGTGTGCTTGTATGATCTTCTTGAAGTGCAGTTTCTTGCAGGCGCCATCTTGTCGTTGGGAGGTGGCGCGCGCGCACTCGGCCCGGGTGCCGTGCGGGCAGAATTCCATTACTTGAGCGCCTAAATCATAAAAAATACTAAAACCGGCCAAGTGCGAGTCGGACTCGCGCAAAATTACGCAAAAAACGGCAAAAAATCAGTTTTCTTGTATAGGAGCCCCACTTAAATATTTATTTTATTCTGTTTTTAGTATTTGTTGTTATAGCGGCAACAGATATACATCATTTGTGAAAATTTCAACTGTCTAGCTATCACGGTTTGTGAGATACAGCCTGGTGACAGACGGACAGACAGACAGCGGAGTCTTAGTAATAGGGTCCCGTTTTACCCTTTGGGTACGGAACCCTAAAAAACGCTGTTATAACGTGCTGGCACGCTGGTGCGTTGTTTATGGAATCAAACTTCGGCTTTTATCAGACGTTCCAATTAGTTGCCCGGAAAAAAATTATATTTACCAGTTACTTGTTGGTCAAAAACAACTTTATTAACTACAAAACGGGACTTAATCGCGTATAATTAAGTTTTAAAATTACTTCCTCCGCAGTTTAGAGGATGGCATTTTTCCCGTGGTCTCTGAGAAAGACTGGCTAACGTAATAATAGTTACCTCCTTGACTCTTGAACTTGTCGGCCAAAGATTTCTCCTTAGCTGTAGGTTTGCTGAGTAGATCCATGATCTCCTCTCCCACTCGCTTCACGGCTTTCTCTCGGCTTGACGGCATAGCCAGTAATGACTGTAACAAACAGTTGTATAATGTCACAGAATAAGTATATAATAATACTACCGTACAGAAGGGAGACTTCCTACAAACCCGAAGTTTGACAGCGGTTCAGGGTCGAATCATGCTGTCCCTCTCTAATATATTGCTCTATCCCTTTCGGCTATTTAGGGTTGTCAAAATTCAAGTCATTACTTTATCTGTTGCCGTGCACGCAAAGGGACGTCAAGTTTTGCCAACCCTAATAATTGCTCGGAGCAATGCTGAACCGAGCGGAGCCGAGTTTTCCCGAAAGGAGGAGTGTCCCCCCACTGATAATGTGTCGCGTAGCGAGTCATTTTACAAGCTTTTATTTAACTTGCCCTGTAGTATGTAAGTTAGTTAGTCGGTCAAATCAAGCTAAATTTGACCCACTTCCCGATTTCCGATTGAGCTGCAAATTTGCCTACATTAAGTCGGGTAACAGTGCTATATTATGGTACCATCGAGTTGATTTGGTGATGGAGACAGAAGGTGGCCATAGGAACTCTGTGATAAAACAACACAACCTAATTGTGTTTGGGGTTTTTTAGAATTGTCTCAATGTGTATTCGTTGCCTGTGGTAAGAGAAGTACAGTCAGCGACAAAAGCTTGTACAAAAAATGAAATTTTTGCCAAAAACATTATATTTTAAATCTTTCTTACTTGTTGGCAGAACGAATGGCCAGCTAACTAGTAATATTTCGTCTATTTTATTAAAACGAGATCTGTATCCATATCCACAGGTACGTTTCTTGCGCGACAAAATTGTGGATCGCTATGTTATTTTCGTCGGTTCACTTTATCTCCACAAGGGCCTAGCGAAGATGACAATCGTTGATAGAATACGACCATAGAAAATTAATTAATGTATGGAAATAGTCACGTGACGTGATTCGTAGGATGTCATTCCAATATATTCATTATTTCTTTTCGTTCGGCGTATGTCCCTAGCCACTATGCGACATCGCCAATTTTTTATTTCAGTTTAAAATAGTTCGGGCTACTTAGTGTTTTTTAGGTTACACATCAGGGCTCGGAACCGGTATTTTTTAAAAACCCCGAAACAGCCGATTATTTTGAATTTTTTTATGCTCATTACGTAGGACTGAATCATGTATTTAGGAAACAATTTTGCATTATTAAAACTTCCCATTAAAAATGAAATTATAAACAAAAGAACGAAAAAGAACGTAATAATACCGGTATTTTTGTATGGAGCAAATACCGGTTTCCGACCTCTGTTACACATTTTAGGTTTCCGTACCCAAAGGGTAAAAACGGGACCCTAATACTAAGACTCCGCTGTCTGTCTGTCTGTCATTAGGCGTGATTTTTTTGCCTTTTTTGCGTAATGGTACGGAACCCTTCGGGCGCGAGTCCGACTCGCACTTGGCCGGTTTTTTAATGGATACTGTGCGAGTGAAACCACCTCATACCATCAAATCTGTGTCTTTCTTTGCAGCCTTCTTTTCTTCTGTAGTATTCTTTGCCTGTTTTGCTTTAGTGCCCTCCTCGGGGGCGTCTTCACCTGCAATAATAACGAAAGGTTAGTTAAAAAAACTATAGGCTAATATCAAATAATTTTAGTTCAATTTCCTTTTGCAAAAGACCCTTTTGGTATTCATCCCATATCAGTAAAACATCTATTTCGATATTATTTTTCTCTGAATGTTGCAACAAAATTGAAGAGGAATAAGAGATTTTTGCGAGAGAGATTTAGCTCATAAAAGTAATTTTAAGAAAGCACATTTTTTTGTACATTTTATACAGGACAATTCGCAATAGGGCCCGGCACGTATTTATTTATTCCAGGGTTATGGCCACAATCCACAGCGGTGGGCTGCAAGAAGTGGCGTAATCTGAATCTCGTGTTCGAATTGGGTTATTGAGGTGGCAACCTTTAAAAGTCTATGCCGCCAAATTTTACAAAACGCGCTACTGAGGGGAACATATAGAGAAAGCATGTAATAATAATAATAATAACCCGCGGGGGCAGCTTGTGACGGTGAGTGGCGACACCGCGGACCTCTATTCCGGAGGGCCCTATCATCTGGCCCTCGCCTCTGTGCTTGGCTTGACTGGCCAGCCAGAGTGGAGTCGCAACAGCGGGACCTATGCTCCAGGTTGGAAGTGTAAAATGTCATAACGCCGGCGGCCTGCTGAACGGATCACCGGGATCTGGCTACCGCAGACTCACCTCTCGACAACCTCGCAACCGCTCTGAAGTGTTGCCCTATTGTCGCACTGTGCGTGCGGCCGTTGTAGGGCCCACTAAATGAGTTGGCGAGTCACCAACTATCTTACACAATTTTGAGACTGATTGTCACGGCAGGTGTCCGCTAGTCTCACCCCATAGCCCATCATCCAGTCCATCCAACATTCAAATCAATAGCCTATGACCTTAGTTCCCATCGCAGCACAAAAGTGCTGCACTGCAATAGTCTTTGCACCTGGCGGGGACCATCTCCGGATGTATCACATTGTGCTTTCGGGGATGGTCTCCGCCACGTGTATCCCTTGCTTTTAGACTAAAGTGTCTTAAAGGGACTCTGTGCTGTTGGCTTCGGCCCCACGTACGCCTTCCAAAGGTCCGGGACCCCATGGTCCCGTGATATGGTAAAGACATACAAATAATAATAATATGATAATAATAATATAATATAAGCCTTTTATTATTATTATTATTATTTAAGCTTTGTTTCTCGCACATCTATTATAAAATTGACTTTTTTTTTGTTATGTTTTTATGATGTGTGATCCCTTGAGGGTAAAAGCCTCCTCCATCTTTTTCCATTTCTCTTTGTCTGTAGCATTGTTCTCCCAAGTATTTCCTGCAATTGCTATGATGTCATCGACCCATCTTTTTCTTTGTTTTCCTGAGTTACGTTTGCCCAGTGGGCCTTTCCATTTGGTTGTTTGTATGGTCCATCTCTTGTCCTTGTATCTAGCCAAATGTCCAGCCCATCTCCATTTTTGTCTTAAACTAAACTGTAGTGCGTCTGTCAGTTTTGTTCTCATCCGGATATCTATGTTTTTTACTTTGTTTATTCTTCTTAGTTTCAATAGGCTTCTTTCCATTGCATGTTGGCATGATAAAATTTTTTCTTTAACTTTCTCGGTGAAGACCCATGTCTGGCATCCGTAGGTTAAACTGGGGAGAATGCAGGAATCCATAACTATTTTCTTTATTTTTAAACTATAGTTTCCTTTTAGGATTTCTTTATGTGACCAGTATTTTCTCCAAGCTATTTTTATCCTTCTTTCCACCTCGTTTATGTTGCTATTGGGGTCAAAGGAAATCATTTTACCTAGGTATACATAGTTATCCACGTATTCTATTTGTTTTCCTTCTACAGTTATACTTTTTTTGTGACTGTTCGTCATAACTTTGGTTTTAGACGCGTTCATGTGTAGGCCCATATAAGCCTTTTATTCAGACAATTTTTTTTTACAATTTGAGAGTTTAAATATTATTGTACATAACTTATCCAGGTATATAATTTAACATAATATTACTGTTTCAGACAACATCGGTTTCGGTTTGGTTTGTATGCTGTTTGGCAAAGGCCTCTTCCATCCCTTTCCATTTTTCCCTGTCTCTCGCCAGTCTGGTCCAATTACATTACATTACAATTAATAACAAAGAACATTCTGTAAGTGGAATATTGTGCCCTAACCACAATCCAAATGATTACCTTTCCTCTTATTAGAGTTCTCCTCCATCAGCGCCGCCAGGACAGCTGCCAGGCGGACCGACTCGGCGCTGACCACTTCAATGCCCACATCGGTACTGCCTTCTGGTCTTTCTCGGATACTGTAAAAATGCAATCGCGAATTTATTTTGTTACCTTTATTTACCGACGTTTTGACACAGGTTTCACTGGTTGTGGTCGCGGCCTGTGTCGAAACGTCGGTAAACTAAATAAATTCGCGATAGACCCGATTATAAATGTGATTAATATGTGTTCTAAACGCGAGAGTTTTAAATGTTATAATAATAATATCATTATTAACCAGACATTTAAATTTTAAAAACCTGCCATATAGTAAATTACTTATTAATACAATCTCTTATGACATTTTACACTAGTGCCCACAATTGTTTTTTACATTTTTCACAGTCAATCAGAACCTGTAAGTGAGTTTTACTGTAATTCAAATCCTACCTAAATGTGTATCACAAAAAACTTTTGTGTATGGGCATTAAAGACAACAGGAGATGAACTGTACACACCTGCTTTATTTAGTCTGTTCACACCCTTATTAAGCGTGAACTCTTTCTTGAACTTCGATATTGTATAACACAGTCCATCTCTAGATGTAGACTAGTTGAAGATGATTAGTGTTAACTTACGTGATAAGTTTCTGTGTGGCAAACTTCTGCAGCAAGCTGGCGACAATCTCAGTGTCAACATCTCCGAGGCCAGGCAAGAGGGCGCTGGCTGTTGCGGGCAGCTGCAGCTGTATGTCTGAGAGCACTTGCAGCAGACGCACCTCCAGGGAAGCTGACGGGACTACAGCTTTCGGCTTGTCTGGAATATTAAAATACTTCTATTTTTTTTATCCTAGTTGAGAAAAAAAAAAGAGTTTTATTGCACGCATTTTAAGTCTCTTAGTAGTTTTCTATGCCTATAGTACTGATAGGTCCAACAGGTAAGGAAATGCCGCGAAGACAGGCCTGCTTGCAATATCGTCGCGAGGCAGCTCTTTGTGTGGACTAGAATAGAATAGAATAGAAATGTTTATTTGCCAGAATACGTTACAATGGGTTAATGGGGCCTAATGGGTTAAAAAATTTGGGAATACAATAAACGTACCTTCATTTTTAGTCGTAACAGCCGCGCCGGCAATCGGCTTCTCTTTTCCCCCCGGCGACCCTTCCGCCTTGTCACCACTCACTAGCGAAGACCCCAGGATATTTTGCCGCTCCTTCTTACGCTTCTCCAACTTCTCCCGTAAGCTGTTCCTCTTGCTTTTCACGGCTTGAATCTCTTCCCAGGCATCAGACATTTTTAATGGGTACAGGTTATGTTGGGAAAAGGAATTAAATTCTGTATAAAATGCGTCAATTTCGGTTAGTTTGATGTTAAACACGGAAATACTTAATTGAAATCGTATGAGATAAGAAAAAACCATTCAATATTAATCATTTTCCTAATTTTATTTTATGACTTTCTTAAATACAAATAAACAAATTCTGACACGGCTTTGGAATAATGTACGGCCATGTGCACCTATGCGGACCAAGTGGTACACGTACACACTGTACACAGAGACGGACCTAGAAAAATACAGTACAGTACAGATTTCACTTCGACTACATGTTAAGGACCCTCCACACTCGTGCGCGAATCGCGGCGCGAAGCCGCGAAGGCGAGTGTGGAGTCTAGTTCGCTAATCAGCGAAATCGACTCCACACTCGCGTTCGCGGCTTCGCGCCGCGTAGTCTGGGACGGCCTTTATTTGTTATCGCGAATATCGCGTTATACTATAGGCACTATAGCTGCGTCGCTTTCGTTCCTAATACCAGGAGACAGATGTAAGTCGAATCTTTGAGCAATTATCATTATAAATAAATAAATCCTGAGGTAAAACCATATTATACTACTCTCTGGGTAAAACCCGGATACAGTTGGTTTGAAATCTGTGGTTTTAGATAAAACAAGAATGAAATGTAGGTTTAAATGAATTAATAGACTTGATTGTTAACGAACACAGAACATAACGTGCTGCCTAGCAGCGCCATGACACACAGAGATATAGAGTGAGAAGCTAATATACCTATCTCACATAGAACATATACAACCTTATTACATTGTTTACAACAGTTTTAGATTCCAAAAAAATAATTAATAAATCTGTATGTCAAATTACAAACGTCTTTAAAATTTTCTTTCATGTAAACTTATTTTATTCGTGTAATTATTTTTCTGTAATAATATATTTAGCTTATTAATTACAAACATGCCTTTTGCGCCGGAATTACGCACTCATTCTCAAAAAGTGAAAACTCTGTATAAAACAGCTATGCGGTTACTTGAGTCGTATCACGTGGCAAAGTATGTCAGCTCGTATTATATATTAGAGTCTGTGCGGATGGTACGGAAAGAGAAGTCATATAATTAATGTATTGGTTTCCTTATATTTCATAACTCTCCTTCCGCACAGACTCCGCTTTTGACCCGCCAACCCGCCTACGACGCTATGACAATACAAGGCTTAAATAATTTAAGTTGTGATTTTACAAGTCTGTATGCATACCCCCTTTAATTTGCTTACTGTTACTACTGTTAAGTACTTCATAATAGTATATTAGTAGTTTATTTATATAATCCATACTAATCCATACTAATATTATAAATACGAAAGTCTGTCTGTCTGTCTGTCTGTCTTTCTGTCTGTGTGTTCCCTCTTCACGCTTAAACCGCTGAACCGATTTAGATGAAATTTGGCATAGAGATAGGTTGAGTCCCTGAGAAGGACATAGGATAGTTTTTATCCCGAAAATCATCCCTTAAGAAAGTAAAAAGCGGGGTGGAATTGAGATAATTAACGAAGTGCCTGCTAATTTGTGTGCATAATATGCTCAAATTTAGATTGTTATGAGATTTTTTCCAGGCGCTATTCTTACTCTAGCTGCAGTTACTAAGTCCACGCAGACGAAGTCGCGGACAAAAGCTAGGATTATAAATGCGAAAGTCTGTCTGTCTGTCTTTCTGTCTGTGTGTTCCCTCTTCACGCTTAAACTGCTGAACCGATTTAGATGAAATTTGGCATAGAGATAGGTTGAGTCCCTGAGAAGGACATAGGATAGTTTTTATCCCGAAAATCATCCCTGAAGAAAGTAAAAAGCGGGGTGGAAATGAGATAATTAACGAAGTGCCTGCTAATTTGTGTGCATAATATGCTCAAACTTAGATTGCTATGAGATATTTTCCAGGCGCTATTCTTACTCTAGCTGCGGTTACTAAGTCCACGCAGACGAAGTCGCGGGCAAAAGCTAGTAATCCATATCTCCCTTGTTGCACGTTTTCAGATTTGTCATACGATATCATCAGGTTATTCTGAGAGCAGAGTTTGATAAGAACCGGGCTGTATGTGACCCGAAAGAGCAACGGCGCTTATTGTGGGTGGGAGAGCATGAAGTATTTCAGAAGAAAAATCCTTTACCACCGGCTCGATGTAAGCTGACTTTGGTATCTTAGTGCAAACATAAATAAAATTGTACTTATTCATTTTGGTAGATGTATGTAGTTTCGTCCGTTGCAGGGCCTACCAGTTTCGTAATTTAAATTGCAGTTTATAGTGTATATTCTTCAATAAGGTGTTAAATATAATATGAACAAACGAAATTGTAGCTTAGATTATAGATACACCAAAAACACCTAGCCTAGGCTGAATAACCTAGCCTAGTCATGTGATTTCAATTTGTTTAAATAAATAAGTAGGCCAATAATAAATATTATAAGGCAATCCCAAATAAAACCCCACCCACAGAGCCCCACGGTAAACTCATAAAGGCTTGTGTTGTGTGAGGCTTATGCCGTTCTTCTGTCAAATAAGGCTTCTGAAACAGTTATTAGCTTCCGCTCGATCATTTAAAAAAATATGAGAGAGCAATTCGATATTATGTCTACATTAGACCTATATATTTTTTTTTTATATTTTAAAACTAAGAGCTGGGGGCAGCGCACATGGATTACAGAATAAACTTGTTGTTCATTTTTTTAGTTCCATACTCTCAGGGGATAGCAGCAGGAGTAGCATACGGGCGTGAAATAGAACCTCCCGACTGGGTCCTGGACTACTGGCATCCATTGGAAAAGGCGCAATATCCTGAATATTTCAATAAACGCGAATGTAGAAAAAAGGAGTATATTAAGTACTGGGAGAAAGGAGTGATACGTTAAATGTTATTAGATTTTCGCATGAATACATGTTGTGTTAGTTTATCTGTTTATTTATTTCATGGATTTGATTAACAATGATTAGTTGGTATTTGTATATTATTAGGGAAGGTACCCAGAAACCCAGAGGTACTTTGTAGAGCCTATACACACTATAGTCTGGCAAACACAACTTGTCAGTAGGAACCAGGAAAACTATACTCATCCCTTTCTTTTCGGTGCTAGCGTAAGACAAAGACAGCATGAATCTCTCCATTTATTTTTGAAATGAGACAATCTTAGGCCAAACTATACATAATTATAGTTTGTCAAAGGACTGTCTCGTTTCAAACATAAACAAAGAGAATCATACTGTCTTTGTCTTACACTAGCACCCAAAAGAAAAAGATGAGTATAAATTAAAAACTGTAATAGATGTCATATATTAAAGAAAAAGTGACGAAGCCCTCCAGTGGTGAAGGCCGGATTCGAACCGGCGTCTTTACCTATCGCGGCTAACGCCATGAACCCCTAGGCCACCCCGCCACGGCGGTGCCCGTCCGAATTTCTCGACTATATGCCATCTTAGTAAGATGAGTATAGTTTTTTTTGTTCTTATTTACTGACAATTTGGTTTGACCAACTATATTAATTTGACTAATGTAAATGTACGATCAAGTATTGTTATGGTCGTGCATTATTAACTGACAACCGAGCTGTCAAGTTTCTGTCAGTGCGCTGTCAATGTCATGTTCACGTTGATTTTCATTCCATTTTACTGTGCCGTGTACATTTTCGCGTGACTTTATCAAGGATTTATCAGTGCCATACGCTACAGTGCATTTTCAATCAATACATCACAAATTAAAACAGTAAATAAAAATAAGCTTCCCCGGAACTAAGGAGCTGCCCCCGTAAGTGCGCTGTAACTAAGTTTCAAATTGAAAAAAGTTTTTGGTTAACACTAAAGTTCATGTTTTTCTCAGTTTTAACTGGTGAAAAGAGAGTCATAGCTGTTAAAAATGGCTGAAGGAAGTTCTCAAGAGCCGAAGGAGCCTATGACGGACGAGGAGAGGCTGGCTTTGTGCCAGAAAATGGACCAGGAGCTTGACGATTTCATCAACAGTCTGGAGCGAAAGAGATACACCGATGGATGGTCCGAGGACACGTGGGAGGTACGTTATTTACCGCGAAATAGTTGTAGTAATTACTTTAGGGTTCCTACTATATACAAAAGTTTTCGTTTTTATAGTCAGGGGAAATATGTTGATTTGCATTTGATTTATATTCTCGTATTTTGGTGTTTTTAACTCATTATATTACTTTTATATATTTATCTTTGACTTGGTTTGCTTATCAATAACAGGTTTGTTGATATATCATTTTGTCAATCTCTTGTTTATGCTAGGTAAAGCCCTAGGTCTAATGATAACCCATCGTGTTGGTGGCCTTTGCAAAATAACATTGTCCTAAGTACGCTCAACATCTGCCTTCTTCAATAATACAGGAAGAAATGGACAAACATCCATTCTTCATGAAGACCTTACCAGAGAACGGTGAGATGTCTGCTCTGGCTGAGGGCCTAGCCAAACTGAAGTACGATCCGCAGGAGAACACTGCGCTGGAACTGGCTGCTAACTATAAGGAGGACGGGAACTTCAACTTCCGTCATAAGAACTACCGCTTGGCTGTACTTGGGTATGTAATTTTTTTTTTTTAATAATTATTAAAGAAATGTTTATTATGCCTATTCAAAGTCACCCTTTGAGTTACAAGTGTCCATAGTGTGTGTATAGTGTGTAGTTCAGTGTGTGGTCAAAGTCTGGTTCTGTTGGTAGTAGTAGTTGGTGTTTGTGTTGTTTTTTTTGTGAAACGTTTGATTTGTGTTTTTTTGGTTGCAGCAACTAATGTGTACGGATTTTATTTAGTGTCACTATGTTAATTCTTAAGAATTTTTGATAATTTTAATTATACCTATATATATATATTTTTTTTAATTATTATTAAATGAAGTCAGTAATCAATTATTAATATTTTACCAATTAACTTATTATTTACACCCATGAGGCTGACATGTTCACCTAGAGTGTCCAAAGCCTCCATAAAAACCAGATTAAAAAGAAAAAAAAATAATTATTTAAATCAATTATTTATTTTCCTTACTATTCGTTTAGTTTGGTAACTAGATTGCACCTTTTGGTTTTCTCTGTTGTGCGATACTCTATGTTGTTTACTTCGATGGTACACTAAGCAACACAAGTTTTAGTAAAATTTCGGTGATATTTATGAATTATAATTTAACGAATTGAATTAATTGTAGCTGTAGAACTCTAGTCCAGTTGTGAAGTAATTTCAGATTATTATTTATGTATATGGGTTTTAATTTTAGTTGTATATTTTGACTTATTTTCGTGCAATAATAATTTACATTTTTCTCTTCAACATTGTAGTCGTATACAAAACGACGGGACTTAATCGCGTAAAATAAGTTTTAAATTTACCTCCGACGTTTCGAGGACGGCGTTGTCCCCGTGGTCTCGGAGAAGAGTGGCTAAAGTTGACATCAAAACTTTCTAGGCGCGCGAGTTGAAAAATCGAATATCGTTAGTGTTGTGTGTCGATCCTTGTGCGAAAAACGTTCAAGTTAATAAACAAGACCAAGTGCGGGTAGTTTGAAAAAATCGCGCGCCTAGAAGATGTTGATGTCAACTTTAGCCAGTCTTCTCCGAGACCACGGGGACAAGCCGTTCTCGAAACGTCGGAGGTAAATTTAAAACTTTTTTTACGCGATTAAGTCCCGTCGTTGTGAATAATAATGAGTAAAATTCGTTAGTTTAAATTAGTGTATTGTAGTAGTATTTTGTTATATAATAAATAAAATAAAATAGCCTTTTTTTACTCTTTTTACTCTAGCGGTCTTTGGGTTCGGTACACGAAACGAGCCTACAACGCCCTTCGCATTCAATACAACAACGCTTTCAGAATGCTGCTGAGACTTCCAAAATGGTGCAGTGCATCAGGAATGTTCGCCCAAGCGCACACGGACGATTTTCACGCAATTATGCGTAAAAAAATCACGTCGCTAATGGGTCGCGTAAGGGAAAGTCGAAACAGCATTCTGAAGGTGATTGCTAACAGATTTAGCTGCCCCATAATGTGGCACTGGATGGAGCAGGTTAGGTCTACTTTGACCTATATCAAGTGACCTAATAGGTGTATAAAAAAAAATGTAATTAAAAAATACTTAGTGTAGGTAACTAACATAGCTTTTAAGTTAATGTAACTAACCATATATGGACTTGTGGGTCTGAAATAAAGATATATTTAATTTAATTTTTTTAATATTGTCTTCGGTTACCGCGATAGTTACTCATGAAATAAAACTATGAAAACCCCCGCCACCCGTTCCCCCCCTCCCCCCCCTCCGTTGACCACGAACGCTGTAAAGAGTTCGAAACGTCGGGATGTATTATAAATTCAATATACGCGATATAACCCGTTTTCATAGTTTTATTTCATTAATTTTTTTAATTTAATTTATTTGCAGAACAAATAGTTGCACATTATCTCTCTATTATCTCCCATCTTTTGAATTCCCTGCCAGCTTGCCCTTCGGCAAAGGCCTCCCCCAACCTTCTCCACTCTCTCCGGTCCGTTACCACTCTGCTCCAGGTACGGCCAGCTACCTGCGCGATGTCGTCGCCCCATCTCATTATAGGTTTTTTCGCCTTTCTTTTACCTTCTCTTGGGTACCATTGGGTGACTCGCTTGCTCGATTTTGTTATATAATAGTTTGTAATGCAACGTAAAAGAAACCACCGCGCGTAGTAATAATATGAGTCATGCGCGCTACTTGCTGCGCCCGGTATCGTAGGAACCCGCCTTACCCCGCGCGCGCGCAGCCCGCACAGTCGCCCGCGCCAGGCCTTTATAAGCCACCGCGCGACTCCGGCTCGCTCAGTTTGTCTCGCGCAGCGATCCGATCACATTGAGATGGGACGGAGTAGCTGACTTGACGAGCAAAGCATCGCGACCGCCCGGTATTGCTTCCGTAGCACGGTTCATGCCGGTCAGCCGTGACGTATTTTTCTAAGTGCTAGGACGTACACTTTGTACTTAGGAGTAGTTGCGCTAATCGATACTTCCGTAACACGGGATATCTATTTGGCATTGCACTACGATTCGTATGCATGTTAAATTAAGTAAACCGTAAGGTGTAATAATTAGTTAAAGTCTTTTTTGTTATGTTGTGCCTTTAAATATTTTTATACGCTAAGTCCTATTAGCTTGCCGCTTAATTGTTAGAATCTTAGCTTAGACTCTGTTGCCTTGTTTTCGCATATATTTAATTTTCTAAACGCTTAGCATTATTTTAGTTTAGCCTGCTTTGCAAAATTATATTTGCCTTGTAAACTTTTACTTTGATATTTTCTTCTTCGCTAGCATTGTTTAATGTTAATGTTTGCACAATAATAATTTACGCTTGTTGTATATTGTTTAATTTCGTCAGTTCTCATTGTTAGTACTAGCTTGCCGTACTGTTTTGTTAAAGTTTACTGTGATACATTCGCATCACTACTTTTAGTTTTGTAATTTCTTAGTTTTAGCCAACGCTTGTCATACTGTTCCTATAATATTTACTGTGGTGCGATTTCTTTGACAATAAACGTCTTGAACTCTGCCGTGGTGGTTTCTATATTCGAACCTGCATTATACAATATTATTATTGTTGCTGTTGTTTCAATATTATTATTTTTTAGGTACACGGAAGGCATTAAAGTCAGATGCGATGACGCCGAAATGAACGCATTTTTATACAACAACCGGGCGGCCGCGCAATACTACCTCAAGAACTACCGTTCAGCCCTCGCCGACAGCGAACGAGCCCTATCTTTCAAACTGGACCACGCTAAGGCCCGCCTCAGAGCCGCTAAATGCGCCTTTGAGATTGCTAACTACGAAAAATGCCTTGAACATTGCAATGAACTCCTAAAAGACAACCCTAGCGACACAGACGCTACAGAACTCGTAGCTAAAACTAAAAAAAAAATTGTTATCCAAGCAAGAGATAAACGAAAGCAAGAAAAGCTAGAACAGGTCAAGCGGCAACAAAAAGATGAGGTTGTCAAAGCCATTTTGAAGCGAGGCATTCGCATTGCCAACTGCGATGCAGAAGATGACCTAGATTTGTCCAAGTTAGAGCCTAATATGCCTGGAGCTCATGATAATATGGTGCATTTGGAGAATGGGAAGCTACAGTGGCCGGTGCTGCTTTTTTACCTAGAGCATCTCCTAACGGATTTCATTGTTGATTGCCCGGAGGATGTTCCTTTAGAAACTCAGTTGGCTAAAGTTTTTCCTGCTCCATGGGACACTCAAAACAAATATGGCGTAGATAAAGTAAATGTGTACTCAGAAGGTTATAATAAGCTTCCACATATCATAGATATTTCCATGGATTTAGGAGATATATTGAAAATGAAATATTTTGTGGTGAAAGGTGGGACTCCGGCCTTCATAGTGGTGCCTCGAGGTAGCCAAGTTGAGAAAAAGTTCCTTTCGGGATATTTCCCTTAATCACAGAGTTCGAAGACCAATGTCTTTGATTTGGGCAACTCTTGTTAAAATGGGCCTAAAAGTCGACGTTTATTGGCGTTTAGTGTAGACATGCCTTAAGGCACGTATTCAGTAAAAAAATATTTTTGTTTATAAATGTTTATAAACTTCAAACTTCAACATTTGTTCAGCAAATAGACCACTTTTACACGTCAACATTGTATTTACCACAAAAAAAATCATACATCAACAATTATAACAACTAACTGCATTATGATTACTTTAGAGATGTATAAGGTTTCTTAATGTCGAGTTACATAAAAAAACTGTAATAATAATGTTATAAGAGAGAGTAGACACTATATTTCTAAGATTTTATTTATATATTTACAGTCTATTTGTAATATGTTTATCCATGGATGCGCCATTATTTATCTTGACATAAATATGTTTTTCAATGTGTTTTGACAGCATTCCAAATATATTTAGTAGACCCTGAATCATCAATAAGTAGCTGAATATTTACCTGTTGGTAATAAATAAAACGTTTATTCATATCAAATAATGTTTTGTTATATAATATTGATTTTCATGTTATTAGTAAACATAAAAATGTATAGGTTAAGACGCTCTTACGCACTTGGCAATAAAGTTTGTGATTATATATTTTTGTCTTTTTTAACCGGCTTCAAAAAAGGAGGAGGTACCTCCCTCCATTGAGGCTCCGTCCATTGAGGGTACCAGTACAAAATGTGTGTTTAAAATACAGAATAAAATTAAAATGTATTTTTCTTTAATTTATATTTAAAAAAGTAGATTAGTTACAGGGGTTAGAAGAAAACCAAGAAATGAAGATCATAGATGATAGATGTATATGTTTTTTATCGGAATCGAGAATTTTCGTAACTGAGAATTCTTTATTTATAACTTCTTTAGTTTATTCTATTTGATGCTTGATTTAAAAAGCCCTATTCTAGTCTAGATCGGCAAGTTCCTCCCGCTCGTAATCCTGTTGATGTGGATACACGACTGAACCGGGTGGCACGGCCGCCGCATTGTTGTCCATGTGTATTGAAGTGTACGGGTGGTGTGGCACGGCGCCCATCCATTGAGGATACCAGTATAGACCCTGTGGAAGCGAAATATTGAGTTACTGGAAATTTCAAAGGTGACTAAAATTAAATATTTTATAGACAAGGTTTATATTTAAAATTGTAGAGAGACAAGTCGTATAACATTTTTATAGAAAATGACTCATTTTCATTGTTCTGGAGTGTACTTCTGATCTTAAATTAGAAGCAGAAAAGCAATTATATTTAACGCGATTATGTAAACATCTCCCATAAACTTCAGTTATACAAAAGATGACAATCTTTTGTAAAACCTGTATAGGTACATTCTCACACTCATATACCTACCAATACCTACTCACTACTCATGATAGTCATAATCTTTATAGCAATATCATACCGAATTGTCTGATATCTCAGTGTCACAAAAGACAGCTGTCTCTTGTCAGTGATCTTATTTTGAAATCTACTAGATTTTTCCCGCGATTTCGTCTGCGTGAAATGGTGATGAATGTGAAGATGATAATTGATCGAAAACAGAAACTAAATTACGATAATAAAACTTGCCCATAAATTAAGTACTTTATAGGCTTTTTAACCCTTTTCTAAGCCGCACCTTTTTCCGAAAAATCCAAATATATTCCAATTAATCTAGCTTCGAAGTCACATTTCCCGAAAGTGCAGTCTAATTTGAACTTAAAATCGGAATGTTAAAGTTTAAATTCGATTAATCGTACTATGCCTGGAAAAGGGTCAACATCTGAAAATATACAGCACCTTGTTTCCCGCAGCGTTGCAAGTGAATCGGTCTTCGTGCATGTCCACAGGGTCCAGATAACTCTTGCCGGCGATAGACCCGTAGTTGGGCGGGTACATGAACAGGCAGCCTTCTAGGATATCTGAGACAACATCCAGATCTTAAGTAGGTAAGTGTCACTGAATAGATAGATGTTTGACGAAAGGTCTGGCCTAGTGGGTAGTGACCCTGCCTATGAAGCCGATGGTCCTGGGTTCGAATCCCGGTGAGGACATTTATATGTATGATGAGCACAGATATTTTTGTTCCTGAGTCTTGGGTGTTTTCTATTTATAAACTGAAATAAATGCCATATACTAAGAAAAACGCCTAATTTTTCCTCTGGGTTGAAAGGTCAGATGGCAGTCGCTTTCGTAAAAACTAGTGCCTACATCAATTCTTGGGATTGCTTGTCAAGCGGACCCTAGGTTCCCATGAGCCGTGGCAAAATGCCGGGATAACGCGAGGAAGAAGAGAGATAGAAATGTAGCGGTTTACCATGTAACTAGATAACTTAATGTTATTAAGACAGACTTATGAAGTAAGTCTTCGATTCGCATAACTCTTATAACGATCTCGGAATCGCACTGTTCAAATCTCGGGTTCTTTAAGTCTCGGAATTGACATACCATATCATATTGTAGTTGAAAGAAATCTCAGTTATAATTATACCTTTAGATCTGGATCAGATTGATCTGATTTATGGAAGAATAACATTTTCACCTCAGCAGCTCGAACAAGCCTACTTTCGTCACTCCCTGGAGTGAGGAAAGTGCGACTTTCCTCACTCCAGGGAGTGAAACAATGTAGCTTTTTAATTTAGTGAAGGCCATGAACTTCATACTTTTATTACATTTTTTTTATGGTACGGTACGGTACGGTACGGTACGTTCCGGTACGGTCCGGTCCGGTCCGGTCCGGTCCGGTCCGGTCCGGTCCGGTCCGGTCTCGTCTCGTATCGTATCGTATCGTACATACTATAATACTTTTTTTTTGTTTATTCTGTGTAATTCGAAATACATTTTAACCTTTAATATGTTCTCACTACTGAGGTGAAAAATTATGTGTGCAACACGAGAGCAAAGTTATTTTACATCTCGTGTTTTTGAGTCCCTCGCTACGCTCAAGATTCTACCTTAAAATCACTCGCTTCGCTCGTGATCCAATTATAGAATCTTTCGCTTTCTTGGGACTCAAAATAAACACTCGCAAGAAAAACCAACTTTCCTCTCTTGTTGCACAAATAACTATTTCAGTTCAGTTGAAACAAAACTCCGTATCATAAATATGAAACACTACGACAAATAGAAAATCATTACCTACTTATTTCCAGACTAGTAAAGATTTCGTTTCGTAAGCGTTGTTCTGTAGGTATAGTAAAAATACTGAATCGTTAGTTTTGATACCGCACGAAAGATGACGCTGGTAAATCGTACTTGGTCAACTTACACGGTACAGTGATATTCTCCGGCTCCTCGACTTCTGTGGGTTTGGTGGAGGCCTCCACGTAGGGGGGTACGGGGTCGATACCGCTTCCGGGGTCACCGGGGATCAGGAATGGACCTGAGGGATTTGTGAACATTTTATAGCATCGTCCATAATGTTAACTGACAATAAACCTTATTGTTAAGGATATACAGCCCTTCAAACGTCAATTTAGTGTTGTTATTAGTAATATCCGCAGTAGGTATTTATCAAGTAAGCAACACAGTAATCTTGACGGCGCACGACTTTTGAAGACATAATCACATCTTCGCATTGGATGAAGATTCGCACTCTGCTTCGGTGTGTGAGCGGAGTATCACCATAGTACGTTTTTGTACGTTTTACCTCCATGATGGTTTATGTACCTAATAGTTCCACTCGGGTGGTGGTTGTTGACGTAGACAAGCGGTGTCCCCGCGCGCTCCTTGGTGTAGTATGAGACGCCATTTTTATTGATAATGTACCTAACTTATTAGTTTTACCTCCATAATGGTTGGTATAGTTCCACTCGCAAACGTGGTGGTTGCAGACAAGGGGCGTCCCACGCTCTTTGGTGTAGTATGAGCCTCCATTTGGTATTGTCTGCAAGGCAAATTATACTTAGTTTAAATTGACTTGGAAAACGAGTTTATCATTTGGCACTTATTTAACACTTGGTGAATTAATTTAGTATGAATCGGAAAATAAATTTTGCCTTTCTGTTGCACTTACGTACGGATTTACAAGTTCAACAGAGAGGCAAAACATTGTTCGTGGTTCGCGGAAAGCCCTCTTATTTCCTTTGGAGTCGGATCCTACCGACTGCGCCAAATAGGGCGATATAAAAGACACGATTAGTCTTCTATGGCGGTTTATTCACAACTAAAACAGTAGTCAAACGCAAGCGCCATAATCACATATTTATTAACTTATTAGTCATGCCATAGAGAAAGAAGTAAGCATAGAGTGCTCACACCATTCATCAGTTTTGTTACCAAAACGACTATTATTTTCGTAGTCGACATTTGGCATCGAGTAGCGGAATTATCAGTATAGCTACTTGATACTAGATGTCCCGTGTGTCGCGACTGACGAAACGTGTATTGCTCAACAATTTACAACTAATATTACAAACAGAAGGACCCAGTTGAGAAAGAGGCTGGCTCAACTGGACTCGACTGGAAAGAGCTGGAAGTAGCCGCTCAAGATCGTGATAAATGGAGGATTCTTCTGCGAGCCCTATGTCCCTAATAAGGGATAACAGGAATACATCATCATCATCATTACAAACAGAAGGAGTTGAAAATAGAGTTCCGGTTAATCCAGTTATAATATTAGCTGAAAATTGTTGAGCATATTAGACTTTCCGTTCGTCGCGACATCTATTGTCGAGTGACTACTGATAATTCCGCTACTTGACACTAGATGTTGACTACGAAAATAATAGTACATCAGACCTACACTATAGGTACTACACTACATAATAGTTACAGGTTTTGGCTACACCTATACGAAAATCTTACCAGCAAAAAATCATGATGTCTATACCGCAGGCCCTGTACGTTGAAGTCCAGTATGAACGACCCAGACGCGATGATACAGGACGCTGCCGACAACGGCGGCAGCTTGTACATGACCAGACCGCATTTGACGATGGCTTTCGGGAGTGTGACTACGTCACGCTCTTTTTGAAGGATTTTCTTAAAGGGAAACCTGTTGGGAGAAAGAATTGGGTAAGTATTTCAGACTTCATAGCAAATCTTAGACAAGACAGGTCACTTTCGTTTGGGACAAAATTTAATTTCACCAGAAGGCCTACCAATTTTGTATTTACATGTCTATTGCTCTTGCATATTCGAGCGATAGAGTCCGATAACGAAAATTAGATTTTCGACGTTCTCGGTAGGATATCAGGGATTACGTTTGGGATTTTGGGCCTTGGTACTTATACTAAATTAGTAGATAACTATGTACTGAGGTAGGTATGTTTTATGCAAATTAAGACCAGTTATTTTGTGGCAAGATCCTCTAGCTCTACCAAAAAACTTTGATAGCGAAATGCAGCCAATCTATCAGCATTAATATTGACCATAGCACCAAAGATAGATCCTCCGTAATAGATGGATACAGTCTAAGGAAAAAACGTGCCCAAAAAATCAAGAAATTTTTATTCTCGTTCAGACGGCGCTACTAGCTTTGGCCTACTGTCGTATAGATAGCGTTGACGGTTTCGTTTGTTATTTAACAATTTTAACGCATATCAGTGAAAGCACATGGGTCAAAATCATAAAAATAATTAATGCAAATAAAAAAAATCATTTATCCATATTTGAAATACATTTTATCGTATTTTTATAAATATTTATTTTTAGTTTTAAAGTGTGTCGACAGATGGCAGTGAATTTACTGGGGTTACAAAATTTATTATGACAGTACCGCTCTATGGTTACTCTATGATAGCACCATTATATTAGTTGCTAAGTGAACAAGTTAAATCTTCGTAACCGATAGATGTCGGTAGTGCATAGTGGTTACAAATTTACCTAAAGATACAGATGCCGATGTGGCACTCAAGCCCATGCAAGAAGTTGTCAGTAGGAAACGTGATGCTCGGGTCGTCGATCAGGTAGTATTTCTGCTCATCGTGGTAGTGTAGAAAGCCAAGAAACACGAAGGAGCGATCTTTGCAAAATGGCGCCGGCCCGCGTCCCATGTTATAGATGTCACTGTATAGCTCTGATACGAATATGTACACGTTTTTGCCACAACGGTATTCTGTAAGGAGAATAAAGATTGAATAGAGAAATTGCAGCCCTAAAATTGAAATATAATATGTTTGCAATTAAATAATTAAAGATATAGACCTGTATTTTTTCCAAATTATCGTGTTAAATCGTTGGCCAGTTGGTATAGTAATTATTATTAAATAAACGACATGTTGTTCAATGAATAACATAATGTTTATTATTAATAGAGAATTAAAAAAAACATAGAAAACGTATATAAACGGATAACAGTACCTTGACTCAGGTAGAACTCCATAGGCACCGGGCCGCCCGAGTACGTCGCCTTTCTCTCCGCCGCTATGGAGTTGTGGTTCTCGTACATGCTCAGCATGTTGTCTATGACGTCGTCCAGGGTTATCAAAAGCACCTGTTAATAAATAACTGTAAATAAAGAAAATGAAACCCCCTACGCTATATGCCAATAAAATCAGTCATATTCCGAAAATGACTCACATCATTTTGGAAAAAAACTGATACTCTTCAAACTGCTGGATAATAATGCTGCGTCGGGGTTAAAAAAAGTAGAAACCTTGTAAAAAAACTTTAGGTGTAGACAAAGGTCAGATTGTTAATTAGGAAACGCAAAGTTCCGCAGGTAGATAAGGTAATTTAGGGTTACAACGATAGGGTAGTAATTCAAAGACCTTCTATCTCCAATTTTATCGCTCTTTCTATATTGGTCAGAGAGATATCCATTTGGATAGAGGGTGGAGATGATGATACTTGACAGAGATGATTATTTTTATAGCCGCTAGGAATAGAATAGAATAATATAATTTCATTT
This sequence comes from Cydia strobilella, assembly GCF_947568885.1. Classification (NCBI taxonomy): domain Eukaryota; kingdom Metazoa; phylum Arthropoda; class Insecta; order Lepidoptera; family Tortricidae; genus Cydia; species Cydia strobilella. Next base: position 5,247,400 of record NC_086061.1, on the reverse strand, counting down.
AATCAAGTAGGATTTTACAATCTCTTTTGAATCGTCAAAAGTACATTAAAACTAAATTAAAAAATCAATAACATCTTACAAAGTACAACAATTAAAATTTACTACCAATACAAATACATTTCATAATTCATTCATTTACTTATAGAAGGCCATGAATCTTTATCATTAATATACTTTTCGACTGTGTAATATGCCTTATGCAGTAGACCAGATTTAACATATTTTTTAAGTCCAGGAAATGGTAAATCTAGTGCCTCTTGGTAACTTATTATTAGAATTCATTTAATCAACACGTAAGTCTTGTCCTACAGTTATCCATGCGTATACAATTAAACATATTTTACAAACTATTGTGACCGTGTTCTACCAAACACCCTTAAAGGTTACACAAGCACGGTTTTTAAATTAAATACTTAGTGCATATAAATTTAGTACGTATTAACTTGCCTTTAATTCCTTCACATGTAGCTGAATGAAGCGACCCAGATGATCTGTGGCGACGTGCACATGCTCGTTGATTATGTACTAGAAATGGTTAATTTTATTATTATTTATTAAACAGTCAGGCAACAGAACCCTGAAGGAAATAAGGTCGTGAATCAAAACAGTCCCATCAGATTAGTAGAGCGTCTACAGCGCGTGGTTGTTTTATGTGATAAACGCGATGCATTTGACGCACATCATTTTACACCGGATAATCTAATTACCAAACATTGTTTTACGCGGTGATCGCAGCGGTAACCGCAGCGTGAGAAGCAGTGCGTTAAGCGCACGTATCTTCATAGTATGTGACGACGTCTTTTTCACTCTTATTGCGTAGACGTTTTTCGGTTACGGGTTCTGTTTTAGCCGAAATGGCAAAATCGCTACCCTACTATTCAGTATTTGTAAACTTTTTTGGTGACTTATATAGATCCACAGATTGAAAATCACCGGTCTATGGTATGGAGTCAGTACCTGATCTTCAGCAGTCTTGACCTTCATCATCTCCTCCTGATACAGCCACAGATTGTCCAACTTGTCCGTAGGGTCGTGGCCGTAGATTTCGAATGCGTCTATGATCATGGCCAGGGTGAGGTTCTCGCTTATGTCTTGACAGCAGGGGTGGTTGCGGATGTTGTATGGGATCTGGTGGAAAATAAAGGTTAGCTCCATCATGACACTCCTCTTTCCTACTTTTTTAGGGTTCCGTACCCAAAGGGTAAAAACGGGACCCTATTACTAAGACTTCGCTGTCCGTCTGTCTGTCACCAGGCTGTATCTCATGAACCGTGATAACTAGACAGTTGAAATTTTCACAGATGATGTATTTCTGTTGCCGCTATAACGACAAATACTAAAAAAAACCGGCCAAGTGCGAGTCCGACTCGCGTTCCAAGGGTTCCGTACATTAATTTAAACAAGGTATTTTTTATGTGAAATGTAAGTGAAATGTCTTTAAAAAACCCGTAAGGGTCGGATCAAAAACTAAGTAATTAAGTCCGACTCACGTTTGACTACCCATTTCTAATAGGTTTTCCTGTGATCTATAGGTAAAGAACTATTTTGTGTATTTTTTTCAAAATTTTAGACCCAGTAGTTTCGGAGATAAAAGGTAATTTTTGTATATTTTCTTGAATAACTTCTCGGATCTAAAATGTTTATCCTAAAATTATAAAAAATATATATTTGAGTTTCTCACAATGAGCTCTTTCATTTGATATGTAACACGATATAGTTTGAAAAACTTTATTCTTTAATTTTCCCATTTACCCCCCAAAAGTGGTCCCCATGATTAAATTTTATTTGTTTATGTTACATGTCCATCTTTGGGTCACAAACTTACATATGTATACCAAATTTCAACTTAATTGGTCCAGTAGTGTTGCGAACTCCTTTTTGATATGTGTCAAATATTTGAATTTATATTTTTTATGATTTTTACAATCAATGTCACTCTGAAATAAATGGCGAAACGTTTACTGCGTGTTTTCATTAGGGCTATATTTCTGGTAATTTCCAACATCTGGCGACCGTGTTTCAAAATGGAAATGTTACGAAAAGAAAGGAGTATAGCCAGGAGGCTCTTTACAACCGCGAGAAACGAAATAGAATCTCATTTAGAGTCAACCAATATCGACAATATCACCGCGGCCTTTAACAAGCTCCAGCTTCGAGCCGATTCCTTGTTCAACGTTGACCAACGTATAAAAGAACAATGGCTAAAAACGGACGAGATGACTGAAGATGAAATTTATGAAGATTGCATGACCAGCGATAAGTATCAAAGCGACTGGGAGCGTATAAAAGTAATGTACGACAACGTTTCCCGGAAGAACGAACGCAAGAGGAGGTCTCGCAAGTCTAGTGGCAGCGATGTGTCGAATAATACAGACAAATCTCAACCATGTTGTGAGAAGTCAGCATGCAGTTCTGCATGTCATTCAAGACGATTCCGTCTACCGAAATTTGAGTTACGGAAGTTCGACGGCAATACGAAAAATTGGATTGGTTTTGGGTGTCAATTTCAGAAAATCAACGACGACGAATCAATAGACGACGGAGATAAGTTTCAGTACCTATACCAGTGCACTGTTCCAGATACTCCAGCGCGAGAGATCGTCGAGAGCTTTCCGCCGTTGGGAGCTAACTATAAGAAGGCTCTTGAGCAATTGAAGTCCAGGTTTGCACGTGACGAAATGCTAATCGACATTTATGTGCGTGAACTGCTTAATATTGTATTAGCACAGGCAAAAGGTAATACTTCCTATAAATTAGGCCACTTAAACGATAAATTAAATACGCAATTACAAGCACTACAAAGCTTAGGTGTCACTATAGATAAATACGCTGCTTTACTTTTCCCTTTAGTTGAGTCCGCCTTGCCCGAATCTGTTTTACGAGCATGGCAAAGGTCACATGTACTCGAGGAGAAGAGCGACGATAATCTGAACCGGCTTATGCAGTTTCTGAAACGCGAAGTGGAGTCTGAGGAGCGGATCCAGCTCGCGCGCAGCGGTATAGCATCGGGTGACAGTTTGCATCTTAGCGTTTCTACTCAACCCACCGCGGCATGCTTGGTGTCAACGGAAGACGCAGGTAAGAAGATTTGTTGCGTTTGGTGTGAAAAGGCATCGCATAGCAGCTTCGAGTGCTACAAAGCTAACAAGATGTCGTACAAAGCTAGGAAGGATGTGCTAAATAAAAAAGGAGCATGCTTTATTTGTTTAAAAACGGGACATAATTCAAAAAGATGCAAAAATTTTACAAAATGCCTTTTCTGCTCCAAACGTCATTCTGTATTGATGTGCCCTGACATTGAAACGTCAAGTCAAACTGAAAATGAAAAAACTTCAAATGTTGGAACGTCAAACTTAAATAATAACGTAACTCAATATAAGGCTAGTACTACACTGTTGCAAACGTTTATGGCGAATATTATAAGCGATAAGAAATGTATACCGGTACGATGCTTTATTGATTCGGGCGCACAGAAGACTTATTTACGTCGCGATATAATAGAAAGTTTAAATTTGAAGCCTGTTGGCAAAGAAATCGTGTCGAATTGTCTTTTTGGCGGGATCGAAACTAAAAAGGAACTGTTTCATACCTATGAGTTCACTGTAGCAAGCTTGGATAAGAAGTTTCAATGTACAATGAACGCGCGAGACAAGTCTAAGCTCTGCGGGTACGTTCCTCGTTTAAATGTAGATCATGAGATGTTCAAAGAGTTACAGAAACATAATATCACACTGAGCGACGTCGGCGATGCGGCCTCACCTGATATCGGGCTGTTGATCGGCGCAGACCACGCAGGCGTGTTGCTCACGGAGAGTTTCGTGAAACTGAACAATAACCTCGTGGCAATAAAAACTAAATTTGGATAGACGCTTCAAGGACCTATCATGAACGCATGCAGTGTCTTAATGAACGTTATATTGGATAATGAATCCAACTTAAAAGTTGATGAACGAGAAGTTAACATAGAAACTAAGAAAGTAGTGCTCGCTAACAACACTGCATATTATAGTATTTTTCTACGAGTATTTACCCTTATTTACTTCTCTAAATACATTATAGATCTAGCCGGTGCTCTTTTTCTGCGGTCCGGAGGGACGATATGGAAAATTTTAGTCACGTGTTCAGTTTACCGAGCCGTGCATCTGATCAAATCACTGAAGACTGAAGTTTTACTCATGACCCTAAGAAGACTTATCGCAAGACGTGGAAGACTTGACACAATACACACGGATAATGATACTGACTTCCACGGAGCTTATATTAACCTTCTGAAGACTTTCAACGTGAGGAACATTAAGTGGGAATTCAGTCCTCCTGCAGCGCCATGGTGGGAGCGCTTCATACGCTCTATGAAGGACCTTATGAAACAAAACTTACCTTACCAGTGCAACCGTAATTCTCTCAGCAGACGCCGTGGGTATCTTCGTAAGTCGATAGAATATTTAAAAAGGTTCAGAAACGAGTACTACATGGAGATGCTCATACAGAAGGGCAAGGAGAGGGACTCGCATTTAAGGGTAGGTAATGTAGCTTTAATAGATACAGACTCCAAGCTTATTAAGTGGCCTTTAGGGAGGATTATAGGAACTTTTCCAGGCGAGATCTATGAATGTTGCGAACTCCTTTTTGATATGTGTCAAATATTTGAATTTATATTTTTTATGATTTTTACAATCAATGTCACTCTGAAATAAATGGCTAAACGTTTAGGGCGTGTTTTCATTCCGGCTATATCTCTAGTCATTTCCAACAAGTAGTTTCGGAGAATATAGGCTGTGACAGACGGACAGACAGACAGACAAATGCACGAGTGATCCTATAAGGGTTCCGTTTTTTTACCTTTTGAAGTACGGAACCCTAAAAGTACGGAACCCTTGGTGCGCGAGTCCGACTCGCACTTGGCCGGTTTTTTAAACTACGACGATGGTAAACAGTCTCATCTACGTGCCGCCTGATCCCTAGACCTTATATCATAGATGGGGGCGAGATACCTCTTGAATTGCAAGCGTCCAAAGCAGCCATACTCAACCTTTTTTAGGGTTCCGTATTCCGTACCAAAAGGAAAAAACGGAACCCTTATAGGATCACTATATTGTCCGTCCGTCTGTCTATCAAGACCCTTTATCTCGGGAACGCGTAGAGGTATCGTGTTGAAAATAAAACCATATACTCAGGTCTACAGCCCCCTGAAGCTGTGAAAAAATCAAACTTCTATGTTAACGTGAAAATAACGTAAAAAAAAGATACGGCCGTTTATGCCGCAAAAAAGGTATATTTCGAGCCTCAAGGGAATCAAATTTCAAAATTCATAGGGTACTTCCCGTTGACCTACAACAATGAAAGGCAAGTTATATCGTCTTATACTACAAGTAGACGGAAAAATCAGAAAACTATATATTTGTAAACCGATACTACGCACGTACGTAGCACATGCTACGTACGTTTCACACATGCCGTCCACAAAGACGGTTTTTCCTAAGTAGCACCGGGCCGCAAGATGAATTTGTTTAAAGGTGCCGTTCGGATGGCAAGGTTATGTATATGTATACCAGGATCACATGGCGGGCCACCTGAAAAAGCTCCGCAGGTTGAGTATGGTTAGTCCAAAGGCTACTGTGCCTGCTTAACATTATGCAGATTGTATACCCGTTTGCGAACGTGTAAGTAGCTATAAGATTCTTTACCAAAAAAACGGGATTCTAAAAATTGTCTCAGATTTTAAGGCAGCAGTTTCGTTTCACAAAATATTGCATTAGCAAGTCTCATTGCTCTTGGAACGCCCTTTCCAAACCGACCACCCCCTAATTCCCTCGATTTCTCCTAGTTACCATCATCAAATGATGACATTGACACCAATTGTGAAGTATCCAAGAAGTATCAATGATACCTGTCCAGACTGGCCCATTGGCCCATAGTCCCATAGTTGTTAGTCACAATGCAAAAAAAACAAATGTTACCGCCATCTCCATCCAGGTCAGCCATATTACCAGCAGCGCGCACGCGCGAATGCGAGCGTCCATTTTGCCCTCATCTTGAAGAAACTACTGCGCGCGAACATAAAATAATTGGCAATTATTTTACAGCCTTGACCATAACTTTTTATACGTAGATGTAAAATGTCCTTATTTATAATTATTTTAAAATACCTACGTATAATATTTGATTTAACCTTTGGTGTTTTTTATCTTGCCGGATTTTTTACCGACTTCAATAAGGAAGAGGTTTTCAATTTATGTCTTTGTTTTTAGGGTTCCGTACCCAAAGGGTAAAAACGGGACCCTATTACTAAGATTCCGCTGTCCGTCTGTCTGTCTGTCCGTCTGTCTGTCACCAGGCTGTATCTCATGAACCGTGATAGCTAGACAGTTGAAATATTCACAGATGATGTATTTCTGTTGCCGCTATAACAACAAATACTAAAAACTACGGTACGGAACCCTCGGTGCGCGAGTCCGACTCGCACTTTTCCGGTTTTTAGGGTTCCGTACCTCAAAAGGAAAAAACGGAACCCTTATAGGATCACTCGTGCGTCTGTCTGTCTGTCCGTCTGTCACAGCCTATTTTCTCCGAAACTACTGGACCAATTAAGTTGAATTTTGGTACACATATGTAAGTTTGTGACCAAAAGATGGACATGTAACGTAAACATATTAATTTTAAACACGGGGGCCACTTTTGGGGGGTAAATGAGAAAATTAAAAAATAAAGTTTGTCAAATTATATCGTGTTACATATCAAATGAAAGAGCTCATTGTGAGAATCTCAAATATATTTTTTTTTATAATTTTAAAATAAATAGTTTAGAAGTTATTCAAGAGAATAGGCAAAAAATGACCATTCCCCCCCATTATCTCCGAAACTACTGGGTCAAAAATTTTGAAAAAAATACACAAAATAGATCTTTACCTATAGATCATCGGAAAACCTATTAGAAATGTGCAGTCAAGCGTGAGTCGGACTTAATTACTTAGGTTTTGATCCGACCCCTACGGGTTTTTTAAAGACATTTCACATAAAAAATACATTGTTTAAATTGTGTAATATACGGAACCCTTGGAACGCGAGTCCGACTCGCACTTGGCCGGTTTTTTTAATATAATATATGCGCCGTTTCCCCCCGTTTTCGAAGACTTCTAGATCGATTTGGGAAATTATTTTATTTTATTTTTTGATACTAGCTATGTACCTATATAGGTACATGGTGTGGGTGTGGCCTGCAACAGGGGAAATATCACGTTTGTAATAATAGTATTTTATACAATCGTGATATAATAGAGAGCTTTTCAAAAGTTTCGTTGCCTAAGTGAGGTACGAGATTGAAAAGCTTTATTATATCACTATTGTATACAATACTTTTTCTACGAGTCATCTAAAACTTTTTTTTCCTATAAAACCTAAATATCTCAGTAGACAAAATAGTCGCGCGTTTATGTCTTTTCTATGGGAGCGCGGCGGCACGTGATTGGTCAAATTATTTATTGTTGAATACAGCGTATCGAAATATAATATTATAGTTGAGTTGGGAGTCCATACATGAAAAGGATGCAATTATAGTTTGGTATACGAAATCTTAATTCAACCATTACAGTCGACGAGTAGAAAAAGTACGTTTTTAATTTCCTTTTTTGTATGGACTGTTATATTTTTTTTGTAATGTATCTAATTCTAATTTAACATGCTTAATTTTAAGGATTTTCGGGGGAAATGAGAAAGAAAAAAACCGAAGTCGATTAACACTTTATATTTATATTCTTTAAAATACACATTTAGACTTGTAGATTTCATCACAATACATGTATTTAAGTATATTTATACAACATTATTGCACTTGGTTACATTTCTAAATATTCTTGAATTACCTAAAGCGTTGTGGTAACTGTGAACAAATTAAGTATAAGTACAAACGTTTTTTAACGAACTACAAAAAAGATGAGTATAAAATATATACCTACATAATACAGCTTTAATCTTCTGTTGTTTAAATAAATTTATAAATCTTTACCATAGTATCGTAAAGGTTATTCATTTTCGAAAATAAATTAGGAACAAGATATGTTTATAATTTCTCTTGTATGAATCGTCTCCTATGATTTAAATATATGCAGGTAAATTATATTATAAATAAAATAAGCAAAAGATTTTTATTACAACAAAAAAATAAAATCTATTATAACATCAATTTTTTTGTATAAAACAAAAATTCATATGACATTTCATAGAATTTTAGATATTATTGAAAAATCTTTGGATGATGTTTTAATTACAGTTAAATGCAAACTTAAATTACCTATAAAAATAATGATACGACGTATTTAACTTGTTATTTGTTCAGAAGGATAAAAGTGCTCGAGTATTTATGGAAATTACGAATAACCAATTAACCCTCCTCACTGGCCACTACTGCCTTGCTTTTCAAAGTTATAAGGGGCCTATTCAATGGGTATTTACCCTTTATAGGGCACACTTAGATATTATACGGCAAAAATGACCATCATCATCTTTATGGTTTTTTGACTAAATACTACACAAAAATTCAAATCGTCGTATTGATGCAGGTACCTGCATGCATTAGATACGTTGTAACTGCACATGGTAGGGCAAGTTCAATAGAATATGAGTATCATAATGAATATAATGATGGTCAGGTGTCAAAGTGGTTGGTGGCCCCTTTAGGGTATCACCGCATTTTCCAACATCAAATCGGTGTGGTGGTCGTTGTCATCCGTCGAACCGAATGAAGTATTCATCGCTGTTACGGCATGGATATAAGGTATTTTTTGACCGATTTAAACCGTCGATAAATGCTGTGACACCCTTAAAATACCAACCCAACCTTTGGATAAAACCGATGACTGCTATTGCTGCTTTCATCACGGTTATCAACGCTATGTATGTATATCTTTTAAGTCTAGCATCGCAGAATGCGTGTCTAGGCTAGAGACAAGCAACCTTATTCTATTTAGTTATTTATACAAAACGCCAATTTGGAAGCCCTTGGGTTTAATTTTAGGTAAACAGATTGCTTTAATATCTGTTGTGTATTAAAATATCATTGATTTTTCATTATTTTATTGTCTATGTTCTAAAATATAATGAAACTACTCTAAATGTTCAGTAGGCAGTAGGTAGCTAAACATACAAGGTCTCGCCTGCAGTATACATAATACAAGGTCTCGCATGCAACACAAAACTACCTAGTTATAATTTCTCTTTCAACTTTTCTTTATATCGTGTATAAATCAAAATCGATAGATGTGTTTCGGTCAGGCAATAGATTAATAACACGACTTTTGTAGAAAGTTGAAACACAATATTATGTATTTCTATAATACCTAACTATCTGTCCACCTAAAATTGTATTAAGATTTTTCACATACCTCCTCCATTCAAAGTACATAGGTATATAACGTAGCTAACATGTATAATAATTATATTTTCTATAATATAATCAACAACAGTTACTTATAATGGTATGTTGTCATTGGAAGACACGTTACATAATTAAAATTAATAAATTGTATACGTAGCGTTTTTTTAAATCCATTCCAATTTAAATTTGTGTATAATAATATAATGTATAATGTAAATGTGTTTTCTATAATTGATTAAAACTAATCTTTTAAAATAACACTAGGTACCAGTAATAGTGCATTCTTAAAAATAAATCTGGGTATATACCTACTATGTTATTTTTACAAACGTTTGGTTTCGTTTCTGAGATATCTCGAATAAAATGTTCATATATATTTTGTCTGTTCTCATGATTCACTAATATATATTTCGAAATCATAATAGTATTTATATGTTTTTATGTAATAGGTAGTTTACTAATGTAGTTTTATAAGTGTCTTGTAACTAACAATTTATGGATCTCAGCTATCTAAAAATAAATAATTTATTTATTTTTTTATTTTATTTATTTATAATATCAGTAAGGTTTGACACCTTGTATATTTTTGGACAGTGCTCAAAGGTGGACCTATAATCACATCGTTTAGAATGTAAAATGGCCCAAAATGGTCCCGCCAGAAGATCAGCGCTGACTTTCGGGTCAGCATTATGCCGAAGCGAGACCATTTTCGTGGTAAACTTCAACTCCTACCTATTTTATAAATTCCTATAGTTTTAGTTATACTTTTGTATGTAATTTTAGTTTTAAGTTTATCACGAATAAAAAAACATTTGATTCTGATTCTGATTCTGAAAATGTATAAAATTAAATATTAGACTTTCAGATTCAAGTATTGTCGTTGATAATACATTTATGTAAATTTACGTTAATTTACTAGCTGATTCATCTTATTTATTACTAGGAATATACCCATAAATAGGTAGGTATTTCAGTGCCGTGGAGTTCTTTCGTTAATTTCGGTAAATACCGTTTGTTGAATTATGTCTTTAATTCTAATTATATATTGTATAAATGCTGTGAACTTAGTTGTTTTTGGCATTTGGTTCCAAGATATCTCAGTACGTGTATGAAATCGGCGAGAATTCTACGTTTACCTTTTGGCTGCTAGATAAGGAATTCTTGAAGCCAATAAAAATTAGGTAGTACAGTTCCGAAGTCGTTTTAAATATTATCAATATAATTATGTATAATAATATTAATCTGCCTCAAATATCATATAAGCAATTATCAGCTAGTCAGTTTACCAATAATTGGAAGACTTCGTTGTTAAATAACATCGAAATTCAAGCATTTTGGAAGACATTGGATTAGTTAAATATTAACTTCTATTACTTTAATTCCTAACCTTTTAACCATATAATTAATTGGAAGACAACGTGAACAACTTTTGATTACATAAAAATTAGCTTTGCATTCTTAAACACTAAACAGATCTAGAATACAAACATTATCCATCACATCTCTAAATGATTACTCGTTTAAACATTATGAATTATGAACCTTTTCTGCGACAAAACCGTATTTACGAAGTCTGCGATTATCTAAAAATAGTTCAACAATTATCTAAAACTACTTACTCAAAATTAGAACGGAAGACCGATCTGGAAAGCCTTAATCAAAGCTGAACCTGAGTCGTACATGCCGATAACTCCAAAAAGAACTCCTAAACATATGATGAAGTAGTTGTAGGCAACGGTCTGGCTATCCAGGTATGGGCCTTTCAGTTTCAAGTGGAAATAAGCCGGCCATATGAAGCTCAACATCGTACCAGTGAAGCTTCCAATAAAGCCCATCAGAATAGCGAAGTGTGGAATGAATATCGCCATCAAGACTGTGAACATCACAACACCCAGCCGCCAAGCGAGCCCCCACACTTTTAACTCTCCATCCAAAGCGTAAATCACAGGGAAAAGTGTCTTAGGCTTACCCCTAAACAGTGCACGTTCCAACAGATCGCAGGCAGCATAGTACGGTAATGGGTAACTTAGAACGGCTTTGACCACTAGGAAAAAGTTTACAAGTCCCTTAAATCCAGAAGAGCGGAGATTGTTAGTTATAACCTGTTGAGTATCGTTTTGGAAAGTCAGGAAGCACACGTATCCGAACACGGACTTGAAAGCGGCAGCCGCGATGTGTGACCACTTCAACATCCACTCAAACTTGCCCGGATCTTCCATGTTGCCTTCTAGAGTAGGGAGGAATATCTGAGATGTGTAAGAGAACACGATCACACCCAGACTTATCGGGAAGTTCTCAAAATCTAGACTCCATTTGACTTTACCCCAGCCCCAATCTCCGATGTACAAGACACAGTACCCAAGCACAATAGCGTTGATAATTAAGTGGCTCATGGTACACCAGAATGACAGCATACTGACGCTTTGAAGAGATTTCAAGAAACCCAAAGGTAAAAGGAAGATGCCAGTGAGCATCATCCAAGATCGAGTGTCGATGGAGCCATCAGGGAAGGTTCCTATCATCAAATCGCCGCAGACAACGACGTACAGAATGCAGGTCATGACAAGTTCAATAATTTGAGCAATGTTAACGATCCTAGCACCATATTTGCGGCCGAAGCACTCCTTGGCGATGCCGACGTAGGAGTCGCGGACGCGGACGCGTCGTCCCGTGGCCGGGTCGTCTTCGTACAGGCACTCAACGAGGATGCGGCCAGTGTAGCAGCAGATGTGGGCGATGCCGATCATGGCCGCGATGGCCCAGTAGCCGCCTTGGAGAACGGCAAACGGTAGGGATACTACGAACATGCCCTGTGGAAGAAAATAACAATATTAAGTTGGTGTCAATCAGGTCGCTACAAAAGATCTCGGTAATTTGTTTTTCGTGATTAACTTCATTTAAAGAAAGTAAGAAATGTCTACGTTTATTAAAGCTGCAAATTATTCGACAGACCTATTTTCGCGAACTCATTATATGTTCGCGAGTTCAGAGTACCATTTGTCTGTTCTTGCTTTCGAAAAAAAAAATACAATTTTAACTTATTTTAATAATGTTTGTCTGAGTAGATAGTTGTTCCAGTCTATACTTTGTTCCAGAGTTTAAAATTGTCCACTTTATTAAATCACCCAAGTGTTCAATAATATATAGTATCATAAAAGTCCAGGCTGGAACTTTGATGATGATCAGCAATAAAGACAAATTCTGGCAGTGTTTAGTGTGAGTAGATACAGATCCAATAAAGGATAATTTGAAACCCAAACAATAAAAATCAGGAAATATAGTCTTCAACATATATCATTTCCAGACCTACAGCTTGTTGATTTCGAGGAGCGAAGAAAAGTAGACCTTGACAATAAGCGAGATGCCCTGAAGGCCCTGAAGGCAGTAGGTAGTCCCTACAGCCTTAACCTATCACTACGTAGACGGAGTCTTCTCATGTCCTCAGTGCAGAAAAGTACTGCAGACGAAGATTGGCTACTGCAGTCACATGCGGGCGGACCAGCTTAATTCCTACACCTAAGGAATATAATGCAGTCGCTGTGATCGAATTCGGCTAGGATAAAAGACAGAGAGAGGGAGATACCTGAATAGCGTTGGTGACGTTCCAGGCAGCTTGGAACTCGTTGATCTTGCAACCCGGCTTGCCACCGCCTTCTTCAAAACCACCCTCTTCTGATGAAGCATAAAAGTCAACGCTCTGCATACTTTGAGTCCTGAAATTATCAAATTATCAATTTTGTAAGTATACCTAAGGTACTGCTGTAGAAGTCGTTAAACTCCCCATACGGGCTGTTAACATTGTTACAAGACTTGTAGTTGTTGTCCCCAATCCCCATTTGGGAATGTTTGCCATTTTTACTACGTATCAGGAAAACACTGCTAGGAGCTAAGACGTAGCAACTAGAAAAATAGCGTTTTAACGCATTGCACGACAATTATCGTTTTAATATAGATGGCGCTTTTGTAACAAGAGGGCCACGATCAGGTATCCGCTTCCTTTTCGAGGGTTGGACTAGGTAGCCTGTCAAAACTTTTAGCCTAAAGCTATCATGTTAACAAAGCTATCTTCATCTTTCTCGATACGGTAATATAGTAACTAAAATACAAGTGTTAAGGAGAGACTCCTTAGACTTAAAGATTCAATGCCGCTTCTGAGTTTGTGATCGTCGACGATTTGTACAGCGCGCCTTTGGACTGAGTCGAAGGGTCCAAGCTGGCATCCAGGTGCTCCTGCCCAAAGGTGACAGTAGTAGGTTCTGACTTGCGACAAAGAGTGTGGGTGAGAGAAGATATATACCTTGGTGCCTCCTGTTGCGGGTAGGTGTTCTGATAGCTGGTGAATGAGTCCTCAGCCTGCAGTTCTCCGCTGAGAAACGGATTGGTAGGATTCGTCGATTGATACGACGGCGATGTAGTTTCATTCATTGTTGATAGCTCGCAGCTTTCGCCCATATCTGGTAATACAACAAATGTTCATTATAAGAAGAAACAGGTGTTGTCCCTTTAAAAAAAAAAATCTGTGTGTAGGAGGCATAACTAGCCCATGCGCGAATTTCTGGGATTAGATAGCCAAACCGAGATTTTAAACGAGCTTCTTTAAAATCAAATCAAATGAAAATACATTTATATCATTTTACCAGAAGTCCATACATGTTAAAATAAAATAACAATTAAATTCAAATTTCTTTGTAGTTTTAAATGTATGTAAAATGTATAATTTTGGTGCAATAAAGAATATTTACTTACTTACTTACTTACAATTTAAAATAGCACAATAATAATTATTCGAACAACATCAATTCACAAAAATTAAAATGAATGTATTAAAACAGCCACCAAAACAAAAATTTAAATCGCAGTCATTACATTAATTAAACTATTTAGTGTCTACTTACTGTCTTTGTATATGACAGTAATGTTACACATCTTTTCAGCAATGACTTTAAGATGCAACCGGGAAAACTAAAGAAGAGGATGGAAATAGCATAATGCCTACAAGTTAATGCAGGTCAAAATTACGTCGGTCGCACTATAAATAATAGCCCTCATTTACCAGTCGGCTAAAAAAATAAAAACAATGTGAAGTAATTAAATTACATAATTAAGCATGTTTTAATATGAATCTGAAAAACAGTAGTTCTACCGACTGCGCCAGTATAGGTACAGCACACACACTTAAATAACCTTCGGTATACATTTATACCTTTAGCTACACCACCTACACCATGTCATAAGCCCTCTGATGATGCGTTTAAATACTGTAAATTACGACCACCATAAAGATTAAACTGTTTTGTTGCAACAAATTTGACTAAGATGCAACCGGGAAAACTCTAACTAAACTTAAGAGAGGTATGGGCACTGCGAATGACATCTCGCTTTGTGTGGTAGGGCACAGGACAGCGGATGTCATTCCAGATCTAGAGCAGAGCCCAACTGGGGAAGTACCTCCACCTTACAGAAAACCGCAGCCAAATAACACTAGACCCTACTCATAGTGTTGTGTTCCTGCCGGTGAGTAAGGTTGCCAGAGCTCAACGAGGGAGAGGAGTGTTAGGGTCGGCAACGCGCATGTAACTTCTCTGGAGTTGCAGGCGTACATAGGCTACGGAGACTGCTAAAAAAACTCTAGGAAGAAAAGGATGGAAATAACAAACACCTACAAGTTAATGCAGGCCAAAATTACGTCTTCGCACTATGTATACTTACTTAAGGCATTCAGCGTTTCGAAAGTTAAGGGACGTTTTTGCATAATACCGGGTGTTTCCTGTAACAGGAGCAATAAGTTAAGCTGTAGGCTGTACTCCTCAAACTGACCAACATTAGTTCAGCAACTTTTAAAAAAAACCTTGTGTTTTGATTTTTATTACACTTTAAAGTTTATTCTAAGACGCAATGTATTGCAAAATTTGTTATGTTTAAAGGGTGACAAGCAACGTCAAACACACAGATGGCAGCGTACATTGAAAATAATATTTAATTAGTATGAAAAAGGTATAATCTAAAAATTTCATAGTTTTAAAAAGTTGCTGAACAAATGTTGGTCAGTTTGAGGCGCACAGCCTCCATTTTAATTTATTGCTCCTGTTACAGGAAACACCGTGTATAAGACGTCTCCTATTTAATTACGCTATATTTTAATCAAACATGTAGATATCTAATACCTAAGGAATCTAATATCTAGTACCTAAATGCAATCATCTATACAGGGTAGGCATTCCTGCCTGATTAAAAATATCGTGAATCGTCGGATAAAAAGGCTCTTATTATAATGAATTTTTGGACGATTTTCATCTGACATACGAATATGTATTACACGAATACACCTTATATCAATTATCAACATAGATTGGATTTGGATATTTCAACTTGCTTACTACTTCTCGAAACCAAATATCTAATAAAAAATCATTTAGTAGTTTTTTGTTAATAAAGCTTTGGGTCCGCTATTGTACATAATACTTAATGACGTTGTATGACATTCGATTGATTAAGATGAATTTGACTTGATTTATTAATTAATTAAACAAGGAATACCTATTTCGTAACTTAAGCGCTTGTCGCCTCTACGTTACATAATATTTCTTACTCGTATTAAGCTGAACTTGATTACGGTTAATATCATTTGGTTTACTCGGGCTCACGTAGTATAAGTACAAATATGCTGTGTCTTATGTATCTTTAGGTCGCTTCACGAATGATATTCGAAAATTTTGACAGTTCATTACAAATCTCGCTCTAACTTTCATCGATAAGGGCTGGCATGATGTTTATTAACTTTTATTAACAATTACTTTAAGATTTAATGAGTACTCCCTGGATATTAAAGTACTAAGTAGCTTACTAAACTTTGGTTCCGCGGGCATATTTTTAGCTAGCTCAGAATAAAGCACAAATAAATGCCATTACCAGGATTCGAACCCGGGCATCCAGCTTTTCAAGCAAGGCCACAACTCACTTATGTTGTTCGTTACCTATCAAGAGCAAAATGGGACTGTGCAGTAAATACTAATCGAAACATTAAATAAATATCCTAAAACTGTTCTTTCTGTCCGTCTTGTACATTTGTCCATGCTTTTTTAATGGACAATTAGGACAAATTATTTTCTCTCCAGGGAAAAATGGACGGTTTTATGGTAATTAAGTCGATAATGTCACTACCAACAAATTGCAACGACAAATTGGTACCTAATCAGATTGCTTTATCTTATATCAAAATCATACCTTGATTAGCGAATCTAACGGCCTGCGGTGGACGCGGCGGTGGTCCAGCTTTATCAGGCATCTGCTGCCTCACCGTCTGCATTGCCACCTCCAACGCATTCTTGATCGGGGGCAACTTAAACCGACCCAAATTCATCTTGGCTAACTTGGAAGACTGATCAACACTTATATTTTACACTTAATCTAATGGAAGACTTCTTTACTACTCTAACTCTAAGTTTATCCTACCCCGACCGAACGGCCATTTTAGAATTTTCGAACGTTCATTCTTAAACACACTTTACGTTGCCTTCTTAATTCTAACACTTTTATAAATCACTGTGTTTTGTTTTTTTGGGGGTTTTTAAAGGGTTTAGGGTTATTTTTGATTGGGTTTAATCATTTTTTAGGTATTTTACGTGGGTTTAGGCCGCTCGGCAAAGATACTAGGGGCGGAGACTGCGCGATGCTGCGCGCTGGACCGATCGATATCTGCACGTTTTAGGGTGAGATTTAAAAATAACTACACGATTTTGCACTTTATCTCTTTAGACATACGTTTCAGTGTGTAGATATTAATAAACGTGCCTGCACCCGGATTTGAGGGAAAAAGTCAACGTAGTATTAAGCTGACATGCATATACTTGTGCCGTTTTTCTTATGAAGCGAAGGCGTACGTGTGAATTGTGTGATACTCATTGCCTAATGATTTTGCGATTGTTTTCTTGATAGAGCGAATAGGTACAATTGATGTTCAGAAATAAGATTTTTGTCATTAATTTTATTTTTGATAGGTACTAGCTTTTAATCGCTGACTGTACTTTTCTTGCAACAGGCAACTAATATTCATCAAGACAATTCTAACAAACCCAAACGCAATTAGATTGCGTTGTTTTATCACAGAATTCCTATGGCTACCTCCTGTGTCCATCATCAGATGTGTTCGATGCCATAATATTGCATTGTCACCCAACTTACAGTGAAGTTTCAGCTCAATCGAATAGGTAATAAGAAGTGGGTTGACAACTTGCAACACCGAACATACATACATTGCAAATTAAATAAAAGCTTGAAAAAAGAATTGACACATCCGTTTCTTGAAATAAGATTTATTAACTATAGTTACTTTACCTACTTAAGTTAAAAAAAAATACGAACACTAAATAAATAAGTGTTTCAGCATCACTATCACCATCTTTAAAAACAACTCTAACAATATACCTATGTTGGACCCGGGTATGTCCTTAAACTACGTCCAAAAGAGAGGTATGGGCACTGTGAATGACATCTCGCTTTGTGTGGTAGGGCACAGGACAGCTGATGTCATTCCAGATCTAGAGCAGAGCCCAACTGGGGAGGTACCTCCACCTTACAGAAAACCGCAGCCAAATAACACTAGACCCTACTTATAGTGTTGTGTTCCTGCCGGTAAGTAAGGTTGCCAGAGCTCGAGGGAGAGGAGTGTTAGGGTCGGCAACGCGCATGTAACTCCTCTGGAGTTGCAGGCGTACATAGGCTACGGAGCTACAGCTTAACATCAGGCGGTATGCTTGTTTGCCACCGACGTAGTATAAAAAAAATCATAAATTTAGGTTAATTCATACAATTTATTCAATTTATTGTATTCGTAAGTAAGGTAATCTACACTCAATAACTATATGTATAAACAGAATCTTTGCATTTAACTTTCTATACAAAGTGTCCCATAGTCATTGCTCTTGACTGTATGTATACCGCGGTTGTGTAAGTTCGTTAAAAATACACCTTTATTTAATTGATTGACTTTTTTATTGATTGGTCGTTATTGTTAACAAATAGGTGGAAATATTAACGATGATGGAATGATTGCATTCGGCCGCGATATGGCCGAAATCGGCAGAGTGTGGGCCTTTTCCTCTTCTTTACTTTTACTATATTTTGTAAATGTGGTAAGTCCCAAATTACGTATGAGTACTTATAGACAAGGTCATAATAGTAGATTGTGTCACAAGGGAGCAAAATGACATATTTACGGCGAGGGCGTACATTGAATCCTAAACGAAGCGAAAGATTCTATAATAGAATACCGAGAGTAACGAGGGATTCTAAAGTAGAATCCTGAGCGTAGTGAGGGATTCAAGTGTGTTACGCCCAAGATGGAAATAATTTTGCTACCATGTGACACATACTGCTTTTCACATCATCTATGAGGTCACCATGATGTTTAAAAATATTATTTAAACAAAAAATAATGTGCACAAGAATGTAAAAATAGGATCCCTTTGATCCCTCCTAGCAGGGAAGAAAAACCTCTATTTCGAATTGGTGATGTGAAAATATATATACATTCCCCAAGTTTCAAAAATATGTGTACACCCTTACACCTTAGACAATAAAGTCGTGTTCATATATTTTGAGCCATTTGTCTGGATCGATATTTTTGCCTTCAACTGTACAAAATATTATCTGATAGCCTATTTTTCTATTTTTTTCTAACAATAATTTAATGTTAGCACCTATTACGGTTTCTAAAACAGTCAATTTAATTTTAAGTTCAATTTTACGGACATTTCGTTTTCTATGACGGCCTGTCGGGTGATAGGACTGATAGGTGGTCACGTGATGTTTTCTATAGAAAACTAAAGTGTTGGACGCCCTGGCCCGGTCCCGGACCGTTCTAGCGTGTCATCCTTAAGGCAATGTCAACTGATACATTTACGTGTGAACGGCTGACCAACTTGTTGTATTTTAGCACGCATACAATCCAAAGTACCACCCATGCTGTCAAGAACCCGGCGATAATGTGACCCTGGCCATGATAATCGACGCCTTCGAGATCTACGGACATGATCCTACGGACAAGTTGGACCATTTTGCCCATTATCAGCTTCAGATGATGAAGATCAAACGCGCGCCTGATCAGGTGAGAATACAATGAATACAAACTGCCGTGAAGGGGAAGTTACCTATCTACACAGAAAGAAAAACAAAAAAAACCGGACAAGTGCGAGTCGGACTCGCCCACCGAGGGTTCCGTACTAATTTACTAACAGCAAAAACTAATGAGAACACTAAATCTGTGCATCACCGTATATCTTTGAGCTCATTGCTCTCGCTACGCTCGAAATTCTAATTACCTATAGATGCTTTCGCTTGCTCGGGACTCAAACACTCAAAGTTGGAACTAGCAGCAAAATCTGACTTTGCTCTCTTGTTCCAATAATGAATCTGTCTTAATTTATTGGTTGCAGTACATGATCAATGAGTACGTGCACATCGCGGTGGACCACCTTGCCAGGTTCATTCATATGCACGTCAAGGAGCTGAAGGTACCTATCTTTTAATATCCTTCACCATCGACTAATAAAATGAAAAGATCGAGGATGTCTTTACAAAATCCATTCATTTCATTTTAATAGGTATAACCTACCTACTAATATACCTGCCTTGGCTGCCTTGCACCACTAATCCATAAAACTTGCAGGTGCTCCTGATAGCTTTAGAAGACGCGGTAGATAACATGCTAACGATGTACGACAACCACAATGCCATCAAGACGGAGCGCGTTGCCACCTACAATGCGGGTGCAGGTGGCGCTGTGCCTTCAGAGTTCTACCTCAGTCAAGGTAGCAAGACAAACACATTAGGAGCTTAACATAAATTTGACGGGAATATCAAATCCCTATGCTTATCAGACCTGCAAGATCGCATTATTTAAGGAACATGGTCGTCTTCACAAAATACTGTCCATTCGCGGAGTTAATAAAAATACCTAGAAACTTATTTGCAGAATACTACTGCGGCCGCAACGTGTACATCTTCGTGTCGGAGCTGTACAGCGACATATACAACATGGGGCGCGGGCCGGCGCCCTACTGCAAGGGCCGCGGCTTCCACTTCCTCGGCTTCGTACACTTCATGGACGACAACAAGTATTACCTCGAGGAGGACCCGAACATATCCTTTGCAACGGATAATTATTTGCATGGACTCGAGTGCCACCTTGACGTGTGTATCTACAGGTGAGGTCAATACTTAGTTAACAAGATTCCAAAACTTCCTGTAAAGTTTCTGTAGACAGTTCTTAGAAATTTTAAGGGAAAGGTTTCCTTTAAAAAGTGTCCTTTATCCCACCTTTATAAGTAGAGTTTGACAAGCCCGAAATACAGCCTACCTAGATTATGTAATTAACGGCGCTGTCATACTATAATGTCACATAATTAAGAGAACGCTCACAAGGGTGCATCCTCAGCGTCTTTATACTACCAAGTCACTATAAAGAATGATCCACGTTGGAACGGTACCAGTCCGACCCAAGGCACCCTACGCTACAGTTCATCGAAATCCTCGGCCCAGACCTAGACCGTTCCTAGCGTGATTCATCGTTAAAGTGTAATTTATTAAGCAAAGGTTAAACTCTTATTTTAAAAGGATTTAGAGCTCTATTAATAGCAGGCGCAATCGCGCATTCCTATCCTACGCTTCTACAAAGGACGCTTTCTGTTCCACACTATAAATTCTGGCGATCAAGGTGACTTTGTAAAGTACCTACGAGTAATGATCCTCGACAGTAAGCGATAGAGCGAGAATATGATATTTCACTATGCCCTCTCTAACTAATATGCCGAAGGTTTCCGTTCAAGAAAGGCTTGCAGCACGTCCGCGACGTGGTGACGCTACCGAAGGCGCTGGTGAAGTGTGGCACGGAGGTGTACAAGCTGCCGCCGCTCACCGCCGCCTCCTGCATCATCACCTCCGGCTCCTTCATCCTCGACTTCAACATACAGGGCATGCGGTTCCGTCACTTTGATTACATTCTAGTAAGTGAATAGTTTCCCCCTCTCATTGGCCTCGGCATCTTTGCTGATGATAGTTGCTGCGTCTAAGGAGCAATTTAGCAGAGGACAATGGATAAATTTTTCCACTTTTAAATTTATACTATACATTCACCTCGTAGAGTAGTAGAGTTAAAAAACGACATGCATGTCTGCAGTAGGTACCTACCTACATGTTTCATTTTTTTACCTAATTACCTGACACAATTTTCAGATCCTACCCAACGGGCACATATTCTACACGAAGGAAAAGCAAACACCTCTCTTCTGTGACCATCACGTTTGCGAGTGGAACAATACTAATTTCTACGGAGGTCAATGAACTTTTTAAGCCTTTTTCAGTATTCTATATTTATTAACTATAGTTTTACTAAGTATGCAAGTCGTAAGTAGTAAAGGGGAAACATTAGAAGCTCCCGTTTTAAACCGACTCCAAAACTTGAAAGTAGAGATTTTCATTTTGTCGTGCTATTTAAATGTAAATTATTATTCCCGATTTCTTGCTAGGCCAATATGATTTATTTAAATACTTCACCGTTGTCCATTGTCATCAGGGTAAGATCTGATGATGAGATCTTGAAAAAATCGAGGGAATTCTCCAGAGGTACGAGGTACAACTATCGTGATTTTGGGTATTGTTAAAAAGCCTAATTTTGAATTTTGTTTCCGTTACAGGTCCCTTCGCCATCCCAGGTGATCCTGGGACTGGCCTGATGCCGATCCCCCCCTTCTTTGAGCAGACCACATCCCCACCCTTTGCGGACCAGTCCACACCACCATCCGGTGGCCCCTTCGAGAACGTTACCTGTAAGTATTTAAATAAATGTGACGTTCCAAAGGGTAAGGTACCTTATGGCGGCCATAACGTACCTTTACCCGTGGAACGCTACAAATATTTCAAGAATTTTGAGAGATGCTATGAAAAGGAAGTAAGTGAATGATGAGATGACGCCCTTTTTTGGCTTTATTCCATCAGTACTGTTATTGTTTGACCAATTACCTTCTTATCAACGTATGGTACCATCTTTCACACTGTTACTGCTACTGTTACAATTCATACGCAAAGATGAAATTTACTTTTAAGTAGTTCACCGATTGCCAGTAAGTTTTACTGTTAGCAGCCTATGCTCTTCATCACCATCTAAACTCGGCTACCCTTGCAGACTCTCTAGACGGATGCTGGTTCATGTTCCCCCCGAACTACGGGTCCATCGCGGGTATCAGCTACCTGGACCCGCTCACCATCAACGAGTACAGATTCACGTGCCAGGGATCCGGCAACAAGGTACATACTTGTTCATGTGTTGGTTACGACAGTGAGAAGATCAGATGATAAAGCTGGAAGGAAGGTGGATGTCTGTGACGCGTTGAACAACATAAAGTTACTTAAGTTTTTGTACCCGTGTAGGTACATGAGCTAGCTTCAGCAGTAGTAGTTAGTAGTGAAATGGGGTCTCTATTGTTTCCCATATAATTTTAAGTCATAATGTATTGTTTGTCCACATATTCGTTAGTAATAATTTGGTTTGTCTCAGAAACGCGTAACTTTTCAGGATTGCCATAAAACAAACCTAACCTAACCTATTTATACGATAATCTGAGGAAAATCCTGAAAAGTTTCAGAAGTATGACTCATGATAATATGACAATCATTACATTATGACTTTCGATAATTATGTCAAACAAAGGGACCCCAGTGAAATGCTATGAATCCGCTAATGCCGCTAACATTAGGGTTGTCAGAGTTTTACTGTAAGTCATATTTAATAGGTCTTGTCTATTAAAACAATGAGTAATGGTTTGACGATAACGCTGCTGGCAGGTGATTATCACGATCCTCGAAAACAGTTTATTTTTATCTTTTGGTTTCTTTATCAAGCGAATATTTTAAGAGCGATAGACAGGCAAAAAGATGAACTAATGAAGAGGTTGGATGGAGGTAGGTCTACAATGAAATAAATTATCGTAACTGATGTAAAATTTCTTGGAACATCTTCATAGGCATTTTCACCAGGATACAATGTTTCGCAATGACGAACTGTGGTTTAATTCCAGGGCTTATACTGGTACCCGCAATGGATGGGTGCGCCGCCGCACCACCCGTACCCGCAGGCGGGCGATATGCCCAAGCACGAGGAGGGCGGCGGAGACGCCTTCTACCCTCACCAGCAGGGGCCGCAGCCCCCGCCACTTATTGTGCCAAGACTCGCAGATTAGATATAGATGTACAAATTTTTCAACGTCTTGTTTTATTTACTTATTCTTTCATATGGAAAAAAAAAGTGGTGCGTAGCCAACATGCCAATCTTCTACGCTCCGTTGCGAACGAAACGCAACTGTCACTGTCGCAATAATATGGAAGAGTGATATTGAGAGATGACTACCGCTGTGCTACGGAGCGTTAACGATTGGCATGTTGACGAAGCACCCTAAAGTGACCTGAACAATCAAAGAAAAGTTGATGTTTATAAAAGTGGAAGTAAAAATCGTCGCTACATAACGTCGACGACGACGAGGACTACGAGAATATAGCAATCGTTACAGAGATATTGACCTAAATATGGCCTAAAATACGACTTTATGATAAGTACGTGGTATTTAGCATAATGAATGAATGAATGAATGAATATTTTTATTTCGTGTAACACATGGACACATATTTTTATTAGTAGAACCATAGAGTAACTTATACTAGAGCGGTACTGTCATAGTAAATTTTGTAACCCCAGTAAATTCACTGCCATCTGTCGACACACTTTAAAACTAAAAATGAAGATTTATTAAAATACGATAGAATGTATTTAAATATAGATAAATGATTTTTTTTATTTGCATTAATTATTTTTATGATTTTGACCCATGTTCTTTTACTGATATGCGTTAAAATTGTTAAATAACAAACGAAACCGTCAACGCCATCTATACGACTGTAGGCCAAAACTAGTAGCGCCCTCTGAACGAGAATCAAATTTTCTTGATTTTCGAGGCACGTTTTTTCCTTAGACTGTATCCATCTATTACGGAGTTATATCTATCTTTGGTAGAACTTACAAACTAAGGGGTTAATATGTACAACGAACTTAGATTTAAAATAATACCATGCAGATGGGGGAATGCAATCCCTCACAGTGCGACAAGTAGAGACAGTCTACCCTGTCCGCTATCATTCGTAGGATGCTGTTGGGACTGCCACGCACCCGGCGCACCAGGGATGCTGCGCGTGCACGTATAATGCATTTAAAAAAAAGATTATGTCAGACCATGAAATCCATATTCTATTTAGATTAGGCAAGATGCATTATAAGTATGAAATACCTTTTGGACTAACGGCGATGTGTCGGCGATGATAATAGTCCGATCTGGCAGTCCTCACATTTAAGTGCTTATCTAACGTTGATTTTTAAATATGCCTAGTACACATATTTAGTAACATAGGCTTTTGCCCCAAGATTACTTGTTGATGCTGTTATGTTTACGTTAAAGCAAAGTTACGGAGCAAGCGATCTCTCTAGGCATCAAGATCTTTTCTGGATGAGAGATCGCTTTGAATAACCAAGAATACTCGTTAGTTAGTAACTAAATGAGCGCCACACATCCCACTGCCTTTTGGGAGCCACGCTAAAGAATTAACTTCCGATTATTCGCTAGCCCAGGTACAGCCCACGAGACCTTCCGATCTGGCACGCTGAAAGGAAGCGGTAGAGCCGAAAGTCTGGTTCGCGAAAGCCACAGCAGAAACCTAATTTTGGTTTACGCTTTACACGAAATCGGTAAAGGTGCGGCAAGCGGTAGCAGCCGATAAATCGAGATTGCTGAGGTAATCGGAGGATTAAGGATGACTTACGTTAGACCGGGCCGTGACCGGGCCGGAGCTTCGTTTTCTATGGAAAGCATCACGTGATCACCTGTCATGTCATAGAAAAGTAAGCGCTGGAAGCTCCGGCCCGGTCTAACGTGAGTCATCCTTTATAAAATAAAACAAGTTATATTCAAAAATACTCGTATTAAGTCTGCAAGCACAATAAGCGGAGGGGCATAAGTATTGCACAAAGAAACGCGAATCGAATGACTACAAGATAAGGCTTGTGGACCGCGAAGGTTTTTATATTTGAAAAAAAAAAACATTAAAAAAAAAAACAATCTATATTTAGTCTGCTAGCCGTGGTACAATAAGCGGCGGGGGCTGCGGCCCCTGCTGGTGTGGGTAGAAGGTGTCTCCACCGCCCTCCTGGTGCTTGGGCATATCGCCCGCCTGCGGGTACGGGTGGTGCGGCGGCGCGCCCATCCATTGCGGGTACCAGTATAGACCCTGGATTTAAACAGTAGTTAAAGGGGCTGGTCAACTCGCGGGGAAAATACGTGTTAAGGAGCAAGGAGAAGAATATAACCACTAATAAGGAGCTATATCTGTGTTCATGTTCCTTACCCAAAGCATTTCGGCTGTGTGTGTGTTTGTCTAGGGCGACACAAATAGATCGAGCCGCTTCACCTGGCAATTTCCTCGCGAAGTGGCTTATTCTGAATAGACTCATCTAATCATCGTCAATGATTCATGATTAAAATGCTTCCAAAGACAGTTTTAAGCTTTAAGTAACAATTACGATAAGTTGTTGCATTGTATTACAGATTCACCTTCTTTATCCAGTTTTATTAGGTATCAGACAGTTTATCACAACTGATCTTCTCAGTCCTAAGGAACAGAAAACAAGTACATATAATTACCTTGTTGCCGGTGCCCTGGCACGTGAATCTGTACTCGTTGATAGTGAGCGGGTCCAGATAGCTGATGCCCGCGATGGACCCGTAGTTCGGGGGGAACATGAACCAGCATCCGTCTAGAGAATCTGCATAAAACCATAAACCAGTGGCACTTGAATAATCCAATTAAAAAGAAAATCATATAAACTTACAATGTGTCTGAATTGATATTGTTTTTTTGGCCGCAAGCTTAATAAGTTACCAAAACTCCTGACATGTCAGGGAAATTTCTGTCTAGTTAGCCCTATTTTCTGAACTAACACCATTAGTATCATATAATGGTTTTAACTTTTACTATGCTTTTACGGATGCAGCTTCCTTGACTACCAAATTCCAAGAGAAAAACCGGTGTTTAACGGATGCACCGACTTGCAGGTGAAGTTGGCTTGGACCCTAGGATGGTAGGGTAGCCAAGCTAGAGTAGGGCATATATACCCACTGAAATTCCTGAACCCTGGGTTCTAAAGGACTTACTAGGATAAACACTAATATGAGAGATATATGATGGTGGACTTACAGGTAACGTTGCTGGTGTCAAAAGCGTTGTTACCACTTGGAGTGGTATAGGCGTTGGGGGGTAGAGTGCTGGACTCCAACCATGGTGGTATGGGTGATAGACCAGTGCCAGGGTCGCCAGGGATTGTGAAAGGACCTAGTTTTGAAAAGATAATACTATTAATTAAAACAATCAAAAATCAATCAATTAAAATGTCCATGGGGGGTCCCAGCGCGCACAAGTTGTTTGCAGAAATCGCGAAGCGTTTGGTTGACGTAACTGGTGACCGAAGGGCTGGCGGCTTCCTCGCACAACGTATCAACATTACGATACAGCGAGGAAATGCCGCCAGCATCCTTGGTACAATGCCTCAAGGGCCTATTTTAGATTTAAGCTCGTTATTAATTTCGTTTACTTAGTACCACTGTATGTAAAGAAATATATGTTACGTTACCTCCATAAAAGTTGGTGCTGTTCCATTCGCACACGTGGTGGTCGCAGAAGAGAGGGCTATACTTCTCCTTCGTGTAGTATGCCTGCCCGTTCGGTAGGAACTGAACAAATCAACAAGATCAATGTATAGTGGTCCTTTGAACCGGATAGTCCAATATTTAAAGGAGGTAGAAGTTGACTCCATCCAACTAGAACCCTGAAGTACAACTGGGTAGTAAGTAGACAGAGACAAAACTTATTTCCTCTTGTGCCCGAAAGTTAAGGATACTGTAGGTTACATTCTAGTTGTGACTTACATCGTCCAAAATCATTCCACATTCCCAACTTAGTTTTAGGAAGGATCAAAGATTATAGGAATAAAATAAACACACAACTATACATAGAACAACTACTAGTGATTGTCTATGTGTTAATTCCATTAAAAATACCATAGTCGAGAGCGCCATCTACGTTTAGTTTTTATCTGCCTTACCCCGTTCGTGACCGCTTACCAACCATTATGACTTAACTATCAAACTCTCCAAAATAATCAAATTTAACAAACAAAGCTATTGTCCATATCCTTGGATATCCTGGTCAACAACTTACTAGCATGTAGTCGTAGTGGCGGAACCGTATGCCCTGTACGTTGAAGTCGAGGATGAAGGAGCCGGAGGTGATGATGCAGGAGGCGGCGGTGAGCGGCGGCAGCTTGTACACCTCTGTGCCGCACTTCACCAGCGCCTTCGGCAGCGTCACCACGTCGCGGACGTGCTGCAAGCCTTTCTTGAATGGGAACCTGACAAGTTTAAACATTGTTATATTTTACCTACTCAGTCAATCACTGTTGAGGAGCGCGTAAAGTCCACCAAATCAAGTTTACAGTGAGTATATTATATTCGCCCGCGGCCCGATGTTAAAGTGGGACAGAGTCAGTGGCGTTCGGAATTGGAGTGTGCGGAACTGCGGATGCATACCGAAAGTTAAATGGATTGGACTGAATGTAATGAGAATGACGCTAGCTGTGATCGACGATCGTCTATAGGAGTCCAAGTATTGACTTTGAGTAAGGTAGCCGTCAGCACAGCAGGCAGTCATCAATTGGGCATTAGCATGGCAAATCACTAGGACTCGTTTACCTTAGTGGAGATTAATCCAAAGACATACCACGACATACCATAGACCATAGGGTATGTTAAGGCTGGTTAAGGCTTCGGTGGATTTATGAACTACATTTGAAGTAGGTACGGTGCTGCTTCATTATATATGTATAGCATCGCGCATCGCAATTTGCATGTCAGGCTCGTTAGACTCTAATGGGACATAACTGCTGTCTACGTTTTTCTAATCATTTTCTGGTGCTTTATTTCGTGCATAGTGCGTTATCGATCTCACCTGTATATGCAGACTTGAAGATGGCACTCGAGCCCATGCAAATAATTATCAGTAGCAAAGGTCAAGCTCGGGTCTTCCTCGAGATAATACTTGTTGTCATCCATAAAGTGCACGAAGCCGAGGAAATGGAAGCCGCGGCCCTTGCAGTAGGGCGCCGGCCCGCGCCCCATGTTGTAAATGTCGCTGTACAGCTCCGACACGAAGATGTACACGTTGCGACCGCAGTAGTATTCTGCAACCAAGTTCTTATAAAACGAAATGGCGACTAATGACCTATATTATAAAAATATTGTTGCGATGAGTTACGCAAACCCGCAGTGTCAGGGCTGGGAGCCGGCCGCGGAACCGCCGGAACTTGACACGCTTCGGCCAAAACTCTTCCTTGGTGATAAGGTGCGTGATTGTAGGTAAATGCTGCCCATCGTACCAATACTAACCCGGGAACCATCCGCAAACAGACGCATTCGTCAGATGTTGACGCACCTTTAGACATTATTATGCATATGCTGCGTTGTAGGTGGCAACGTGTTCCGTCGTGATGGCGTTGTGGTTGTCGTATATCGTTAGCATGTTGTCTTATCGCGTTGTTGACTATGTGGTAGTATATCAGGCACCTTGACTGAGGTAGAACTCTGAAGGCACGGCGCCGCCTGCACCCGCGTTGTAGGTGGCAACGCGCTCCGTCTTGATGGCGTTGTGGTTGTCATACATCGTTAGCATGTTGTCTATCGCATCTTCCAGTGCTATTAGGAGCACCTGCAAACAATGTTAGTACTTCACCGAGCAGAAAATAAACTTTAATACTCCCAAGTAAGTATTGGTCTATTAATGGCCAGTTCTACCTTCAGCTCCTTGACGTGCATGTGGATGAACCTGCCGAGATGATCCACCGCGATGTGCACGTACTCATTGATCATGTACTGCAACCAATAAACAAAGTTAGTATACACGGTGTGTGTGTGTGTGTGTGTGTGTGTGTGTGTGTGTGTGTGTGTGTGTGTGTGTGTGTGTGTGTGTGTGTGTGTGTGTGTGTGTGTGTGTGTGTGTGTGTGTGTGTGTGTGTGTGTGTGTGTGTGTGTGTGTGTGTGTGTGTGTGTGTGTGTGTGTGTGTGTGTGTGTGCGCGCGCGCGTGTGTGTGTGTATGGTTTTGAGTGAATGTCAAGTTGTATGGTATTAACTGAAGCTTCTTAAGTGCTGATTGCAAAATAAACAATGTCCTGACTGAAAGGAGATCCCTCTATAATACCCATTTCTGGAAATTTTAAATGTCTTCCAATTAAGATTCCTGATACAGGTACAATCCGCTAATTAAATTCGCCATTGATAAGCAGATGACGCCAGCAAAATTCTTGTTTATTTAATGGAATTTTATGCACTGGATGGCAGCCCTTTAAAGCCAAATCTCATAGAACTCAACTAGAGAAAGGGGCGTAACTTCAATGTTCGCGGTAGGCCCTCGAGTATGTACAAAATTAACAAAACACAACCTGATCAGGCGCCTTTTTGATCTTCATCATCTGAAGCTGGTAGTGCGCTAAATGATCCAACTTGTCCGTAGGATCATGTCCGTAGATCTCGAAGGCATCGATTATCATGGCCAAGGTGACGTTCTGGCCTGGTTCTTGGCAACATGGGTGGTTTTTTGGGTCGTATCCCAACTGAAATACAATTACAATACTTAAGTTCATGTTTCGGACTTTTACGGAGGGTAAGACTAAAGTGAGCTATTAGAGTCGATATAATTAACATTACGACCAACCCGAGTAAGACTTTAATTTAAATAACAACTTAACCCCCTCGTAAAACAAATACCATTTTTTTCATTTAAAGATTTAATTACTTCGCGTGTTCATAAAAGCAATTGGTGAAATTACTGAATGAGAATGTGGATGAGTATCTATAACTTAACAACGCGTCTGGCTCCTGTTGAAGCTCCACGTCATAGAGTGAAACTTCATGTAATTTTTAAGTTAAGAAATGTGAATGACCCGTTTTAAAATAAGTATTTACGATTACAACATTTACAACAAAATATTTAAAATCGCTTACTTACCACATTCATAAAACATTGGAAAAGTAAAATAAAGTTAAACACTCTGCCAGTCTCGGCCATAGTCCGCCAAACTGAGAATAAAAGTAAATTGCTCTTTTTATTTTTAATTGCCATTTTAACAACCTATCAAGAAATCAGTTATTTCTTTTAACTAATTGCAACAAGTTGTATTGGTTTTTACCCAAATGATGAAAGGAGGGTAATGCTTTTTGTTCGTATTTTGTGGTAAAGCTTGAACTCGCCAAAATTTGGGCACGTACGATAAAGACAAATATACATTTGTATTTCTCATTAAAAGTATTATCAAGTGTCAGGGTTGTATCGAACAGGGATCAAAAATTGCTCTCTAGTGTGCTACAGGGTCCTACAAGAAATACCGTGTGTACTAAAAGAAAAAAAATAACGATTTTTTATTTTATTTGACGGGTAGGAATATAACAGATGTCAAAAGGGCTATTACGGATGACTCACGTTAGACCGGGCCGTGTCCGGCCCGGAGCTTCCGGCGCTTCGTTTTCTATGGAAAGCATCACGTGATCACCTGTCATGTCATAGAAAAGTAAGCGCCGGAAGCCCCGGGCCGGAGACGGCCCGGTCTAACGTGAGTCATCTTTACTAGGGAAAGTAACACGGCTCTACCAATGTACTGACAAATTTAGTTTCGAGCCCATGCATGCAGCAGTGCTATAGAAGACAATATGATTTGGAGAACGTTTTTGAAAAGTAAATTTTTTTGACAATAAGAGTCTCATGCAATTTTATTATAAGAAAATAAACTACCTATAGATTAAACATTACTATTACGGTTCCCATTACTGGGTCATTTTATCTTCATGTGTAAAATTTATTAGAATAAACAAAATTGTTGTGTGGAACTAGACGAACTAATGAGGGCTACCGCGTTTAATTTCACCGCTAGGGGCGCTAGTGTAGATGAAGGTCATTCAAAATGTCAAATGCATAGAAGTTTTGGGGGTTTCAAGCTTTTTTATCGGGAATTTTCACTCCTTATGGTAAATTTTTGTCCATCTTTGATTAATCATGGTAAACAATAGATATAGTTCAATAAATGTTAGTGATTTAAAAAAGTGCAATCTAAAATATATGCAAAATTAAACATGTTGAAAAAGGAAATTGGAAGGAAGTTGTATATATAGCAACTGGCATTTAGAACTCCGTAAGCGCGATGTAAGTTTCTAACTAATTGCGTTGCATAGAAACCGTGAAAAAATAAGAGGTTGGTAAAATGTATCACAACACAGTATTACTTTATTTACTTTCAGTACAAAGATAATTAAGAAGACATCTTAGAATGCTCACTCCATAGATCGGTTTCGTTACCAAAAAGCTATTACTTTCGTCGTCTACATCTAACGTCAAGTAGCGGAACTCTCAGTACTGCTACTCGACAATAGATGACGCGGCTTGTTCCGTTACGGAGTTGTTGACAGGGCGGGGCGTAGGCAGTGTGGCCAAAAAATAAGTGACGCTGTTACTCGCCACCCGACCGCACTTCAAGGTGCGGTATTGGGTGCTTTGGTTAATCATGAATATGCTCATACAGTGAAAAGTTTTCAATATAAATTTCAGATCTTAAGGGTCTCCGGCAAGCTCGGTTCTCCATACAAACGTAGTTCCGCTCTCATTTTAAAGGGCCCTCCACACTCGTGCGCGAATCGCGGCGCGAAGCCGCGAACGTGAGTGTAGAGTCTAGTTCGCTAATCAGCGAAATCGACTTCACACTCGGGTTCGCGGCATCGCGCCGCGTAGTCTGGAGCGCCCTTAAAACGACTCGCTAGATTGCTCTGAAACTTTGTACTTATAATATATATATATATATATATATATATATCAATAAGGTATATGTATGTCTGTAATTAGTTTATGTAGCTTCAGATACCATAGTTAAAAATTTACAGGGAATTTAAGTTTTTTATACAAAATTAGTTTTTGCTTTATTTCGTTTGTTTTATAAACTGGAGCTATAATAAACTAATTTCAGACCTAGATATACCTCATGTCATTGTATGGTGCAAAGTTTCATTACAATCCAACAAGAAGTTTTAAAATGAGAACGGAACTACGTTTGTATGGGAAGGTGCAATTCGACCAAGCTTGCAGGGCACTAAATTCAGATCCATAAACATTTGGATGATCTG
The DNA here is from genome assembly GCF_947568885.1 of Cydia strobilella. NCBI lineage: Eukaryota > Metazoa > Arthropoda > Insecta > Lepidoptera > Tortricidae > Cydia > Cydia strobilella. The sequence continues at coordinate 5,214,720 of NC_086061.1, read as the reverse complement.
TTGGCAATCGTTAAGGCGGTTCCCTGAGCCAGAAGTCGAAAAATCTCCTTATATGATCATGTTTTTCTAAGAGGCGTTGATATACGTAGACGTGGAAAAAATATATGTAGTTCTTGAGTATATTATCTTTAATAACATAGCTTCCGATACACGAATCATAATCACTTCGCTCAATACAATTAATTACCAAACTAACCTCTAACTCGGTCTTTTCAGTTTTAATCAAACTTTACGCGGTTATTTATTAAGTGATACTATAAACAAAAAAACCGGCCAAGTGCGAGTCGGACTCCCGCACTAAGGGTTCCGTACCATTACACAAAAACGAATACGGCATAAAATCACGTTTGTTGTATGGGAGCCCCACTTAAATATGTCTATGAAATTAAATGTTTTTTTATTTATTTTTTATATTTGAGTTGATTGAATGAAAGGTTTATTATAATTGTGGTTTACGATTTATGACGTATTAAAAAAACTACTTACTAGATCTCGTTCAAGCCAATTTTCGGTGGAAGTTTGCATGGTAATGTACATCATTTTTTTTTTAGTTTTATCATTCTCTAAGTTAAAAGTTACAGGGGGGGGGGGGGGGGCACATTTTACCATTTTGGAAGTGTCTCTCGCGCAAACTATTCAGTTTAGAAAAAAGTGATATTAGAAGCCTCAATATGTGTATGGTCTTACAAAATGATATTGAGGTTTGATGAAAAAAATTTTTTTTGAGTTTCAGTTTTAAGTATGGGAAACCCCCAAAATTATTTGTTTTTTTTTTCTATCTTTGTGTGAAAATCTTAATGCGGTTCACATAATACATCTACTTACCAAGTTTCAACAGTATATAGTTCTTATAGTTTTGGAAAAAAGTGGCTGTGACATACGGACGGACAGACAGACAGACGAATCCATAAGGGTTCCGTTTTTTGCCATTTGGCTACGGAACCCTAAAAATAAGAAAAAACAATTTTAGCTTAAATAGTAATTTGAAAGCTTTCGAATTTCGATATTGTAAGGTAAATAAAAATCGACAAAATTCGATCAAAATGGACACTTGGCTCATATATATATATATATATATATATATATATATGATCTTTCCCGTTATTTCTCCCGAAATGTGACAGTGACAGCGGCAAACCGATGGAACGGCCTTAACGCTCCGTAGTCCGTAGCGTATCGAAGTCATCTCTCTCTATCACTCTTCTATATTAGTGCGACAGTGACAGTTGCGTTTCGTTCGCTACGGAGCGTAAACGTTTACGTTGGCTACGCACTGGAATAGTTCTGTCCTCAGAATAATGACTAAAGCAAAGAAGCCGGGCAAAAATAAAAGCTTGGTAAAAGATATCGTATTCACAACACGTTATTACTTTTTGTCTATGAGTGAGTGAGACAACAATCCGCAAGTTCTTTCGTTTTTTTCAGTATTGTCATAAGATAAACTGAGGGAAATGTCAAATGGTCCTATGTGGTTCTATAATATAATCTAGCCAAATAAAATATATGTTCGTTATTTCACAGGTAGGTGTCAACTGTAACAACTTGACATAGTCGTATTATTTTAGTTGAAATATTTCGGGATGTTTCAGCGGTCATCTTGGTTTATTTTAATTATATTTTTGCTATTCCTGACAGATTGTTGGAAAACGTGCTGAGTTTTTATTTGTAATGGTTTGAAGTTCCCTTTGTGATAATGTCTTGTGTGATCGAGGGCTGTAAATCGCATACAGGAAGAAAAGAAAATACGCACGAACCGATAACCTTTAATCGGTGAGTTTTGTTCAATTTAGAAGAAATTTATTTATAGGACCTGACCCTAAACATAGAAATCGATATGTTGTTTATGTAATTATTACTTGCATTCAAGTCTATATAGATTTTTGCATATATTTTCGAACTTTTCTGCTAAGTATGAAAGGTTATATTTTTGGCATAGTGATGTATCGACCTCAGATCAATAACCTATCGACATTTACAGCTTTCTTATAGTTTGGCCCAGGACTGTCTCATTTTAATTGATGAGTACAGTCAAGGGCATAAATATATATACATTCCCAAAGTCTCAAAAATATGTGTACGCTCAGACAATAAAATCGTGTTCACATATTTTAAGCCATTTGTCTGGATCGATATTTTTGCCTTCGACTGTACCTATAGTTTTCTTTGTTCTTACTTACTGACAGATTGTGTTTGCCAGACTATAGTTTAATACTAAAAACCGGTCAAGTACCGGGTACAGGGACCGTACTTTTTAGTATTTGTTGTTATAGCGGCAACAGAAATACATCATCTGCGAAAATTTCAACTGTCTAGCTATCACGGTTCATGAGATACAGCCTGGTGACAGACAGACGGACAGCGAAGTATTAGTAGTAGGGTCCCGTTTTTACCCTTTGGGTACGGAACCCTAATAAAAAAGACATTAATGATCATTGATGAATGTTCCTTTTATTAATATTGTTGGTCACAAAACTCAACTTTTTATTTCAGATTTCCAAAGGACGAGGAATAGGGGATATTACTGCAATGTTCTGCCACCAGAGTGCAGCACTAGCTTTTTTTAGTGCACCGTAGAGTAACTTATTCATACTCTACCTTTAACAGGTTTTTGACAAGTTTTCAGGGGACCTACCGGAAAACTCGAATCCGAAATTTCGTTATCTAGCTGCCTCTTTATCACTCGAATACGCAAGAGTGACAGAGATGTTAGATAACGAAAGTTCGATTTTCTTGTTTCGCGATAGACCCTCAGATTGTGATAGTGGCGCCACCTACGCCGAGTTTCGCGTAATATTCCCTATTATTAAATAAAAAAAAATATTACACGAACGTTTTTTTTTATTATTTCCTATTTGATACAGTCAGCTGCAGAGAAAAGGTACCTCACGTCCATACTAATTTACAGAACTTTGTATGCAGGGGGGTGCCTTTTCTCTGCAGCTGACTGTACATGACTAGAAACTATACTTAGTCTTTTAGCATTAGAAAAAACGGTAAACTATTTCCACGTGTCTTTTTATTGACAAGTTTTTTTTATAAATATAACAATATTTTACTTATGAAAGCAAAAGTATGTAAATGATCGTATATTATATTTGTTGTGACTTATTTTCAAAGTGTTTTTCGATAAAACGACACGTTAAGATCGCTCGCCTTCTTTCTAATGATAGAAAAACGAGAGGTATAGTTAGACGGTTCTGAGTGGTAGACTGCAAATGAGATAAAAGCTATATTAGGTACATGCATTAATCCTCATATCAGGCGGCTCTTTGATTCCAAGGATTGCATAATTTTTATACTTTTTAATGATTTTTAGAATATGAAAATTATAAAAGTGTAAAAGTTATGCAATCCTTGTATTCCACGCATTTCATTTCATTTCAACGAGCCGCCTGCTACAGATTTCTTGAAATTGCCGCGTTTTTTTCAGGTTCAACTTTCATTAGCCAGACTATTATCAATTTGCCAATTTCGTGATTATTCTTTTACACGGCACATAAACTTATGCATAATTTATCGATATAAAAAGTCGACACAGTTACATCCCTAGCAAATTATCAAACTTATGACACCGTACGTAAATGAGAAATAACAAGCATATATGCATCTCTTTTCGGCACATTATCTAATTCGTAAGGAAGTAAAGTACGGGTATACATATTTGCGAAGCATTTTTGCCTTACTTCTATGCTTTAGTCATTATTCTGAGGTTCTGTCCGTGGTGGCTTTAATGTTGCCAGGCATAAAATCTAGCTGTCAGCGCCACACTACTTTTTAACGAAGAAAAAAAGTTGCCTTAATGTCAACGCAAACAAAACTATGTCAAATTTGTTGTAAATTTCGTGTAACAAAACATACAAAATCAGACCAAATTTAATGTGCAGAAACCCATGTGCCCCTTTTATTTTCATTTTAAGTGAACCTGCTTCATGATGGCTGAAAAGTAAGTATTGCGGAAAATGTTACAAACAAACTATTGTTGATGTCAACATGCTTTTTCTTATCATAAATGCATATTTCTCAGTTTTTAATTGGTTTACTATAATTTATTTTGTAAACAATACCTCAACACATGGTTATTACGAAATTATTAATGATTATGCTGCTTATATTCTAATGTAAGGCCATAAGATTGTATAAATTATCTCAGTCATATCAGTTCATTTTATTATTTACGCTTATTTGTTGTCGAGATAATTTCAACGCTACGGTCAAATGTGATTGTAAATCGCAAAACATAATCATTATCCTTAAGGATAATGATTATGTTAAGAATGCCATTAAGTTTTATTGTTGTTTGTAAGTGGGAAATGTTGTTTGTGAAGTTAAATAGGTCACATATTACTGTAACTAGCTTACGAACTACAGTCTACAGATCAGGATAAAACTAGTACACTGTGCGTATTGCCACGGAGTTTCTTTACTGTTGGTATATAACCTATAATGTTTTTAGTTATTATCAAAATCTATGTTTATTTATTTACTTAAATTAATTATGTTATGGAGAAGCAATAGCTATGTAACTATTTGTAGGAGTCAAGGACTTTTTTTACTGACAAACATGCACAACTACCAAATATTAGATGCTGCTTTATTGTTTTATGTTTAACAGACTACACAACACTGTTTGAAGATTTTAATACTATTATTTTGTTATGTTCTTTCTTTTAATCTTAATGATATTCATTAATTAAAGAAACAACTTTGGCTTTTTCATTGATGCACAAAAATTTTTTTGCATGTTGTTAGTAATTTTCTTATAGCTAGTAGTTAGTGTTAAGTTTGTGTATGTTATTTACTAATTTAATTTAATTTGGACCCCTCTTTGAGTGGAGGCCTCCTCCAATTCTCTCCATTTTTCTTTCCCTGCAGTTTCATGTCATTTTGTAGTGTTTTTCTTCACACAGCACACAGGTTCTTCATTTGTTTTGAAATTGTTTTTTTGTTCAGGTTTCTGTTGTGTAGTTTTTTGTTGTTTAGTTTCGCTGGGATTACTGGTTAGAGTTTTGTTGCGCATGATTTGTTTGTGGTTCTTTCGTTGGAGGGTTGCGGTGGCATAGGCCACACTTTTATTTACTTATTGATAATAACGATACAGCTATCATAACAGTTGCCTGATGCGATAGTGTAGCAAAGTGTAAACTAGAGACATATATTTACGTATATACACCTTCACTGTAACAATTAGGGAAATCATGAATTAACCATATGTGTACTGGGTCAAACTTGGAGGATATAACCAACGGAGGCGCCTTGTCTCTAATTTGTTGTACAAAAAGTGTGCCAATTTTTGCGGGGGAGGGGAACGTCAAATGTATGCGTAACGTCAAAACAGCCATGTCAGATAAACGTCAGTCCATACATTGCGTATGACCATTGGCCGACTATTTTCGACAGAGGGGAATGCCTGTTAACGGCTACTCTGTTTGGTTATATCCTCTAAGCGGTCAAATTGTTATCTTGTGAATGCATTAATAAACTTTATTTCTTTTACTAATTTTTACCATTTTACTTGTCATTGAAAAACCTTTGTGTTGTTCGGCAGGTCTCCTGATGTGCAGGCGAGTGAGCCCGGTACTCCACAAGTAGAGCAGCCGTCTGGTAACTGGTGGGACTCTTGGATCACATCAGCTAAGACCAAGGTTTGTCTCATTTTGTCTTTTAAGGCTCCACATCTTAGACTCCCATAGACTATCGCGTAAGTAACGCAATTTTCGAAGATCTTTGACCCACCCTCACCCCCGTGTACCCCCCTCACCTCAAAGTTACGTAACACCCAAGTTACCGTAAAGTCACAATTATGTTCAGCAAAGTATAATCATAAGATTCATGAAATGAGCGAGCGTGTATGAGGAATGTTATAATGAAAGTGAAGGAAGCGAAAGAGGTAAGTCAGGATCGTAGCAAGTGAAAATCCGTGGTCTCTGCCTACCTCTCCAGGAAATAGGCGTGATTATATGTATCTATGTATTTTATTTAATTTATTTATTATTATTATTAACAATATATTTACCCGGCATTACAGACAAGCCAATACACCGAGAAATTAAACATTGCAGATTACACAGTATACAAACACATGAAATATATATAAGAGACAATTAATGTAAGTGACATTAAACATAAGTGCTGGACAGCCTGTCATCCATCAACTCGCAGAACTTTAAACATTCACGGCACACAGTCGCCCATCTCCAAGCAAACAAGTCACATTCAGGTGCCGATGTCAGGAGCGCATTGAGCAGCGTCAGTGCACGATAGAGCGGCGAATTCCTATGCGACTTAATAAAAAAAACATTGTTACGTAACGCCTTGTTCCATATATTGAGTGAAAAATTCACTTCTTAGTGGAGCTATACAACATTACAAGTAGGTATATAACTATTCTTTATTTACATACAAGATATATACAGTGGTACTACGTAAACGAAATTAATAACTAGCTTAAATCTAAAATAGGCCCTTGAGGCATTGTACCAAGGATGCTGGCGGCATTTCCTCGCTGTATCGCAATGCTGATACGTTGTGCGAGGAAGCCGCCAGCTCTTCGGTCACCAGTTACGTCAACCAGACGCTTCGCGATTTCTGCAAACAACTTATGTGCGCTGGGACCCCATGGACCTAGAGTTTCAACTCCAAATGGTACGAAATGGTACTCTCTACCGAAGCTCTTATATTTATTACGTTTACGCTTAGTAGGTATTATGTTTTAAATTTCAAGGTCGGTCTTTAATAGTTTAGGTGACAACTCACCGTCTACGTCTATAACTATTAATTGGTCAGTAAGTTGTTACTCTGATAGTGACTGGTTGAACTGTAAAAATATGTAAATTACCTATTATAATGTATGTAATATGATTTATTTGTCATTGTTTGTTTCTGTATACAACATATAATTAGTGGCAATATAATCTAATAATACTGTGTAGTATGTAACGATTTGTCTTTGACATTGCTTATTTAGATTTATTTAGTTATTTAATAATCTATTTTATAACGTGAACAAGGTTTAATGCTGAGAAATTTTACATATGAAATTAAATATACCTTAAAGGAAATACAATAGGTAACAAGACTTATAAACGATCATTGAAATTAAGTATAAACTAAGTAAATTAAAAGTAAAAAAATAAATAAATATTTAAATAAAACTTACCCACCTATCTTAAGTCCCCTAAATCTGTCCCTTGCGGAAGGGTGCCGGTAACCTACATAATATAAGGCTGGCTACATTCTTACGCTTAATATAGTTTGTCAAAGGGCTGTCTCATTTCAAACATAGACAGAGAGACTCATACTATCTTTGTCTTACACTAGTACTAGCACCCAAAAGAAAAGGATGAGTATAGTTTTTTCTGTTCTTATTTACTGCCAATTTGGTTTGACCAACTATTGCTATGCTTATTCTTTGGCCATTTATATATCTCTCTCACTCTCATCTTAAAGTTTATCCCAGTTGAATCCTCCATACATGCATGTTGGGCTTTGGAGCCCAATGTCCGGTAAAAATACCTATCATATGTATTAGTTATTAGACTTATTAGTAAATTATCTCTTGCAAATAATACAGGCTGGCAAATAATGTTGCAAACATTCTTGAGTCTATGCTAATTATAATACTGTTCACTTGTTCAAATATGTATTTTTTTTATAACTACTACCTACATATGAGTCATATTGAGTGCATCAAAAAAACGAATTCGGTTTTCCGTGCTCGGCTAGCAACTAGCTAATAACGAAATTAAACGACCACTCAAGGATCAAAAGGAGAGTCCACATAATTGCTTGATGCTTCACTAGACACTGCATTTTAATGGACGTTGCAGGCCGGTGCGCTTGCGCAAATGGCTCGTGATCAAATGTAATTGACAATTTGCGATACGCTTGTCTGAATGTTTATTTATACATATAGTGACTTACTCTAGCAAGGGTTGGGGTGTAGCAAAGGGTCCTAGGACTTGGAAAAAAAATCGTCGCTGTGATGTCAAATTGACACTACTTTTTAGGATTCCGTACCCAAAGGGTAAAAACGGGACCCTATTACTATGACTTCGCTGTCTGTCTGTCTGTCCGTCTGTCACCACTCATGAACCGTGATAGCTAGACAGATTAAATTTTCACAGATAATGTATTTCTGTTGCCGCTATAACAACAAATACTAAAAGTGCAATTAATATTATGCAATAAGAAATTCTGCAAAGTAATATTATGCGAAAAGCAGTATGCCAATAGTATTTCTGCCAAACGATATTGCTACCAAGTAACGTTATGTTATACAAAAATATGTCAAAAAACTTTCTACAACACAATAGGGAACCGTACATTAAAAAAGCGAAGCCTTACTAGGATTGATATCCCTTACATTTCTACATATATTCATGTCATCATTCATTCTGTAAGTATATCATATAAAGAATATGTATAAGTTTATGATTTCGTAGTATTATTATTATTATAGCCCTTTATTCCATAAGAAGTTTTATATGGTTTTTGTATTTGTAATTTAAATGTTATCTTCTATATGGATCCCTCTTTGGGTGTAGGCCTCCTCCAATTTTATCCAATCATCTCTCTGCTTCGCTTTCTCCATCCATTGTTTTCCAGCTGTATGGACTATGTCATCTGCCCACCGTTTTTTTGGTCTTCCTATGGACCGTTTGCCTGCTGGTGCTTTCCATTTAGTGTATGGAATGGATTTCGTAGTAATATAATAATAAAAATAATAATAAATAATAATAATAATTAATTAATATTTAATACTGGGATAATTAGTATTTATTTTGTAAGTACTTATTTTGTAAATAGTAGGTAGCAATTGTCGTTTGAATTTTTCTAGTATTAATCCTGCACCTAACAACCATCTCTTTTTAGCCCAGTGGTTGACTGGTAGAGAATGCCTTATGGCATTAAGTCCGCCATTTGTATTTGTACTTATAATTTTATGTGCAATAAAGTTTAAATAAATAAAATAAATAAATAAATGTATTCCTACTTAAACTGAATGTGTAATATCATCCACCGCTATAAAAATTTCGTAAACGTTAATTTAAAACATATTGAGTCCACTAATGGACAGTTAAGGGTGGTGCAATTAGTAAGTCTTACAGTAAGCAAGGTTATAAGCTAAGTATCTCCGCATACAAATAGGTATGCAGGTGTGTTAAACTAATAGTTTTGCTGTTTCGTTTTTGGTTTGCCGTTCGTATTATATCAATTATATGTCGTAAATCTATCTACTTTTCTTAGGTGTATACAGTCTAGACCTTTGTCCTATCGGAGGTCACAGAATCGTTCAATACGTTCTTAGAAGATTTGGCGAATTGCCAATGTATGTATAATGCCGGCATCAATTCAATAACTTAAGATTTCGCTACGGGGGCCCTTTGTTTGACATAATTATTGAAAGTCATAATGTAATGATTGTCAGATTATCATTAGTCTTAATTCTGAAAGCGTTACCTTATCAGGATTTTCCTAAGGTTATCCTATAGATAGGTTAGTTTAGGTTTGTTTTATGGCAATCCTGAAAAGTTATGACTAACGAAAATATGGATAAACAGTACATTATGACTGCAAACTTTATGGGAAACAATAGAGACCCTTTCGCTACATCTGCCCCATCAATTTTATCCTCCTAAGCTATACAAATGAAAGTCCAAAGAAGTGTGCTATTGAAATTTAAACCTATATAATCTAGAAAATAAAGTTGGCTTTGTTTAGTTTGAAATTTGAATGAAAGAAAACAAATAGAATTCTATTCTATTGGAATATGATTTATATTTCATCAAACTGGATAAGTAATATATACTATTTCCGTGGTTTCTGCCAAAAAATTCATTTCATTTCATTTTCTAGGGTTTCGTACCCAAAGGGTAAAAACGGGACCCTATTACTAAGACTCCTCTGTCCGTCTATCTGTCAACAGGTTGTATCTCATGAACCGTGATAGACAGTTGAAAATTTCACAGATTATGTATTTCTGTGGCCGCTATAACAACAAATACTATAAAGTACGGAACCCTCGGTAGGCGAATCCGACTCGCACTTGTCCGGTTTTTTCAAGTAATGCCGTCATTGTTGCCCCCTGGTACCAGAATAGTATTATGTCATCAGGTATAAATTTTAAACTTGCTTAAAAGAAAGTTCGATATTCAAAAGCACAAAAATTGCCTTGGGTCTTACGAGGTAGAATTAAGGGCGTCGTGTGGACGGCGCGGACGCACGCTGGTGCCATTGTAAGTAAAATCAAGCAATTTAAAAGTGCTTGTTGCTAAGCCTATTTGAATAAAGATTATATTGACTTTGACTTTGAATCCGTCGCACGCGTCCGCGCCATATGAAAAGATTTGTCCCGCCCAGTTTGTTGCCTGTCCCATATTGGGATACCCTCCTCCAATTGAAGGCATGTTTACAAAAACAACATTTTTTGCGGATTTGAGTTTTTGGTATCATAGCATTCGTTTAAGCAGGATCTACACGTAGAGCAAAAGATAGTGTCCAAAAATGACCCCAATTGTCCAAAATCAGTCCCGTAATCAGTTAAGTAAGATAAATCTGTACTTCTCTGATAGAATACAAAACATAATTTCTATTGAAACTTGTTTTATTATATTATAACTAACAAAATTTAACAAAAACAGCATAAGGGACGAACTTATTTTTCAATTTTTTTCCAAAAATACTGGTCTTTGAAATGTGTAATCGTATATTTCAGAACTATTGGCCACTTACTAAAATCACCTACACAATGTTTATGTCCAATAACTAATATATAAGAAGACATTTAGTTTTTTTCGTTTCCTGTAAATTCATGTCTAGTGTAGTTATGTTGTTTTTGTAAACATGCCTTCAATTGAGGGCGGATTTAAATCTTGAGGCAGAGGTGTAGTGTTAGAGCCGGCGTAGCTTTATTTGACGTTCATAAGCGCATTGTAATATGACAAGTTGATTAATAAACTATATTTATCTTTAACCCGCTCACCCGCTCCGTGCAACCGCGTCAACTAGTGGACGCCCTAATTGTGTTAGAAAATTAGGCATCCTGTCCTGCTCCAGAATTGAAATTATTTACTCTTTTTTTATACCACGTCGGTGGCAATCAAGCATACGGCCCGCCTGATGGTAAGCAGTTACCGTAGCCTATGGACGCCTGCAACACCGGAGATATTACACGCGCGTTGCCGACCCTAACACTCCTCTCCCTCGTTGAGCTCTGGCAACCTTACTTACCGGCAGGAACACAACACTATGAGTAGGGTCTAGTGTTACTTTTACCTTTTGTCTTTTAGTTCAGTTCAGCGATGTAAGCATGAATAGGTAACAGACAGAATTAGTTAAGCATGAATAAATTTATAGGCCTGTAATACAAGCAATAATGTAACTAGACTGTACTCCTCATACTGACCAACATTTGTCCAGCGACTTTTAAAAATAACTTGTGTTTTGATTTTTAATACACTAAAGTTTAATAATAAGGCAATGTTTATGTTTAAGGCGTGACAAGCAACGTCAATCACAATGATAATGGCGTACATTGAAGATAATATTTAATTTGTATGAAAAAGAGAAAGTCAGACTTCATAATTTTTAGGGTTCCGTACCCAAAGGGTAAAAACGGGTCCTATTACTAAGACTTCGCTGTCTGTCTGTCTGTCCGTCTGTCAGGCTGTATCTCATAAACCGTCTCATATCTCATATATCTCATAAATAGCTAGACAGTTGAAATGTTCACAGATAATGTATTTCTGGTGCCGCTATAACAAATACTAAAAACAGAATAAAATAGGTACATTGTATGTTGTAGCTTGTAATAAATATTTAAGGGGGGCTCCCATACAACAAACGTGATTTGCCGTTTTTATAGATAATGGTACGGAACCCTTCGTGCGCGAGTCCGACTCGCACTTGGCCGGTTTTTAAAAGTTATTGAACAAAAGTGTCCCCTTTGAGGAGTACAATCTATGTTTTAATTATTTGCTCGTGTCAAAGGCCACACCCGGTATGGACGTATGCACCAATGTTTTTATATCTTAATAATCTTTTTTATGAGCTATATCAAACGATAACGGCTTTATCTTATTTAAACCGTACAATAATATTTACATTGCTATATTGCAGACCCGAAAACAAATTCTCATGATAACAGGAAACACAATCGATTCCTTTAAATAAAAAATCTTAACCTTGGGTGTGTATGGTCTACGCTTAACTAGAAATGTAAAAAGGTGATTAAGCTAAGCTTAAGAAAACCTGTATGATTAAGAGTCCCCGGCAAGCTCGGCTCTCCATACAAACGCAGTTCCGCTCTCATTTTAAAACGACAAGCTAGATTGCTCTGAAACTTTGTAATTACAATAGGATAAGGTATATCTATGTCTGTAATTAGTTTATGTAGCTTCAGATACATTAGTTAAAAAAATACAGCGAATTGAAGATTTCATACAAAAATTTGTTTTTGCTCTATTTCGTTTGTTTTATAAACTGGAGCTATATAAACTAATTTCAGACCTTGTCATTGTATGTGCAAAGTTTCATTACATCTACTAGTTTTAAAATGAGAGCGGAACTACGTTTGTATAGGAAGGTGCAATTTGGCCGAGCTTGCCGGGGCTTCTTAAGACGCTCCGATGTTTGAGTGAGACAGAACGTTATGCGCGTATTATAGCGACATCCCGCTCGCACGTCGCAGCGACGTGCGAGTTGTATGCAGTATGCCATGCGCCTTAAGTTTGCGTTGCGACCTGTACGGCTACCACGACTTTCACACTGACATATGCGCTAATGCCTGTGTAACTTACTTTCTATATAAATCTCGCTCGCACTAATATTTTAGTACGAGCGAGATGCATAGAAAGTAAGTTACGCACACGCTAGCGAATATGTCAGTGTCAAGTCAATGTCAAGCTTGTGGTAAGGCTACAGGTTTTATTTCGCTTCCTCGAACTTCGTACGCGTGTGAACGTAATTTTGACACAATCCGCCCTAAACCAAGGGATGCAGCGGCAATTTATATAGAATCTTCCAAAAAGTTTCGTTTCAAATATGAAGTAGGTAACGTTTTTTGCTGATGTATACTTGATGAAATTAGAAACTACCTCATAATCAGGCATCGTAAACTGCGAGCGAAATCCATTGAAGTACTAGGGTTTGTTAACTTGTTACTTAGTCAAGTCCAAGTACGTCATTTCAATGGATTTCGCTCGCAGTTTACGATGCCTGCTCATAATAGTATTTAATCCTATATTTTTAGGAGATCCTTTAATACCTACTCATTGTTATTTTAACACACAATAACTGACTAAGATTGTATCCCAGGTAGCTTGTCAGTGAGTGGTGTCCGTCGGACATCACTATCACTACATAGTATAAAACTAAGTCGCTTACTGCTGTCTGGATGGATGTCTGTCCCTATGTATGCTTACATCTTTAAAACTACGCAACGGATTTCAATGCGGTTTTTTAATAGATAGAGTGATTCAAGAGGAAGGTTTATACGTATAATAAACCACATCATACATCAGCATTGCACCTGTGCGAAGCCGGGGCGGGTCGCTAGTATCTTATAACCATTCTTCTATTGTATTCCAGTCAGCGGAGGTATACTCTATGGTGAAAAAGGACCTGGACGAGATCGGCTGTGCAGTGAAGAGCGAAGCAAGTCATGTATTCAGCACAACGTCTACGGCACTCGGGAAGACGCTTAAGGTATTATCTAAAACAAGTTTACGTATGAAATATTATTTTAGATTTTTTTCTTCAAACCATTTATCACGTTCGCCACAATACTTTTTTTTCATAATGACAAATAACTTCTGATATATAATTCTTTGTTTCAGCTGGATGAACCTGAATCACCCGCAAATGTGATGAAGAAAAGTCTCAGCACTTTTATTGGTAAGCGTTTTTTTCATAAATAATGTTAAACCACCGGCTATATCAGGAAGCGGCATTAGCAGAGAGGCGTTCACAAAATACAAATAGCTTATTCGCAGTAATATGGTTACATAATGGACTTAAAGTAGGTGTACAAAATTATTCTGCATATCACACCTTTTCTGGCGTGCGAATATTAAATGAAGAACTTAAAATTAAAGGACTAAAACTATCATGCCACTAACTTAACTAATCTTCTTTATGAGCAAATAACTCTTTTATTGAGTAAAATACTCTATGAGTAAGCCATAAGCAACAAAACATTGTCCCTTATTACTACGGTGAAGTGGAATACATATATAAGTGAACGAAAATAAAAATAAATCAGGAGAAATTATGATTATTATTAATACTAATATTTTTCTAGCAAAATGGTTGAATACATCGATAAACCATAAATTTATTGTTATTCAGGACAAGTGAGCACAGTTCTCAACCCTGAACCAGACGACGAAGATGACACGGAGGTCATCTTGTCTTCTGGAGACACCACTATGCTGTCCACGTACAAGGTCAGTTCCACTTTTAGCCGTTATCAACCCCCATGTTTAAAATGAAAAGCAAAAAAAACTTGGAACTTCAAATAGGTGTATTCGGGTACCTACTTCTGAATCAAATCCAAATGTCAGGTAATTCCGAAAGTAACCAAATATTAAATATTATAATGCGAATGAATATGCCGTGTGTATATCAATAGCTCGATAGCTTAACTGTCGAAGTAAAAGTCGGCACTGGGTGCCGTTTGTTTGTTGTTTAATTTCGAGCGCTCGATTTCGTGTGGCTCCCTTCAATATATCTCTACTACTAGGCATTTTAATTCTACTAATAGAATTGAAAATGAGTGTTCAATACCACTAGATTCCCAATTTCTGTTGCTCGTATTTGAAAAATATCAATTCGCCGTTTTTCACAGGTTTTCGAGTGGCGAAATCGAGCGCCCCTTGGTAGAGCTTTTTTTTAAAGTTAATATAATTCGTAGTAACGTTTCTACTTTAGAACCAAATTGAAAACAAATTTCACATTTCAGAAAGAGCTAGAAGCCCTCCAACGTGTAGACGCGACATATCTCGTCCCAGCTTCAAGCCCTGAGCTAGACGCATGGCGTGCCTCCCTCGAGCTGGGTTCGGAGCTGATCTCGCCCGTCTCGGCCGCCAAGCGTCTCGCCGCCAGCCCACTGCTGCGCTCGATGTATGACAAGCTTGTGCCTGATGCCGTCTCTCATGAAGATTTTTGGGAGAGGTAGGTTTGTCTCCGAGTAAGTAGTATGTACTTGTGTGTGCGCGCGTGTGTGTGTGTGTGTTTGCATATGCGGATTGCGCAGCTGCAGCTACATTTATGTTTAACTTTGAACATAATTCATATTGTGCTGTTTTTAAGTAGCTGAAAGAATATTAAAATGTTTATTTTTTGTCAGGTACCTGTTCCGTGTAGCGTTACTGCAGGACCGTTTGGCGGCCGCTGCGCGTCGTCTGCCGGCTACAGATACTGATCCTGTATTGGCGCATTTACCCCGACAACAGACCGACCCTATACAACAGTAAGTAACACTATAACATTTAAAACTTTCGCATTTTGAACACATATGAAAACAATGGGGTTGGCAACTGTCAAAGGTTTGCAGATTTGGCGCCATCATAGCTTGCCCCTTTTTCTATGAGATTTGACTTAAAGAGCTGGCATCCAGGGCATTAAAAAAACAAAAAATTGGCACAATTCTAGGGATTGACAGGGCAAGCTATGCTGGCGCCATCTGCTAATTATTTCGACCGGCCAACCCCATTGTATCGGGGCTATCGCGAATTTATGTTGTTACCTTTATTTCCGACGTTTCGACATTTCTGATTTGACATTTTGCTGGGACTGGGACATCAGATACGCGAATACACCTGCGCCATCACTACATAGTACAAAGTCGCTTTCCGCTGTCTGTCCGTATGTCCCTATGTATGGTTAGATCTTTAAAAGTACTCAACGGATTTAGATGCGGTTTTTTTTAGTAGATCTAGTGATTCAATAGGAAGGTTTATATGTATAATTTGTAAAGGTTTTGTGTAAATTAGTTGAACTACTCGTGCGAAGCCGGGGCGTGTCGCTAGTTTTGAATAATTTCCAAAAAACTTATTCGACAAAAATTCTAAATAATTATTGGACTCGCTCACAAAATTTCACGAGAATCGGTTGAAAACCTGGCAGGAGACCTTCGCTTCCCTCGGTCAATTATAAAAATATGTAGTAATCTCAATTATTATATTTCAGGAGCCCCAAGAAAGTACTATCCGGTGTCGAAACCGAAGTAGAGGACGAACCAAGCGAGCAAACCGAGCCAACCGAGCCTTTGGTACTAGCGGACACTGTGGCTTGGGAGGATGGTGAGTAAGTTATTATCGATGATTTGTTTCGACTAATTATTGATATCAACTAACCGAAGGCCGACATTTCTTCGACGATATCCATGGACATGGCCGTACTGCAACATCATCACCCTGGACTCGGTACCAATTATTAATTATTTCCTCCCAGGAGATAAATCGTAAGGGCGGTGTATCATGAAGCGTTGTGAAGGTTAGCTGCTGCTCCGCTGGTTTTCAGGGACTTTTCTTCTCGTCATGTTGAAACTGATATATTGCTTGAGAGGAAATTAGTCAAAAAACTTTCTGTTGCTGGCTTGTGTTCCACAAGGTTCAAATTTGAATGGCTAATAGTATATTTGGTACGCACTGGCCAATAGGAAAAAACCGGCCAAGTGCGGAAATAAACAGGCAAAAAAATCACGTTTGTTGTTTGGAAGCCCCATTTAAATATTTATATTATTCTGTTTTTAGTATTTGTTGTTATAGCGGCAACAGAAATACATCATCTGTGAAAATTTCAACTGTCTAGCTATCACGGTTCATGAGATACAGCCTGGTGACAGACAGACGGACAGACGGACGGACAGCGGAGTCTTAGTAACCCTTTGGGTACGGAACCCTAAAAAGGACATGAGTACGTTTTTACGTGTAACCTAAAGTTGTACATTCTGTTTCTCACAGAAGACTTCGCGAATGACGTGGAACTGACCGAAGAACAACAAACCCTACTTCTAGAAGAATACGAGAAGGAAATATCCAGCAAGAAGACAAAACAAACCTCGTCCCGCGACCTGGCCAACAACAACGTCAAAAACAACAAGAAAAACACTGGCAACACTAAACAGAAAAATAAAAATGGCGTCAAAGGTAAATCTGACGTTTGTGGAAACGATTTGGTAGAAGACTATTTTGGGGAAAAGGAGGTAAAAGATGATGCTAGCGCCAATTCGGATGAGAGTTGGGAGAAATTTGACATTGACGAGGAAAAAGCTTAATCCGGCCATAGATTAGAATAAATGTGACGTTCCACGGAAAAAGGTACCTTATGGCGGCTGGCGCTTACGTCACAGCACCGCAATAGTATTGTAGCGGCGTTAATAATAGCGTAAATAAGGTACCTTTACCCGGGGGACGTCACAAATATCTTAGCTTTGAATGCCTTGTAAGGTTATTATAGTTGGGTCAAACACTCGCTGCATGCGGATACGTAGTGTGCTCTCTGTCACACCTACCTGAGGCGGGCGGCGTCCTGTCTCTTTTTTAATTGCTTCGTGTGTAACGAGTGTTTAACACAACTATACATGGTTTTACATAAGTTTCAAATGTATTTGAAGATGCCCCTGAACTAGCTATGACAAAAATACAATCATTTTTGTTCACTAATATTCACAGGCTCCGCCATTTTTGAAACTGCAAAAACTGAATTAACAAAAAACACTCTTTTACGGATTTCGCGATTATACTGCCTCACAACCTATAACAACCGTAAGTTATATCGGAAAACTAGTTTGTTATGGATTTTTTCATTAGCGAGAATACGGTAATTAAATATTTTGTAATATATTACAAAATTATATTATGTAGTTTTCGAATTTTACTGACGGCTAATACGGCTATTCTGCGTCGTGGCGCAATATAGCCCTGAAGCGAAGATTCATCAATGCCATTAATAGACTGAGCTAGTTTCGGAAAATGGTACATGATAATAAGCAAGAGCAACGGAAAAAAAATGCTGCCCTGTCATTCTGACCTCCACCTATCAACTGCTGCCAGACGCTTGGATCCAGTGATTAGGATAGTATAGTAAACTAGTGGCTATATGTGACGTTTTCAACCAAAAGGTACCACGTTGTTGGTTGTCGATAAGGTTGATTTCAAATTGAATCTATATGGAAATACCGCCTTATTGACAACGGACAATAAGTACCCTTTTGATTGATAATGACACATATGAGCTGTAGACCTTGCGTTAAGCTTAGAAAGTGTAAAAGTAAAAAATAGTTCGTTGAGTCGTTATAACAGTGAACTCACAATGGTCTTAAGCGCCATAGACGATATTGGCCCTTAAGTCCTTCATGTCAATTGGATCGACAACTTGATTTTATTGAATCATAGAATCTTGTCACAAAATATCATGAGAATCGGTTAAGAATTGCGACCTGTAGAGGAGAACATCCGGACATACGAAAGCAATATGCCCGAGTCAGAACGGAGACCTTCGCTACAACCTTCGCTCTCGACGTCATCACAGAGCGGACACGCCATACATCAAAAATCATTTGCGCTTCTATGTGTGAACGGCACGTCTGTACACACGTCATGCAGCATTGTGTGAGTAAGTTGCTTAAAAACAGTACTGAGCGGCCGGCAAACGGTCGTCAATCTGCTGTCGCGGGGGAGGTAATTCGAATCGGGGCGGGGCGGTGCGTGGCCGTTCTGTATGATAATACTATTACTTATTCTGTAACGTCATGAACCGTTTTCCGAGGTTAGCTCTATATAAAAAAATATAGTTTTTCGATTTCAAACGGGCCCCGAACGGCTTATCCTTTGTCAATTGTTAAGTAAAACGGCGCGTGCTACTACCTGTATAAAAAAATGGTTGGATCGCTTTAACCGGTTAATGAATTACGACTCTATTGTAATTGGAATAAGATTCAAAATGAACTAATGGAAAATGGAATGGCCGTATGGGGCCCGTTTGAAATCGAAAGACCATCACATCCTCTCTCCCTGTTGCATTTATTTTTGCCTGAATTTAAACTTCTTGGTTTAGGCGGTCTTCATGCTGCATACGGATCCGCCCGCCGCTTCGGTGTGCGAGCGGGACGTCGCTACTTGAATCACTGTCTCGCTCACGCACCGAAGCGGCGGGCGCGTCCGCATTAGTAATGTCCGCTTTAGTTAGTAGCCTGCTCTTTCGAATAAATATGTACATACGCAAGTGCGAGTGAGACGAGTATAACAACTATTTGATGCCATTTCTCGTTTTAAGATTTTTGCCCCAAAAATGTAAATGATAGCATAGATGCGTTATTCAAGAATTTATCAATATATATATATATATATTCATAAAGCTTAGCATATCTATGTTAAATTTTTGTCTCTTTCTAATACAAAAATGTTAAAATGACAGATAATTATCCAAATACCCAAGATAGGTTTGAAAGAAATCTGTTATAATTTAAGATTAAATCATGCTTTTGTACCAGCTAAAAACTGTCCTAAATGTAATGCAAATATGCAAAGCAAATTTCTGAAGTGTAAATAATTCTAGGAATTATCGAGTGATGTATTTGTAAAAATCTGCGTCCAAAACCATACTATGTAAATGTAGTAATCGCTATCAATATATCTAATCGGCTAAGGTGCTCATAAATATCTGAATACGTATGTAACATCAAGGGTGCTCAGATGTTTTTGAGCATATTGACTGCATAGGTATATATGAAGGTGATATTGACATGTAAAAGTGTGATAACCGAGTAACTTATCCTTTAGCCGCCCACGAATCAAAATTGAGCCCAATTCGAACGTACATTTTGATATTAAAACGATATCAAAACTAATGGTTCTGTGAGCTGTAGACCTCGCGATAAGTATAGAAAATGTTAAAGTGAAAAATACTTAGTTCATATATACAATTATTGATTGATCATAAACCCTAATTTGATATTCAAGATAATGCATATCTGTAAGTTATAGAAAAAAATCGTAGTTTTTCGCGACATCCTTTCCCACGGCCGACGTGTTGGATTTGCATAGTTCATTGAGTCATTGGTCAGTGAACTCACAATGGTCTTAAGCGCCATAGACGCTAGTGGTGCTTAAACCCTTTATGCCAATGGGGTTGGCAACTGTCAAAGGTTTTCACAGATGGCGCCATCATAGCTTGCCCCTTTTTCTATGAGATTTGGCTTAAAGGGCTGGCATTCAGGGCATTAAAAAAACAAAAATTTGACACAATTCTAAGGGATTGACAGGGCAAGCTATGCTGGCGCCATCTGCTAATTACTTCGACCGGCCAACCCCATTAACGCATCTTGAAAAGTTTCAAATACTGCGGTGTCAGCATGGTTGCATTTTTATCACCTGTCACTATGCCTGTCACTTTCGCACTTACCTATTTGTTAAAACGTGACAGGCGTGGTGACAGGCGATAAAAATGCTACCGTGCTAAGGCCGCTGGATAGACAGAAAAAAAATCTATTTTAATCATAGAATCTGGTTATAAAATTTCACGAGAATCGGTTGAGAATTGCGACCTGTAGAGAACATAAGGACATACGAAAGCAAATTGCCCTAGTTAAAAGGGACACCTTCGCTAACGCATCGGTCAATTATGCCATATCGTTGTCATTCGCGCCTGCATTTCGCTCGTACTTGTCCGTACATGTATTAGCGCGCGCGAGACGTACGGGCGAATCTAGATACCATTTTGATGTTTAAATGTAAGTATGAATTGGCCTTCTTTCCAAGACAATTCCAATTATGAATTGTCACTCAAGATTCAAAATACAATCGAACGGGAGGCCTTTTTAAAGGACTCTGGGCCGCTAGAGGATTGAAATAATTATAAATTATGATATATAAATTATGATATAGATAGTAGTAAGTAGTCTAATAGTAGTATTTCAGCTTTTCTATACGTTCGGTAAGGCAAAGATGCATTGATTGTATAAGATGTATATAATTCAAGAAAATTTCGTGCTTCGAATATGATGGCTGATGTAGATGGCGCTGTACGTCTCCGTACATTATGCAGTAATTTTTGTAGGACTCCTAAGAGCCGCGAAAAACGAAAATCGTGATTTCGTTATCTGCCTCTATCGCACGAACATGAAGAGTGATAGAGAGGCAGATAGGGAAATTCCGGTTTTCGTTTTTCGCATTAAACCCTCTTCCGCCATATTGGTGGGAGTAGGTACAGTCGAAGGCAAAAATATCGATCCAGACAAATGGCTCTAAAATATGTGAACACGACTTTATTGTCTGAGGTGTAAGAGCGTACACATATTTTTTAAACTTTGGGAATGTATATATATTTATGCCCTTGACTGTACATCGCGACGCGCCAGGCGGGTTCTCTGTTCTTAATCGCTTTTCGGTCCTGTGCTGCCCCCTATAGCGTGCACGCTTCCTCGTCGTGCATTGAATTGAATGCGATAACTGGTTGTCAAAAGTTGACGTTTGGCAATCCAGGAACCACTAGGGAAGTCAAACCGGTTTTTAATTGTATGAAAACCGGTTATTAACCGAAATTACATACAAATAAAAACCGGTTTGCATTCCCTAGTATCCACAAAACATGGCGCCATCTATTTAAGCTGAACTCAGGGCCACGATTTTTTCTTAATCATTTACACATCTTATATACTTAATATATATTTGATTAAGGTCTTAGCTAGAAGTCACAATGTAGAATACATAATGTATTTTCGCAGACAATACGTATTTTAAGTTTTTTGGCACCATTAAATTTCAGTGCAATAATTTGGTTTGAAATATCTTTAAATTGTTTAATACATAGATGTAATCAACCGATTGTATGAGTTGACATTAGATTTCGTTATGTTTGTGTAAATTATAATTATTAATATGAATTAAAGTTATTAAAAATCGTATTTTTCATTTTATTTTCTCCTCATAGTGCCATTAATCATCCATATATACAAAGAGGATATATAGAGGAGTTCTGTCATAGTAAATGTTGTAGCAACAGTAAATTCACTGCCATCTATCGACACACGACTGACAGACAGTTTTAAAGGAAACTCAAAATTAATCTGTGAATTAAAAAAAAAAATTTTTCGTTGTTAACGGTTATTTTTCGCCAGATGTAAAAAGAATTACCGGGTCGTGTGCACACTTTTTTTTTGCCAAATTTGACCAAAAGGCCTTCATTTTTTGCTCCATATGACCTCAGGAATGCTGGAGCACATTACATGTAACCAGAGATTTCTTTGCCAGAGATTCCCTCGGTTCAAACTGCCCCACACAGCGCCACCTAGCGGGCGGGGCGCTGCACGACGAGTGACGTCACAGCCGCGAGCGCGCTGATTGAGCGATGAACTTTGCGCGTCGATTTGCCGTATTATTATTAGCTGGATTATCCATTCAGATTTTTTGGTATAGGATGTTTTGAATGGTTGAAATGTTTTTGAACAGTACCACCCTATGGTATTTACTCACATTAAGAGGCCCCGGCAAGCTCGGCCGAATTTCACCTTCCCATATACAAACGAAGTTTCGTTCTCATTTTAGAACTACGGGTTAGATTGTAATGAAACTTTGCACATACAATGGCATGAGGTATATTTAGGTCTGTAATTGGTTTATATAGCTTAAGTTTGTGAAATAAACGAAATAGATCAAAAACAATTTTTGTATGAAAAACAAATTCGGTGTATTTTTTAAACTATGGTATCTGAACCTACATAAACTAATTACAGACATAGATATACCTTATCCTATTGTAAGTACAAAGTTTCAGAGCAAACTAGCTACTCGTTTTAAAAGAGCGTAACTACGTTTGTATGCAGAACCGAGCTTGCCGGGGACCCTTAAAATAGACCGAGCATTAAATGAAGGTTAAGGTACCTACTGTATTTGAGTATGTATTAAGTATATATAACTAGGTCTCGAGCTATTCGAGCAAGTGAATGATTCCAAAATTGAACCACGAGAGTAGCGAGTATTTCGAAAAATGGGATCTTAAGTTGTACGTACGAGGGTTGAGCAAAATGCCTGAGTGAACCACACTTTTTTTCTCCACACAAACTCAAGGAAAATATTAACTGTAAATCATTACAAATCAAATGCAAATTAGTAAATATTTATCATTCAAAATCATCATCACTTAGCTTCTATTTAGTCTAGTTCATCATCATATATAAATTGGCAGTTATAATATTGAACTTTATTGGCATGTATTAAAGTTCAAATTTAAACAAATATTTTTTATGAGCCACCATGAGGAAACAACTCAAACTTTGCATCAGATTATTTTGCCACTCTTGTAGATATAAAATGCAATTTTCTCATTAATTTGTGATGAATAAATTAGCCGAGCTGGTGAAGTGTTTTATTTCACGGGAGTTATTTATTTCGCTCATATAGGCAAAGATAATATATATATAGGTATTTGATATAAGTAGAACCTGTTGTGGTTTTGTTTTTCGCACAGTCAAAGGAACTATCTAAGCCTAAACAGCCAGTATTATGTATTCCAGACATCACCCTGTGCATGCCGGCCGTTATGGCTCGCTCCGTACTTATTAATAACGTGAAGAAAGCACAAAATCTGATCGGCCCGTGCTGTGGGAGTGCTCGGCTTCGTACGGTGGGCGACATTGCACATTTTGTACATTTTATAGTAATCCCTACTAATATTATATATGGGAAAATAACTGTCTATTCGTCTGTCTGTTACCTCATCACACTTTACCAATTTAGATGAAATTTGATAGATAGTTAGAGGCATCATCGTCATTCCACGCAGACAAAGTACTAGTGGGTAATATGAACATGAAATAAATTCGTAGTGTACAGTCGAAGGCAAACATATCGATACAGACAAATGGCTCAAAAATAGGTGAACACGACTTTATTGTCTAAGGTGTACACATATCTTTGAAACTTTGGGAATGTATATATATTTATGCCCTTGACTGTACAAGTGTGTCTTGATGTTAGGTAGGTTAAAAAAGATGGTTGTATTTAGAACTACTTACATGAATATGTCTCATTCGCGTGCCTATTGCACAGAATAACTAATAGTACTACCGTGGGGTCCCGGACCTTTGGGAGGCATGCGTGGGTGCCTAAAAAAATTGAGCCAACAGAATGGAGTGAATTCATGAAACAGATGAGAGGAGTCTGGACGAGACCACAGTAGGTGATAGATGGTTACATATAGACAGTAGGTAAAAACTAACTTTTCGCACTTTTAAAAAGCCTTAAACGCAACGTAAAGTTAAAAAAGCGTAAAATCGTAGTGTGAAACAAATGGCAAGTTATAGTTAAACATACCATAACATACTGAAGAAAACAAAAAAGATTGAAAAAACCGGATCATATCATTAAGTACTTTTATAAACATACATATAATAATAATCTTCTTGGGGTTCTTTTTCTTTGTAATAATTGTAATAATAATGTAGGTATTTATGTTTTGACATCCATCTTGCATACCTATGTACCTAATTGTAACACTGACAATGTATGAAATAAATATGAATATAGTCTGACAAGAAATTGTAGAAAATTGTTGAGGGCCGCCACCTACGTAACTCACATTTTCGACGTAAAATATGCTTAACCATGGCAACAATTTAATTTAGTATGGACTTTTTTTAGTTCCATTTTGTTTAATTTCTACTGTTTTATGTCGTACTATAGTTATCTCCGAAAAAATACCTACTGTAACCCTCAAAATATCCTCAAAAGCTTCAACTTATTTTTTCTAAAAACTTCAGTAAATGTTTACAACAGCACTTGCGCCGCCCACCGTACGCCTTAAACAAACACAGACTATATCGTAGCACCGACATCTCTGTTAAACCTACAACATGATATATTTATAAAAATCCCTCAATACCTTATTGAATTACCCACGCCGAGCGATGGCTCGATAGCGTCTGACGTAAATTAATATTTTGTATGGGGAATTAATGTAATTACTGGAGGGTTTTGCCAAATGAAACGGTTTTTGGGCTGAGAAAGTTCATCGTGGGACCGGGAAGGGATTTTTTCTCCTTATTCCGTAGGTATACCTAATGGTGCGGCAAATTAAAACAATAATAAACAAAACAATAAATGGTTGTGAATTGTAATTTATACTTAAATGTTTAAAGGATCGCGCTAGTGTCGTCAACGCCATCTAGCCGAGCATAGGCCAAAGGTGTGGCGCCATCTATCCGAGAATGACTTTTTCTTGATTTCCGAGGCACGTTTTTTCTTTAGACTGTATTATCTTAAGAACCCATCAACGTGCACAACTAGCGCCGCTGCTAAATAATTGTGATTATTTAAAATTAACGATAGATATTCAACAGGGGGGGCCGCTACGTACTGTATTTTGTATTTAGGTACCTTTTGAATACATTATCATAAATTAATTTTTAACAAGCAGAAACGTCTGCGATCGATGCTATTAAGCTTAGAATAAATTTAAAAGTGGAAAAATTACTGCCTTGGGTGAGACTTGAACTCACGGCCTCTGGATCGATACTCCAGCGCTCTGCCAACTGAGCCACCAAGACCTCACCCATAGTCCCCTAGACCCATATAGTGGGAAGATTTGCTGACTATGGATGAGGTCTTGGTGGCTCAGTTGGCAGAGCGCCGGAGTATCGATCCAGAGGCCGTGAGTTCAAGTCTCACCCAAGGCAGTAATTTTTCCACTTTTAAATTTACATTATCATAGTTTTTACGTTGCTGGATTCGTCGATCTATGAACTCAAAACAAAAACGGCCATTTTAACTTTGGACGCATAGATTGACGAAAAATAAGTGCATTCCCGTTGCCAGGGAGGTTTTGGGATTATACTGAGCAACTTTTACTATGGGACCAACCACGAAAACGCGAAAAAAAAATTCAACCTCCCATAGAAAATGGAACAGCCAAAATGTATGAAACAGCCAAATTTTTCTTCGCGATTTCGGGGTTGGTCCCAACCAAAAACCCTAGTCCGATTGTGAAAGTTACTCAGTATAATCCCAAAACAAATTTTTTTTGGCCACCGAGTACATATATTGAATCTGTGGTCAAGTACGTAGCTTCCGGGGAACATAGTGGGCATAGGCGTGTTGCGAAGTCTGCTTAGCTTAATGGCAATGTCCTTCCTAAACATCACCGACAATCGCATGCGATTTGCAATACATTGCAGCATTTGATTGGTCGATTGAATTCGTTGCTCCTACTTAGCCAGCAATTATGTAAAATTGCATGCTATTTTGTTGCAGGGTCTGTAGAAGCCTTAAGGCAAGGTTCACAACCATCCTCCTTGTACAACTACATTACAAGTATTAATGAACATGTCGGCATTTACTTCCATTTCGCAATTCATTTAAACCTGATTGTGGAAGGTCACGCTTTAAAATATCGTAACGATTGTTTCGGAGTGATCGTTTGGGGCGATTGTAAAAACGTGCGCTATTGCTCGGGTGGGTGTCGGTTAGGGTTTTGAATGGATAAGTTTCTTCTTCTGTAGGTATCCTCGACTCCCGCAAAAAAGCTTACTGGGAACATCGAAAATCAAAATTTTGTTAGGTATCTGCCACTATTACCTATTCTTACGTAGGTATTTGGTGGTAGTCGACTTTTGTTACCTGGATACGCCATACTTTGCTGAAAAAATGTGTATGTATTTTTACTTAGGTAACTATCTACAAGTCTCATCCAACCTCCTACTTTCCGTAGTACCTTGTCCCATCAGATAAAAAAACAAATTCCGAAATGATGGGCGTACGTCGTAGGCGAAGTGTGGGCGCGGGCGCATCCACATGATCCCACCTGATCGCATTGCAACCTGCGGAAGATTCATAAATTTCATAATAGAAACTATTAAGTACATATTAAAATGATTTCGATTTATTACTACACTAAATATTAATATCGTGACTAAAAGTTAGGATTCAGGTTGGCATTTGGTTTGAAGATCGTTAAAATGTTTGAATGATTTAGGTTACTTACCTGATTTTATTGAATGTAGGTACTAAAAGTATGAGGATCGTTTAAATCTATTTAGCCACATTCGCTTTAAATTCATCGCTGTTGTAAACTTAGAATTTATTGAGCTAACTATTTGGCAGCTATAAATATAAACTAATACTTTGCTAATTGCTCCTCAGGATTAATTAACTAGGAATATCTGCAATGCCGACTTTAGCTTTGTGTTTTCGACGTTCTCGAAAACGGTTGCAGTCTTGGGTGTTTTCTATGTATTTATGTATTTGTATATTATATGTATCGTTGTCTGAGTACCCGCAACACAAGCCTTCTTGAGCTTACTGTGGGAGTCAATCTGTGTAAGAATGTCCTGTAATATTTATTTATTTAGTTCGTCTCTGAGGCCGTTAAGCGAGAAACAAAAATTAAATTTCATTATTTGCCCCTCTATCGCTCTTGCAAATTCGAGCGATATAGAGGCAGATGAACAATATGTGATTTTCGTTGTTGTGGCAGTTTGCTTTCCCGAAATAAGATAATAAGACATTATTATTATTAGTTTTTATGGTGCTTTATAAAAAAAAGTTATGCTTAGCCCATATATGCCCATAACTAGTATTTGGTCTGGACTCCTTGAGGTTCTAGGCTCATATCACTCTCCTACTAATTAGCTTCATGCATGATTTTATTTTTATTTTTGGATTCATAATTTATATCGTTGGAACACCGGAAATGATAAAAATACTTTTGTAAACCTTAACATTATTTTATTAAAAAATATTTAAAATGTTGAAAATTTTTGAGCGGTTGTAACGCTCATAATTTTTGGTGCGAATTCGACAGAGCGTGATGACGTCACACGTTGGGCGGCCCAACTGACGTTTGCTACTAATGACACTAATCTGTCGAACGCGTGACGTCACGTGGCGTTTCGAGCGTTTCGCTCACTAGCTTTACGCGGGCAAATTTTTGTACTTTTTATTTATAATTTTAAGTGATTAAATGGTAATTTAAAAACGGAAATGCATTTGTAACATGATATAACGGTAACAAACATCCGAATAAAACACATTTCGTTCAAATATAAACTTCATGCATGAGGCTAATTTTAATGTTAGGAGCGAGTTTTATTCAGTGGGTCAAAAACGATCCAATGGGCATATATGGGTTAACATTAAATTTTTCTAAAAAAAATACATTACATGTTCCTAATCGAATTAATTTGGATTCAACAGTAACATGTTGTCCCTAATGCATTAGGCACGCCTCAAATACATACACTAGGTGCCATATGCGCGATTAACTGTTTTTATTTCTCGACAGAAATTCAAATCACTCATTGCTTGATACGTCACCTTGTGACGGATCGTATCTTTTAAAGCTTACTTTCATTTACTCGAAGCTGTTTACTCATTCATCCAGATTTTATCCAAGGACCAGGGGCATTTTTAAAAACGACACTCATTTCCTCCCGCACACCTATCCATCAACTGGCCAAGTGGCCACTACAAATAGAAGAAAAGTAAAAAGCCAGTTAAGGCCTCTACAGACCAGCAAATTGAGATGGAGATTGAAGAGTTAGAATAGGACAACGTGTCGCTGTCGGAAGGGATATATTGAATAAATGTGACCGACATTATTTTGATTTTTTCACGGATTTTACCAATATATACGTAACGAACGGACGAAACGTTTTGCCTCCTCCTTTTTGGTACGGACGGCTAAGGAATGGAATGTGCTTCCGCCATCTGTATTCCCTGATCAATATGACCTCGGTCTCTTTAAAACAAGAGTGAACAGGCTGTTACTGAACCGGTGTGCTCCATCTTAGGCCCTGTCTTCACTTTCCATCAGGTGTGACTAGGGCCAATCGCCGGTCTGTTTATAATAGAAAGAAAAAAAAAATGTCAAAAGTTTAGAAAATAAAATTATATGTAGGTAAATCTTAATTAAGGAATTAATTTAGAATATAGGTACTTTGAAAAGACATATTTTTGACATACTTTTTAGAAGGTTTAATTTAGAATTGTCTCGATGAGTATTAGTTACACGTGGAAAGAAAAGCACAGTCAGCGGTAAAAGCTTGCAAAAAAAATGAATTTTTTGCCAAAAACATACTTCTTAATTAGATTAGTATATAGTATAAAAACATAGTTGGTTGAAAACCTAATTATCTTTATTTAATTATAATGTAAAAACCGAAATTTATTTATTAAGTCCACAATACATACATACATGTCATGCAAAATAAAACATTACAAAATTTTTAACCTAAACTAGAAACTAACAAACACAAAAACTGTTCACAAAATTTGCCCCGCGCCCCTCCAGACGCAAAGGAGCCCATCACGCTCGCCGTGTTGCCACGTTGAACAGCGATGGACAACCTTTGCAAAAGAAACGACCCGGAGCGAGGGTCATGACCACTCTCCCGCAACCGTCTGCCCACTTCTTGGCCTCAGCACACCAACAGCCAGTGGTTTCCACGGCAAGAGGGACAAATAGGTTGGTTGAAAATGTCGTGGAATCTTCAATTTATGTCCATGTGGAGGTCAGAGCATGGAGGCGAGGCGTAAAATCGCAAGCTAAATTGTATGATGTATAGAGACCCTAACAAATAAAAAGTTCCATATTCAAATCGTGGCTCGCGACGATTAGCATCCAAGATGGCCCCCGATTTTCGGCCAGTGATACTGATTTCAATTTCCTGTGTCGGTTATCGTGAGCCTGTCATCTTAGTTTGACAAATAAGTTCATTTTGATGGGACCCGTGATGGGTGCATGTCATATTTTATTTTATTTGGTACTCGGTAAGGGTTTTTAGCTTTGGTGTTACTTTGAAAACATGTATTTTTATATGCGTTTGAGTCAGACCAAGCTAAGTTGGCAGCGATTTTAATGACACAGACTGTGAAAGTGTTATTTTAAACGTCAAACTTCTATGAAATGATGACGTATAAATAACCCTTGCACAGTCTGTGCTATTAACATTGCTGTCAACAGTATTTGTTTAGTGTGATGGCGCTTACCGTGTATACACGGTACACACATTGTTACAGAGTTACGGTAGCTTCTATAGTATCTGTCAAGCCGTTTCCGTCATTAAAAAAAAGCGGTAATAAAAAAAAAATAGGCGCGAAGGTTTATCGTCCCATAGAAAATTTTAATTTCGCGTCTTTTTTTACTGACAAAGTTGTTTAACCGGCTATACTTGTCAAGTAATTACTTATTTGTTGTACGTTATATAGAGTTAAATGAATCACGATTATTTTGTTGAACAGGTCTCTAAGTGAAATAAAACTATGAAAACGGATTATACGAACGCTGTAAAGAGTTCGAAACGTCGGGATGTATTATAAATTCAATATACGCGATATAATCCGTTTTCATAGTTTTATTTCATGAGTAACTATCGCGGTAACCGAAGACAATATTAGGTCTCTAAGTCATACGAATCAAGGACAGGTTACAAGGCGAATATTCCACAGCTACCTACCTATATTTTGTTTTGTAATTTCGTAGACACCATAAACATAACCTAATGAAGAGGCACATAAAAAAAGATTAAGCCAAGAATTATTAGACAACCGATATTCCTTAAAACTCAAGCTTTCAACCGTGAAACAGTGGCATCATTTCCTATCAAAGTTTTACTACGCATAGGCCGTATCTGCATTAGAAAACCTGTTCAATTATGTGTCTCAACGCATAGGCTTAAGGTTGAAATTAGAATAAGTTTTGAAATTGAGTTACGATAGGTATGTTAAGTGCGGTTAGCTCGCGCGGTTGGCAGCGCCGTATTTACGCTAAAAGGCACCGCTCTTTAATAAACAAATGACGCGCGCGCGGATTTAAGACCGCACGGTGCAATTATTTCTGTTCCTTAGTTCTGTTGTTGTGAACGCACGAATCGTACTGAACCAGTCTGTAAGCGTCCGGAGCTCCGGACGGTTTGTTATTGACAACTTTGACAAGCTTGCTTGAAATTGTATTTGTGCAATTTTAGGCTATAAAAATTCAGTCTGCAGTTGCTGTGCATTTGCTAGAGTCAGAACAAACCAATTGAGCTGCATAATCTTAAAATCCTTTCTAGGGATCACCGTTTCTATAGTAAAAAAGAAAAACATCGCAATTTCAATCAGGACTGGTTTTAAAATCTCATCCACTTGGAATCCAGTCATTCCCTGTTAAATGTAAGCGGAAATGAATATCGCTGGTTAAAAAACCCAATATCGTGTGTTACGTGTCGACCGAGTTCCTTAGTATGCGTTAAAACGTTCAAGTTGATCGTACAGTCCCTCAGATCATAAGGACAATGCTAGTTTTCGAATCGTCGAAGGTAATTTTAAAGCTTAATTATACGCGATTAAGTCCCGTTAAAGTAAATAATACCTAATCAGGAGTCCAATTCAGATTTAAGAACTTGTTAGGGTTTTGATCTTATTTTGATACGATCTTGAAGATCGCCATGCTGATTGGTGCAGGCGAAATGAAATGAAAGTCGTGCGTGAGATGCGGGCCAATCACCAAGACGACCGTTAAGGTCGTATCAAAACCAGTGTCATAATAACTATTACTTAAAATTTATAAAAACCCCTACGCTATACGCCAAAAAAATTAGTTTTATGCCAAAAATGCCTCACATCATTTTGGAAAGAGTTGATAACTACTAATGGATCGATTTCTATTTTTCACGTAAAAAAAACCGCATCGAGATCGGTCCATCCGTTGGAGAGCTACGACGAAACAGTCAGTCAGACAGGCAGACAGACACATTGGCGTCAAATATATAACATATAACACCCCTCTTTTTGCGACGGGGGTTAAAAAAGTTGTTGATCTAAATTATGGCGCCCCCTGACTATCATTTCGCCGGACGATATCGACCTGTCAGTTGTTTGGAACTGTCAAATTTTTGTTCTAACTGACAGGCCGATATCGTCCGGCGGACTGATAGTCAGTGGACCCCTTGCGACTGCTACCTGCCCAGACGAATGCTCGGGTAGCGATGACAAGAATGGCTGATGGCGGCTTCGCTTTCTTCCAATTTTAAGTAGCGAAACATTGACGGTAATAGCCGTTAAAAGTTTCAAGAGACCATAGATCTATAATAAAACTTTTTAAATGGTTGATGCCTAAATAATGATACGTAGATGGAGATGGGCATAAAGTCTGTCACCGAAAAGGGATGAGGAGAAATAGTAAACAAATAAAATATTATAGGACATTATTACACAAATTGAGTAACGGCGCGATTCGGGAAATGAATTAGAGATTCACTAGATATGAAATAGTAAAGATATGTGACGCCCACGGGTAAAGGTACTTTATGGCGGTTGGAGCTTACGCTATTATTAACGCCGCTCCAATTAATATTGGATGGTGCTTACATCGCAAAGCGCCGCAATGATTTGCGACGCTATGCGACGTAAGCGCCAGCCGCCATAAGGTACCTTTTGCCGTGAAATGTCACATATCTTTACTATTTCATATCAAGTGAATCTCTAATCCATTTCACGAATCGCGCCGTAAACCTCACAGTAAGCTCAATAGGGCCTGAACTGTACTTAGACAAGGATATGTACAATAATAAGTATAAATATTTACAAGTACATACTTATATACCTAATACATAGAAAACACCCATGACTCTGAAACAAATATCCGTGCTCGTCACACAAATAAATGCCCTTACCGGGATTTGAACCCAAGACCATCGGCTTCATAGGCAGGGTCACTACCGACGTACCAACTAGACCAGACAGGTCGTCATATATAGGTAGATAAGTAGATACATTAGTACAGTTAACACACAATTGATAAATATTAAATAAAAAATAAAAAAACCCCTACGCTATGATAAGATTTTAAATCATTTTACGACAAAACTGCCTTACAAAATTTTGGAAAAGAGCTCTTCAAACTGCTGGATCGGTTTTTATCAAACATAACTAAGAAACATCGCAAGGAAACTTGCTTTCACGTAAAAAATCCGCATCGAAATCGGTCAATCCGTTTAAGAGCTACGATGCCATAGACATTGACGCCAAACGTATAACAATAACACCCCTCTTTACGGATGGGAAAATCTTAACATGCTATAGGTAATAATGTTTCACGAACAATTAATTAAACAGTAAAACGTACAGATATGTAATATAATTTCTGAATTTACAATATAATTATTATAATTCACGTAAGCACCGACCCCTCAATTAAGCCAAGTCTGAATTTATTTACTCGCCCGGCCCATACGTTCATTAGTTTAGGGCGCTCTGATTTTATTCAAAGATTAGACTCAGTATTTATTTTTCGGGCAAATTACGAATTAATATCAGCGTTATTAATTATACATTTTTGTAAATTGTTATTACCTTAAGCCTTAAACCCGAAATATCCGATTAAAACAACTGCTAAAGGCACTCATAATAATTTAATCTAAGAAATTAAAAAGCTTTAGCGCGGATTTTGTCCTTCTTTCTAAAAGATGGTTCAGAGGGAGGTCTATATTTAGTATTAATTGTTATATCAACAGTGGTACCTTATCCTTGTAAATCGTTTAAGTATAGCGTAATAAGGGATACAAATGTAAACCGTACATACGTAAGTACTTTAACTGCCAAAATGCCTTGCTTTTTATTTTGTTGTAATCAGGTAAAGATATAAAAGAGGTGTGAAACGTTTTGACGTGCGCCGTATGTAATTTTAATGCTTGTTATTATCAACATAATAATCATAGTCGGCGCGCGCCATATTAAATAAATTATATCCATTATACAACAATATAAAAAATGTAATATTTAATCATTATTCAACACTTACTGAAGAAACATCAACGCGTCTCTGAGAAATGTTGAGATGCTCTTTGAAAGAACGAAACGATAAACAATGATTAAAGTAGTAAAATTACCTAGTTACCTTAAATTTTTCGCTATTAAATGTCACAAATTCGCCGCCAAAAAGCCGCTCTCATACAATTAAACTTACGCTCTCATTTTAAACCGATATTAAATCGACATGAACATTTACGTAAACATGTATCTGAGAGTTTCTTTTTTTTTGCCGTTTTTTTTATGAGATCTTTTTTGTCACTTTTGTTTTATTTCTAGTCAGGACTCAGGAGCTAAGGCTGTTTTCGTCGTGTCGTAATTTTTGTGGTAAAACCGTTTATAATTGCGAAATCTTTTCTTGTTTACATCGATGACATTCGACGATTTTCATAGTCTATTGCATAGTCTTGCCCGTAAAATTAATTAGTATCACTGAATATCCGCATCATGGCGAAGGCCAAATAAAATCTTGTCAGTGTATAACTACTAAACCAACAGGCAGAGGCAAGTGTATCTAAGTGGATATAAATCAGGAATAGTTGAAACCGCGTCGTGAGCTACGTAAATAATTAGCGATAGGACTAATTAAACGTAGCTGGCGAGCCGGTGGCACGCGCTAACGGGAGCTTAGTAAACGTTGGTTATTGATGACTCACGGTAGAATGTGACATAATTATATGTTCATTTGTTTAGTGTTAGAGGCAAAGCTAGAGACCGCGTAGTACCACGCACTATCGTCTATCCGGTCGCGCTAAAAACCGAAAACTACTTGATCCCAAACGTCAAACAATGCCACCAGCCTACTGGACAGTTGGACACTACCATCTAGCGCTAAGGTAGCCCTCATTTGCTACCTGTTAATATATACACATATATATTTTTCTTTAATTTGGTGGTGTTTTCATGTTTTTATTTTTTGTTACATTTAATAAATAATATACTCAGGCATGTATATAAATAAACACGTATTGAAGATGAGGACCATAATTGTAGTATTGGACTATATAGTAGAGTAAGACAAAGATAGTATGATTCTCTCTGTCTATGCCTGAAATGAGACAGTCCTTTGACAAACTATAGTTGGTTTTGCGGTATTTAACTGAGGGTACAGCTGGCGCGTGTCACCGGGCGCGCCGAATGCGGCGGTAATGTCCGCGCCGCTTTGCGCGCAGCGAATTTGCCGAGCTGTGCGCCGGACTTTGCTTTACCCCCTTAAGGTTATTTAAAAAGTTTTAAGAGCAATCGCAATGAAAACTATAGTGTAGTCAACCTAATGGTTATGGATATTAATATATCACTAGAAATCAGCGCAAATTTTAAAACTGGAACATCAAAAAGTTGCTGCCCTTGTGCGACAGTAATATAATTTTAATTATCAGTAGATATAAGTAGGTTAAGTTTGTATCTTCAACATAAAACAACAATATATTATACATACGAAGCACGAAAATATGTGCCACCTAAAACTACAACTACAAATAGTTACTAGTACTATAGAATCCATCATCTTTATCGCACTTTTCAAGCCTTTTGGAAAATACATATAGAGTCAGACAATGATACGTTTGCAACGATATTTGATAGCACACGCATTGCGTTATTTTAAACGTCAA
Source organism: Cydia strobilella (assembly GCF_947568885.1). Lineage (NCBI taxonomy): Eukaryota > Metazoa > Arthropoda > Insecta > Lepidoptera > Tortricidae > Cydia > Cydia strobilella. The sequence goes on along the minus strand of NC_086061.1, from coordinate 5,179,322 downwards.
ACTTTTCTATAGTACTAGTAACTATTAATAGTAGTAGTTTTAGGTGGCACATATTTTAGTGCCATAATCATAATTTCTTAGAAGTTTGACGATTAAAATAACACTTGCACTGCGTGTGCTATCAAAATCGTTGCAGACTTATCTTAGTCTAACTCTAGTAATCTTACTACGCATGTGCTAAAAACTGATCATCGTCGGGCATAGTAATCATAGTATTGAGACTATTGAGAATCAATTACTTACTCACTATTTACCTCTCCATCGCTCTTATGGGTCAAAAACTTTTATAGTATACTCAACTCGTTCCTGTAGATAACACAAAATTTAGGGATTCTAAAGCAATTTTTTACGCTGCACCATTACAGGCGGAATAAATTTTTTTCAGTACTTGGGACTCCAAATAAGAAAAACGGGATATACGTACCAGAGTCGTTAGCTTTTATTGTATTGTCCACAGAAGTTACCTTTTTCTTAAATGTTTTTGACCCAATCATAGACCATAACGTGCTTGCTTTTGTTAAATTTAAAGACAAGGGAAGGGAGCGACTTTGTTAGGATTTCTATAAACTTTACAAAAACGGCGCAGTGTCCGCTCAATACAGTAAGTTAAACAAATGTAACATTCGACTGCAAAACGTAGATTCCCTTAAACCAAACCCACAAGATCCCAAACGCCATACAAAGCCACACTAAAACCATTTTGAATACTTGATAATAAGACCGTAAATAAAACGCGAGCAGATTCAGATCACAGTACTAATACGGATCATTTAATTTTGTGTTATCTCTTAGAGCGCTAAAGTAGTTTTTCGTTTGAGACCCAGAAATGAACTTAAAGGATAAGATTAGATAAGTCTGGACCGTATAAGGGCTGCCAATGGCTCGCTATGTCGTCTATGCTTCTACGCGTTCCATATGTGAAATAATAATGAGATGCATGAAACGCAAGGTTATCTGCCGGTGGGTGAAAATGGAACTAAAGTGGCCTAATCTTGAATATTACTGGGATAGCGAAAGTAGCGCCACTATTGACTAATGATTAGAAACTAATTTTACTACTGACCAGTTGTAATGTCCCTATAGAATCTTTTAATCCTTAATCTTATAAAATTTTGGTCTAAGATTTTTGTAGAGTACCTACTTGATTCTTTTGTGCAAACAAAGACTGAAAACCTCCATACAACAACGAAGCATGCCTCATCATTGATCGAAAAATGTCTAATAACTTATTTACAAGTCAAGTCGTCTTCGACGCTACGGTGGAACACACGCACTACGTAACTATTAAGATACATATAGACTTCTAAATACATATATCAACAAGTGGACATCTTCGCTGATCATTGGCCTAGGCTAACGTCCAGGTGCCTCGCCTACTGTGAGAGTGAATGTATGACCGTACGATAGTGTATATGACTGGGTAACCAATAACGTATTAACAAATTAACTACATTTTGCTAATGTAGCAATTAATTAGCATAGTAGCAAAGTAATTAGCATAGTAGCAAGTGTAATTGGTGTAAACCGTTCCTGTGAATATAAATATAAACAAATATAAAAATAATCAGATTCCGAGAGCCCGATTCCGATTTAACTATTTGTTATGGCTTTGAACTGGTTTTGATACGAGCTTTACGGTTGTCTTGGTGATTGGCGCGCATCTCACTCACGATTTTTACTTCATTTGGCATGCACTAATCAGCGTGAGCGATGTTCAAGTTCGTATCTAAACAAGATCAAAACCATAACAAATTGTTAAATCTGCATTATCATTGAATCGGTTGTTAATCGTTGCCATAGAAAAAAAATATTAATTGAATCGACATCGACATTTTTATTTTACGCTGGTCAATCTGCTCAAATACACTTTACTGACAATTTTTTAATACCTAGGCCGCGAATAAATTGAATTTGCTGCCTTTTTCTACAGACAAGTTCGCTGTGCCACTATTTTGTTTTGCTGTGCTATACCTATTTTTTTTATTTGTTACAAATAAAACTCCTTTTTTATTACATTTATAATGAAAACCTTTAACGACGCATTAGCTGGATGCCTTCCTTGGTATTTTCTATACTAATGCGTACTAGAGCAATTACGCGAGGCTTTTAGGCAGAAATCCTGCGCGCATGTTAATGGCGACGCAGGCGCAAGTTTAAAAGGCGGCGCGCACACGCAGACAGGGCATTGGCTTTTTAATTACCACAGAATAAATAATAGTACTACTGTACAGTAAGGAAGCTTCCTACAAAACCGACGTTTGACAGCGAGTCAGGGACGAATCATGTTGTCTCTTTCTAATGTATGGATCTATCTATTTCGGCTATTTAGGGTTGTCAGAATTCATCTCATTATCTTATCTGTGGTTGTACACGCAAAAGAACGTCAAGTTTTCCAACCTTACTAATTGCTCGTAGCAATGCTGAACCGAACGGAGCCGAAAACGCCCAAACGCTCTAGGTTCCACCCACTGCTATTACTTACTAAATACTAATCAATGTGGTAACAGACCATAGGCTTCACTCCGTATATTTCTATCACATATGGTGTCGTAGAGGACCTTAAGTCCTACTTATATTTATTTATTGGAGAAAAAACAGAACTACGTTTTTATATAAATATATTATTGTAGTAATACATTCTTATATTAAACGGACTTAAATACGAGGATGATGGACAAGTATTTTTACATACAAACAAGCAATATAATCATTTGGTACAATGGGAGTACGATAATAGTGTTGATGACGACTTGACGACACATTACTGCCACTCGCTACTTTTTTTTGATAAGGGGCGATGTTGCAGACAAATTACCCAATTATGCAATCAATATGTTCCCTTATAGGTCGTTTACGAACTTCCTTAGTAACCTCCGCCCCCTGCGAGTGTACACGTCAATATTTTATTTATCGGCGCGCGGTATCTGGCGATATCTCGGGAGCGATACGCGATGGCCACTGGCCAAGTAAATGAGGCCTGGGGACACTGCCGCGGCGAGGTGTACCCTTACAACATAAGACGTATAATGCTGAGAAAACTTAGTTGGTTGCAACCTTTTGAAGTTAAAATATTCACATATTGTGATTTATTTGCTTCTTTATAAGAGATAAAAATAGATAAGTTGACGTAAAACTGCAAAGTTACAGCGTCAAAAGGTAAATTGTGTATAACATGACATCTTTATTTCGCTGTTGTAAGATTATTTTTTTGGGAGCATTCCACAAAAGTGTTGGTTACGAACTCTTGATGCTTTTGAAAATGGTAGGTAGACATACAAAACCAATACCTTAGGGCTCTATGTTTAGTAAGTAACACTGTTTTTAGGGTTCCGTACCCAAAGGGTAAAAACGGGACCCTATTACTAAGACTCCTCTGTCCGTCTGTCCGTCTGTCCGTCTGTGCGTCTGTCCGTCTGTCCGTCTGTCCGTCTGTCTGTCTGTCTGTCGGTCTGTCTGTCACCAGGCTGTATCCCATCAACCGTGATAGCTAGACAGTTGAAATTTTCACAGATGATGTATTTCTGTTACCGCTATAACAACAAATACTAAAATCACAATTAATTGTTAATTAACCCACACGCCCAGATTGCTGACGTTATGAAAAAATTGCAAAAGTAAAACAAATGTTTCATTTCTTACAAAATTTGTGACAGTACTTATGGCGCGACTAGTTAATTCCATGAGAATACCGTTTACGTAAAGCTTAAACCTCGTATGGTAGATACCTTAATCAAATGCGTAAAGCTCGAAAATATACAGCCAATTTGTTAGCCGAGTCAGGCCCAATATAATTTTTCTCAGGATTTTCAGAAGCATTCGCATTGAACGCCCCTACTGTATTTATTTATTTACTCAAGAAACAAACAGTCGTTTATAAACAAATTTACAAAAATATTTCTTAAATTAAGACCTGGAGTTTCCTTATTTTATTTTATTTTATTTATTTGAAAAGCAAACAGAAATAGGTGAGCAGGAGATGAGTTTACAAATACACATTAAGGACATTCACTTATTTCCTTAACAGCTCTCACTAAAAAATGTAATAGAAATATACTACACTTAGACTACTACTAGGGTACTAAATACAGTTATTAATTTACTAACACTAGATTTTGTATATAAATATATTTTATTTGATTGTGTAGTGATGAGTCTGGCGAGTAAGACAGTCTGTAAGCTATTTATCCACATTTCCTGTCGATGTAGATGCGCGGGAGTCGATTTATTGCGTAATTGACTTCCGGCGCATCGCCCGGTGGAGATGTCGCGTAGCTGAAATATTTCATCTGTGTCTCTTTTGAACGCTACTTTTTTACTTAGCTTTTATTTAACTTGCGATGTTTGTATGAATGTAAGTTCGGGCATGTTCGGGTTAAATCTTGCAGGTTAAATTAGACGCACTTCCCCCATTATTCGATTGAGCTGAAACCCTCACAATCACATACATATGTAAATTGCGTGATTGCGTGACCATAGGAGATCTGATATAAAACAGGACAACCTAATTGTTCTTTGGGTTTGTTAGAATTGCTTCCATGAGTATAAGTTAGTTGCCTATTGAAAGAAAAGTACAGTCACTGACAAAAGTACTTCTAAAAATGCTAGGAATCAATTTAAGTTTCATTATATCCCATAGTATAATCATACTGTGTCTGTAGAACACGGCCTCGTTGTAATTTCAGACAGTTGAAATTTTCACAGATGATGTATTTTTGTTGCCGCTATAACAGCAAATACTAAAAACAGAGTAAAATAAAAAAAATAAGTGTGGCTCCCATATAACAAACGTGATTTTTTGCCGTTTTTGCGTAATGGTACGGAACCCTTCGTGCGCGAACCCGACTCGCACTTGGCCGCTTTTTTCTCCTCCATTTGGATCGAAAGATTCGAAAGAGCTGGTGATCCTTAGTAGAAATAACAAACGAATTCCACACCTAAAAAAAGTATAGTGTACAACTTAAAACAAACTGGCCCATGAATGTTATTACCTTATTACATGAAATGAAGGAATTAGTTTCATATCGTTGCGGTTATATAATCAATTTCCATATTATATATCGTATTACCGACTACCAAAACAATTGTCAAGCGTTTTCTTTATCCCGAAATCTATACCCACAGAAACATTATCCTCACAGAATTCAAAATGTACTCTTTATACACACGTATTAAGTCCAAAAAATACACAATTCCTTGTCACCTTTTACTATTGAAGCATCCATCGCGCGTTTTATTCAAAAACGTCATAAGTACACGAACACAAACATTCTATTTTGAAATATAACGCGTTTAAATAAAAATCAAAATAGCGTGTTTTGTGTTGTTATTTCGTTGTTTTATTTGGTGTGACATGTTGCTACTTACCGGAGACATCGGTCCGCGCGCAGCGGGATGCTCAAAGCGCATGCGCGGAGTATTCCCATTCATGCAGTGCGTGCGCGTTCAATACTTAAGAAGAGTGGTCATTTCTCCATACAAACGTACTCTACTCTTTCTTCCGTGGTTTTTGAAACTAGCGTATTGCTTCAGCTAGAATAACGTTTTTTTTTCAAAACATTGCAGTTAATGTAATTGAAGCATTTTTAAATATAGATAGATGAACCGTATAATTTGGCCAAATATTCGGTTCGCATATGATAAAGTCTACGCTCCGCCCGGCACCGGCCCAGCTCCAAAACCCCGAGAGCTTTCAGCTCGAACTTCAAAACCGGTTCGAATGCCTAGCTAGCGACCTGGACGATTACAACGACGGGTTTGTGGAAGCTGTTCATACGGTCGGGTCCAAGTTCTTCAAGACTCGTCGTACAAGAACCAAGAAACTCTCGGACTCCACTCTCAAGCTCATGGAGGTGAGGCGTGAGATGATTCTGCAGTCGTCAGGTGACGTTTGTCGTTATAGGCAGCTCAACAGACGGATCTCGAAGTCTCTGAAGCGAGATATACGCCGATTCAATACTAACAGTATTGAAGAGGCTATCAAGCGCAACAGAGGCTCGAAGGTGTTTGCCAGAGATCTGTCTATTGGCCAAAGCCAACTGACAAAACTGAAGACCGACGACGGCAGGATCATCTCATCCAAACCTGAGCTCTTGGGAGAAGTCGAGAAGTTCTATGGACAGTTATACACAACAACCCGAGCACCCGTCGTGGATCTAGCTAGAGACCCTAGAGCTAGACTAACTCGACACTATACCGAAGATATCCCGGACGTCAGCCTGTACGAGATTAGTATGGCTCTCAAACAACTTAAGAATGGCAAAGCCCCAGGTGATGACGGAATTACGGCCGAACTCCTGAAGGCGGGTGGTAAACCAGTCCTTAAGGCCCTTCAGACGCTGTTTAGTTCCGTCATGCGCGAAGGAAAAACGCCGCAAGCGTGGAACAGAAGTGTGGTGGTGCTCTTCTTCAAAAAAGGTGATAACACCTTGCTGAAGAATTATAGACCCATCTCACTTCTGAGCCATGTCTACAAGCTGTTTTCGAGAGTCATCACGAACCGTCTCGCACGCAGGTTTGACGACTTCCAGCCTCCCGAACAAGCAGGTTTCCGTAAAGGCTATAGTACCGTAGACCACATACATGCGTTGCGGCAGGTTATACAGAAGACTGAGGAATATAACCTCCCCCTTTGCCTTGCATTTGTGGACTACGAGAAAGCCTTCGATTCGATCGAGACTTGGGCTGTGCTGCAGTCTCTCCAAAGGTGCCAAATCGACTACCGGTATATCGAAGTGCTGAAGTGTCTGTACGAAAACGCCACCATGTCCGTCCGACTACAGGGCCAGAGCTCGAAGCCTATTCCGTTGCAGCGGGGAGTCAGACAAGGAGATGTAATCTCCCCAAAGCTGTTCACCGCTGCATTGGAGGATGCCTTTAAGGTTCTGGACTGGAAAGGACGAGGCATCAATGTAAATGGCGAGTACATCACTCACCTTCGGTTTGCCGATGATATCGTAGTCATGGCTGAGACCATGGAGGACCTCAGTGCGATGCTCGCTGATCTCAGCAGAGTATCTGAACGAGTTGGTCTGAAAATGAACATGGACAAGACGAAGATCATGTCTAACGTCCATGTTGTGCCAACTCCCGTATTAATCGGAGGCTCTGCGCTCGAAGTTGTTGACGATTATGTATACCTAGGACAAACAGTCCAGTTAGGTAGGTCCAACTTCGAGAAAGAGGTCACTCGTCGAATCCGACTCGGTTGGGCAGCGTTCGGGAAGCTCCACAGTATCTTTTCGTCCAAATTGCCGCAGTGTCTTAAGTCAAAAGTCTTTGACCAGTGTGTGTTGCCAGTGATGACATACGGATCTGAGACGTGGGCGCTAACGATGGGCCTCATAAGAAGGCTCAAGGTCACGCAAAGGGCAATGGAGAGAGCTATGCTCGGGGTTTCTCTGCGTGATAGAGTCAGAAATGATGATATCCGCAGTAGAACTAGGGTCACCGATATAGCTCGCAGAATTGCAAACCTTAAGTGGCAGTGGGCGGGGCACATTGCTCGCAGAACTGATGGCCGGTGGGGCCGGAAGGTTCTGGAGTGGCGTCCGCGTACCGGAAGACGAACTGCCGGTAGGCCTCCAACGAGATGGAGCGACGACCTGGTGAAAGTCGCGGGAATTCGGTGGTTGCGAGCGGCACAGGATCGGTCGGAGTGGCGAGCCTTGGGGGAGGCCTATGTCCAGCAGTGGACGTCTATCGGCTGACATGATGATGATGATGATGATTCGGTTCGCAAGACCTGAACCGAACATTCGGCCGAATATTCGTATTCGGCATACTCCATATTCGGCCCATCTCTATTTTTAGATATATTGGTAACGGTGTCCTGACACTATGCTGTGGAACGGAAAACTGCTGTTAGGATGCTAACTAAATACGGCCTCCCTACAAAAAGTGTCCGGCGACCGTATTAATGTAATAAGGTAAGATAAGACTTGCCATCGCTCGGTGCTTGGTTAGCTATTGCAATAACACCGCGCGCAGGACACAGTACAAGCTACCGCGATGCGTCTGTCTACCCTACCTACCTACTTATTGATGTATACGTTATACGCCTAATACGCCTATATTTGAGTTTAATATTACTAATGGCTCTGTGAGCTCGCGACTTAGCGAGCATAGCTTAAAATTCAATAAATTTAGCCAGCTGGTGTGGTGAAATAGTAGATTGTTAAGCAAGGGATGAAAGGCACTCATCTTTGCCGAGGTATTTGTCCGAGGCTGAAATGATGCCTTTCACCCGAGTTAAACACTCTACTTTTCATTTCGAATACGAGGAAAATATTTTTTTTAAACATGACTAAGTATAATTTTTTACAGTATTTCTTGAGGGTACTTCCAATTGACAATGTAGGCAAAAGTATCGTTATTAATGGAATGGGGAGTCAAATATCAGAATGGAAATTTTATAACAAATCCATTTAAACTCAAAATTATATTGCTTATTGTAAAAAAAAATACAAAATCGTACTTTGAACGTAAAATGCTCTAGTGCAGACACGTATCATTTTCTGCACACCTTTTAGAACAACAATGACCCTCTTTCAGAGCATGAGAAATGAAATAGTAGATTGTTAACCAAGGGATGAAAGGCAGTCATTTCTGCTGAGGTATTTTTGGCGCTCGAACGCAGTGAGAGCGCCAATAGTCCGAGGCTGAAATGATGCCTTTCACCCGAGTTAAACACTCTACTTTTCATTTCGAATACGAGGAAAGTAAAATGCATGTCTTTTTTAAAACATGACCAAGTATAATTTTTTATAGTATTTTTAGGTACCCTACCTTCGGTTAACAATTTAGGCAAAAGTGTCTCTATTTATAGAATGGAGAGTCAAATATCAGAATGGAAATTGTATAACAAATACATTTAAATTAAAATTTCAATTGCTTATCGTAAAAAAATTCAAAAAATCGTACTTCGAACGTAAAATGCTCTAGTGCAGACACGTATCATTTTCTGCACACCTTTTAGAACAACAATGACCCTCTTTCAGAGCATGAGAAATGAAAAATATATTTATCATCGAACCTGCTCACAAAACGTCACGAGCACATCACAAAGCATTTTTGCCCAAGCTGAAACGGAGACCTTCGCTAACGCTCGGTTAGTTACGGAATTATTCTTAATATTGTGCCGAATGCCTGTCGGGATTATTTTGCGTTGTATAAAGTTCCAAAACGTTAAAAAAAGTATGAAATTAAATAATCGTGCACTTATAGGTATGTATGGAACAATACCTACAGAATCAGCCTTCCGAATGAGGTATGTTTATAAAGTCACATTATATTTACTTTAAAAAAATATGCCTTTTAAAACCAATAAGCACTATGTAGGTATACGTAGATCTCAAAACTTTAGTTTAAAATTTTCATTGAGCTTATTATGACAACCATGTTTGGTATAAAAAACTTACATATCTCAAGCAAACCGTTTTGACAAACACTCCACTGGGCATAAATCAATCGACTTAAATTTATCGATTCAATCGACAACGTAATACCTCTTCAATCCCGGGACAATCGATATCGATAGTATCAATCGGTATCGGTATCGAGTCGATATCGATAGCATCTTGACGGGTACAATCAAAGTACAATTAATTAGGGATATATAGCGGACAATAAGAGATCGACATGTTCAATGATGGGCTTCTATTTGACATGCACGAAAGATATGGCGAAAGGTACTAGCGGTACAAGGTGCAATGTATTGTTTTCTTTGAGGCCTTCTATTAGTTCGTAATGGCGCTCTTTATTATTCGAAAACTGATAAAGAAAGTTGCATTTAATCCACAAGTGGCAAAGTAACTTCGTGAAAATTTAAAGTTTCTACATTCATCTCTGCTACCTATAGTGTACTGTCTACCGATTTCCATATGCGCAGTATAAAGGTAAAACAAGGTATTCTCTGAATATGCGTTTCCTACAGCGTGTGCTACCGTGACACTAAATAACAGTGTCGCCTTCCTTTGCCGACACCGCCGGAGACTTGCTGCGAAAGAGAACCAAGCTTTCCAAATAAGTACCATAAAACACTTGACTATAGTCCAGTACTTCAACTATGGTGTACAAGTTCGACTACAGTTAAGTAGTAGTAGTAGTAAATCACTTTATTGTACAAAACAAAAATTGTTAACATGAAATTCATATAAATTTAGGTACAAGGGCGAGCTTATCTGGGAGGGATTTCTTCCAGCTAACCTTAGACTGAATGAGTGGAAAATTCGAATTAGATAGACAAACTTACAGAACGTACAATAATATTTAAAAAGGAAAACTACAATATTAACGTCTAGGAATAACTAAAATACATCAATAGCATTATGCAATAAAATAAATATGTACTAGCATACATAAATATATAGTACTAAATAAATATATATATATATATATATATATATATATATATATATAATATATAAATAAAATATATATATTAGCACTCAACCAAATCACAGTTCGTGGGAAAGCCAAAGCTTTTTCAGATTAACTACTAGGAGAGATTAAGAGATTAAGTACTAGGAGAGAGCTCGAAATAACGCGCGTTTGAACCCGCACTGTTGCGAGCTCGCTAATAGTTAATAGGTTCCAAAAAATCGACAATGTCACAACTCTCCTCTGTCACAAGTCATTAATTCAACACGTAATTAATTACCGATGGCTTACTGGTAGAGAATGCTATTAGGCATTAAGCCCGCCATTTGTACATTATTTTTGTATTTTGCGCAATAAATAAATGATATTCGAAACCTCAGTGAATAAATAAATATTATAACTAGACTAAGCCTTAAATTAAGCTCAAGAAGACTTGTGTTCGTGGGTACTCGAGTACTCAGATAACGACATAAATTTAATATATTTTTAAGTATCTATATCGTTGTCTGGATACCCTCAACACAAGCCTTCTTGAGCTGACTGTGTGACTAAGTCAATCTGTATAAGAATGTCCTATAATTTAATATTTATTTATAACTATGTAAATATGGGTTTTTAATGAAATGCGATTGCTGGCTCTCCACAGCATACCGCGGTCCATGCTCGCGTCTTTTTGCTCGTGCGTATTTTGGCTCGCATTTATCTCGGCCTATCGGTATCGGCGCGGGCGCATCGCTCTACAGATACCGCTGATTAGCCGATAGCATTTGATAACGTGGCCTTTTTGCTGTCAAAACTTTTAAAAAGTTAGAGCGGTGTAGAGTCAGACCAAGTTAACTCTGCATTTTTTTATACTACGTCGGTGACAAACAAGCATACGGCCCGCCTGGATGGCAAGCAGTCACCGTAGCCTATGGACGCGTGCAACTCCAGAAGTAGAGGCAGAGGTAGTGCGGAATATAAACCCGGATCTTTAGAACTGTTTCGTATTCATAATTATTAGAACCGCAGTTCGACTTCTGATCCTTGTAGTAAGACCAAGCTAAGTCGGCAGCGATTTTAATAGCCCAGACTGTGCAAGTGTTATTTAAACGTCATTATTTCATAGAAGTTTAACGTTTAAAATAACACTTGCACAGTCTGGGCTATCAAAATCGCTGCCAACTTAGCTTGGTGTAACTAGTACGTCGGGTCCCTAAGCTTCAAGAAACCCGATGTTGCCAGGCTGAAAAATGGTGCCGTTACCCCGTTTTATTATGATTTAAAAATCTTATTTTACATCATTTTGATTGCTTTTAGCTCTTGAGCTGTATATTTTAGAACACAATGTATGAACTAATTATACTTAGTATATTATATTTAATCTACTTTTATTTGATACCCCGCACCACATGTATATGTGAAATGCGTAGTTTGGGTGCAATATGCAGTATTTATTTTGCAATATTCGACCGTTTTCCTTAAGTAAAGTAATTTAATTTTAGTACCATTTCGTACCTTGTCACAGTGACAATAGTATGGGGTCCCTAGCGACTTTTATATTGGTTGTCACTGTGACAAGGTACCAAACGCACGGAAATTAAATTATTTGACTGTATCTGTTTTGTCTGTGCTACGAAGGTATGCAAAACGTGTGACCCTGACCTCCTAGCAGGTATACCGGCATATATATATATAGGTATCTACTGAGACAAACTATAGAATAGCGACCACCGTATTCGGTAAAGCTACAACCTTTATTTTCCCATAAAACTTATCGAGACAAACTAAATGTTACCTCCAAGTTCATACCGTACACGACAAAAGAATTGATCTTCATTTGAAAATATATCCTATTTCAAAAGAAGGAAGGTTCGTTTTTGGTTGTTTTTCAAAAGAAGATACAATCTTCCGTTGCCAATGAGTTTACAAATTAAGGACACTAATGGGGTATTTAAAAAATTGTTTAATTGTGTTCGTAGGGCATAGTGTGGATTTCTAAGTGGTTTATAAACTTAATATCGTCTTTGTAAAATTCCAGGACGACATTATCTTATTGGTTTTACCTATGACTTGCAAGGTCAGGGTTTTTCTAACAGTTGGCAAAGTACCACGGGAATAGCTTCAATGTTTACAACTTGAAATCATGGTTATATTGCTTTACAAGGGGGCAAAGATGTTGTTTAACCACTCGTGCTATTTTAATTGATGTCCGAGCAAACAAAGCGAGCGTTGCGAGGGTTTCAAGGTACGAGGGTTAAATAATTTTGCCTCCGAGTGAAACAGAAGTTTTCACCTCACCATCAACGCAAGGAAAATACTAACTGTAAAATATTAAAAAAAAAAACCAAATCGATTCCAAATGAATGTTATTAAATATTTGCCATTCTAAATCATTTACAATTTAATAGTCAATTGTACCAACAAACATAAGAAAACAACTCAAAAAGTGCATTTGATTACTTTGTCTCACATTTAAATAAAATGCAACTTTCTTATCAGTTTTTGAACAATCAAGTCTTTACCAGCTGTTGTGGTGAAAAAGCATATCCACATGTTGACACCGTCTCGCCGAAGAGTCCGAAGACGCTACAGGAAGCGAGGCGACGCGATGCGATCTTACTCGTATTTGTGCGCTGGACTAATGCCGATGCCAGTTATTCACGGCGCCTTCTGTTCACGACCTTAAAAATGCTACGCTATTGTTTTAAAACTAATGATTCTTAGATTCTATCCTTAATCTTAGCGCTTTCTCGGTTGCATCCTGAAAGAATCTGGGATTCGCTCTTGGAAACCTAATGCCAAATTATGGCGCAGGCACTACCGTAAAATTTGCCCACTGCACCAGAATTTGCTCTATAGTTCGAAATAGAAAATTACACTATACTATTAGTTGTGATAGACATAGACACGTCACTTTCTTGTGTTAAATTAGGCCACTATTAACTTAAAACTTGTGACTATAAAATATTTTTCATTTCTCATGCTCTGAAAGAGGGTCATTGTTGTTCTAAAAGGTGTGCAGAAAATGATACGTGTCTGCACTAGAGCATTTTACGTTCCAAGTACGATTTTTTCTATTTTTTCACAATAAGCAATTGAAATTTTGGGTTTAAATTAATTAGTTATAAAATTTCCATTCTGATATAAATATCCATATTCCATAAATAACGATACTTTTGCCTAAATTGTTATTTGAAAGTACCCTCAAGAAATACTATAAAAATGTATACTTAGTCATGTTTTTAAAATAACACATGCATTTTACTTACCTCGTATTCGAAATGAAAAGTAGAGTGTTTAACTCGGGTGAAAGGCATCATTTCAGCCTCGGGCTATTGGCGCTCTCACTGCGTTCGAGCACCAAACAACCTCGGCAGAAATGGGTGCCTTTCATCCCTTGGTTAACAATCTACTATTGGTCTAGTCTATATGTAGACTTAACTACACCACACCACCAACGACCGTATAGCCGTTTTAACAGTTTTATTTTAATGCCGGCCAGCAAATACTGCGCAAATACCTACCATCTTCAAACAAAACGTTCTAAGTAACATGTATTTTGTATTAAGAACTGCCGTTTCGTTGAAAACGAGTAAATTCTTGAATGAACCTTATCAAGAATTATCGTGATCTTTTCTTTTGCGCCTGAGCAGTTATTTTCATCGCTTTTTGAGGGCAAACCAACCATTATAAGTTGGAATCGAGATCTGTCATAGCTATTCGTAACTGGACCTATGTTTATGCTGGTTTTTCAGTAAATGTGTGTATGTTAGGAATAACATCTATGTTTGGAAATATTAAACACAATGGGCGATTAGCTGCTGTTTTGGTTTCATAAAGGTAAAAAGGACATTGGTCTAAGCACGTGTTGTAAATGTACCGATTAGCCTACATTGATACGGTTAGATCTTTTAATTGTGGAAAATTTGCGTAGATTTTATGATAGTTTTAGACATAGATGTAGGTAACTTACATCCATGGTTTTAGAAGTCTATGCCATTTATTTAAATAAAAAGCTGACCATTTTTCACTAATGACCGTATTGATTGATTGATTCATACTTCCTTAGTGCCGTTACCCGTATAGCGTTATGTTTATTCCGGTTTTCGGGGCAAAAACGTACCAGTGTTAGTGATTAATTAAATATCGACTTAAGTGGTATCGATGTCCTTGAACTAAACAATATGAATTAAGAGTGTTAGTTCTATTATTAGATATCTTTCCCATCACGGAACAATGGTGTTCCGGACCTTTGGGAGGCGTTGCGCGGAGCCGAAGCTAACACGTAGAGTTCCTTTTGACACTAATGAAATTTAAGGGGTAAACCGAGCGGATGCTGCCCTTGCCTGTGTCATGGGACGTACGCAGACGCAGGCAGACACCAGGGTGTAAGGACTATTGAGAGTTTATGGAATCTAAAATGAACTAGATTATTGGGTGAAAGCGATGGACTAAGTACTGAGCTATGGGATACAAAACCATTATTAGTATTAGTACTTATTTGCAAACTTCTTTGATCATTTCTTATTGCAACTATAAATACCTAACATCTGACATTGTCAGTCATTCAAATAATAATTAGAATGATATCGAAAAAGTGATTATAATATTTTAAAATTACATAATGGTACTGTCTTACGTCATAATTTTATCGCCATCGACTTAGCAAGTTTCACTTGTCTTCGCACTTTTTAAACGTCAAAAAATGGCACCCGTCAAACCGGGGTATGTTTATTTGTCAAATTTACTGGAGATGTACTAAAAAGTATGGTTTTAACTGTTTTTTGTGAAGTCAGTTTTTATGTGAGGAAAAGATTTCAAAATTTAAAAGAGGTGACACGGCACGAGGGTTAAACAAACTATACCTCACCAATGCGAGAAAAATAAACCAATTAAACGCTATTAAATAACTCACAATTTGCATCAACTACTTACCGCTCTTGTGGATAAAATGTTTCTCACGAGTTTTTATTATAAAGCTAGCGTTTACGTGCTGGTGTAGTGAAAAAACTTGTGTTAACGATAATATTTTGTTAGTTTTTTAGCTATGTACCGCGGAAAATACACATATTATGAGGCCCCTTGCATAATAAAATAGTCCAAGACTACCAGAGAACAGTTTTGCTAGCGACAAAAAAGTGTTTAAAGCACTTTCTGGCCAGTCATTTCCTTTCGATTAGGTGTCTTGTCGCACCAGGGAATTACCATAAGTCCATATTCTTTTTTTCTTTTGACTATTGAATGGATTATTTAAAAAGTTAGAGCGGTTTGACTTTATTTTCATTTCTGAATTTTGAGGCGTACTTATAAATACATAGTTTACGGAGTTCTAAATCGACAAACTAGATCACAAAATTTTGAAACATGTTAAATTAAATAATGTCAACAGACCATACGAGTAAAGTAGTAATAATACTTTATTCTCAAATGTCACATCGCACGACAGGAAACCAGGATATTAATTTCAACCATTATCATATTAGAGTAATTTTCATCAAGACATGTTTTGACGAGCATGATTCATATGAATCACTTAAGTGTTTCAATCATCAAAAATCATCTAGCATCATCACGTACCTGCACACTCATAAATTACATTAAAAATTCCTAAAAAAAGTCCAAAGGACCACCCCTAGCTGTACAAGGATTTTACTCATACTCATCACGAATAAACGTACCATGATAACTTTGCTACTCATAAAATCAATATTAAACTAAAACAGGCTTTAGTCATTCGTAGTAAAGACTAAATATTGCGTTTTGGGCGGTAAATAAAAGTTGGGCATAGACAAAATTCTTCATTTTTATTTTTTTAAATCGAAAGTTTGTCTGGATACGCAGCACGTGCCGAGTCGATTCCCGTTCTTGTCTAAAGCATTTCCTATCGATTTGCATGGAGATATTATTCGGAAGTTAGTAGTTCTGTTTTCTAGTTAGAATAAAATTTTATTGGGCATTCTTATAGGTTTCTGTTTAAAGTGGACTTATGCGTAGATTTATGCATTATCAGATTATTTATTTGAATTTCGTTGTATGCGTATTTATTAGCATTAACTTTTTTTTATTCGTCGACTTTGATGTACGCGATACACGGCTGTCGTGAACGCTGCTCGCACTGTTAGTGCTTGAGAAAGGAGACCTAGGCTCTCCGAAACATATCGCGCGAGTGACTTAAACAATTGAATTTTGTATAGGTACCCAACTAATCGCATAGGTACTTTTCACGATGGGCTCCCAAATCAACTATAATGACTTCTTACAAAACTGTTCGACCAATTACGTGTCGCCAAAGAATATAGAACAAAATACATGTCACTTAACTTCAAACGGGTAAATCCATGTGTCCGATTATGCGATTTTGGTATTATGTTGGTATTAAGAAAAGGTAATAGGGTAGATATTTGCTGAGAGGGCCGAATGGATATACCCGAGTTTGAAGATAAGCGATACACATCAACGCGCTATTATTAAAAGAATAAGAAGTGCGTTGATGTCTTTTGTTCTAATTTTTTATCCACTGAGATACTTACCTAATATTGTTTAATTATTTCACGCAGCGCAAGCCTTCTTGTGCTTACTGTTTGGCTTAGTCAATTAAGGAAGGATGTCCTTAAATATTTATTATTGATATTTATTTAGGTTTTATAGTAGAAAAAGTATTGTATACAATAGAGATATAAAGCAAGCTTCGTGGCCTAAACACGGTACTCGACTGAAAAGGAAAGGTCTCTATATTATATCACGATTGTATAAAACACTATTGTAAGTAGGTACATAATACATTCTTCTAGTCGTCGTTCCCTCAATGCCGAGGATCGTGACATCATCTCCTTCTGTTAAAGACCAGCAGTGGTATCATGGTCGCGTTTTTATCAGTTGTCATGTCATGCGTCACTTTGGCACTTATATACTTGTTAGAACGTGACAAGCATGGTGACAAATGATAAAGAGCCGGCCATCTTAGCCCTTTTGGTTCCTTCATATGCATCTGTTCCTCGCCAAGCGAATGACCACGTGCAATTTTAATTGCATAAGTGCAGTAATTTGAGCACACCATCAAGCAGGCTTTATGTAATATAAGCATGGCGTTTTAAAATGAGAGCGTAACTTCGATTGTATGGCGGCGGCTATGTTCGAGATGAGAGAAATATATAATAATTATATACTTAAAGCTCACAATTCAGTGTATATAAGATGCAAGCACATAAACAGTGGAGCGTGCACTGAAATAAAAATGGCGGCCGCAGTCGTAATGGTCACTAGTGAAACGATAAATATTGAGCTGACCATTGGGTTAGGATCGGACGTAGTAGAAGCTAAGCTAAGATATGCTTAAATTAGCTAACAAATTCGTGTTGATTGTGACATAAGGTCAATGTATAATGTCGGTTACTATGTAATTTTCATTATACATTATGTATAAATACAGAAAAAAAAATGTGGCGAAGACCGGTATATAACATTTTTGGCTGGGTTGGGATTGTTGGGAAGAGTCAAAGGGCAAGAAATTTCGTATTTGTATAAGTACTTCGTATTCGTATTTGTAAAGGTAGAGCTTCGCTCCTTCTGCTGAACTGATCTTCTGTTAGATGTGTCGACGTCAAAAATATGTTTACACTTTTGCACCTTATCCCTTAGTAATAAGGCGAAAAATGTAAACATATCTTTGACGTCGACGTATAAGGGCAAGAGTAAGAAGCGACGAAAGAGCTTGTAGATGGTCATCTCCACATTCCACAAACCAATCTTTATTTATTTTAAACTTTATTGGACTTCAAAAAAGGTACAAATGGCGGACTTAATGCCTCATAGCTTTTTACTAGACATAAAAATATTTTTATTTTATGTGTTTGGGTGGCTACTCCTCAATCGATCAACGGAGCAGCAGCTAACATTAACTAGTGGTCACGATACATCTTCCTTAACCAGTTTGCAAGATATGACCTGGGACCCCGAAAGGAATTGACTACGCAAATTATACCTTGCCCGAGTCTTATTGTGGAGGCTTATTCATTATACTAATACAGTAGAGCGGGCTTAACAAAATAACTGTTTCACAGTTCACAGCTGCAGATCATAGATGAGATGGGTGACAATGCAATATTATGGTACCATCGAGCCGATCTGATGATTGACACAGGAGGTGGTCATAGGAACTCTGTAATAAAACAACGCAACCTAATTGTATTTCGGTTTGTTAGAATTGTCTCGATGAGTATTAGTTGCCTGTTGAAAGAAAAATACAGTTAGCAATAAAAACTTGTATATATAGAAAATGATTTTTTTTAAGAAACTAATTTAAATGTATAATGTGTATGTGTGTTGTTTATGTGTATGTATGCATATCGTTTAGTGTTTCTCCAACTTAACAGCGACAGGAGCGCGGACTGCGCTATAAAGAGATGCGCCTTTGAAGATAGCGCCGATACATTTATAACTCGCCTTTTGCATACCGCGATTCCGTCCTAAAAGACTTTAAACACAAAGACCTAAGCCTTTCGTGCCAACCTTAAAGATATATAATCAGTTTGGACCTTATTTCTTGGTAATACGGGGAAAATTGTGTATATATCTTTGATCCGACTGGTGGCTCTTGAGGCGTTTACTTTGGAGTAAGATGGAAGTTCTATTAGGCTCGTATTGCGTTTACCGGTAGTTAAGATTGCCTGAATTTTCGCATCAATCGTGATGCCTTACGATCTGTAAAGGGTAATAGAATGGTTAGGCTTAGCATTAGTATAGTTTTGTGGTTGTTGTTAAACTTATACATATAAACGTGTTATAACGATAGCGAAATGATACAGAGCAAACTTTTCACTAGATTCCTCATGACATAAATACCCTAATTTCAAATTTATATTTCAAATCTTTATCTCTCTCAAATTATCTCAGCGTTTATCACTTGCTGCTTCGGAGACCTTAGTTTTCCGACTTTTTCTCTCACACTTCACCCGATTTTCGGGATTTTCACTAACCTCCTAAGGCTCATGCTCACTTAAGGCGGTTCCCTGAGCCAGAAGGCGAAAAATCTCCTTATATGATCCTGTTTTTCTAAGAGTTGATATTCGTAGACGTGGAAAAAATATATGTAGTTATTGACTATATTATCTTTAATATCATAGCTTCCGATACACGAATTATGACACTTCGATCGATACAATTAATTCCCAAAGTAACATCTAACTCGGACTTTTAATCCAACTTTACTCGGTTATTTATTATGTGATACCATAAACAAAAAAAGAAGAAAAAACAATCTTAACTTAAATAGTAATTTCATAGCTTTCGAATTTCGATATTGTAGGGTAACGTTTTTAAAATAAATAAAAATCGACAAAATTCGATCAAAATTGCCACTTGGCGCGCATGATCTTTCCCGTTCTTCTTGCGAAATGTGACAGAGACAGCGGCAAACCGATGGAACGGCCTTAATAAATTCGATAATCATATTTAATAATACAATTTTCAATGGGGTTGGCAACTGTCAAAGGTTTGCATAGATAGCGCCATCATAGCTTGCCCTTTTTCTTGGGACACATTTTTTCATATATGAGGCGTGAATGTAAAAATGATTTTGAATAAAATGAGCCCAAGAAGTCATATTTTGAAGACATGAATGAAATTTATATTTTTTTTGGATAACGCTGTTACAACCATACCATAGTTTTACGTTGCCAATCTACCCATGCCGTAAAAGGTGCCTATGTTTTCCTCCGAATTGACTCCAAAATTCGAATTTTAAAATAAGTTTTTATAATTATTATATTGTGGTATGTTGATATATATATACAGGATGGAAAAAATAATGGGCCCTGGAAGGAAAGTGCCTTAAAACCTTAAGTTAGCTTATTTTACTTAAAGGAAACATTCTTTTATTTTTGTAAAGAAACAAATTTGCATTAACATTAACTGTATCGACTTGTAGAATAAAATAGCGTGTTTACTTTTTGGGATTTTTAGTCGGTTCGATTCCCGGGCGAGACAAGCGAATTTAAAAAAATCGTCTAATGCAGTTTTGTTTCTTTTTAAAAATAAAGTAATGTTCTCTTTAAATAAAATGAGCTAACTTAAGGTTTTAAGGCACTTTACCTCCAGGGCCCATAATTTTTTTCCACACTCAATTCAATTCAATTCAATTCAATATATTCTTTATTCAAATAGGCCTAGCAACAAGCACTTTTAAATTGTCAAGTTTTAAATATTACCTTAATCTAAATATCAGAGCAATTTATTGATGCAGTTATTATTATTCTCAAAAACATTGAATTATTATAGATATGTCAAACTTAATAATAAGAATTCACAAAAGGATCGTCAAACACCAAAATTGTATAAAAAATACTAGTCTAGAAACTTTCTAGAATAAAAATCTAAATGTCAAAAAATACAGATTACCTATTATAGGTATTCATTGAATTATCAATTTCATCATTATTAACACTGGATATTATGCCGATTTAAAGTAGACCGTCTACTATCATGATGTAATACATAAATGAGGCTGTGATATAGTTTTACCTCCTTAGTCGTAATACTTTACTAACGCGAATAATGTATAAAAACTGTTGGAACACAATTATCCAGTTGGGAGCAAAGTAGTCACATTTTATTACAGTACTTTTCAGTCCATCCATCCATATTTGTCTGTCTCACTCTACCGTCCGAATAAATTTAATAGTCATTGCACCGTATAAAAAGCACAAATGACAATTTCATTGTCCACCTGTCCGGCTTAATAAAATTTAAATAAGTAAATAAACAGTGCTGCCCCCTACCGACCTTTTGGTGCACCGACACTGCGAATGTCAAAAGTAGTATCCACCATTTTGTGTATATGTAGATATGACTTTATGGTTCCAAGATGGCGGCCAGCGCCAGCGTCGGCTGTCGCATTGTTTTTAGTGGCCATTCATATTTAACTCAAGTCTGAAATAGTTTATTTAAGTGATTTCAATACCAAAGTGCCGCGTTTTCAAGTAGGACTAGATCGGGAACGTTGGAGGGTCTTGAATAATTAGTAATCAAGTTGTCTCAGTGGCAGTAGCATATGGACGCAACATGTGTCTCCATTAACTTGTATCTCTATCTCTATCACTTAAAACTTAAAAGGTTTAATTAAGAATCTATCGGAAACATTCCAAAGATAAGAAGCCGATATTTAGCATGATAGCGTTTGATAACTTCAACGGTATGAAATATGAAATACAGATTTCTGCAATTTAGTAATAGTAGAAATTTTTGTGTAATGCCCTATCGCATTAAGGTAATATATACCTATAGGCCAATTGATGGTATTTTAATTTAGATTTTCTTCCATACGAACTTCCATGAAACCATTTGTCATCTCCGTAGTTCTGAATTTCTGTTATTATACTTACATACCTCGACGCAAGAGCGGTGTTAACCCAGCTAGACTACCACCATGCTGACTCGGGACCATTTCGTGGCTACTAATGTGTTATGTGTTGTTAATTTGCTGCTTCTACTTTTATCCTGTTTTTCATTTACTTGTTGCATTTATAATCTTTGCCACGAACCACGAACAAATAGTTTTCTATTTCTACCTTATCTTCAGAAGAAGATCCGCTGAAGAACCAAGGAAATGCTTGTAGCTTGAAGTTGCCAGCCGATTGCACATAGAACTGATGGCCATTGGGGGTTCCCGTAGAATACCAACTGATTTGTTGCAAGTCGGTGCCAAGCCAAATCATACAAGCATCAACACAGTGTCGAACCGAATGCAGACCCTGATGAGGTTCGTTAAGAAGTTGTCCATTACTTGTTTGGGGGTAGTCAGTAATACTTTTCGCTTAGCACCTTTGCATACAAACTTCTATGCAGGGGGGGGGGGGTAACCTTTTCTCTGCAGCTGACTGTGCCTATTATTGACCGGTATTGTAACTAATTTGCTTGGCACTGACTTCTAACATATAAGTTGCTAGCGCATATAAAAGAGATAATATTTTATTTATTATAATTTTTGGAGTCGTTTTCTTATTTTTAAAAGTATTATTTTTTTATATACGGGTATAACTTTATCTGTAAAGTTCTTTGTAAATAAAAAAGTATTTCAGTATAAGAATAATCAGCTAAGTATTTGTTACATTAATACTTATTATTGACACCAAAATTCCGTTTGCACGCAGCCTGAGGAAATAAAATTAAAAGTGAAATAATTTGCGGGCGGCGCGCCGTAATTATGGGCCTGCCCCGCCCCGCGCATGATGTATGAGCGCGGTTTAGAATCGTAAGTTGTAAGGACACAGGTTTGTTTTTTAGCTGGGGACTAATTTTTATTTGTTGTGATTTGTAAAACACAATCAGGAATTAGAAAATTAGGGCAAGATTTAAAAGTAACTAAGACAAAAAGGCATACAAGTACGAACTAAAAGGATGCCGAATTTGGCTTTATGCTGTCGACATACTATCAGACGAATTCGAACGTAAACTGACATCAGAGTGATATTTTAATCATATTATTTAGTTATCGTTCGTCTCGCCTGCTGCCAATTCATGTACGGACAAGTACGAGTAAAATACACGATGACTAGATGACATCAGTGGTAGATACCTACGTTCGAATTTGGCCTGTTAGAATCGTAAGTTGTAAGGGACACTGGTTTTATTTTTTAGCTGGGGACTAATTTGTAATGATTCGTTTAACACAAAAGGGGCATTCCAGAAAAGTGTCGGGTATGTGACGCTATTGTTTTACACTTCTGATAAAGCTACGAAGCCGATATTAGGCGTGATAACATTTGATAGCTTAGCTTGAAATTCAACTGTATAAAATACAGATTTCTGCACGTTATTAGGATCGCGTCACGTCCCAAATGCCCCAAAACATGAATTAATTAGAAAATTAGGGCAAGTTATAAAAGTAAGACAAGCTAGGCAAAAAAAATCGAACTATAGGGGTCTCGTGTACTGTCATCATCAGTCATGTATGTACTGGTAAATTATAGTTAAATGAACATCCTGTAATCACCATGGTTGCATAAAAAAAAGAAAGAAGTCTTACTATTCGCAGCGTGCAAAGCGTGTGGTGGGGGAAGCCGAAACGATCACAGCGCTCGCTACGGCTAAAAATGAAACCATACGGGCTGAAGGCCTACCGCGAAAAACGAAATTACGCTATCTGCCTCTCTATAGAGTGCGTACATGAACTATAGGAGGCAGCATATTTAGGAGCCGTCAGATTTTTGGCGCGAGGCGTAAATCTGAAGTTTATGTTTCCGATGTAGCCCACAAGATGGCAGAACCTCCTGTGCACAAGAAAACCTACGGGAACGATAGATTGTAGCACTTGCTTTGGCAATGTACATGTTTCCGTTTCCGATTCAGGCCTCAAGATGGCAGACACGCACACGGTCCCTCTTGCATATTCGAGCGATAAACATGCCAAGTCTGTTTCGAATAGGTATTCGATTGGATTCAATTTCACACTAACGCTTACGTCTATCTCGGGTATTGTCCATTGCACTTTATTAAAAGCCTTAAACCAAATAAATGAATTGAGACTATAATTATTTCTCAATCGTTTCTGTCCGCCGGCGTGGGGGCGTCAATACTTTGCGGTACGTGTGAGGTATGGATTCGCAATTTATTGCATAATTGTATGAATTAAGCTGTTTAGCGGAATAAATTTGTTTCTTTATTTTATAATGAGGTAAATGTGCGATTTGATTATTAATATTGATGATAAAATCTTAATTTTATTTTAATATTCATGATGACAACATTAAAACCCAGAATCGCAAACAAGTTTTTCGTTTTTTTTTTACTTAGTTACTTACTTTTTTTAGGTACCTGCTTACCTAAACTTTAGGTACCTAAACTTTCGTTGTCAGATCTGACCTATAGGATATAGTACAACTAGAAAATATTCTATGTTTAGAAAATATTAGTGACGCGAGAGAACTATAACTAGGTATTAAATTAAAAACATTAAAAAACCCCTACGCTATGCCAAAAAAAAAACATTTAATGTCAAAAATGCCTTACACTGTTTTGGTAAAGAGCTAACACTCTTCAAACTGCTGGATCAATTTCTATCAATCATAGCTAAGAATTACCGCGAGGAAACTCGCTTACACGTTAAAAAAACCGGCCATTACACGAAAAAACGGCAAAAAACCACATTTGTTGTATGGGAGCCCCACTTTTTCAGGTACGATTCGTGGCGGTTATTCTATTTAACTAAGGTTATTATTTAAACAAAAAAAATGACGAGGTCTGTTGCGGATATCATCATTGGTATTTTTGGGACGAAGCATGTTGCTGATTTGCATTTGTAGCCACCAGACGAAGCCTGCGTTGCGGATTTTTTACATGTAACTAGATTATTTTCTCAATTTTTGTATTTTTTTTATGTAGTGGGCATAGACGATAATAAAATTAATTTATTACCCACAAATATTTATTTTATTCTGTTTTTAGTATTAGTTGTGCGGCAACACAAAAACAACATCTGTGAAAATTTCAACTGTCTAGCTATCACGGTAAAATTTCAACTGTCTAGCTATCACGGTTCATGAGACATAGCCTGGTGACAGACGGACAGACGAACGGACAGACAGACGGACAGCGAAGTCTTAGTAATAGGGTCCCGTTGCGGTCATCATCGGATGGTGACGAGCTTCACAACAATCACAACACGACGCCATTCGTCTCTGTTGGCTGCCTTCCTGGCACATTTGTGTGCCAACCCATCCACTGCAGCTTTGACCTGGTCTGTCCATCTCATTGGTGGTTTTGTTCGTGGCCTGGTACCATCCACTCTCCCCTGGACCACACGTCGCTCAATAGCCGCATCCCCCAGGCGGCATACATGGCCAAAGGTACATGCGAGATTGCAGATGTGACAGGCGCTGATGATGCCGTGTATTGTATGTACTTATTGTCCGTTTTATCCGAAATGATTTTCAGTTTTTTAATAATACTCGTACCTACTTAGATATTGCTTCAAGAGATGAAGGTCAGCATGGAAAATTTTAAAATAAATGGAAAAGTTAACTTCAAGCAATAATATTAAGCTTAAATAATATGTTTTTATAAAATATTGATGTTTCTCGAGTACGTCAACATATTTGTTCAGTGTTCTTTATGTTAACCTTAGACACCAATAGTTCAGTGACCTGTACGTACATACAGATATTATTATTTCAATATGAATTTTGTTTTTTTTGGAAGCAAATACAAGTATTTTTATTTCTGAAATAATACTATGAAAATGGATTATATCGCGTATATTGAATTTATTATACAATCCGACGTTTCGAACCCTTTACAGCGTTCGTGGTCAACAGGTGACGAACGCTGTAAAGGGTTCGAAACGTCGGGATGTATTATAAATTCAATATAAGCGATATAATCCGTTTTCATAGTTTTATTTCATGAGTAACTGTCGCGGTGACCGAAGACAATATTATATTTTTATTTCTGTTAGACGCGAATTAAATAGTTCTTTTTTAGGGTTCCGTACCCAAAGGGTAAAAACGGGACCTTATTACTATGACTCCGCTGTCCGTCTGTCTGTCTGTCACCAGGCTGTATCTCATGAACCGTGATAGCTAGACAGTTGAAATTTTCACAGATGATGTATTTCTGTTGCCGCTATAACAAATACTAAAAAGTACGGAACCCTCGGTGCGCGAGTCCGCCTCGCACTTGGCCGGTTTTTTATTTTCGACTTTTTTTGTAACTGTGCTAAGAATTATTTAATTTGAATGCTGCAAAAAAATGTATTTTACTAAGATTTCAATATTTTGTTAAATATTGGTTATATTATATATTGTAAACCAGGAGAGCTAATTTAGTACATAAAAAAATATAGGTACCTAAGGTAAACTACCTAAGATTGGCCGTTTAAAGTACTGTCATATGCCATTTTTTTCACTAATTACTGCTTTCTTTAAAAAAAGTTCCAGTGGTTTAAAGACCCAGTCTTAAATAAGTGACTAACTCATACAAAGAGCCCGGTTCAGATTTAACAACTTGTTACGGTTTGGAACTGGTTTTGATACGACTCACGCACGACTTACACTTCATTTCGCATGCACTAATCAGCGTAAGCGATCTTTAAGGTCGTATCAAAATAAGATCAAAGTCGTAACAAGTTGTTGATCTGAGTTGGGATCCAGGACTCGGGTATAAATAAAAGCGACGTAATAAATAAGACAATATTGTAGAATATAAATTTTATTGCTCCTTATAAATTTTCTTAAAAATAGGAAAAACTTAATTTCGCAGTGCGAGTGTCTTTTGTTAAAATTACAATATTAACTAACAAGTTCTAATATTTTAGTACAATATGAGATATTTTAGATCTTACAATTTATACAGATATTCAAACTAATTAAGCTAAAATAAATGATATAAAAATATGCCTTACGAACTAGTATCTACAAGCATATGCTACAAAACCACACTTGAGAAAAAAAAGTACCTACGTAAAAGAAAATAAAGGCAAAAAGGTAAATTTTAATGTGCATCGGGGTAGATTCCAAAAATGTGTAGGTACCTAATTTAGAAAATAATTTGTAACAAGACACAATAATTATACTTAGTCGTATTGGTATATTATATTAATGTATTTTTTTTTAATTTTCAGGTTTTTCAAATTTATCCTAATGCAAAATTCGCAAAGAAAAATTTATAATGTGTGGCTGTAGCATTATTGGAAGAACTGATTTGATTATTCTAGTCAAGTATTTTTTACTACATTTAAAGCAAGAAATCATGGTCAAAAGATTTATTGATTAAGTGATAAAATTAATATACGTCTTTTTTGTTTACCATATTTAAGTATATATATTTCTAACGGGTCACCCTCGCATTTTTGTGAAGTTTGGTCTAAATTTCGTGTGAGACCCATTATAAAAACATAAGATATTAGAATATGTTAAAAAAATGATTATACTTTCGAATTGTCCATATTGAAAGTTTAAAAACTAACTGAATTATGCAATACCTACTATTTAATTTTGAGTTGGAAGTAAATCTTGGCAGACATAAAAAAAATCTGTTAAAAAAATAATCAGTCAAAGAAGTTTTAAAACTAGTAAAAAATACTTTCTCGTCTTAAATTAGAAATTCAACAGAACTCTATTGAGAGTTACATTAATTTAAAAACTAATTTTACCTAAGAAATATACAAAGTGCGACAGCTACAAATAAATAATATTTTACATAGGAATTGCTGTCTCGTAGTGCAAATACAGTTTTAAGGTTATTATGGACATTTTCATAGCACCAATATAATAACCAAGATCACGATTTTAAATCGTTGGCTAACTGCAATATATAGTTTTTCAAAGTTTAAATCAGAATAAAACTTTAGATTACTCGTATTACGGAAGTGTAGTCGTTAAAAAAGTCCATATTTACAAATGCGCTAGGCATTATAGGACCACAAGCCTAATGAGTTTAAATTTATTCCTAAGTGGCCGATTCTCGGCAAAGAATTTTGCGTGAGCGTTGCAAGGTATGCAAGAATTTCTTTTCGGTTCTAGCGAAACAGAATTATAGTTAGACTCAGATTCTATTTCAAATATTTGCACAAATAAATTCTAAATCACTGGTCAACATGCTGCGTCCAACATAAAAAGAAATACTAATTTTATTATAAATATCCAGTATACTTCACGATGGTCGCCTACAACCGGCAATATAATACAAAATCTACATCCTACTTAAATCATACGAAAACTTTATAACGTTTCAGGCATTTACAATTACAAACTAACGCAAGAGTCATAATTCAGAATTTAATTCTTACTAGGAATTTAAACATTGATTCGATCACAAAACTGTGGAAATATACTCTTTGGGCTACTAATAGGAAGGCTGGAGAGGATTAATTGCTGTAGCACGTCTGCCGGACGCCGGCAAGGATGACGCTGAACTCGTCCTCCGTGCGGGCCTCGGCCAGCGCCGCGGCGGGCGCGGGGTACGGGCCCGCGGGCGGCGGCCCGGAGATCACCGACGCGTACGGAGACGGGTACATCCTCTCAGAACAGTATTCAGGCCCTGGCGCCTGCTCCGGGCAGTACGGCGGCCTGTACCCTTGCTGCTGCTGCTCGTATCTATATTGGTGCTGCTCCATCTGCTCTGGAGCATAGTCCAAGTACTTATCGAACTCCCTCGCATCCACATCGGACTCTGGCGAGCCGGTCCTGATCTCAGGCCGCTGGCTCATGAATTGCTCCGATTCCTGATTGGCAGGCGGCTCTTCTGAGAAGTACCCGCCTCCGGTATCGTACTCGGTCTTAGGCTGTTCAGGATAGTGCGATTGCGCGACGTAAGAGTCTTCCGTTTTGTAAATGTGCTCGTACTCGTACGGGTGGTACTGGATGCTGTATTCGGCGTTCATCTGGCCGCTCGGAGCGGACGATACCCTGGGCGTGGACGTGCCTAGCGTCTGCTGGTCTTGGGAGGTTGCCACGGGAGGAAAGAACGTTCCGGTGACGAGAGGCGGCTGCTCCGCTAAAGTCCTTTGCGTGCACATGACGTACATGCCATTAGCCATGCCCATAGCGGCAACAGGAGCCGGGGAGAACGAGCCAGGCGTCCTGTATGTCTTGTAAGGGGAGTAGGAGTCCGACATGGAAGCGTTGATGGCTCTTCGCCGCTCCTCGTACTGGAAGTTCTCTTTCTCATTTTCTACTGGTGACGCGTCAGGGGTAGGGAGCGGGGCTTCGGCCGGGGCGCTCCTCCGTCCTTGGGGTTCCGGTGACCTCGCGGGGGAAGACTCTGGAGTTTGGACGTGGCCGTTGAACTGGTTGGACTGGTAGTCTGACGCAAGGGGGGAGGTTCTGTAAGGCGAGAAGCCGGCGCCCGGGTTGTGGGAGAACCGTGCGTCGGGCGAGTCGGTCGTGGTGGCGTAGGGGGAGCCGAGGGCGGTGGAGGTGGGGGGCGCGCTGGCGGGGGGTGCGGGCTGGTTGGGCCGTGTCTTGTTCTGCTTCCGCCGCCGTGGCCGGTACTTGTAGTTGGGGTGCTCCGTCATGTGAATGACTCGGAGCCTCTCGGCCTCTTCCACGAACGGCCGTCGGTCTTGCGGAGTCAGCGAGCGCCATTTTTTACCTGGAAATAAGAGATTTATTATTAGTGAGGAATACTATCAGCCAAATATACAGGTGCTACGAGATTTAAAATGGACTCTTTTTTCTAAAAGATCTATTATTTATTTTACTACTACCTTCTCAAATATGAATACTATTTGTCTTAATATAATGAGAATAAGAAAGATGTGTTGTATATTTAAGTTTAAACTAGAAATATAATAGAGAACTTTGAGTTTAAACTTTTCTAGCACTTAAATGAATAATTTCTATTGACCGGATACGTCAACACAATATACCGTCAAATGACCTACACTACAGCACTAATCACATATCGTACTTAAAAATAATACTCAGCGTCCGATAAAAATATATCTTCAAATCGATAACATACCAAACGCATCGCGTCTCCAAATGTAAATTGTTTGTTTTGTCAGTAGCCAGCAATGTCCTCTTGATAAATATCCTAAAAGATTGCCCATGATTTTCGATAATTTCTCTATACAACTAACACTTCCATCTCCATTCAATTTTAAGTCTTGTAACTTCAGTATAGAATTGGGATTTGTTTGTTAGAAATATAAGGTTATTTATGATGCGTTCATTGCTGTGTTTCAGAGTTATTTGATAGAACACCACCGTGATTATTTAGCTGCGCCGTGACAGGGCGTCCATTTTATTTTCTATAATATTATTCTCAGTAATCTTGATATGGTGTAATATTCGTAA
This sequence comes from Cydia strobilella, assembly GCF_947568885.1. Classification (NCBI taxonomy): domain Eukaryota; kingdom Metazoa; phylum Arthropoda; class Insecta; order Lepidoptera; family Tortricidae; genus Cydia; species Cydia strobilella. The sequence goes on along the minus strand of NC_086061.1, from coordinate 5,149,173 downwards.
GCGTGTTATGTTACGTGTTCGCTACTTACATTAATATTGTACGATAGAGCATCTTACAGGTGTTTAGCGGAAAAATGAGTTTAACGGTGATTTGTCGATTAATTGATGGTGTCATTGGTCATATGTCAGAGGTTGAGTTGTAAGAGGTGTTAGAAGTATTTTGCAGGTTTATTAATAATTTTGCGTTGATCTTCGTTATCGACGATTTTGTTAGATAAAATCTATGAGTAATTATGTACAGGGATGGCAAAAAGTATCTAGAATTTGTGTTATTTTTATAGTTATGCGAATCGATTTACACTTATCATCCTTTCACAGCCGTCAAGTTAATTTATCACTCAATTTTTTATATAAAGTTTCAAAATATACATAGTTCCATAGTTTTGCTTTCCAAAACTGTACATTTTTAGATGTTTATACGGAAATATTTAATTTTACGTTGAAATTGCTAAAACTTTATCTAATTCTGAGAAATAAAATTAAATTGGTAATACTCTATTAGGACGCTTTTTAATCTAGGGTAAAGGTCCCTTATCTTGTAGGGAACACTGGCAACTTAGTTAAAGTTAACAGTTTTTGAATAAATACTAAAAGTTGTAATATTGAATGAAAAAGGACGCATTTTGCAAAATACGCTCGTTTGTAGGAATAAGGCCTCTTAAGGAGTCAATGGTTTTTGGGTCGACACTAACTTTATAATAGCGTAGAGAAATATAAGTAAAGAAAGAGTGGTAACTCCATACATCAGTTCTTACCAAAACGCGAGTTATCTAACGTCAAGTAGTGGAATTATCAGTACCGCTACTTGACACCAGATATCACAAGTGTCGCTACTGACGAAAAAAGTACTGCTAAAACAATTTATAACTAATATTACAAGCAGAAAGGTTTAAAAATGGACTAACAGTTAATCCGGTTATAATATTAGCTGAAAATTGTTGAGCATTAGAGTTTTCGTTCATCGCGACATCAATTGTCAACTTGCAGTTCTGATAAATTCCGGTACTTGACGCTAGATGTCGACTATTAATTAACTCGCTTATTGGTAAGAAAACTGATGTATGGAGTTACCACTCTTTCTTTACATATATTTCTCTATGATAATAGTATACTCTGAGCGTGTCAAAACACATGGCATACAGCAAAACACCGACTCCGCGCACCCGGTTTTGCGTACGCGTCTGACAAAAAGTCAGGTAAGTACGCCATTGACTGATGTCAAACGTCATTCTGACAAATGACGGGCCGGCTTCCTGTCGCGCACCCAATGTCCCATTAAAGCCGATGTTTGGTTATCGGCTTGAGCCTTATCAACTATAATTAATGATTTATTAGCTTTATAATTTAACAGATTAAAGGGAGTCGCGTGGGAAATGGGACTTGTTTTTGGGAATTTTAAATATTAAAATAGAATAGAATAGAAATCATTAATTCAGACAACACATCAATACAACACATATATAGCAAATACAAGACAAAGATAAACGAAACAGTAGAAATAGAGATGTGAAGCCGAAATGGTCTCCACTCAGCAATGCAGCTGGCACGACTAGCGTGGTCAACGGCGCTGGTTTTCTGTGGAGCCAGCGGAGTGTGCGGGACAGCATAGTGCGGGACGGGACACGTTGTGGACGACGTGAGATAATAATATTGAGTACTACTAATATAAATATATACATCGAATTTATATATATATATATAGAAGAAACGCTACGCTAAATTTGCAAATACTAGTGATTGACCATAGTCTCACACGGGGGCCTAGCTAAGAGGACAATCGTACATAAACAAAATCCAAACGATAAGAAATGTCACGTGATTATTTTCATTCATTCACGTTTTGTTTGGCGTTTCTATCAATGATTATCACCTTGGCTAGCTAGGACCTCTGATGATTCACCTGACGATGATGAGTTGACACATGATGAGCGGACTTGTGATGTGATGAGTGTTTAGACTAGTAAAATTGTAATTTGTAGCTTTATAAAATCGGGGCCTGTTAATCAATCGGTGATAGAACGGGGAACACCTAGCCTGAGGGTCTACCGCGAACACCTCTGGGTTGCCTGAGGGTCGGCCTCTCTATCGCTTTTGCAAAAATCGAGCGATAGAGAGGCAGGCGCCGATATTTCGATTATCGGTAAGTTCTCTGATTTGTTTTATCATTTTTTTACACCATTCCGCAACTCAACTTGATAGAAGAATTTGATTGATACCTGTCATTTACCAAAGTCGTCCCGAATCCTCGAGCCTGTAGTATGGTTAATGGAGTCAATTTATTTAACGATAACAAACATTCTGACAGTTTGGGTGGTTTTCTACGAATACCTGGGGGTTATGGTGTAACAATAGATTTGAAAAGATATCTGCACTTGGTAAGAATATGAAATAAAACTTTAAAAAAAGTGTGTGCTTGTAATCTTTACGCGCGATTGAAGTAAAACTTCTTTGACGATGACGTTTATCGCTATGTTTGCACTTTGACGTGTGTCCTATTGTGCGTGTGTCACTATTGAGCGTTACTTCCGCAGAAAAAAAATCTGAGTTACCCTCTAGTCGCGCCTAAAGAAGTTTTACTTCAAAAGAAAACCAAATTACCTCGAAAGTGATTAAATATCATATTACCTATTCACATGTGAAAGTCGGTGCAAAGCCAAATAGTTATCAAATATTTAATTACACGAATTAATTTCATAATAATTATGTGTAAAAAACGCGAGAGTTTAAAGTGTTAAATAGTTATCAAGTTAAAAATACCCATATTAAACTGCCAGCACTGCCACCATACTTTTATGTACGTAGTAATATAAATGTACTTCTGAAAGGTTACGAGGCATTAATACTAATGATGTAATAATAGTTATTTACGATACAAGTGCGGAAAAGAGGAAATTCGAAACTAGTGGCGATAAATTAAAACAACCGCAGGGAGTGTTTTAAATCGACACGAGTTGCGAATTACCTTTTCGCACGTGTATCGTACAACGTTTAACAGTACATATGGCCCTTTAAACTTTCGACATATGCAGGAAAAGTGCTCATTCCCGCACTAGTGCGAAAAAGTAGCGCCATATGTACTGTAATATATTTAACTAAACATGTATGTATGTAAACAAGTTTGGGAACAAATCAAATTATTTTATTAAATATTTTGATTTGTGTTTTTTAAATAGTCACACTACTATATATAAATTAAAAACTGTAATAGATGTCATATATTAAAGAAAAAGTGACGAAGCCCTCCAGTGGTCAAAGACGCCTAGTCTTACTAAGATGGCATATAGTCGAGAAATTCGGACGGGCACCGCCGTGGCGGGGTGGCCTAGGGGTTCATGGCGTTAGCCGCGATAGCTAAAGACGCCGGTTCGAATCCGGCCTTCACCACTGGAGGGCTTCGTCACTTTTTCTTTAATATATGACATCTATTACAGATTTTAATGTATGTATGTAAGTTCATTTTTTTTAAGTAGGTAACTCTGTCTGCCTCTGTGTGGGTTTGGGTTGTTACTTGTTACAGTTGTTACCTTTCTACGGCTAAATTACTGGACCTTTACCGGAATCCGAACCCAGGACTTATCAACATTGTGGGCGGGGTATAGTCGAGGTCTTAAATATCAACACGAACAAAGTGCCAAAAGTATGTACACACACACTACCTTAAACCCTCGTATGCTTAGACACGGATCCGGGAATTTAAATGTATTGTTTTAATGTCAAGCTCACTTTTTCAATGATCAAATTAGACAGGCGGCGTACGAGAGGTTATAGTCTTCATCATCTCAAATGACTTTTTCGTCTAAGACGGTAATCTGTTAAAGAAAAGCCATTGTCTCTTTTGTGCTAGCGGCACATTGTGTGTGAGCGCCGTACGCGCCGTGGCATGCGCCTACACACAAATGGCACACAAAGGCCGACGGCTCGCACAAGAGACAATGGCTTTTGTTTAACAGATTAGCGTCTTAGACGAAAAAGTCATTTGAGATAGTGCAGACAGATGCATATATGGGCAATAAAGTGTTACACGAAATATGTATACACGACCCGTGTATACATATTTCTGGCAGTTTGTCCGTGTCGATATTTGATATCTTGACTATACTAGATCCTCAACCACCAATCTAAATAGTCTGTCGTTAGCATAGAATCCAGGAGCCTCCAAAACGAAGAGTTTAATGATAACATTAATGACCCAATCGATCATAATAAAGGGCTCCGTTCCGCTGAGACCCGCCGGATTCGGTCGTTTAAGAAAAGGTTACTTTTTTACATTGTTATCAGTGAATGGAGTTAAAAACTGCCGATTTCTCACTTCAGAGAATTATACCGAAATTATAACTTCAAAAGTTTGACGACATGTCTGGCCTAGTTAAGTGGGCAGTGACCCTGTCTGTGAAGCCGATGGTCCTGGGTTCGAATTCTGGTAAGGGCATTTATTTGTGTGATGAGCACAGATATTTGTTCCTTTGTCATGGGTGTTTTCTATGTATTTAATTTATATTATATATATATATATCGTTGTCTGAGTACCTATAACACAAGCCTCCTTGGGTTTACCGTGGGACAGTCAATCTGTGTAAGAATGTCCTTATAATATTTATGACAGTATAATGTAGTATGTACATACGGGTGCAAAGTGGAACACGATAATATGACACGCGGTGGTCCCGGCTCTCGTTCATCATATCATTAATTAGATCGCAATCTTTATCATTAATTAAATAATGATTAATGATGCGTTCATATTAACAGACTTTTGATATACAAATAGTGATTTAACGTTTTTGTTTAAATTGTTTTAAATCTACTTAGTCCGTTAAATTATATTATAAAATAAATTTTATAATTTTATTCAAACATTATTGCACATAAACTGGTAAAAAGATGGTACAGGTTGATCTTTTTTGCCTTCCAATATTGATCAAATTATCAGTGCCATAACCTATTTTAAAATCTGTCTTGTGGGTGAAACCATTTCTATATTTTAAGCGCTCTATTCTGGACATATTAATTCGTGATATTTATAATAATCTTGTGCAATTGAGGGATGAGAGAAGTGTTTTTGTATATGGTGGAAAAAAACGTACATCTCTATCATAGAATTTAAACCACTGGGTCGATTTTGAATGACTGAGTGAGAATTTGTGCTTTTGTGGCCCGGGTGACATTCCTACAGGCCAATCACCAATTCGAACGTACTAACTGTACTGTACTATCTAACTGATGTCATTCAGTTATCGTTCTTTTACGTACATGTATTGGCGTGGGTGAGACGCACGATAGGTAAATAACATGATTCAAATATCGTTCTGATGTCAGTGTTTTGATAAACCGTATTCCGTAAAGGCTGACTCTAAAAAAATAGTACGGAATTTAATGTCTATGTGAAATAACATCTATTGTAACTCCCTCGTCGACCGCGAGGTGGCGTCGCCGTGGTTTTTCGCCGCAACGGATGCTCCGCGCACGCGCTGCATTCTAAATTCGAACATCCACCGTCCTTCTCCAACTAGAGCGGGCCGTGTAAGGGCATCTCTTTTTAACCATTTTTTTTATTGCATTTCGATTCCGTGTGCGTCATTTATGTCGTTTTTTGTATGATGTAGCGGTTTGTTGCGCTTTTATTGATTTTAAACTAAATCTGTAGCTGTTAAACGGGATTTTGGAATATAAAAGGATTAATACTATTGGTTTCTTATCATAACTTTTCGTAACTGAGTTTGTCTAATCCGTACGAACGAAAAAATAAATTGAAAACCCTTCGTACCTACCTAACTAACCATACATTCATAAGGGCACAGACCATTTCTTTTACAACAGCTATTCTCTAACGCTTAAAATCATTTAACTAAATCAGTTGCAACACAAAATCAATTCCAAGCTTCCCTTTCACATTCACCAGCTATTTTAGTCATCTATAAACAGAAGCAAACTATCTTTTACCGACTGTAAAATAGCTATTTCACGCGTTTCACGTACCAAGGAAAAGGACAGATGCTTTTATGTCACAGATAAAATTTGCTAGAAACATTCAAGGTACAAACTGAAATTACATGTTGGGTCGTAACTATTTTCTTCATCGAAAATGAACTTTACAGTGTAGGTTTTAAGTGCGTTTTTCGCTTGAAAAAAGTGTAGTGCTTAACGCTTTTACTTTGTCTATGGTATTTTTTGTTTCTCGGAACTGCGGACTGCCGAAATGCATAAACCTTTATTCGGTCTTACGCGTATGCTGGCGGAAACGAAAATTTTATATGTTTGACGTGTGGGTTAAGATTCAAGCTTTTTGAGGCTGATTCGTGATATACCTACCTACAGATATAACGTCAGATGACAACCAAAGCTCACTAGTGAATACTACTACGATTTCAGAAACATAGTGAATTTGTACTAGTAATAAAACGAGGTTAATTGTTTATTTATTTTGCAATTAGTGAGTTTTGGTAGTCATCTGACGTAGCTTCAAGATACAATTGAAATAAAATTTTCAATAAACGTGTCTCATTCAGTAAGGATCAAATAGAGCATAGAGCATTTTTTCTCCCGCTGTCCCGCTATCAGCTTCTGCCTAAGCAACCAGTCCTAGTCATATCTTACAACAGATCATCTATAATAAAACTCCATTCATAATTATCACCACACAAGCATTGCATTGTAAGATGCAAATATGACTAATAATTAATTTAAAAACAATAGTACAGTTGACATTATTTAAAAATATCAATTATTATATCAAGTAAAACGTGGTAAAACTAATAAGGCACTATTAAGACGAAAGTGGAGGACCTGTGCTAAATCGAAATCGAGAAAAGTCAAACGTAGGGGCATAGCTATGGTTATATAGCTAATATACATCAAATTATGTAAAAAAAAACAAAATGACAATATCCAGAGAGGAAAATGGGGACTACGTTTGTATGGAGAAGCGGCCGTCCCCTTTCCTCTTAATTGCTAAAACTGATTTCAATCTTTGTTCAAAAGTGCGTGATGTAGTAGAAATAGCATCAAATCTTGGGCAAATGCTTTATCGGCCGGTAATAGTCCGCCTGTGCGGCACCCGCTTTCCGCTCCCGCTTCACCTCCTGCCCTATCCCCCACCAGATCGCCAGTAATAAACCGCCCGCCATAACCGAAGCCCGAGGCATCGCATTGTGATTTTCTTACAACCGTCCCGCCCTTGACGTTTCCACCGGCTTTATAATCTATTTAACGCACGCACTATGCTTTAAAACGCTCAAATATTAAACACGACCTTAGTACAATGTGCACTTACGTCGAAAAGCGTTGCATTTGTATGGGAAAACAGTAATACACGGCTTTAACGCCAATGAGACTAACGTGCCTCCCTGAAAGACACCCATAGTTGAAATTGCTTGATGTGAACGAAAACACAGCTTGTTATTGCAAATTTAATCTTGTTATTACACAATAAGGTTGATATTTAAGCGGATTATTTAGCTAATCTGAAATATTTTCAGCTATACTATAAAGACGTACGTGCCTTTAGTTCCCCGCTGCCATACGCCTTTATGTAGCAGTAAAATGTTATATCATAGTAGAATTTACCGTAAACGTAGAACCTTTGCAAAGTAAAAGTTTAGAAACTGTGGCAAAAAGCCTAAGCTACCTACCGCGTTCTATGCCGTTTTATGGGTTTCGAAGGTTTCGATGGAATGTCCGCAGATTCCTAGGGTGACCATTTATAGGTGATTCAGTGGGGCAAAATTGTAAAGCAAAGTATTTTACGAAGAATGAAGTATTTAAGTCGTTGGTTGTTAAAGGAGTAAAAGTCTTTTAAATTACTAGTGTCACTACCTACTGCATTTTATCTTGTGAGGTAAAGCTATTGTCTGCTGCTTGGTACACGCACGCAGTAATAAATAAATAAATGTACAGTTATAGTTATTAAGGATAGTTATGTATATAGTTCTAATACTTAGATATAGTCATACTTGTTATGAACAAAATGCTGCACTTCATGATAAAAGCAAGCCGCTTTGCACAGTGATAGTAGGGACCAAACTGAGCGATTTGACCCGCAGCAGCGGCAGTTTCACCCCTTAGGAACAGAGATGGCGCCACTTCTTTAAAAAATATTTCAAAAAATTCTACAAGCTAAACCAATGAACCGATTTAAATGTTTAATATCTCAAATAAAAGCGCATTATATACATTACTTTTAAAAAAATACTAAAAAAATATATACTCAATACTTTTGATAAAAACGGGAATTTTAAGTTTGTTTTTTTACTCGATTGATAGTTTTTACTTGATTTCTCAAAAAATTTGTATGGAATATGAATAGTTTAATGCATGTATATATTACTGAATAAATAACAAGTATTATAAAAAAAACCCGACACCGATATCTCTCATACTTCTCGAAATATGAAAGTTTGAATGTGAGTGTAAATTTCTTCAAGATATATTCCAAATAATTCTACAAGCTAAACTATTCGACCGATTTTAATGTTTAATATCTCAAATAAAAGCTCATTATATATACTACTTATAAAAAAATATTCAAATAACATATACTGAATACTTTTGGCAAAAAATGGCATCTTAAGTTTTTTTTCTTACTCGATTGATAGTTTTTAATTGATTTCATAAAAAAAATTTATGGAACATGAATAGTTTAATAAATATATAGTACTGAGTATATAAAAGTATTACAAAAAAACCCGACACCCATACCTTTCATTCTTCACGAAATATTTAAGTTCAATTATGCACGTTCTTACAAATAAATTCTTTAAAAGAAATCTTCAACTGCAGTAAGTGCACTGATTTTAATATGAAATGTGTCATATGAAAATAAATCACCCAATTTATTTTAATAAATAAAAAATAAATAAATAAAAACTTAATAAAGTTTTTTCCTGGTGCTGAATTACAAAAAAATATAACAAATCTAAAATTAGGAATTATTTTTATTTAAAGTGACTACATTTGTAAACAAAAAACTTAAATGTCCTCTTCGGGTTCACCGGTAGATGTAGAACTGAAAAAAAAAGTCGTTTTGAGAAGTACTTGTACCATTTCAATACTACAAAATCACCGATCATACATGAACTGGTTGCTGTAGATTACTGTTGGAAAATTTATGTGCCTGTAGATTTACTGTTGAATTATTTTTGTGCCTAGTTGATTACCATTAAACCTATAATTTTGTGCCAGACCTATAATCAGTGGTCAGCATGCAAAATAACTCTGGATTGAAAATTACATTAACTTACTTTTGATTTGTACAGCCACCTTTGCATGATTTACACTGGGCTGTGCATGGTAAGCTGACGCGACGACACTCACAACGCATAGTTTCGCAGCCAGATTTGCAGCCACAATGGTCCAAGAGGTTTAATTGCGACCAAATCGCTGTAACTGCCGACCATTCCAGAGTCCAACTCTCTTTTTCCTCAGTCCATCCCCAAGAAGATGGACATGGTATGGAAACTTCTGGTTTCATAGCGTTTCCCCATATATGGCCCGCTTGGTAAGCGGCTCGAAGTTCATGTTTATAGAGAGCAGCTGATGTAGGTGGCAGGCTTGACACAAGCTTGTTTTTTGAAGCAAACAAATATTTGTGAACTTCATTTACGTTTATGTGTTCCATTTGGCCAAACAATAACACAAATCTAGGGTTACTTTATACTAAAATTAAAATATGTAGTTACACACCTGACAACCGACAAAATCAAAAACTTAAAAGTTGACATACTCCTATTTTCCCGTCTTTTTATAGTGGCCAGAAAAAGGCAGCTTGATCTGAACGAATTCTTCCAGTACGAAAACCAAATTTGTCCACCTTCGTTGTCAGTCAATGGAGGGCGTCGTTCAGGGAACAAATCTGATTTGGCCGAGAAATTAGAACCTGCCAACCCTGCCACCTACATCAGCTGCTCTCTATAAACATGCACTTCGAGCAGCTTACCAAGAGGGCCATATATGGGGAAACGCTCTGAAACCAGAAGTTTCCATACCATGTACATCTTTTTGGGGATGGACTGAGGAAAAAGAGAGTTGGACTCCGGAATGGTCGGCATTTACAGCGATTTGGTCTCAAGCCTCTTGGACTATTGTGGCTGCAAATCTGGCTGCGAAACTATGCATTGTGGGTGTCGTCGCGTCAGCTGGCCATGCACAGCCCAGTGTAAATCATGCAAGTGTGGCTGTACAAATCAAAAGTAAGTTAATGTAATTTTCAATCCAGGGTTATTTTGCATGCTGACCACTAATTATAGGTCTGGCACAAAATTATAGGTTTAATGGTTATCAACTAGGCACAAAAATAATTCAACAGTAATTTACAGCAACCAGTTCATGTATGATCAGTGATTTTGTAGTATTGGAATGGTACGAGTACTTAACAAAACGACTTTTCTTTTTCAGTTTTACATCTACCGGTGAACTATATAATTTGACATCACCTAATAATAATTATTTGCCCGTTTATTTTTGTATTTAACACACTGACAATTATCTGATTCAATTCGGCTTATATGTATAAAAACTACTAAATTGACCTACTTTTATATTATACACATAGATTTAAGATTATATCCTAAGTATGCATGTAATATTGCTATGCCCCCACGGGGTCCATGTGGAACTACCAAGAATTTGTAATACCTATAAAACCATGGTTGCAATAAATAAATATGAACCCGAAGAGGACATTTAAGTTTTTTGTTTACAAATGTAGTTACTTTAAATAAAAATAATTCCTAATTTTAGATTTGTTATATTTTTTTGTAATTCACCACCAGGAAAAAACTTTATTCAGTTTTTATTTATATTTTTTTTATTTATTAAAATAAATTGGGTGATTTATTTTCATATGACACATTTCATATTAAAGTCAGTGCACTTACTGCGGTTGAAGATTTCTTTTAAAGGATTTATTTGTAAGAACGTGCATAATTGAACTTAAATATTTCGTGAAGAATGAAAGGTATGGGTGTCGGGTTTTTTTGTAATACTTTTATATACTCAGTACTATATATATGTTTATTAAACTATTCATGTTCCATAATATTTTTTTAAAGAAATCAAGTAAAAACTATCAATCGAGTAAGAAAAAAAACTTAAGATGCCGTTTTTTGCCAAAAGGGTTCAGTATATGTTTTATGAGTATTTTTTTATAAGTAATGTATGTAATTAGCTTTTATTTGAGATATTAAAGATTGAAATCGGTCAAATAGTTAAGCTTGTAGAATTTTTTGAATTATATTTTGAAGAAATTTACACTCACATTCAAACTTTTATATTTCGTGAAGTATGAGAGGTATCGGTGTCGGGTTTTTTTTATAATACTTGTTATTTATTCAGTAATATATACATGCATTAAGCTATTCATGTTCCATACATTTTTTTTGAGAAACCAAGTAAAAACAATCAATCGAGTAAAAAAAAAAACTTAAGATGCCGTTTTTTGTCGAAAGTAATCAGTATATATTTTTTGAGTATTTTTTTAAAAGTAATGTATATAATGAGCTTTCATTTGAGATATTAAACATTTAAATCGGTTCATTGGTTTAGCTTGTAGAATTTTTTGAAATATTTTTTAAAGAAGTGGCGCCATCTCTGTTCCTAAGGGGTGAAACTTGCGCTGCTGCGGGTCAAATCACTCAGTTTGGTCCCTACTAGCTCTGTGCAAAGCGGCTTGCTTTTATCATGAAGTGCAGCATCCGGGCAAAAAATGGCCATAACAAGTATGACTAATAAGATTATTTAAATTTAAGATTATTACTAACACAATGATCCTCAATGGTCTTAAATAAAAAAAATCATTTATTTATTTTATTTATTTCTCAATGAAAAGTACAGTTAAGGCGAAATACACCTAACACCTAATCCAATTAAAAATCACTTCACGCCACCGTTGCCACGCGCTTATTTCGAAAACTAAAAAAATCATTATTCCGTACCGTACTTACCGATGCCGATACTTATTTCTCCTAATTTGACTGAATTTCTCGGCTTAAAGCCGTGAGCGTGGATCGTATATTTGCCTCTTTCCCGCTTGCGTTGAATCTATAAATCTATCTTTGTTTCTAAGTTTAAGATGCTCTGCGCGTGCGCTGTGGACGCGCGCGTGCCATAACGTCGTTTCTTTTTTTTATAACAAGAAAATCCATAAAAAGCGGTTGTTAAAAGTTAGTTAGGGATTAGTTTTTGTTAAAGGGAGTAAAGTGTGAATGGGTGAGGGATCGTTAAAAGTTAGCTCGTTAAGTTAAGAGTCCTTTTGTCGAGAGAGCCAAGGATGTTTATTTTACTAATTATGCCATTAAAAATGACCAATAATTAATATAATATTAATGGTAGTAAAATGTCATAGTAACATTATTTTTTGTTACTTTTACGAAAATATGAAATTGTTGCTTTTGTGAATTTTGTATATGGGAGAAATTATTTATCAAATGATTCAATTTAATGTGAAATTGCTTGTCTTAACGTTAACAGTAGGTACAAACTGTTTCAGTGAGAATGACGTGAATTATGTTATTTTATTACAATTATCTATTTCGCGTATAAATAAAAAAAAACAGCATGTTTAAACGAATCTAGGATAAATGCGAAACTAACTCCGTCTTCTTGGCTCTTCACGCTTAAACCGCTTATTTCGTATGGATAGTGTAGGGCCCGGTAATGGACATAGAGTTTTTTAGGGTTCCGTACCCAAAGAGCAAAAACGGGACCCTATTACTAAACTCCACTGTCCGTCTGTCTGTCACCAGGCTGTATCTCATGAACCGTGATAGCGTAGACAGTTGAAATTTTCACAGATGATGTATTTCTGTTGCCGCTGTAACAACAAATACTAAAAAGTACGGAACCCTCGATGGGCGAGTCCGACTTGCACTTGTCCGGTTTTTATCAATCATCATTTCACCCAGACGAAGTCGCGGACAGAGACTAGTAACATTATAATTGTGATAGTAACCGTTTGTTCCCTCTTCACGTTTAAACAGCTGAACCGATTAATATATGGTTGGAAGACAGTTTTAGGCCCAAGGAAGGACATAGGATAGGTTAGACTAAATGGCGGGCAGAATCTAGTAAAGAAATAAATGTAATACTTCAATATTGTCTTCGGTTACCGCGATAGTTACTTATGAAATAAAACTATGAAAAAGGATTATATCGCGTATATTGAATTTATAATACCCGGTGACTCCCGGGGGTCACCCGTTAACCACGAGCGCTGTAAAGGGTTCGAAACGTCGGGATGTATTATAAATTCAATATACGCGATATAATCCGTTTTCATAGTTTTATTAACCGACTTCAATTTTATAGAAGGAGGAGGTTCTGTATTCGGTTGTGGCTATTTTTTTTTTTTTATGTATGTTCACCGATTATTCCGAGACCCGTGGTCCGATTTGAGTAATTCTTTTTTTTAATGTAATACTTTACTTCCAATAAGTCCAACGAAGAAGCATAGCTATATTAGCTATGGTTTATTCCTATACAATAAATTGTGCAAAAATATTTTCTATACAGGGAGGAAATGAGGACTACGTTTGTATGGGCAAGCAATCGTCCACTAATATAGTCTTAAATTATCAGGCCAATTGGAGCATACACTGACATTAGAATGATATCTGAATGATGTTATTTCGTTACTGTCCGTCTCGCCCGCGCCAATACATGTACGGACAAGTATCTGATATCAGTGTACATTCATATTGACTTGTATAATTCCTCATAAGACTTTTTGACTACGTGTACGCGCGCCGCCGCGGTCACGTCCGGCGCACGCGCCGCCGCTCCGTCGTGATGCTTACCGTTTTATAGGTTAGATCAACTACTGAATTAGACGCTGTAGATCTTGGCCGTAGACAATGGAATTGTAAGACGTGTATGTATAAGGATGTAATTTTTTTTGACAGCAAATGTATGAGAATTGTATAGGGGAGATTAAAGGCTAGTGGGGTGAAGGCATCGTTCTACTGTTCAGCCTGGCAACATCAGGTTTCTTGAAGCCTAGGAACACCAGAAGTCAAACTGCGGTCCAATAAATATGCATACGACACAGTTCTATAGATTTTCATTTCATTCATTTATTTATTTCTAATTTCTATAACAATACGATATTGTGTTAGAAAAATCTTACAAACTAATACATGCACATAATTATAATTATAAAGTAAGTAAAATTCCAAAAATACACCAACAAAAAGTACAGATAAAGTAATAAAGATGTCATCATTAAAGTGGAAAGTTACATAAGATAATTTTGTAAAAATCAGTTTAATTTGCAAATATCTCGTCAATACTGTAAAAGCAATAAAAATATCTTCAAGTGCTTACTAAATACTTTATAATCTGTAATTACTTTTAGATTTGTAGGTAGTTGGTTAGAAATTTGGATAGCTTGGTACCTTACTTACAAGCTAACTTACAAGCCTCGCTACTTGTTGTTTAGGACAGAAAGAGTGCTTTACATTTTTTTCGTGTTTGAAAGCGCAACTCCTGCTCCGCAGAAGAGAGTTAGCAATATTTCTCACAATAGTTATTTACGATACAAGTGCGGAAAAGAGGAAATTCGAAACGAGTGGCGATAAATTAAAACACGACCGCAGGGTGTTTTAAATCGACACGAGTTGCGAGTTACCTATTCGCACGTGTATCGTACAACGTTTTACAGTACATATGGCCCTTTAAACTTTCGACGTATGCACGAAAAGTACTCTTTTTCGCACTAGTGCGAGAAAGTAGCGCCATGTGTACTGTAAAGTCAGTTAAACGAGCACGTCACTTAGAAATATATATTTTTGTACTGGTCACACAAATAAATGCCCTTGCCGAGATTCTATTATAGGTACATTTTATTGTATGTATTGTATTGTATGATTGTATTGTAGGTCCTGTACATTTTAGTAGGCAGTGTCACCGCAGATTTTAAGAGCAACATAATATTATTGCAAATATTAGTCAGCTCAAGTAGATGGCGCTGTACGGCGTCATCTAGTAAACTGGATTATCAAACAATGCTTGACTCCCTAGTTACCCTCTGGGAATGGCAGCCGCATTCGTAAAAACTAGTGCCAGAACTATTTCTTAAGATTACCCTGTTCTTATAAAAGTAAATAAATTGAGGAATTTATCATATAAATTTTATACAGGCTGTAACAAAAATAGTGGGGATCCATTTAAGGGCATATTCGGCATCGTGTTTTGATTAGGGAATTTTTTTTACGAAACAATTTTTTTCTATGGGGCAGATCGTTCGAGTCAGGCCCACCTTCCATACAAAGTCCAAAAATTTTTCGCGTCAAAAATTTATTCTTCTACTTTCTTCTAATCAGAACACGATACAGAATATACACTTGAACGGATCCCCACTATTTTTGTTACACTTTGATACCTAAAAGATAATAGTACATTTCGATGCTAGTGCAGAAAGTATGTCAGTACTTCACGAGTAAGTTCCGTTCCATTCAGACAACTTATTAAGAACGGTTTTTCAACATTAAAAAATAAACGTGTTATAATACTTATAATGATGAAGAGGTAAGTAATACAATATGAAATATGCATATTTTTCGTATTCTTACATTAACAGTTTACAGGTTTTTATGTCGATTACGACGTTTAAAGGAAACTAATATTAACACTCATGAATTGGAACAAGTAAAAATTTAAAAAAATTGGAAAAGTAAAAAGCACTAGTTCGCGAAAACCAACTTTCCGCACGCTAAACAGCCACGAAAAGTAGCACTTTTTGAGCAACTGTATTAAAAAACATGTTTTAAGCAAATCGACACTTAACAACGTGCGTTGATGTCTTTTATATGGGCGTCTTTATTTTGACACTGCCGTCAGTTCACGTTTTTTTGTACAAAGTTTTGAGGGTTCCATGGGGCACTTTTAATGACTGTATTTCGATGGGGCTGGCAACTGTCAACGGTTTTCCTAGGTGGCGCCAGCATAGGTTTTACTTATATCTAGTTTTGTTCTACGAGTTTTGGCTTAAAGGGCTCGCAAAAATTCCATAAAATTTCAAAATAAAAACACAACGAATTGGATTGACAGGTGCTGGCGCCATCTGTAAACGACTTGATAAACTTCGATGTAACAAAGTTTCCTAAATGGCATCCTAAAAATACCGAATCTAATTTTATGTAATTTACCGTTTTTACCAGGTATTCTCTATTTTCGTATTAAATTAGCATAGTGAATAGACAAAAAGCGGTGGTTTTGAAGCGGCATTACGATTCAATGACGGTAGCACGTAACGGTCACGAGTGCTCGTACGTTGGCTGGAATATATTGATTTGACAGCTTTAGTGTCGTCGGCTTTGGTAGGTTCCGATAAAAATGAAGAATTTGTTTATTAATAATAGCTACGTGTAGTAGTATCGTGAGTAGTCCTCGCGATAAGTTTAAAAATTGTAAACATAAAGAAAAAAAAACCCTTACTGCGTCGCGTCATTATCGCAGCAAACTAACAATGGTTTTTAGTACGTACCTAAGACCCTACTGGCGCTTAAGTCCTTTGTGCCTATTTCCGCCATTTTGAACATTTTTCTGACAAGATCTGCTTGGCCAACTATAAATCATAGACTACAGTAACAACCAGTCATCATCGTTACTTGTCAATGAAAAGTTTTACCCAAATCGCCCGAATCCGACCTTTTTTATACATATTTGCAACACAAACCTTAATCATAAACTTATTGTATCTCATAGGAACAATACATTGCCCCGTATCTTCCGATTAGTCCATAGACCATACCATAAATCGCTAATCGGCTCGTGACCATAGACTCGGATTGAGACGTCGCCGCTGTTGCATTATATATTAGCTTCTATTCTGATCTGAGCTTTTAGAAACTGGTTATTATTTATAATTTTTCTTTAGGAATTTAATTTTAGTACCAATACGTACCTTGTCACAGTGACAATCAATATGAAAGTCGCTAGGGACCTCATCACTGTCACTGTGACAACGTACGAAATGGTAATGAAATTAAATTCCTTAACCGTACATACGTTCACGGGACAAAAATATGTGATAAACTTTATTCTCAAGTGGGTAAGGCGTATAGATAATTTTGACCTTTTTTGCAACGTATACATATACTTACTTATATCCTTGTTGTACCTCGAAATTTTTATACTTTGATATAATTTTAAACACGTCCGTTTTTGCATTTTGAAAAAATATTCTTTTGACAAAATACCTTGTATATTTCTTTTACCGTATAGCTAAAAAATATCAAATCCACTTTATAATTGTGATCTATCTGGTAAAAATCCAACTATGTGTACTAACACATGAAATCAGTGTTTGCGAAGGCTTCCACTCCTTTTTGACATGTCAAGAAATAAAATTGGCTCTTCCACAAATATTTAAAAAAAAAATTGTGACAATTTAGAAGGGCATCAAGTAATGTCAAGCATCAAAGGTCATTGTCACTTCATTTATCCATCTGTTCCCATACAAGCCGTCCAACGACCCCAAGATTCCACCGTTCCATACAAAATTACAGGGCACCTATCGTCGCCGAAATGACATAATTGTCAAAATAGCGTTGACACGTGACAACATGAAGACAAAGACAGACTTAGCAGAAAGGTATTAGTTGGAGCGAGAAGAAAAATAGCACGTGAGTGTCAATTATAGGCGGGGAAGAGAATTAGAGAGCGCTCGGTTTGAATTTCGAATATTTTGTTCTCAAATCGATAATGCTGCGTGTGGTCGATCCGAAATTGAATATCAATAGTCTATGGTATTATTTTTTTGTGAATGAACACTGATCATTTTCCTGTAGTAAAGTGTGGGCTGGAAATTCTTGGGCATTCGCGGAAGTTCCATGAATGGAAACATTACGTTTTGGTGTACAACCGATAATTTTGTATAAATATAAATTATTATCATTTATGGAAGTGCTTGTTACACTGAGTTCTAACTCTGTAAACGCCGTAGCGGAAATTTAATGCTCATTATACTTTTATGATTTTACTTAATATAAAAGATATTGGTATCAAGACCAAACTGGGAATCAAATCCGAAAAGGAAGGTAGTTCTGAAGACAAGACAAAATAATACCACTAGTGTAAAGGTACCATTTTATTTTGCAGCTCTTTTCATTGACATAAATTGAATCCATAATAGACTTGATACATCAACATCATTTGTCAGATCGATCTGGATCACTCTTGATAGGATTGTGAATATGGGACATTTATATGTGGTCTTCATATCTCGCTAAGTTCGTTCTATCCCATTCGTGGCATTGTGATAATAATCGAACGCGGGTCATTCCCATTGAATGGACTTGATTCAAGACCTAAATAATAAACTCATAGCTCGCAAACGCTTAAATCACAATCGCATATTAACGTATTTATTGCTTGAATATCGTCCACATATAGCACATTCAACAACGACATATAACACATAGGACCCCTAAGTTCATGTGACATTATTCTACTAAGTCATAAACGTGCTCTCACCGCCTTCCTAATTATACCCCTCACTTTTGGCGCGAGGTGGGTGTTCGACAAACTTAAACAACCAACCGGAAAACCCCAGAACTAATATCTCTTAGTACTATTTTCGCACTAATAATTGATTGCAGCGACTCTCCCGACTGCAAATGTATCTTGGTTTTTGTGCATGAAATTATGAGTTGAGAATGCGTGACATTTTCTTTTTTTAAAGCGACCTCTTTGGATTACGGTCATTGTGGTTATTGAGCGGCAAAAGTAAACTGATTTTGCGATATGGGTTTTTGGGTTTTAATTTCTTATTCAACGTGTTTTTGGGATAATAGCTTTATTAGGCCCTTTGTTCAGTACCGTGGGCCAATGTTAGCTAATTTCATGTGATTAGGGTGGAATTCCGAATTTGAATATTAATTGAGGCTTATGCAGAAGAGACGACATTACAAGAAACTCTCTAATATAGCTCTAAATATAAAACAAAAGTGCCCTTGAAAGTACCTATGTTTCTCTTGCGCGACAAAAGTAAGTTAACCTAAGGACACGTCCGTTATCGCCTTTATACTATTGGTAGTTTTCTAAGATTTTGGCACTGTATGCTAACACCAACACCTTGTTTTTATAAAATATATATATTATTATCGATCCGTAAATTATTTAGTCTTGACTTAAAACTTCTCGGTCGGTAAGTTACGCCACATTATATGCTCTTTTCTTTATTAACTATGCTTGTAAGACTTTATCGATAAAAGATTTATCGATGGTTCATTTTGTAAAGCACTCTTTTTGCCACGAAAAGTTCATAAGTCTGGTAATAAAAAGATAATACATTTAATCAAAATATTTAAATAATAAGGATAACTGGACAATATTTACGGTGTTTAAATAAAGCGGAACGGCGACGTCGTGAATACGCGATAATTTTATTTATCGCTTTATAATGAGCTGTTTACACGAGTCGCGTGATAAAGGATGGGTTTCTGCGACACTGCGAAAAAGTGCATTATGCAATAAATATAAACATGTGTAAAGAAATTATGTGAATATTTGAAAGTATTCATGATGAGTGACGAGTACAAGTTAATTGTAGGAAAATTGATGTTACGGATAAAAGATCCGATAAAGTAGTAATGCTTAATGTTAGTAGTAGTGTGCTTGAAAGATAGGTATTGTAGTAGTAATTTAATTAAAGCTATATATTATTTTGAGTCTTAAAATTTATTTATTTTAGTTCTCTTAATTAATAGTACTTTCAGTAAAATGTGAGCACTTAGTATAATATGACATTAACATACAGATGTTGTACCTACTCACAAATCTGTTTTTGCAAATAATTATTTTCTTATGGTGGTCCCACAATGGCTTTTATATAACGTTAATAACACCATGTGACAGATACAACATGATAGTATTGAAAGTGTTTTATTTATTATGTTGCCCCTGTCATATAATGTTATATAACATTTTATAAGCCAGTGTGGGGAAGGGGGCCACTGATTAGTGATTACCAGTCCGCCTGCAGTCTCTGGCCTGTCAGTTGTTCGGAACTGTCAAATTTTTGTTATAACTGACAGGCCGATATCGTCCGGCGGACTGGTAATCAGTGGGCCCCTTTAGGTATCTTTTTATTACATTCCAATTAATTGAACTATTTTTCACAGATTTAATTTTCACACGAGAAAAAAAGTCACGCCAATAATGTAGGAAAATTTCCAGACAACCATTTCACATTTTTTTACCCTAAAAAGTTCCAACTCGCCACATTTTTTACATTTACCCTTTTTATTGCAAGATAATGACGCGCGGCAAGAAAAAAACATGTAATCGATTCATCGAATCACCACAATTAGCATCGATTATTCGATTAAAAACACGGAAGCTGCTCGCAATTATCGATTGAAAAAAAAACTAGATTATGATGTATCAGTTAATAGGTGCTTTCGTCATAAATATGTAGTCGGGTATGGGAAAATGCGCGGGGTCAGCTTTCTTTTCTATTATGCTCTCGCGCATGCAACGTTTTCATAGCTTCCTTATTGGCCGGGTGCATGTATGGTTTTTATTGAGACGATGACCTTATGGTTTGGATATTTTAGCTTTTGTAAATAAGTACGAACAGTTTGCGAGAATCAATATCGAGTAAGAATAAATGATAGTGAATAGTTGGCCCTCAAACGTTGGTATGTATATAGATATTCTTAAAACTTCCTTTCGGATGCCGGCCTCCTAGCCTAGTTGGTGGTGGCCGTGCCTACGAAGCAAGAGGCGCTGGGTTCGAATCCTGGTAGGGGATTTATTTGTGTGCTTAACACAAATATTTGTATGTTTTCTATGTAAGGACTTATAAAAAAATAGATACATACAACTATATAATTATTATATATCATCATCATATTATAGTCATCTAGTATTCAAGTACCCACAAAACAAGTCTTATTGACATAATTAATGTCATTAACGGGTCTAGCACGATTAAATTTCATTATTTTACCTTTTTTCCGACGTTTCACTATGGCACGACGTGCGTATCGTGCCGTGGACAATAAACATTAAACATCAGAAACGGGTGGATAAATTATCATATTTGTTTACCCCGAACATTTATATAAACGAATGTCGGTTTAGTGTTGTTTACCAATATCTTAATTGGCATTTTGCTGGGACGTCAGTCTTCCGTGACTACAGCTAGTACAACCTAGCTTAAACGTCAGAAAAAGGTCGAAAAATAATGTAATTTAATCGCCTTAGACCCGTTAATAATGACATTAATTATGTGTACTAAACCCGAGGGTTTAAAGCCTTAATGAGCTTACTCCAAACGACAAAATCCCGGGATAACCCTAGAAAAATGATCATATAAAGTCACATCACACAATAACATTCCAGATTCCCATCTTTGAGGACATTCCTGCACATTGTTGATACCCCATCATTAACTACATTGTTTCATTAACTAGGACCCTTTATCTAGGGCTTACACAAAAGGGGCGGGGGCTTCCCTCAACTATGCCCTTCCAAGGGGACAATTAAAGGCCTCTTAAGGAGCAATGGTCTTTTATAGTCTTTTGTTTTTGTGCAATCTTGCGGCTTCTGTTTACAATATTTTAAACAATTATTCGACTTTTGGATCGGCAAAAAAGCCCCAAAACAAAAGAGTCAACTATAAATACTATTACTTATTCTGTGACAACGAATTAGAGTAACAACCATAGAAATACTTATACTAGAGCTCAAAAATAACCCCACGTGTAATGTGCCGCGAGTGTCTCAACTGTACTGCGCGCGCGCAGCTTGGCAACGTCAAATATTGTAATTCTGCGCATGATGTTCGGTGTATTGAATCAACACTTTTAGTGACCAATCCAAATAGAACAAAAACAAACAGTATGACTCAAAATACAAAAACTGCAAAAACGAAGAGCGCTTTTTAAGTTTTAAGCCTTCTAGTCATAGACAATAATTGCACCCTTTACAAACAGAACTCATCAAATAAGCAATGGCACCATAATATCCCATACAATTTATTCCCTTTAGTATAAATACAATAATTTAATTTTGTTTTTATTATGATCTGTGTTAATTTAATTTAATTTATTTGACTTAATGTGTGTTGTTTTAATGAATTTGTGATTAATTTATTAAGTTATCTATTTTTAATGATCTTTGTAATTAAGTTATATTATATATATATATAATATGGACTACTTGTTTGAAATAAATGATACAATACAATAAATCGTACAGCAATTAGGTAGCCAGAACTGACCAACTGGCGTAAGAGACATTGTCCATATAATTTACGCCCTTAAGTCGTAACAATTAGGTGCGCGCGCGCCGTGACGCGTGAACTCCCTGCGACCTGCGGGTTCACATGCACGACTAATGACCAGCTAACGGGCTGGATAGTCCACGGATAAGATGCTTGGTGAATTGGTGATGTAGCTGGACTAATCCCTTTGGTGAAGATCATATAAATATTGCAGTAGTGTTTATGCCAATTCTTAAGATGGGCGAGCACCACCGCAGGGGATTAAAGATATTAACAGTGCTTTAATAAAGCACCATTGTACTGTTAAATACCACTATACATATAATAACAGTATTAAAATATATATGACCGAGTCCTTATATGAAATAGTTTGGTGATAGCAATTGTCAAACCTTGGTACATACTAGGCGCGAAAATTGTCTGGCTTGGATCCGAACCCAGGTCCAAGCTTCGCAGGCAGGGTAGCAAATGTACCAACTAGGATAAAAATATCGTGAAAGGTGAATATAAACTGAAATATTCCAGTAGAAGAGAACTTGTGCTTAAAAGAATAGAATGTGTGAACAGCAAAGAAACACTACGTTTTGGCGCCGATTACAGGTCATAGGGAAATATTGACTAAATGGGATTCAGAAGTATTCCGGTGGTCAACTAACTCAAGAAACTTATACTTAGTGAACTGAAATAGATCTGACATACGAAAGAAGAAGTGGCCAAGGTCTCCAGTGCCCAGAATTGGAGTCGAAGCAGCGTCCTCTGCATTTACGGCAGATGCCTACCTACTTAGACCACCCGGGCCATGGGGTCTCTAAAGGGATTTCGGCGTTCCTTTGGCCTCCTAGTGGATTGGCCTAACAAGCAACTATGTACAGTTCAAAATATTTATCAGTACGGTTTTTACTCACTATTATTTTTAGTCGCTTTTGGCGACATGTTTCGGATTCTTTGGGAATCCATCCTCAGGCACGAGTGTCCGCGGCGGTTGTACGTCGTGCACTCCGTACCGTACTGATAAATATTTTGAAATATGTCTCACGATAGTTCAAGTGCGATTATGTACAGTTCGTTTTGAACTCTGTTTTTAACAAAATAAAATAGTCCCAAAAAGCCCAAATCCAATCAAAAATCCGCACGCCGTCCCCAACCCATCAGACCGTTAAATAGAGTCCGATATCCTGTCGGCAATTAGAAAAAACTCCGTACGGGGCTATGGAGCATTTCTTTGGGGTCATAGCACCTAACAGGAAGCTAAGTCACGGGTCGGCGCGCGCGTCTTACGAAAACTGCGCTGGAGTTTGTGTTGGCGGTTCCGTAGAATAAGTGATGTTGTTGCTTTTTTCTGTGCTATGGAGGTAGTTTCCCAAGCTTTTATTTAACTTGCAATGTTTGGTTATTGTTAATTGTTAGGATGGGTTGTTTTACCATACAGTTCCTATGGCCACCTCCTATGTCCATCATCAGATCCGCTCGATGGTAGCATAATATTGCATTGTCACTCAAATTACATATCTATGTGAACTTTCAGCTCAATCGAATAAGGGGAAATGGGTCTAATTTTGCTTGCAAGATTTGACCCAAACATACATGTGTTTGGGTTTGTTAGAATTGTCTCGACATAGTTGCCTGTTGAAAGAAAGTACAGTCAGCGATTAAAGCTTGTATCAAACATTAAATTTATGACAAAAACTTTAGGCCCCAGGAACCCCAAAAATAATGATTTTCTAGGTATAACATATAGGCGGTCAGTCGTGTCGCCGCGCAGTGCGTGCCGAGAATACGACGAGAAACACAGGTTTGATTCCCGAAAATAGATTACGTCATTTGATAAGCGGTAAGCCTTTTTGGAGGTTAGCGAAGTGTTGATAATTTTGCAACTTGTCAGGGTGTAAAAGACAATCATATTCTGTTTCTTATGTTGGTGTTGTCATTGTCACCCAAAAACTATACAATTACTGGCAGATATATTATATAAGTTACATACCGTGGGCTCGAGTAACCCGACAGATTTTAACCATGCATTCCTGAAGGTAAATATAAGGGGCAAAAAATTAAGACTTGGTCAAATTAGGCAAAAAGTTATAATATAGTGCGTGAGTGTTTTCTGCGCACGACACGTTATTTCTTTTTACATCTTGGCGAAAAAAAAAAAACATTACAAGGAATGTTTTTTAGTTTTGAATTTTGCGAATTTCGTTTAAATTACTATAAAACTTTAATGTCTGTCAGTAGGTATGTCTAAACCAAGTCACGTAGTGCAGTGTCGGAGCCAAAAAGGCGTTATTCACTGGGTTATTGGTGGTGTTTGGTTTGGTTTAGTGGTTATTACAGAAACAAACTTTCAGAAAAATTGACATTATCTCTTATTATTTCAGAAAACTTTGTACGGTAGTTTATTCTCTAAATACGGTCAAGAATACAAATCTGCCGGGTTATTCGAGTGCACGGTGTATGTAAAAGTAAATCATATTCTCTCGGTTTCTCATTACATTCCACCTATTTTGACGAATTAAAATTGCATTTATTATGGCAAGTATTGATTTGTGGGCTAGAGGATAAAACAGTCCTTAAATGTCCTTTGAGTAAAGAACACACTCGTTTAGCACCGAAATTTGTGTAATTGTGTTATTATGCACAGTCACGGTTACTGATTCGTTTGATAATCAAGGGTGGCCTAATATTACAAGTTTACAATCATTTCCATTAGCTATCTACCGCTTTTTTATTCATTAAATTTTAGATATTGACGACTATACTGTACCAGACTATACTGTATAAAAGGGCTTAGATTAATCTACCTTAGTATAACCTATATTTTTCTTACGATACACATTTTATAAGATTTTAATCATAAAGCTTAAATGATAATTTAAGCCTAATACACCCATCCACCAGATTTCACTATAATAAACATCTTAGGCTCTTATTATTTTGTCTTTATCGAATTGTTTGTTTTTACTTGCACCAACTTTAAAAATTGTTTCTGTTTAGCCCTAATGGCAGACTGGTAGAGCATGCCTTTTGGCAAATTTGTACATAATTTTACAATAGAGTTTAAATAGAACTTTGCGCAATAAAGCTTTTAATTAATTAAATAAATATTCATTTGTTTTATATTCAGCATGATACAAAATTCCCTGATCTAGTACCAAGACGATTTCGAATGGCATATTCTGCTTTGTCATTTTACTTATGATTATAACCGAGTCCTTCAAACACACCGAAGCTGTTTAGTTTTAGAAAACCCATCTAATTAACTCCGGCTATAACCTCTCTTCTTTACACCTCTGTAAAATTTCCGCATCATTGCTACAGATTTATGACTATTTTAAGCAAACTCAATCTTCGGTACAGTTAGGTGGTCATGGGAAGCGCGCTTGCGTACTGCTTCTTTCTGCATTACTACGAATAATTACTCAGACACATGTAACTATGTAGCCATGTTAGGCGCACAGTCATGCGTGTAAATTTTGTATTGGTTTCTGGGGTCACCGAGTGTTTTCATGATATTGGTGTGACTCAGATAACTTTTCGTTAACCATAGGTGTGTATGTAGTATGAAGTAGTATCCGAGTCCGACCGAAGTTTCGGTTTCGGTTTCGGCATAAAAATCATGTTTCCGCCGAAGGTCCGGTCCTTTCGGCCGCGGGCCGCGTCGAAACTTACAACATTGTACTTTGAGAAACCTTTGATTGCATAACACTCTGTACTCTATAAGTGACTTCATGGAATTGAATTTGTAATGATATATGTAATTTTATTTATGATTCAAATGATTTATTGTATTTTAAAAATGACATTTACTTTTGTGATATTTTATTTTGTTTGACATTTAATGATGATTCTAAATTGCTAAGATTGACATCTATTTTTGACATGTTTTTGTTTATACATACTTATAATGACGATCCTTATTGAGAGAGAAAATTATTTTAATTTATTTTGTATTTTTTAGTATGTAATATTTGACGATCATGATAAGAAGATAAGCATGACTTTGACATTGATGCAAAATTATAGTGTAATTTTTATCCTGAAATAAATAAATCTAAAATCTATCTTTCCGATCGCGTTCGGCTAGTTTTCTTTAAAACTTCTAATGAGAATATATATTTTTTATATCTAAAAAGACAGACCACCGACATTCATTTCAACGATTTTAACACGTCTGTAAGTTTCGGTTTCGAAAAAAAAACTGAGCTTTTTCAGGTCATCAATCTCATCCTATGTGGCTGTAATTTCGAATCATTTATAAATTCCAATATTTCTTCATCAGCTGCTCAACCATGTAAGAAAAGCGCGTAAAAAACTAGTGCAATATGCATGAGAATTCACTCCCATGACCAGCTAACTGTATGCCGTGATTGAGTTTCATATTTATAATGGTTTTAGCATTAATTGCTTCAGGTCAGCGCTCGCGCACTCTATTTACAATGTATATTAAAAAGTCGTAAGGACCTTGGAGAGGTGAATACTTTAGATCTTTTTGAAATGCTTTAAACGTTTTGCATAGAGTTGAAATGGTGTATGTGTGTAGGAAAGGCGATTTTTAAAAGACATTAGGAGTAAAGGTGGTGGATTTATGCTTGTTCTGACTTGCTTGAACTGGCAGAGTTCATTATTAGGTGCGTTTTTTATTTATTTATTTTAAACTTAATTTGCACAATTAAAATTAGGTACAATTGGCGGACTTAATGCCTTAAGGCATTCTCTACCAGTCAACCATAGGGCAAAACAGAAAATCTCGAATGTGGGTGCAGTGCGAAAAATAATTTTAGTGTTATTTTAGGATACTATTGACACCCAAAATGCCAGTAATTAGCATCCATTTGGCAGAATATTTCCTTGATACGGGTTCTTTACAAAATGCGCCTATAGTTGTAGATTTTTTTCTAGCAATTAATTATACAAACAACAAATATAAAGGTTATAAGTTTAGAAAGATTCCTCGTACATATAATTTAGTCTAATTAACCTGAAATGTATTTGCTAAGAAACTCTGCTAAGTATATAAAACATAATTATCCTTCCTTAGTCAGTAGAATAAGACACTTTTGTTAAACTATACATTGAAACTAGGACCAATTTTTCACAAGGTAATGAACGATTATTTTCGATAATGCCCACATATTCGATGAAGCCGTTTAAGGCATGCTTTAATAAGTTCAAAATCCTTTAAAAAGCGGTCTTTCCCAAACGTCTCAAACCATTACGCGCATAACTGCCCTTAACTCATAAAACATCTGGTGCATTACTATCCACAATTTTTTATTCAAATTCTACACATTTCTTGCTATAATTAAATAGTACATGTAGCTGGTCATTTAACGCTACTATGGAAGGGGATAGTCAGTAATATCTGTATAAGAAAGTAATTTAAACTTTACTTCATTAAACTAAAGTTCAAATTGTATTGAATACACGGTGCTATATGGGCTTGACTGGTCTATTCAATTATTAATGTAAAACTAACTTTATTTTAAGGCAATTATGATAGATTTTCGAATGGGTTCTTCATAAATGGGCAGTCTTATGGAAATTAAAAGGTGGTTATGGTCAGTTTAATTAATTGATGTAATTTAAAAAAAAGTGTGAACCACTTGTTGATGGTAGGATCTGTTTGTTTTTCTAATTTGTTATGATAGCAGATAGATATCATAATGTTTAATGTTAGTACAAGTGGGAGGTAGTTTATAGTTGGTTAGATAAACTAAAGTGAAGTCATCTCGACTTGGTAAAATCGTAAAAGTGGTTTGACTAAACTGTGTGTGTGTGAGTAGTTTTGAAGCAGATTTCTTATTGGACTATAGTAACAAACCAGTAGAAAAACTGACTAGGTTTAGTAGACTTCGTAAGGACTTTTCGTATGCCCAATGTCAGTCCCACAACTGTCAATATAATGACACCTCATACAGTGCGTCCAGCGGAAGATTTCCGATTTCAAATTCAAATAATTTTGAACATGAAATGTGAGGGAGACGTATGTATGTAGTACAGGAGTGTTTTAATTTCGTCAGTGTTACAAATTGATTAGTGACAACTAATTGTTGTCCAGCAGAGCAGCGTGCATAATTATGTAGTAGGTAACAATCTAACAATGCGTAAGTTTTGCATTCATTTCGGAATATGCGGATTAGAGAGATTAGATTTAGGAAATGAAATTGACAAAACATTAAATAGGCATCCATTTTCATTTAATAAAATAATTTATATGATTTAGTTTTTTTTGTATCCTTCAGCAGTCGGGTAAAATTAGATGTATATTATGGTCTTAGTGTTTCAGAAAACCGATAAGTTTTTCCAACGCCATCTAAGAGCAAATTCGAGCACTAATCTCATTAACCAGATGATAAGGTGTTACTGGGTCCCCGCGTGGGACCCATTGTGCCAACTTTCTCGGTGTCTCCGTTCGCTTAATTATTTATAAGCGAGAGCTTTAGCTAATGTTACTTTTTAAAGTTTTTAATTGCTATTTACAGTTGTGACACGGTTCTTTTGGGGGGCGACGCAATTTTAAAGGTTTTGTTCGTAATTGTATTCAAACGTGAACGAACTTGAAACTAGGCACACCATAGATTATACCAAATACATAGATAGATACATAAAAATAAAGCAAGCAAATAAAATTTTGAACAGGTACGTATTTCTTAAGAGTGCCCTTTCTTTATAATTTTCTTTGAATAGTATCAAGCGATAGATAACAATTGAATGTAATTTTATAAACGGAAACCAACCCCACAATAAAAAAAAATTGATTAGTGTTGAAACACAAAGCAGGTAAAAATTTTAACGGAGATTTAGTGTGGGTTGGTTCTTGTCTGCAGAACTACGTCAAATTATACCTACAGGCAAAATAAATACATTCACGAATACGATAGGTACTTTTCACGGTGTCAGTATACGGCCTCATTATACAAGCATAAATAATTAACTAAGTCGTAAACATTCCATGATAGCGAAAAATCCCAACTCTATCCTCATTAAAATTCAGGCGGAAGTAGTAATTTACTGGCTATCTCGGCAATTTGGTATCTGGGGTGCATTCTGGTAGCAAACCGAGTTTGTAGTCTCACATGAACCAGTAAATCTTTTTTTACGAGCTTTTATTTAAATTAAACCCATTTCCCATTATTTTCCCATTTTCATTGATCTGAAACTTCACATACATATGTAAGTTGGGTGACAATGTAATATTATGGTACTGTCGAACTGATCTGATGATGGACACCGGAGGTGGCCATGGGAAGTGGGAACTCTGTGATAAAACAACGCAACCTAATTATGATTGGGTTAGTTAGAATTGTCTCGATTATTATTTGCCTGTTGAAAGAAAAGAACACTTAGCGATCAAAAGCTTGTATCAATAACAAAAAGTTTCAATCTCCCGTCCACGCATAGTAGGTTTTCGAGGTCATGTTACCCCGGTTCGTGCGAGATCTCGCCTCGCTTGCGCCTACGCAACAAATATGTGCTCACCCCCAGTACTGACGCGATGGTGCGTTCAGTCACGGGTGGCCGCTCATACAACTGGAGCAAAGGTGAAAGAACATTCCATATACCGTCAGTACACGGCAAAAACAATCTTATTATCGAGCGTTAACTGCTATTAAAACAGCAGATGCGATGTGGTGAATGATAGCTAAGCTTGATGCGGTAAAAATGAAGAAATCACAACCTTGTTATAAAGCATTAAAGGTGTCTTTAATCGCATTCGGTGCAAAGGTGAAAGACGACCAGGTCGTATTCTCACAACGTAGACAAGTAGAACACTGTTTAGTCCAGTGTAATCGTGATTTTGATATCTTATAAACTCAGTTATTACGGAGTGCATTTAATACTGGTTTATCTTAGCGTTCGACTCGTTTGGTGGTTAAGAGACACGGTTTAATTGTTGAAAAATCAACCTTATTCCAATGTAGCAACGACCACAACTGATGAGGTACAAAGTTGAAAGGATAATTGCAACGGTATTAATACGGCTGAGACGTTGGAAAATAGTCTATAAGTGATAGTGATAAGGCAGTGGTATAAAGAGAAACTCGATGCATGCACTTTTTTGCTGCAACGCACTTGAAAGTAGTCTAAAATGTATCAATTATCACCGCGATATCACATACTTGTGATATACAGTGGTTTAGTTTCTCTAATAAATCACAAACAGCTGATAATGATGAGAGGTCTGAGAGGTAGGTAAGGTCCGAAACTAAAAAAACTTTAGCTAGGTATGTTACATATACGATTAATATCAGTACCTATATACTTAAAGTAGAATTTGTCCATGTAGAAGTCTTGAAAAATATTCAACATGGCGTTATTTATCGTTTATTAGTAATGACGATTTATTAAATGCATATATAAATACAGATGAACACATATATCAATATTTTACTTTCTTCCGACATCCGATATCAGATCGGACAATGTGAAAACGCTCTCAGGGTTTGAAATTTATTTTCGGTATAGAGCTTCAACCAGACTTTGCTTTAATACATCTGATCTCAATAAAATATTAAGTTGAAAACGGTAATTCCCAGTGATTTTAGCGCTTTGACACTATTTGTATGTAAATTCTGTGTAAATGGGACCAACTGCACATAATTCTTGTACATAAATTATACTTCAGAATGATTATTTTATTTTAAGGCCACGAATTCTCGTGGTTCAGTAAATATAATAAATTTTAATATTGTTCTACAAGTTTATTAGGTATTTATATAAAATATGTAAATTAATATCAAAAGTTATACAATTCCATACCTGAAATACTTCACACACATTCAGTACTTATAATTCCAAATGAATATTCCCTAAACGTTTAAATAATTTAAGTTTAAAGCAATTTACTGTTACGACCTTTCGTCTTTAAGCAGAATATCGAACAGTGACACAACGAAATGGTCAAGCTATTTACACGTCATTTCATACTCGACTGTAAGCTCATATCCAGTATAACTGAGCCCGAAGCCCAAAAATGGTTCATTTACACCGCAGTTAGCTTTTGGAGAAAATGTGGAGCAGCACTGTGCAACAACAAGTAACTTAGTATGATACATAATGTTACGGTCTTGCAAAGTGTTGATCCACAAAAGTTAACTACGATGTGGATGCACCTAACCGAAGACGTTGTTCTTCGCTAAGCACTAGTGCAAACTGCAGGCTTATTACAGATGGCTTTATTAACATGATAAAATAATTGTCACTTTATAACACCACATAACACACATTGACATTGTAAACGAATGTTTCGACCACACCGTAGCTTTCGTATGACACCTCATTTGACTGATTTGTCTAAATTTGTTTGGTATTCATTGAATTAGGCGAAAATGTTTGATACTACAATACTAGTTGCTGGTTGTATACTTTTCAAAAAATACATAAAAAATCGTAGCCTTTACCTCTTTCAAAATAGATCGCAAAGTGCCAGTTATATTGGTTCACAATTACCTCCCCAGGTGTACAAGGAATTGGACAGGTAATTGGTAAACGTTTGAATACTTTACCCAAACAGGTCGGGTCGGGACCTATGGAAATCGCTTGCCCAATTGAATACCGGCCTCGATGCACTGTTTACATTCATTATCGGTGAAGACCTTTAATTTACTGAAAATCAGATCAGCTTAATTTTAGATTAAAGGAAATAAGTTTTCTTGTCAACAAAATCATTTTTGAAACAAGCTTTCATTGCTGACTAGACTTTTCCTTCAGCAGGCAACTAATACTCATAGAAATAAACCCAAACACAATTAGGTTGCGTTGTTTTACCACAGAGTTGCTATGCCCACCTCAGGTGTCAATCATCAGATCAGCTCGATGGTACCATAACATTGCATTGTCACCCAACTTACATAATTATGTTTGTGAAGTTACAGCTCCAGTGAAAAATGGGAAGTGGGTCAAATTTAGCTTGCATAGTCATAGTCATTTATTCATATAACAATATACATTGCGTTTGAATTTTACATTATATCACAATAACAATTTTATAAATAACAATTAAAAATTAAAGTATTAAAACTATCTAACATAATAAGATCTTACAGAAAAATATTACAAACAAACATTGCAAGTTCAATAAAAGCTTTTAAAATGGAAACACGGCTCGGCCATTGTAAAATGAAGTGACCATGTTCGCTTAAAATCGTATACCTACTGGGGTAACCTCTTCCCATTCCTTTTTCATTTTCTCTACTTTTTTTGTTTGTGAAAACTACAGCTCATAATTTTAATGCATTTCAAGTTACCTTAAAAAACTTTATTTCTTTATATTCGCACCTTCCCACTGGATATGTAAGTTTTTAAGGCACGTCCTCACCGGAAATTGCGTCAGGTGTGTCCCCGCTTTATATTCCACGCGTGTGTGGATACGGCTTTACTTTGATGGCGATTTAGCTCCTGTTATATGGAATGTAATTGTATGCGTGCCTTGTCGGCCGCGTTCGCGCGTTTTACTAAAATGCATAGACTAAAAATAGAATGTTGACTAGTGGATAGTTGTGATAAAATAAACGATGACGAAGTTATTACAGGATGGCCCAAAATACGTTGACAAACAATTTTAGGAATTTTTTTCTTACAAAATATTAAAGAAATATCTGGCTTTTCTCTACCACCAGCTTGGGATCCAGTAGTCCATCTAATAAAGAAACAAGCGAGATATAGGACAGTGAGACTATAATGTTGAATGGTGTGGACGTGGTGTGGACATATCAGTACTCTAGTACCTTTCCTTAGTTCCTTCAAAAAATGGTAGCCTTAAAATTTATAGTTTTTGTCCATTATTTCTGTACATGGGTAGTTTTGCACATTGTGATTTAACAGAGCCTGACAAAGGTGAATATCCTCAGTCACCCGTTGACAACGAACGCTGTAAAGAGCTCAAAACGTCGGGATGTATTTTAAAATTCATTATACGCGATATATTTAAACGTTTACATAGTTTTATTAAGAATTGTTGTATAAAATGGTCGAATGGATTAGCCTACAAGCCAAATTCTAGTGCATACACTAGCTATATATTAGTGTTGCCTAATTAGATTGTAGCGGGGCAGATGGTCGAGTCAAGGCCGGTGTTGCAACGGTTGCAATAGGCGTGGAGTAAACTCGTTAATTGGGAGGCTGGACTACAGGGGGATTATATTTTACATGTATGAGTTAACGTCGGCACAGTTAACTAATCATGCGTGAATGCTTATTACGATCTTTTGATGGGTACTTCTTTGTTTGTATAGTCAGTTCCTTATACGTACATTAGTGTACATATCCATCGTACTACACAGCGGGTATGGCGACATTGGCGACGTGGGCACTAAAGTTGGGGCACTTATGGTATCTTAAGAAAGATAGGAGTGGTAAAACTTACCTATCTCATCTCCGAAAATTTTAAACACGATCGAGCAAACATATTTTGAAGTTGAGACATGTTACCGGTAAAAGTACCTGTTTCATTAGAACCAGTGTGCTTTTTTTCATTGAGACTTTAAGCCCACAACGGAGCAAGCAGAGTTGAATATATTGTGTACAATGTACAGTTAAAGGCGTTGATGCTTGGTTAAAGTCTAATTCATATCCTCTTCATATCCATATAATGTTTTCAATACTCTTCATAACTCTTAAATGAATTTCTTTTCAAAGTATCATGGAACATGTTGAAAACCTACATCGTTTAATAAATTATTACTTTATTTATTTATAGTAAATGACTCATTTGTGAAAGGCGCGTAACCTTCCACAATTTACAATTTGACACCGTATTAGGAACACCCTATTCATAGGAACAGTTAAAACCGTGCGAAAATCTGATACCACGTTTTATGTATGTAAGAATATTTTTTCTCGGAACAATGGGTCGGCCATATGTACCGACTTTTGGCTTAATTGAGCTCTTAATTTAGTTTTCTAATTCTTAAAATGCAGTAATCTAATTAGGATTGAGAAACTGTACGCGGGTTTTTAATGGCAATTTTTTTTTTGTAACAGTAGTTTCTATTTTACTATTAGGAAACAAATTTGGTAAGTAGTTATTTATGAAAATATTTAATTTGTGTTATTTCAAGTAATAAAACCGTACCATATAAAAAACAAATGAAATTTAATAAAATAAAGAAATTTTGTAAAAGTTGTTTTTGAAATGAATTTGTCGCAAAACTTGGCACTACTAGTCATTCAATATAACCATTGATTAAGCTGCTGGTCATTGATTGGTCCATCCGGGCGTAGTTGTGACCGCTGGTCTGCGATTGGTCCGCGCGGAAAAGTGCGACGTCATTGAGGCGACTGTGCGTGGTTCAGTAATTACCGTGGAAATGTACGGTTAAAGATGTGTAGACGTTTTTCACCTTGTTACCAATGAATAAGGTGCAAAACATAAGAGTACATGCATATATAAATAATTTGAACGTCAGCTGTTCTTAGCAATTCTTTGATTTAGATTTAGATTTCTTTATTTCACGATGAAAATTACACTATAAATTTGCTACATTTGTCAAAAGTATGACGAATTATTTATAAGTAAGTAAGTTTGATGAATAATAATATATTAGATATGGATCACCCTAAGAATCTAATTTGGAGATTTTAGAGGATGGTTTTTGCGAGCATTTCAACCGATCTTATTTTAGAAGGTGCCACGAGAAAACCTATCAGTTAAAAAACTTAACTTTTCTGGACATTTATTTATTTATCATATCATAACAGTCACGCAATGCGACAGTATAGCAGATATTATTTTAAAAGTACCTAGATGTATTTTTTTTATAGAGCCGTCTTACAACGGCCAGTTACCTACCTATTAGAGGTGTCAAAACTACACCAAATTTTGATTTTAAGAGTCTCCGGCAAGCTTGGCCGAATTTACCTTCCCATACAAACGGTTTCGTTCTCATTTTAAAACTGCGTATCGGATTGTAATGAAACTTTGCACATACAATGACATGAGGTAGTATATCTAGGTCTGAAATTAGTTTTGTATGAAAAACGTAAATTCGCTGTATTTTTTTTACTATGGTATCTAAAGCTACATAAACTTTTCAGAAAAGTTTCAGACATAGATATACCTTATCCTATTGTAAGTACAAAGTTTCAGAGCAATCTAGCTACTCGTTTTAAAATGAGAGCAGAACTACGTTTGTATGGAGACCCTTAAAGCGTCAGACTTGAAGTTTTCATCCATCTTTTGCATTAAGCCTAAATAGTGACTAGCTGCAAAGGTGGTTTTACTCGGCTTCAAATCCAAGTAATGTGATTTATTTGTATGATATAGTACCTACTACCTACTCAATACTCATTAAGACTAGGCTGTATTAGTCATATAAAATTCCTAAATTTTAGGGCCGATTTACACATTGATTAGGTAGTGTTGTGCGAGTTCACACATTTGCTAATCAGACCATAGTACACATTGATTAGTGTTTAGTGCGAGTTCATTCAGCAGCCACTCGCGCTATGTTTAAAATCTATCTACTCGCACTAAACACTAATCAAAGTAGGTATAAACAGGCCCTAAGCACAAGTTATAGACAAAACCACTCTGATATGTCCAACGTTCTCCTAGAGGAATTCCGTCTAATTCGAGGCCAAAGGGCCGCAAAAACCTATTCCGCAACACATAATGATATTGGACAAAAGATGCATAAAAACGTCCACATAGACAATGTCCGCCCTTCGGGTTTTCGCAACAGTTTGCGCAAACTATGCGTGCAAGCCCGTGCGAAAAGTTTTCTTATTAAAACGGTTTTCATTGTCATGTGGGTAGATTGGGCTTATGAGATAATTGGCTGGTTAATTCTGTTTAGTGTTTTAGGTTTGGAGTACGGTTGGCAGTAGATATAAGATAGAGGCGAACTATTATACAGCGTGTATTTTTGATACGGCCCTCAGAGCATTACGGCCGCATAATATTAATAGGGTAGTTCGTTTAGGCCCTAATGTACACCCTTTCATAAGGTTTTAAATGTACGAGTTTTATTTTTTTCCTTATAAAATAATTCAGCAGGTAATGCATCACTACCTACTTTGTTTCAACTCAAAGCGTTGCATTTTTTCTAAAATTAATTATGCTACGGTGGTTAAGAGTAAATCAAA
Source organism: Cydia strobilella (assembly GCF_947568885.1). Taxonomy (NCBI): domain Eukaryota; kingdom Metazoa; phylum Arthropoda; class Insecta; order Lepidoptera; family Tortricidae; genus Cydia; species Cydia strobilella. The sequence goes on along the minus strand of NC_086061.1, from coordinate 5,112,872 downwards.
ACTTCTTTCGGAATCGTTTCATAGCAATTACGACTCGTTTAAGTTTGCGGTTATATAAAAAATACACACAGTACATTTATCATAGAGAGCATAACTGCCACACCAAGCTTAAAAGCCGTAAAAAGTGAATAACAAATAATCGGTAAACAAATTTACAGTTCTCATGAAGCATTTCATGGGCTGTCCCGTACAAAATATGTATAGGTAATACAAATTTAATGTATTATACGGACCCATTTGCATGCTGCCAAAAACAGCTAAAAAGGCTAGACCATGTAACTTGTATAATATCTATGTAAAACCCTTTTTATGTGCAAATAAATGATTATGATTATGATTACAAACATCTTTCATTTCGTGTATTACTCGTAGAATAGATTGTTCAGTGTTTTAAGGCGATGTTTTTTTTTTCTAAGCAATTTTGTGATCGTTTGTCACAAAAAAGGAACAAATCTTAAGAAAATTCGCGACCACAGACATATTTATGAAATGCTCCTATTATTATTTATTATTATTTACAATGACGGGACTTAATCGCGTAAAATAAGTATTAAACCCACCTCCGACGTTTCGAGGACGGCGTTGTCCCCGTGGTCTCGGAGAAGACTGTCTTCTACTCTGTCTCTGTGTCTGTGTCTTGTGTTTGTTGTGAACGTCGGAGGTGGGTTTAATACTTATTTTACGCGATTAAGTCCCGTCATTGTAAATAATAATGAGTAAAAATCGTGAAAGTTTAAATCAATGCTCCTATTATACGTAATGGGGCAGGTATCAGGTACCTACCACTTCTTATGAAGGCGGCGCTAGGTGATAGCGGTAAATAGGTTATATGCCTGTTTAGGTAGTTCCATCCCCTAATCGCGTAAAATGTTAAATTAAGTAAAATAAAAAGTCATGTTTGCCAAATCATTGGACTAACATCTATTCAAGCTGAGAATCTGTCTGTGGTTTTTTAAAAGTTGACACTAACTGTGCAGTTCAACACATTTTCATCTCCAATTGCATACAATTACGAGTACCGTTTTCCCTATTTTCCTTGTATCGAGACGGAAATTAGAAAACGTCTGCTGCAGCTCGTGGTGTAGCTTAGGCAAAATAGTGGAATTAAGTCCAACATTTATGATACAAATATATATTGCTAAATCCTGGTGCCTCTCGGTCGTAGCTTGGCAGGTGATCATCGACCGATCGAGCGAAATTGAAATATATAAGCGTCATTTCCAACAGTGCACCAAGTTTCTTGACCCTTCATTTAACAAATCAGCAGTAAACATATTTAATTCCAACATGCAATTACTCTATACACCGTTAATACGATAACATCGTGCGAACCAACATATATGCTCACCGAACCAATCAAATTTCACACTTATGCTGTTGTCATAAGGTGATTGTAAACGGCAGTTTAAGGTATGTAATTTTCTATACAGACCATGCATTGTGTTGGCAGTGAAAACGTTAGTATTTTCTCACGAAAAAAGGAAAACTTACGGTACGCCGTGTCGAAACCTCTTGCGACACTCGTGTTATACTCGTGTGGTGAATGGAGGTAATTGACCGAGCGGCGAAAAAATGGCGGATACATAGAATAATATGAGAACATATGATAGCTGTGACCTTTGGCCTAGATGACTCTAATATTTGAGATTCCCTTGTAATTTAGTGCTAACCTTAACGGATACACGGAGTTTGAACAATAAATGTTTCTGATTTCTGATTTCTGATTTTTGATGAACAGAATTTGCTAGCGCCCGTCTAACTTTGCACCGACTAATATGCAGTGAAAAAGTGTGGAAGTGTCATAAATGAGTATTCTCCACCCTACCAAAGAGGATATAATAGAATAGAGCGGTACTGTCATAGTAAATTTTGTAACCGCAGTAAATTCACTGCCATTCTATCGACACACTTTAAAACTAAAAATGAAGATTTATAAAAATACGATAAAATGGGTTTTTTTATACTACGTCGGTGGCAAACAAGCATACGGCCCGCCTGATGTTAAGCAGTCTCCGTAGCCTATGTACGCCTGCAACTCCAAAGGAGTTACATGCGCGTTGCCGACCCTAACACTCCTCTCCCTCGTTGAGCTCTGGCAACCTTACTCACCGGCAGGAACACAACACTATGAGTAGGGTCTACCTAGTGTTATTTGGCTGCGGTTTTCTGTAAGGTGGAGGTACTTCCCCAGTTGGGCTCTGCTCTAGATCTGGAATGACATCCGCTGTCCTAAAATATGGATACATGTTTTTTTTTATTTGCATTAATTATTTGTATGATTTTGACCCATGTTCTTTAACTGATATGCGTTAAAATTGTTAAATAACAAACAAAACCGTCAACGCCCTCTATACGAGAGTAGGCCAAAGGTAGTGGCGCCATTTGATCGAGAATCAAATTTTCGTGATATTCGAGGCACGTTTTTTCCTTAGACTGTATCCATCTATTACGGAGTTATATCTATCTTTGACCCTACTCTTCTACTTTCGGTGGAATTTGGGAAGCACCTGTCAAATTCGGCTAAATGCCACCCAAAGTAAATTGTGGGTATTGCTAGTCTGACGTGAACAAGTTATTTTCCCAAATTGAGTCGGTTCTAAACTCCAGATCTCTTACTCCTTTCTCCCTAGACCCAACTGATGTTCCCGCTCCGACTCCAGGACATTTTCTGGTGGGGCGGCCTTCAGTTATTTACCTTTTGGTAAGGATCTCTAATATATATATTATATAAAAATAGTACCTAACGTGTGCGGTGCTGACAGTTTTATCTCTATAATGTGTTGTTAAATGCGTGACCTCTACTTGTAGGCAGTGATACCTAACTACGTAAAATTAATTCTAAAATATTGATTAACCCATTACTTGAAATGGCCAATCAAACCCACGTCTAACTAAACATTCAAAATATTGCTAATAAACATAGTTGACCTTTCCCTCCCACACAAATAGCAAATCTTACTATTACTCATACATTTGATGAATACTAGTTATAAAACAATAAAATACAAGGAGCCTAGCTTAAGATTAATGATAGACAGACGGACGTATTCGTATTAAGTCAGTTATGGACAAAAGGGCTTAAGAACATAATGGTTATCTTTGGTAATAAAACGTTGTTTGCAACCATGGTGAACATATGCGCATATGTATGCGCCACAGACATATATTTACGTACACCAACCAAATGCAGCGATTTTTTAAGCTTAAGATCATGATCCATGAAGTGACACACTATTTTTTTAAATATATTTTGTTTGGAGATTGAATTACTTGTTTAAGAACTTCATTGATCTGACTGTTACGTATTCATGTATCCATAGATTTTTCTTTGAGATTTCCTTCAACTAGGCCAAATTAGCACTCTATTCTCAGGCGTGTTCTGTTTTTAATAACAGATTACGAATTAGATCTGGATTAGTTAGGATCTGATCTGTCAGTGTCAAAAGTGACGTTTTTGGTTGGAGAAATGTCACTTTCGACACTGACAGATCAGATACATAACTAATACAGATCTAATTCATAACCTGTTATTAAAATCGGAACACAAATATTAAGCTCCGACTTACCTTCGATATTCCTCTTTCGGTATCATAATACCTCGTGAAATATATATGTCTGTGGCATGCGCCTACGCATTTCATAGTATTCCGAAAGAGTTAAGCAACGAATTTTAAGCTCAATTTGTCTGGTTGATAGCATCTTGACGTTTTAAGGGGTGAAATGTTTTCTGAATTAATTAGAATCGAGTCACTTGAGCGTTAAGACAATTGCAAATTGGTTTGATGATTGGGAAGTTTCTATGATACTGATTGTTGCGTAACTCAGTTATGAATGAATGAGTGAATAAATGCATTCGAAACACACGAGCACATCAACATTAATATAGGCTGCCAGAAAAGGATAACACTCAGCATATGTCGCAGCACATGAGTAGCTATGACGCAAATTTTCCCATTGACACCGTAAAACAAACACAAAACAACACAGAACAGAAGCAGAATATAACAGAATTAGGTATTATTAGACCGACTTTGTGAGGGCAGTTACTAATTAGATTTTTGAAAATTTCTTAAAATACGTGTATTCGGGTCGGTCTCGTGAAAGATATTCAATAAGACCTCGTAGAATATGGCAAGTTTAAAAACCGTCATGTATTTTTTATTCCAAGTTAGCAAACAAGCATACGGCCAGCCTGATAGTAAGCGGTCACCGTAGCCTATGGACGTCTGCAACTCGCGTTCCCAAGCTTTTAAAAACCTTAACACCCCTTTTTGAAGAGCCCCATACTGTAGTCCCTCAAGAAAACCTTTGGCAAGGAGCTCACTCCACAGCCGAAGCGCGCATCTTTATACAGATGACTTGTAGGTGTGCCAAAGCAATTCTGCGACAATTTCATTTAATGCAACTTCTTGCGCTGAAATTGCTTTAACTTTTTTTCGCACAATCGCAGTAAGGAAATGTCTAAATGCTATAAGAAAATGCAAATCCTAGATGTAACATTATTTAATTATATGTATTTACACCAGTCATAAATTCAATCATTAATTGAATCATTAGCCAACCTTGGATCAGGAAAACCGTATTATCGCAGTTTTTACACCTTTCAGGAGGCTGATTGTCATTAAGCAATTTATTACTGTTTTTATATGACCTTGACACGACTAAGTGCGAACGAGATGCCTAATGACACGGCTAGTACATTTCGTACAAACCAATCAGCGTAGGTGATAGTCAAGGTCATCACAATATAAAACCGTAATAAAAAAACAACCGGCCAAGTGCGAGTCGGACTCGCCCACCGAGGGTTCCGTACTTTTTAGTATTTGTTGTTATAGCGGCAACAAAAATACATCATCTGTGAAAAATTTTACTGTCTAGCTATCACGGCTCATGAGATACAGCCTGGTGACAGACAAACAGACAGACGGACAGCGGAGTCTTAGTAATAGGGTCCCGTTTTTACCCTTTCGGTACGGAACCCATGGTGCATGCGAAATGAAGCGAAAGTCGTGCGTGAGATGCGCATGCGCGCCAATCACCAAATGATCGTCGAGGTCGTATCAAAACCAGTTCAAACCCGTTACAAGTTTGTTGAATCTGAATCGTCTTCCAGGGCCGTAATGAAGCTGCCGTGACAAGGCGACATTATACTAGTAGATCTGGATATATTTTATAGATAGTTTATGTTGATTCACTATGCTTATTATAATTACTGTTGGAACTTGTTTGCAGCTATAATAGCGTATTTACCTGACTGTAAGATGGGTGGATAATGGTTTTCGAGTGCCTTGCATACTTTTAAATTAAAGGAATAATTTAAAAATTTACACCGGCAGGACTCAAACCTGCTACCATTGGAACACCGGTCCAATCGCAATTAAAATTTTGGAGTAACGCTAGCAGACGTTTCTGCTTCATAAAAAAATTGTTTATGCCTTGCACATCTAATATTTTCGCCTGAAGAGAGTAGAAGTTTTCCAAGAGGCTTTCAACGATATGTCGCGAGGTTTTGAAATTCTTTGGGCTTATTACCCACGTGCTATAGCCAGTACCATACGACATGGCCCATTCTTCTTCCTAATCGCTTTTAGTACAAGTGTACAACCTTTAGCAATATAGTAGTTCTGTCTACACACATTAATTAGCTCATGGGTAAATTGCAGCAGATTTTTGAAAAATGATAGCGCTTTTTTAGATCATAATACGGTTGGCTAAAAATATTAATAGCAATCTTGAGACCTTTCTCTAGTAACTGCTTCGATTCGAAACCCGATTTCGAAAACGCACCATTAAAAATTTGTAACATTTTTTGCACGAAAGCTAAAAATATGAAATTTGCTTCTATACATGCGCAATTTTATTTTTGATCAAACTCATTAGTTCAAAGTTACTAAAAATAACATTTCAAATACATCCGCGATCCCGGGTAGCAGGGTAGGTACCCACAGCCGTCTCGCTCACGGTTACGCTAAGTAATAGTGAGATAAGAACCTGAACCCACGGCGCCTTAAGGATTTCCAAAAACTTTTCTAGAGTAAATAGTAGGAAGGTGCTACCACAATGCAGGTACCAAGTACCACGGTAAGTATTAGTACCACAGTACCACAGCACCGATGCGTGGCGACGCAACAGCGGATCTTGCCTCAGCCTCATTCGAGATTCTAGGTCGCAATCGTTAATTAGCTGAGATAAGTGTATTAATTGTACGCCATTGGAGCCCGTTATCGCGCCATCTGGCGAGAACATCGCGGGTTATTTCGTACTTGAACGGTCGCGAGTTTTCAGTTAGAGGGTTAATTTATATTGGGAAATACTTGACTATCGTTTTAATTTACTGCAGTTTGCAGTGTACATCAGCATTCTCTAATAGCTTTGGTACGGAACCCTAAAAACAAACTTACCACCTTATAGTGATTGATAAAGTTACCATCCTGGAGCATAGAGGTTCTCTGCAACTTACCTGAAAAGAAATAACATTCTTTTTTAAATATACGATGTCCACATCAGTTTTAAGTATTTAAGCCTCAATGTTTCGAAGCACGGTTGACAGCCCACATAATGCTGCTTTGATTCCCGGCCAAATTAAAACTAAATTACAGTCGCATATCAGGCTTGTTGGGAAATTGTAATATTTCCCTTTTCCCACGGAGTACCTAAATGAGTTGAAACAATCAATTTATGGTCATAACATTTTCTACATTATTGTTTTCTATAGAATTATTGCTATTGGTTGCGTAGTCATAGTTTACAAAACGATAACGCAACACATCGCATTGTTTTCATTTAATTTGATTTGAGAACCACTAAAATGAAAAAGAGTACCTAATACAAGTTTAGTTTGTGCACATTTGCAAAAGTTGCAAAATTAACTAAGCGTCCAAAAGCCCAATATCTTAACGGTTACCCAACAGAAACAAAGCTACCGGAAGCAGCCAGTTAACCGGCAAAATTCAAATTTCGAACAGAATGGCGGCGAGAGGAACGAGCAATATCCGTTCCATTTGCGCAACCGAATTCAACTGATACATCCGAGAGGCGTTGGTGCGTTACATTCGAAATCCAAAGGATCTATGGTTTGAAATTCCAACGGTTCATGGTCTCATTTGTTTTTTTTTTTAGAGTTCACTATATGTGGCCAATGTGCCGTCATCCACAATTGGTGAGTGATTTTCCACCCAATTTTATTAAATCTGGACTCTTTTCAGCGTAAAACTGAATAATTCAGTTGCTTCTAGCTTTCCTCAAAAAATGATGATTCCTCAATAATTCCTCAAAACCTCACTCTCACTCAAAATTACCCGATTCATGGCAAGAATGAGTGTGCTCTGTGTGTAAAAATATCTGACATGTTTGTTATAGGGCTATAAGAGCGATATTTTTGCGCACTTCCTCGATTAAGTATTACTTTATTGCTGGTGCCTGTTACTATACAAATTCAAAGGAGTGTATCTCTGGCCCCTTGGTCAATCACCTTATAGAACTTTTTTCCAAGAATTCCAAGATGGTCAATATAGTCATTTCTCTATATTAATTTGTGGGACCGAGTAACTGTCGTCACTGATCTTAATAAAAATCTCAGGGGACTCAATATTTACCCACCGCAGCCGTACTGTGTTTGTACGTGTGAGCCATAAAAGCATATGAATTGTTTGCGCTTTTCAAAATATTGCTACTGGAAGTGGTACTAGTGTAAGTAATGGAGCGTACTTTGTTCAGTTCTCTGATCAATCACCTAATGTCCAGCTGTTCTCCGAGATGGTCAGTGTTTCTCCATATTAATTAGTGGGCCATCTTGAGCGAATGGGAGGCGATCGGGCGGACCTAGGTAACGATGGGCGGATGTGGTGGACGCTGATCTGCGCGAGATCCAGGATCAAGATTGGCGAGAAACTGCACAGGACCGGGATTAGTGGAGAGCAGTCGTGTTGGAGGCCAAGACACACTTTGGGTCGCTGCGCCAGAGGAGTAAGTGAGTAAATAAGTAAGTAATTAGTGGGGCCGAGTAACTATCGTCACGGATCTCAGTAATAACTCAGAAGACTTAAAAACCTCCGCGGCTGCACTGTGTGAGCCATACAATATTTTTGTGCTCTTCTTCAAGTACGTATGATTTTATTTCTGGTGACTTGCTATACAAGTGTATATTTAGGTCCTTGGTCAATCACCTCATGGAGCTTTCCTCCAAGATGGTCATTTCTCCATATTAATTAGTGGGGCCGAGTAACTGTCGTCACGGGTCGCGGCGCGCCATCACCTCGCGCACCCACCCGCGACGACACGAGGTTGACGCTCACCTCTGTTCCTGTGTTGTGACTTTTAGGGTCTTGAGATCAGTATAGGGATAGGGATCTAGGGTATCAATTTCTCCAAGTTTAAAATGTTAGTTGGACTTTTAGACTTGACGTCAAAACGCTGTGTAAATTTATATAATATTTTGTCTTGCCTAGGCGGCAATTAATTTGTGTTTTTTGTTGGTAAAGGGGTGTGCCAGGGTGTGTTAAATAAAATCGTCAAAATCGACAAAGAGGGACTAGCTCATCCTGAAGGCTAACTATGCAAGCTAGTGCTAATTCTGCTGCGCCAAATACGATACAATATGCTCTACAATACGAGTACTTATACAAAACATAGATTTAGATTTAGATTTATTTATTTCAAGATAAAAATTACACTATAAATTTGCATCAATGTCAAAATTATGCTTATCTTCTTATCATGATCGTCAAACATTACAATACATATTAAAAAATACAAAATACATATTAGAATTAATAATCTAATATTTTGACGTTTGCTTAGGGTGCAGGTAAGTACTAAGTACATAGATACTTATAAGTTTTATGAATCGTTTCCCACCAACTTTTCCTCTGATTTCTGCTCAATTAATGGATGAAATATATAGTACGATGATGAAAAACTATCCTATGTTCTTCCCTGCCTCAAACTATTTCAATACCAAAATTCATCTCAATCGGTTCAGCGTTTTTAGCGTGAAGAGATAAAAGACAGAAAGTTACTTTCGCATTTATAATATTAGTAGGGATTTTATTGGCAGAAGCAGTTTCAACTCATTTGAAATCAGCATCAACATTCACCTCGTGCTCAAAGTTCAAAGTTTGACATTGGAACTCAAACGAGTGTAAACTTCATCGAGATGTTTTATAGTATTTGGAGGTGCCACGCTCCGCCGCCGGCGCGCCCGCGCCCTGCCCCACCCATCAACTACAGCATGTTTCATATATCACTTTAGTTTCATTTGTTGGACCTTTTCTGAGAGCTGCTAAAGGCTAAATGTCTTCTTTATTAATGCCATTGCGTACAGTCAAAGATAGATATAACTCCGTAATAGATAGATACAGTCTAAGGAAAAAATGTGCCTCGAAAATCAAGAAAATTTGATTCTCGTTTAGAGGGCGCTACTAGTTTTGGCCTACAGTCGAATAGATGGCGTTGACGGTTTCGTTTGTTATTTAACAATTTTAACGCATATCAGTGAAAGAACATGGGTCAAAATCATAAAAATAATTAATGCAAATAAAAAAAATCATTTATCTATATTTAAATACATTCTATCGTATTTTTATAAATCTTCATTTTTAGTTTTAAGGTGTGTCGACAGATGGCAGTGAATTTACTGGGGTTACAAAATTTACTATGACAGTACCGCTCTAGTATAAGTTACTCTATGGTACAGTGATTTCATGTTTTAGCTCACTTTAATTTCATTTAACAGTTCATTTTTACAGACTTATATTACTAACTAATTAAATATGTAATAAAATATTGTTAGTAGATGTTATCCAGTTAGTTAACAGTCGTGTCAATTTTGAACTTTGGAGGTAGGTATATATACCTATATTTTATTAGAGACCGAATTAGGTATCTAACTTAATAAAGGAATAAATGCTCTGTCACATCAACCTGTACCAGGTTTTGATATAATGTCGGGCAATGTGTGAAATCAACCGTGAACGCGGAGGACATCCAATTTATGGTTATTTATAGTATAATGAGTTGCTTTTTATAGACCGGACGTTAATATCGGTAAGTAATATTATAGGTAATCTAATTTTCGAAAATCAATATTTTTCTGCTATAAGTTAAAAACGAAAGTTTACTACCAAACAAACGTAGTCCTCATATTCATCTCTGGATATTAACATTATTGAAAATATTTTGACACAATTCGATGTTTATCAACCACAGCTATGCCCCTTCGTTTGATTATTTTATTATTTTAAGAGTTAGTATTTCAAAATTAGTACAATCTGTTTTTCGCTCTTCGTATGACAACCAAATATCTAAATCAAATAAATAAATGGTTAATATACCTACATAATAATAATAATAATTCTTTATTTGCATAATATAATATACAGAGGTAAACTAAACTAAACTTTTGCAGAAATCGCGAAGCGTCTGGTTGACGTAACTGGTGACCGAAGAGCTGGCGGCTTTCTCGCACAACGTATCAGCATTGCGATACAGCGGGGAAATGCCGCCAGCATCCTTGGTACAAAGCCTCAAGGACCTATTTTAGATTTAAGCTAGTTATTAATTTCGTTTACGTAGTACCACTGTATATATCATTGAGATTAAAAACTAAATACTAAACAACGTAATACGTCAATAGGAAATACAATTTGAAAATCTAAAAATCTACTTACAAAAACTACATAAATCTTAACATAAACTAATAAAAATTAACAAACATATAAACTATTTACAAAATTCGCCCCGCGCCCCTCCAGATGCAAAGCCCATCACGCTCGCCGCGTTGCCATATCCAGAGAGGTAAATGGGGACTAAGTTTGTATGAAGAAGGAGTCGCCCCCCTTCCTCTTTATGATCGGCAAAGGTAGGATCGCTAAGACAACTGTGATTTTATAACATGCCGCTTCTCTTCTCGTGGTTATGCGCGACACGCACACATTCACAGGTAACTCTATTGCTGTAAGGAGAAATCAGACCCGATAACATGTGTGCATAATGTCATAACTTGACAGTTTTTTCGTAATTGTATCTATATGTCACCTTTGTTGATTTCAGCGACTCTTTTCACTACCTGACTAAACAGTATAGTCAGCAACCAAAACATCTAAGGTTAATAAAAAAAACGATTTTCGTTAAAACAACATGATTAAAACGTGTCAAAGACAACTCTTCATAATAATTTCTGATCCAATTTTCTGTATGTAAATGCGCCCGACACGGTCTGGCCATGTATTCCAAGGCGCCAGCGAGTCGTGGTCTCCAATAAACCAGGCTAAGAACAACTGTTCGTGATCAAAATAACCCTAATAGTCTAAATTTGAAAGACTCGAATCACTTCCATGAGTTCTTTTTCAAATCTTATTAAATCGTGGCTCGAATAAAGAAAATGAGTCCTACATGTACTTATGTTTGTATGTACCTATGTACAACTTCGTTTCTTAAATATGTGGCCTCTTTACCAACACTAAACTAAAGACATAATTGTAGTAAGTATATTAATATTATCCACATACCTAAAGTATGTAAGATATGTCATCTGAGACAGAAACGTGATCTGAGGTTTTCTTAATTGGTGGCCGAGGTGTGTATACAATTTTTCTGCTCGCTGGAGCCTGCAAACGGCAACTTTGTTTAGTGCAGCGGGCCGAAAGTTGACGCTTTCCGGCCAAGGGTCAGAAAATATATTAAAACGGGTCACTTAAGTCGTAATTTAAGTCGAAGATTGGTCGACATATTAACGACTAAACTAAAAATCTTAATTATATTGGTCCTTCTTGAACTGTCAACCCGTTCGTTCTCTATAGCTATTGGAATGAAACCCCGTCTCGCCCACAACGATGACTCGTGACTTCGTCCCACCCCGGAAATCGAACAACGGTTAACTAATTCGTTTAACATATTATACCTACAACAGACGTGTTAAGAAATAACTGTACTTAGTTGTCGCTGTCAGTCATCGCGAGGCTAGTTTGACAGACGAGATCTGCTACTTTTTAGGGCGTACGCTAGCTGGCGCTGGTGCCGGAGCAAGCGCACGCACGCGGGTGCCATTGTAGGTAAAATCCTCCGCACGCGTCCGCTCATACTATTTTCGTTAACCCGCTCACCCGCTACGTGCAACCGCGCCAGCTAGCGGAGGCCCGTATACTGGTGAATAAGTAGGTACGACATTTTAAAGACGTTAAGTTTTTGGTTTTAAATACAAAACTTCTACTGGCTCAATTTTCTTTATATAACAATTTTTAGCGACGAAAACTATTCGACATAGATACATGTTACATGAATGTTCATGTCAAATATGCTATTCCAGAATGTCTTAAAATGAGAGCGTAACTTGGATCGTACGAGTATGGCGGCAGCTTAAGTTTCGTAAGTGTCCTAAGTGTTGGCATTGTTAGCAACATGTTCCCTGGCCAGAACCAGAAGCCGTAAGGCCAGTTCGAGATGTCGCTACCTCAAATACCGATTACAGATAACGACATAGATATGAAGGGCATCATATCACGATGCCGACATAGGTTCGCGTTTATAGAAAGTTTGACAGTGTTTTCATAACACGATTGTTTGGTGAGAACGGTAAAGATAAAACTGTGGAGCAGGATTTGCTAATTAAAAAATCTTAGACAGGGGCGCTAGTTAGTGTTGGTAGGAACTATAGTCTTTTGAGTCTAAATTTGAAGTGACTCGTTTTTACAAGACTGTGCTCAAAAAAACTTTCGAGTCTTTTAAGATTTAAGTCCTCTTCAAAGAACTTAAATTTGATTCAAAAAGAGAGAGAAGAGAGAGAGAGAGGTAAATCCTACAAAATTGTTGATGGAGTCTTTATTCGGAAGCTTAAATTGAATCCTATTATGTTGCGCTTAAAAAGACTCAATATAGGACACGATTCAAAGCTTCAAAGACTTGGAATTCACTCAAAAGACTAGTTCCTACCAACACTAACTAGCGACCGTGTCTAAGATTTTTTAATAATCAAATCCGAGTTACTACCACCATAATATACAAATAGGTTGTACCTAGTCTATTAGCATATTAAGAAAGCAACCTGATTTCGTTTTGTTTTCTTCAAAATAACGGCAATCGGTTTTACGCCTTCATGTTTCTGTAGGTCGTAATAAAGCTACTGGGATTACTCAGTGATTATAGGACCTCAATGTATTCTATCAATGGACCACAGTCAATGCCCGCTGCAAATTAAATTGGAACATTATGCCTACGACAAAAAAAATGGTGAATGAACCTGCGTAACATTTGACTTTTTGCTAGCGACAACCAATCCGTTCAGCTTTGACATTAAACCATTTATCATTTATATCGGTGATCGACTAGTACACACAATTATAATATTTATTTACGAAAAGGTTGTATCTTCCTTTTAAAATGTAGTGTGTTACGTCTTTTTCTCAATAGCTTCCCAAACAACAGTTATTTGCGGTCTTGAAAATAATTCCTAAACTTTATTATATAAGTCGTAAGGCGGGTTTTTGATTAAGTTTTTGATTTCCGAAGGTGTTCGAGATTAGTTTGGGCAGTACCAGTTTTCATTCACAGTAACATAACTTACATAACTTGTTTTGATGGAACGTGTATGCGTTAGATGAATGTTGTTTCCGGTTTGATTCCTGTGCTGAAATACTTTAGCATTACCACGTATAGGATAGGACCAAACATTATTTACATTTGACCGAAAAATTATGATTATCATGACTAATCTCTACCGAACTGACCATTTCAACGAATCAAAAATACTTCTCGTTTATTAAACAAGAAGTCTACAAGATTTCACCAATAATATGTTGTAAATGTATACGTTGAACCTACCTGAAACTATCTAAACCAAGAGACACGAAGAGAAGAGATCGCTCTTGAGCCATAAGACCGCGTTGCTAATCGTGAACTGATATTTGTTCAAGTTTCAGTCAAATTACCGCCACGGGATTAGGTAATAACATTCAGGGCGGAGAGTTCCGTACCCAAAGGGTAAAAACGGGACCCTATTACTAAGACTACATCTATCCGTCTGTCTGTCACCAGGCTGTATCTCATAAAATGAACCGTGATAGCTAGACAGTTGAAATTTTCACAGATGATAACAGCAAATACATATAATAAATATGGGGCTCCCATACAACAAACGTGATTTCTTTGCCATTTTTGCGTAATAGTACGGAACCCTTCGTGCGCGTGTCCGACTCGCACTTGGCCGGTTTTTTTATAGTATTCCTTTGTATTTAAAGAGTTTTATACTTTCCCCAGAACACCGTGATACTTTCGAAAAAGTAAGTTAGCGTGCATAAAATGGTAGCTTACATCAACTCCCGCGCCGCCGCTCGGAGGCGAATCGGCGCGGCGGCGGTCGGAAAATCGTTAAGCCGCGCCGTAACCGCGCGCGGTACACGTAGGTAGCGACGGCAACAAAGAAACCTGGATCCCAATTAACCAAGTTTTACTGTAATACTAAAGGTACGAATAATATGAAATACACATAAGTCTAACGGTCTTATATCTAAGTTCTCTTCCAGACTTTTGGGTGTTAGTGACGAAGTAACGATTCATATAAGTTTTGACAATAAGGTCTCATTGTCCTATATACTGCTGAAACAAGTTTTCTTTAATGAGAAGAACTACTGCCCAAACCTCTTGTAATGGTACATAGTAAGATTTTTTTAAAGATTTCTTTCTGGTCTTTCGCTCTCGTTCTCATTAATTTTAACTATATTTTTCAGCGCCCTACATGGGTATGTACGACTACGGGGCTCTTGCATGGGTATGCAAGAGCCCCGTAGTCGTTATGAGAACGAAATTTGACTTGGATCTGTCATGGTAGTACATGAAATCTATAGACATCCGACATTACTTGTAAATCTTGCAATCACACAGTTTAAAAATAACTTTTTTGCCATCCGTACCCCGAGGTTCCTTGGCAATAAAGCGTAGTGAAGTCGCATAAAACCTTTGTATGATTTAGTATGTATTTAATACGTCTGTACTCGATATACACGTACACGTCAAGTTTCTTGGGGAATTTGCCTCAAGATCTTCAACAAGAACCTGGGGATATAAAGACATTTTCCAACAGATTTCTTAGTCATTGACGCTAGTGTAGGTATTGGCTAACTGCCCTAACTGGCCAAGTAGTAGTAGTAGCACCAAATGGATACTGACGGATAAAGTGGCGAAGTACATATATAAATAAGTATGGTATTTAAGCTTTGTTACCATAGAAATAAGAATGTGTCCCAATATATTTGGCCACTTTGGTCATAACCCATTTAATGACTGTAATGGTTAAATTAAGATTTCGTATACCGAACTATAATTGCGTGCTTTTCATGTATGGAATCCCAAACTATAATATTCATTTCGATACGCTGTAGTCAACTATAAAAGAATTTGCCCAATCACGTGCCGCCGCACTCCCATAGAAAAGACATAAACGCGCGGCTATTTTTATCTACAGAGATACTTACCAATTTTCATTAATTATTTAGGCTTTATAGTAAAAAAAGTATTATACTGAAAAAGCTCTCTACTATATCACGATTGTATAAAATACTATTTGAAACCCTGTAATCTTAGCTGCCTACTTAAAATAACAAATTCATCTAACCCGTCTCCTAATAATCTAATGCATATTCCGACCTCAATTAGCCATAAAAATCTTACGAAGACCTTACAAAGTAAAACGCGGCTTATCAATTAGAGATTACTGTTCCTATTTGCATTCTGATGATGGTTTTTTTCTGACGCGTGACAAGGCAGGCTAGAGCTGTCTATCCTTGTTATAAATTATGTTAAGCTGATTTTTTGAGCGTCTAAATGACTAGGTAAGAAATTAAGAATTGAGTTTCAGTTGCGGATTGTAAAACGAGACGCTTTTGAGATACGTTGTTCGACGAATCGTTTGATGGTAAGCTATTATCGGCGCATATCTGCAACACACAAGCGGGTTAACGGTATTTAAGATGGGAGTACGCTCTTTTATTGAAGGTCTGAAGGTCGCATACACTGTACTACAGACGGTCATTGGCTTATTAAAAATGTATTTATGCGAAAGTGTCAACCCATCATTTTTTCCCCACTAATTTCTGATTAGTCAGACACCAATCGATAAATCAATAAAAAAAATTCTCCTTAAAATGTTTTCAAACATAAAGAGGTGGCTTTTATTAGCATTTTATCCAATTATTTCCATATAAAAGGTTCATACAAAAAATCGATACGTCATTCAGGGGTTATATTAATACTCTTTAAAGTCGAAGGGGGTCTCGATATTGAAAGTCACGGTCAGGTGTAAGACGATTACTTGTTTTTTGGTTTTGATATCGTTTATAAAGATTACTGTGTCTTAAAATAATATCTCTCGCAAATATGGCTCATAGTTTTATCGGTTAAAATAACTGTTTTCATCTGTCAAGTTATTTTATTTGTGTATAACAAAACACTGATGTATGAGGCAAAGAATCTCCTTATCACTGTTTGAGAATTTATGAGGTAAGGCTTTTTTTGGATTTTATCGGCTGGTTACGAGACCTTTAAGCCAATCTAACGGCCCGGCCACGACATTGCGCGACCGGCGGCGGCGACTGCGGCAACCATAGATGGGAACGAAAGGTCCGATCGCAGTGTCTTGCTCCAGCCTATGGTTGCCGCCGCCGCCGCCGCCGGTCGCGCAATGTCGTGGCCGGGCTGTTAAGTAAGGTCAATACGGATAAGTGTGGCATACGTATGAACTCGCGATAAACACTAATCAATGTGTAATCAGGCCCCAATGTGAAGGCTAGCCACACTTATCCCGCAGCCACACTTATCCGTAGGTATTGACTTATTTTAATAATTAGTTCTGTAGAAAGCGACCAACTTTTTATTTTTGTCAAAGTACTCAGTGGATTTGGTCGCTTTCTGCATTTATAAGAAAATGGAGTTGGTCGTTTTCTGCATAACTAGGGTCTTTTAGGGTTCTGTGCCTTAAAAGTAATCTTAGCGTAGCCCTTTATCTCAGGAACGCGTGGAGGTATCAAGTTGAAATTTAAACCATATAGTATGTATGTACATATACTCAGGTCTACGGTCCCTTGGAGCTGTGAAAAAAATTAAACTTCTAGGTTAACGTTCTAGGTTTATTTCGCAAAAACGAATATTTCGACACTCTCAAAGGAATCAAAATTAATACGGTACTTCCCGTTGACCTATAACTATGGAATTTGGCAAGTAATATCGTCTTACACTACAGATACAGAGAACAATCTGAAAAATGTGAATTTATAAAAAAAAAGTTAAATTTGTACGGAACCCTCGGAGGGCGAGTCCGACTCGCGCCAGGCCGGTTTTTGCTATGTTATGTTTGTTATTTAATAATGACACGTAGTTTTGTCAATATAGGTAACTACGATCAATATAGGTAAGTAGTAGTCTATTCGTAATTTGCGCTACCTAAAAAGTTTAAGACGAATTACAATTCTACATGGCTACGTAATCTAGGTAATTAATGTAGAACAAAAAATCCTCCTAATCACATTATAAAGGCTCATTTAGACGGTGCGAGAACTCGCATGCCAGTTTCATTACATTAAGGTATTTGATCGGTCGGCTGAATTGGATGTAACCTCAATATTTAGTGCCCAATGTAACTTAAATCGCATGCGAGTTCGTGCGCCGTCTAAATGAGCTTTTATGACGTTTCAAAAGCGAGATTTAGGCCCAAATGAATAGTGTACAGTTCTTTCGCGGTAGCAGCGGACGCAGCAGTTAATAAGGGCACTATCTCAACAGTGATGGATCCGCGCGCGCCCGATACCGTCGACAAATAATGCTAGGGAGGTGAAAATAACGATAAATACTAATAACGACCAAAAAGCCTAGCCAAGCTGACAATCATACATCGACAAACGCAATACGAAAAATATGTTAACTAGGATGACAAATGCTACGAAAAGTCAAGTGACCAAATTTCATACAGTATTTAAGTTCCGATTGGCGATTTCTATCAACAATTGTCATTTTGGCTAGACCCCCAGCTCAATTTAAAATGACACTATGGTAATGTTAAAAAGTGGAGGAAAAGTTCTAGCGTAGGTAACAACTACCTAATATGTTAAAAGTGTAATTTTTTTTTATTACTTGAGTGTTACTAAACATTTTTTATGTACAAAGGCGATTTGTAAGGCACTTGTTCAAAAACAGTGAAAAGTGTTTACGTAGCTAATTTGTATAAGTTTGCTTTGTAACTAGTAATAGGAATAGGTAACTGAATTATTCTGCTCTGCAACCTACAGTTAGCAGCAATCTACTTCGCTTTGAACATATAACAACACGTAATAATATCAATGAATAAATCTAAAAACATTCCTCACTTTCCTTGCATTATCTGAAGCCAAAGTTATAATGGCATCGATAAGAAACCGTTTTACCGACATGTCGATAAAAATGACGTATCGATTTGGCAGATCAGTCGATAACAGTCGGTAGTCGCGAGTCGATGCTCCGTAATCCGTCAAAGGTACCTGCGGTCCGATATCGATAAGATCTAGAGTGTGAGCTTATGCGTACAAGTAAGCAATGGAAGTAGGTATGTTGTTGAAATGAGTACTTGTTACAATATCCAATAATAATTTAAATGACTTGAAATTGAAGATTTGTTAGGTTAGGACGTTAATATAATAAAAGTTTTAGAGGTTCGCCTACTACTTTAAAGCAAATTCTGGCGATAGGTACAAGGAGCATTAAAGAAAGAGGTACAAAGCTTTCACCGCGAACTATTGATCTTACTTGGCCAAAGTGTGTTATGAGTTATGAGTACAAATTCTTGTACCCTTATGAGTATTTCTACATTTGCATGCTCCTCAGCTGCAATAATTGTGCCCTTACAGTACTTACACTATGATATTTTAACGATAAACTACATAGTTATATGTGGTATTTTAACGATAAACTATAAGTTGTTTTTATCGATATAATGACATCACTATTGGAGGCACATACCGATACAATTAGTCGATAGCGCTCGCCGGCCGCGCTAACTCGACATTCACTACATTTGTCATAGCTGCAGTTGGAAAGTATGGAGACTACTTGTATGTTTTATTATTTATTTTAATAAAAAACCTGAACATAGTGAAGTATTCTATCTAAATACCAGCGCTAGTAAAGCAGCGAAATTAAATGGATTTTCAAGTTACTTTTCAAGTATAGCGTTTTCAGTCAACATTTTACGACGTATTTTTATATAACTGAAAGCGCCTATTCATCCCGTGGGAATATACAGTTTAAATAAACCATATTTAGATGATTCGCGCCGATGGTGTTTGTTAGAAAGGAATAACGTTTAACAGAGGTTTCCAAAGATTTTTTTTATTCTATGAATATTTTTTTTGTTTTATGAATAAGGGATCTTTGTTGAATTAAAGCAAGTCTAACATTTTTAACAAATTCGAAACCTGTGGACAATTAATGAATTATAATTCAGGGAATACTAGTGCAGCGGGGAAATACTGCCAGCGTCCTTGGCACGTTGCCTACGAACCCTATTTTTTTTTAAATGAGGCAAAACCTAGTTAAGACGAGTCCCTTGATAGTAAGCGACTGCCGTCGCCCATGGACACCTGCATCACCAGTGAGGATGTGCGTTGCTAGCCTTTAATATAGGAAGTACGGTCTTTTCTTGAAGGTTTAAAGGTCGTAACGGTCCGGAACACCGCAGGCGACAGTTCATTCCACAGTTTATTTTAGTCTTAATGTATATTCATAGATTTTTTTTAGAAAAAATAAATCATAGTAAACCAAACAGTCGCCTCCACGCATCATAATATCATAAAACCCATTACCCAGAAGCGTTATCTAGCAGCACGGACCATCTCTCATTTTCGGACCGCACGGGAGGCCGCGATAACGCCGGATTAACAACAACTATTTATCATTCACTCACTCTTTATACGACCTCCTTGTTTGGCTGTATTACTATGGTTAAAAAACACGCGGTTCTGTAAACCAGACTATTCGTGACTTTGTCGATTGGCAATACCTACCATCCCCTTTTTAGAAACCAAACGAAAATATATGGCCGACGACGCAAATTGGCTTAAGGGACTCGCATCCAGAGCGTAATATTGGATTTAAAAACAAAACGCATAAGCGTGACAATCGAAAACTTCTTCAACTGCTTACGATATCATCGCGCAAACTTTTTTTTAACAATTAATTAAACTAAATTAAAGAATCAGATGCAAATTTTCTAATAGACACTCTTCGCTAGTGAATGATGGTCAACTGACAATAACTTATAGTGGTCAGTCAAGCGAATGCTCGCTTGGTCAGAGAGCAATGGGACGAGCAGACCTGGCGACAGAATTGATTGCTGGCCAGCGAGAAAATAAAAGTTTCGAATTTCGAATTGATTGGGATTGATAGTTCGAATTAGATTCGAAATTTGAAAAGTTTCGGGCTTCTGTGACGGGTATGTAGCTAGTTTAACGAACAAGGAATAGTTATTTGTTATACAAGGGTGCAAAGTTGTATTTTACCCGCGAGTGTTTCAACACACGAGAAGTAAAATACATTTGCACCCGTGCGTAACACAAAACTTTTCTCCTCACTATAGCGAGGAAAGTGCAACATCCACAGGCGTTAGATCATCTTCATCACTGGAATCACTAATTTCTTTACGATAATACGATATTATAACAGAAAACTCTGAAAGTTGTGTATTTTTACGTGTCGGAGTCGGTGAGAAAATTTTTGTTGACAATGTTGACATTTCTGACGATGCGTTTTGAAATTGTATCAACTCAACTTGTGCGTTCAGAATTACAATCAACATCATTTAAAAAAAAACAAATGTTTCTTATGGAATTTAAGGTTTATGACTTAAAATCATTACATAAAGCTAAATTTGGTATTTTTTATTAAATTCTCAAACCATTTATTTAATGATTATTAATATCGAACGAACCATTGTTATGAGCGTTTTACGTTTTGTTATCTGTCAAAAGCTACTTAAACACGATCCATCCAAGGTCAAATTACTTTCCCCACTAGTGGATAAAATGCGTTTTCCCCGCATGTTTTAAAGGATAAAAGACGGCTTTCCGAGCTAGTGAGGGGAAAAATTATTATTTATAAAAATAAATATTTTCAGAAGCTACAAAAATGGAAACATCTCGATGTCAAAATGTTTGCGCTTATAGAAAGTCCCACTTTATCAGGTTTAACCTCAAATTATCAGGTGAACCAGAATCATTTTCAAAACTCCTTACATTCAAAAATTCAAATTAACGGAAACACGAAACACAATCGACTAACGTTTGTCGGAAGCTGTCACAAGGACGCGCCTAGGTGTCAGATAAGAACAATTGGTAAACAACCAACCACGTGGCCATAATTGCTCGGAACAATGCTATTGTGTTGCGACGAAGAAATTGTGGCGCGAAAACTCGAAATTCCCGAGAATCTTTTGGCTTAATTGGGCGATATGAGGGTTTGGGAGAGCGAGAAGAATATTAATTGGTCTGCTGGTGTGATTGTTGCAATTAATGGGAGTTTTATGCGTTTTTTGAAGGCGATTGTTTGAATTTTATCTGAATCGAGACTGAAATGTGACCGTTTTACGTGTGGTGAGAAAAAAGTGATTTAGTGTTATTAAAGGGCATTTTATCGGTCGATTTGGTGCTAAAGTGCCACTTGCAGTTTAAGCCAATTTTCTGCCGACGCTTTTTAGTAATTCTAAACCAGCGTTGAACTGTGATTTCTTCAGTTTAGAAGTAAAATTATACCTACCGAAGTGTAAGTTTAAGATTGCTCGACTTGTACTGTAAGGAATGAAATTCATTCATGAATACATACACACTCACACACACACTTTTGCAGCTCTGTGTATACTCCATTTACAACAAAATCATAAGATTGTAAGTATTAAAAAAACCTATATCGGAGCGGCAACGGTGTTCACAAATATCTGAACAAAGCCTCTTTTATCAAGATGTTAAATTGCATGTTCCGATATTTTTTAGCACTTTGGCTGCTCCGATAATTATATCTGATGTCATGTAGCAAGGCAAAGGAATTTTCAAAAATACTTTTGTGAAACGGACCACTTTAAGGGATATTTACCGTGTCTGCATCATGGTCAATTATCAGGAGATGAGAGGAGATGTTCATTTGTCTATAACGCATAAAAAACGTGAAACTTTTCGCGCAAAAACTCGCGCATTAAACCGAGATCATAATCACCTCAACAAAGGAGCACCATCAGCTGTTATTCGGGCTTCTGACCTATATCCGTGACGTCACCAACAATAGGGCATTGTTTCCAAGGAGCGGGTCATTCACATCAACTTAAATAGGTTTCGTTTGTTTGTATCCAGATGATCTGATAGAAAGAGAATGTGGTAGTGAACTTTGCATTGTCTTTGTCAGGTATTATATTGTTTTGTCTTAAGTGAATGGTTGTAGTACTACGGCTTTGGTGTCTGGTCGCGGCGTCCGACGGAACTGATTTTGTCACAGAACTACAATAACGCTTATTTTGTGAGTGCGAAAGAGGTAGACTACAAATTAAAAAAGTGACCACTTTTGAGTTTCTTAGCGGTTCCTATTAGCGGCCGTCTTGAATGTTCAAAACGTAAAGTTAGTGGACTCGATTATACGAAAAGCTGTGTTAGAGTTACGAACCAGACCCAGAACCGAGGAAGACCCAAAACATCATGGTGTGATAATATAAGGAGTTGGACCGGTTGTGTTGCGGACGCTACCACTCTGGGCAGAGTGGCGAAACACAGAGAGGACTTTCGCATGGTGATCGCCGACATCTTGGAACTGTTACAACAGAGAATAATTTACGCAATCACATATTATTTTTGAATTTAATACTTAAAATGGCATTTAACATCGATTCGTTAGTCGCACTTTTGATATTAGACGGGCAATCTTTTTCATTGTAGATCTACACATTTTGACACTTGAAGACCCTCTATACAGACCTCCACATCGTATTAGTATTTTATCTGACATTGGACTTGTGAGATTCAGACATATTAAATAATAAATATATTTGGTGTCTTGTAACCGCATCCGACGGAACTAATTTCGAGAGCCTGTTACACCTAGGCTCTCGAAATGAGTTCCGTCGGATGCGGTTACGAGACACCAAATATATTACTATTAATACTAATAAGATTTGGAGGTCCAAATCTTATTCATTTAGACGGCGCGCGAACTCGAATGCGATTTTAGTTACATTGCTCGGACAATTAAGGTTACATCCAATTCAGCCGACCGATAAAATTTTGTGATATAATGAAAATGAAACTCGCATGCGGGTTCTCGCACCGTCTAACGCTTGAAAATGGCACATATCTTAAACTCAACAAACTCCAATGCGAACTGTACTTCAACATAAAGTGAGACTCATGTAAAATTCCCACATTATCCGCCGACACCTCCGCTCGTCAACAACGGTAAACTCATAATATATGACCTGAGCGTAAATTTGCCGGTTTACGTCGCCTTGAAGTTTCTAGAATATCTGTAATTACTGAATAATACACCAGCTGTTTTCATATATGTGTAAAAATGTGGCTTTCCACCAGAGAAGGGCCCTTATGCACACTAACGGTAAACTCACATTTGACCTGAGCGTAAACTTGCCGGTTTACGGCGTCGCCTTGAAGTTTCTAGAATATCTGTAATTACTGAACGTTTGCGTGATTTCATTATGATTTGAGTTTGACAGGGAAGGCTAAGAAGATTAGTTTGTATAAGGTGAAGGATAAGTTGATTCATCTTCACAAACATAAGTTTAGGTCTTAGTTACTTATCGTATGTATCCTTTAAAAAAATCAACGTTTAGAATTTCCAGAAAATCATTCATTGGAACTACAACATGCGAAGAACATAATACGTTTTGGAAGGTATTACCTTCATTAGACTTACGAAAACTTTAAAACAAGCAATTACCGACTACATTTTTGTATGCAAGCAGAGACGGAATAATTATAGACGAAGCTCTCATTACATTTTTGACTTCTATAAACGGTCCATATGACTGACACAATGATTAAGTGACTAAACTTATTTGGCAATATCACCGTCAGTTTTCAAATATACCCCGCGGCCCGCCCGCTAATAAAAAAAGATGTTATACATGTATAAGCATGTATTTATTTATATAAGTATGTTCGTCGTCGACTAAATACCCGTAGTACCTAGGTATGTACAAGCTTTGCTTAGTTTGGGGCTAAGTCGATCTGTGTAAGATTGTCCCCAAAGACTCATTTATTTTATTTATTATATTGTACAAGAGATTTAGGTCGTTAAACAAACTTAGGGAAATGGCATTATTGTAAATGGTTTCGGGTTCTATGTGTTTGTGGTTCATATTTCTAGAATTGCTATCATGTTAGCATAATACCAGAAATTCGTAATAAATTTCTGGGAATAGGAAACCACAATAAATTGTCAGGTCCTATATTGAAGCGGCATATTGCTTGGATGTTGTTTTCGTTATTTATTTAAATAATTTATTACTAAATATGTTTTAAGTATTTCCTAGCTAGTGATTTAATGTTTAGGTACTGCCACTACTAGCTATTTTAAGAAAATCGTTATTTGTGCAACCAGAGAGCAAAGTTCGTTTATTCTTCATGTGCTAATTTTGAGTCCTGAGCGCAGCGACGTACTCTTGCGTAATTTGGTAAGGTTTTAAATTAGGGAAAACAAATATTAATAACTGCTGAGATGACAACTTTTTAAAATCTATATTATATACAGTTTTGTATTTACTTAAATAAAACATTGTTATAGTTTTGAAACTTGCTGAGTGCCCTAAACATCAACCTTTATGTATCCTAACCTAGGAATATACTTAATGATAATTGTATGTGCCCACGTTAAAAATATTTAAGGATAAATCAAAATAATTTTATTATATATTTTGTTTTATTTATAAGTACCTATTTATAGCCGATATAGCCTGACAAGTCACGTATTTTGATATGATACCTGGGTTACCTGCAGAAAATAGGCAAACTATTCGACGAAATCAAATAAACTAAAATAAAAGTAACTAATCATTTTTGCATAATAAACAATTTATAAAAATAAATAAAACTGTTCTGTTATAAATGTAGCTACTGACAGACATTGCACCGCAAATTAAAAAAATAAATGATGTAGAGCTTATACCAATAAATGAGTTTATTGAAAATC
Organism: Cydia strobilella; assembly: GCF_947568885.1. Taxonomy (NCBI): domain Eukaryota; kingdom Metazoa; phylum Arthropoda; class Insecta; order Lepidoptera; family Tortricidae; genus Cydia; species Cydia strobilella. Next base: position 5,087,678 of record NC_086061.1, on the reverse strand, counting down.
AACCCGAAACAGTTGAGAAAATGGAGTTATTAAATGATTTCCTGATAAATGTTCAATTCTAAGAATAAATGACATGGGCTAATGGCCAACAAAAATGGAAACTGGCAAATGTAAACCGTTATTTCATGAAAATGGAGTTATTTAATGATTTCCTGATAAATGTTCAAACCTAAGAATAAATTATATGGGCTAATGGCCAACAAAAATGGAAACTGGCAAATGTAAACCGTTATTTCAAGAAAATGGAGTTATTAAATGATTTCCTGATAAATGTTCAATTCTAAGATTAAATGATATGGGCTAATGGCCAACAAAAATGGAAACTGGCAAATGTAAACCATTATTTCATGAAAATGGAGTTATTTAATGATTTCCTGATAAATGTTCAATTCTAAGAATAAATGATATGGGCTAATGGCCAACTAAAATGGAAACTGGCAAATGTAAACCGTTATTTCAAGAAAATGGAGTTATTAAATGATTTCCTGATAAATGTTCAATTCTAATATTAAATGATATGGGCTAATGGCCAACAAAAATGGAAACTGGCAAATGTAAACCGTTATTTCAAGAAAAGATATTAAAGTAACACTTTCTTAAGTAGTCAAATATCTTACTTTATTGTTAAACCACCTGGCATTGACGTCATGCCAGACGTAAATTTTGATATATTGACAGATACCAACCCCAAATACTAAACTGCCACTCTTTTACGATGGTGTTGGTGTTGGAAGTATAATTATGAGTTTGGGACTGTTAAAATTATTGTAAAAAAGTCGGTTAAATATAAACAAACGGACTTTGTTATGATTTTATGTTATTAAGCAATTATCACACTTTTGTGGATTGTTATATTTGTAGATCGAAAAATGCTCATTTGTCTACGTTTCATGATTTTAAGTTTCATTGATTGTTATTTGTATTATTGAGTATTTTTAACCAAACATCAAATTTTGGAGGCTGATAGTATACTTACATGTTATACCTTTAAACTTAATTATTTGTATATATATTTCTATATTTTAGGGATCTCGGAAACGGCTCTAACGATTCTAATTAAATTTCCTTTATGGGGGTTTTCGGGGGCGAAAAATCGATCTAGCTAGGTCTTATCTTTAAGAAAACGCGCATTTGTGAGTTTTTATATGTTATCCGAGGAAAGATTTTAAGCTGATATAAGAGAAGGATCGACCTAGGAGTAAAGGAAAAAGAGAGATCATCGTGTATGAGTTGCGAGGTCTCTGTTCGAACTAAATTACTTAAAGGAAATACAAATAAAGCCTATGCTTACACCACAAAACACCCACTGAAACTAAAAAAAATTACATTGACGGTGAATGTATTTAAACCAGTAACAAAAATATTTTAGCATTTCTTGTGCTGCATAATCAATGATTTAAGGCAAAGGAGCTAAAGTGTGCAAAGCTCTGACTTTAATGTCAAACTTGACAGCTTGAACATCATACATCCTCTGTCAAAACTAATCCATTTTTACCGAAACCCGTTCAAGGAACCGATCGAATTATCTCCTGAATAATTTTATGTGTGCTTTTACGAGTACAACAATGTTGCCATACGCGTAGTGTGATTTATAGCGAGCCGTGCAATGAAATGGCAATACTGAGTGCGTTCGGATACTTTGTAGGCGAATTTCTTTGATTGATGTTGAAGTGTAATAAGTTGGGTTTATTCGTTGTTTTATTACGGTGGCAGTCATTTAAAACTAATTAGTTGTTATTACTTGGGTTGGGTGTTCTTTGTTGCGTGCGATAACCACTTAACTTTAGTAAAGTTTTCGAGAAATTGTTAAAGAAAAAATATGAAGGTAACACTTGAGATACCAAAATACGGGTAGGTAAGTAAATTTTGGTTTGAAAAGGGCTTTGGCTTTATTATCAAAATACATATTCTCTCAAGTTCTCCGTCTTCGAGATCATTTTCTTTTTAAATAAAAACTGATACCAATTTCCATTTTTAGTTTTAACCATCAAAACTACCAAAGTACCTTTTTTAAGACGATTCTCGCTGATTTGGCCTTGAGCGTCTCAGCGTCTCTGTACCCGCACCCCGCTCACTGCGATCGTACGTGAATTTCGTCTCGGTGCGGCGACTGCGGCGGAACGAGGTTCAAAGAATAACCTACAGCCCAGAGGCGCGCGGCATTTGGCGCTATACCTCGTATTTGTGTATCTTTTGCAGATATTTTGTTGTTTGAGTATGAGTAGATCATGCGTGTAGTGAAGGTCGTAAATTATAATAAAAATATATTCCCTTATGCATTATACTTTACAAGCCTCAGTTAGTTAATTTGTGTTTTATCTGTTTCTTACAAATAAATACCTAAGTCAAATCGACGGATTAAGATTTATAGCTAAAGCTTGGTATGTACTAAATTGAGGCGTACAGTGCGTTTATTTTATACAGTTTTTTTTTATCCGTAATAAATAAATATAAATAATGCCATTAATAGTTAACTTATAAAATTAAAGTACCTACTAGCTTCATATACTACTACAAATTTGTTATTTTTCGAAGTTCGAAGTTTTCTCAATCATTACGTGGGAATATCATCATTATTAGGGTTCCGTACCTCAAAAGGAAAAAACGGAACCCTTATAGGATCACTCGTGCGTCTGTCTGTCCGTCTGTCACAGCCTATTTTCTCGGAAACCAATTAAGTTGAAATTTGGTGTATATATGTAAGTTTGTGACCCAAAGACGGACATGTAACGTAAACAAATTAATTTTAAACACGGGGGCCACTTTTGGGGGGTAAAAGAGAAAATTAAAAAAAAAAGTTTTTCAAACTATATCGTGTTACATATCAAATGAAAGAGCTCATTGTGAGAATGTCAAATGTATATTTTTTATAATTTTAGGATAAACAGTCAATTCAATTCAATTAAATATATTCTTTATTCAAATAGGCCTAGCAACAAGCATTTTTAAATTGTTTAGAAGTTATTCACGAAAATAGGCAAAAAATGAACATTCCCCCCCTTTATCTCCGAAACTACTGGGTATAAAATTTTGAAAAAAATACACATAATAGATCTTTACCTATAGATCACAGGAAAACTTATTAGAAATGAGCAGTCAAGCGTGAGTCGGACTTAATAATTTAGTTTTTGATCCAACCCCTACGGGTTTATTAAAGACATTTCACGCACGTTTCACATAAAAAATAAATTGTTTAATTTGAGTTATGTACGGAACCCTTGGAACGCGACTCCGACTCGCACTTGGCCGGTTTTTATTACAAGCGCGCCACAACCAAATCAACGCTTTGCAGTCATCTATTTTTTTAGTGGTTAACATTATAATATGTCGGTTAGAAAACATTTATTTATTTATTTTAAATGAAGTTTTCTCAAACATACGTATATTATAGTATAATATATACGGATATTATCATTACATTCATTGTAATAGACCGCAAAATACCGTGTTGCGCTCGCTAATGCGCGTCGCAACCAAATCAGCGCTCTGCAGTTATTTATTCTTTGGCCACAATAACTCCGATATTATAGCACTTTGCTTGTGCATAAGCGAACATAGTGCAAGGAAGGCACGGAGAGACGAGCGACACAGCCTCCTCGTCTCAAAGCTGGCACACGACTGCCGGCCACGCCATTTTCAGGCTGCATACGCATGAAATGTGGAAAAACGTTCGATTTCTTAAGAAAATATTTTTTGATTAAGAAAAGCTATGTTGCATTTGTAGAACCTGTTAAAACATTTTTGTTAGTTTAAAAATAATTTTAATCGATTAAGCCGTTTAGAAGTTATAAGCAAAGTTAGCCGCAAAATGGCCTGTCGTGTTATTTTTTTTTCGGTGAAACTACAAATTTCAGGAAAAAAGTCAAATGTTGAGATTGTTGTCCATAGAGTGAAGATGCATATATATTTTTTTCATAATTTTTGGTTGACTCATTTAGAAGTTATAAGCTCTAAAAAGTAACAGTTTTTGGCCAAAAACTGCGCGAAGCGCCTTAAGCTTTCTAGCCACGGAACTCTAAAGCCTCTCGAAAACGGGCGTGCATAAGTATTTTAATAAATCCACCTCACTCGGCCGTAACCTCGGCTTTCCGTTAATACAGTAAAGCTCCCACTAGCGGCTAGGGGTGAACATTTAATCATATTTGCAGTGCATATTATTATGTACTAATAGCATCGCTCTTAACTAACCTGACCTGTTATGCCAGGAAACTGACTGTACTTTTGTTTCCATAGCCAACTAATACTCATCGAGACAATTTTAAAAACCCCAAACACAGTACGGTTGCGTTATTTTACCACAGAGTCTCCATCATCAGATCAGCTCTATGGTACCATATCCATTGTCACCCGAGTTACATATGTATGCAAATTTTCAGCTTCATTGGAAGACGGGAAGTGGGTTAAACTTGCAAGATTTGACCTTTAAAGCTAGCTATGCTAGGTATGCTACGCTAGCTTGTAATAAAAATAGATATTTGGTGATTTTTTTACTATCGAGCCAACTTTAACCTTTTAAAGTTTTGGTTGGAGTCTGCCCTTACATACCTAATCAGAAAAAAAAGTATATAGTATAGTTTAGTGTATGTAGTGTCGATTTTCATGACATGCCTTTGATTAAAATGTGTAAAAATTCAATTAAAAACTATAGAAACTTCAATTTTGCTTTAGCCTCCTTAAAGTAGGATAGGATCGTAGTAAGGATAGAAATGAATGTCGAAGGCCGGGTAGTGTTTGTCTTGTTTTCATAGCTTTGTGTTTGTAACTATAACAATTGCTCTTTTTTACTAACCTGTCATTTGCAGACGTCAGAAAATCTGCAAGTGACATCCCTATTAGGCACGGCAGGAATGACGGAAATACTGCCTTATAAAATATCACACGGCCACCTCGCTCCGCCAATCATTGCAAAATCGGCCTTCACTGTGACCAGTTTCGGTTGATTATCGATTGACTGACTTTGCGGTATAAAAACGTCAAATGGAAAGAGGGCATGGAGTGGTTTTGAAGTAATTTCTTGCGAAAAGGCGACGGGTCCGTACCTAATCCGTTCGTAAGAAAGGTGAGCGTTCACTTAGTTATTGGTTATACATACAGAGACGTAAACTAGAGAACATTTTGAAACACTATCTATTGTAGGCAATTGTATCATCGTCGACAGTGTCTACCAATAGTCAAGAAAGTGCGTCTCTCTTGGTAGGTACATTATTTAGTGGTACATTATTCTTTGGCCAACATTTATCTGGGATCTGGTATCCTTATAAATTTGCGCAGGAGACCGCTGTTCTAGGTTGTCGGAGTAGTTAGGCAGCACTACTTCATCTCTTTCTACACTAGTCAACCAAGTGAGGATCTAAGTGTTGACTTGCATTCAAGGTGGTTAAGAATGGAAATATAGGTACCTACTCTCAAGCGTCCTTAGCGATTTTAAAAAGGAAAGTTACCACTGTAATTGCCTTAAATGGACGTACATAGTTAGGAAAAAGGATCCATCCTTTAAAATTTTTCACTATGAATGACTTTTCCTTTTGACAGAAAGTTGAAATTTTAATGAGAGATTTTTGTGAAATGGATCCTTCTCCCTAAATTACGTGCAAATAAGGTTTTAGGAGTCAATTTTTAGAGACAATCATAAGTATACATTACCCAATGTTAGAGGTTTTATAGTAGGTTTCTGATCAATTAATATTAATGAGAGTTAAAAAAAGTTAATTATTAATTTTATAAGCAAGCCCACCATTCTCCGCGCCCGTGTGTCCCGGCAGTAAACACAGCGCAACCCGACGCCTGCCGCCATTTTTCAGCAAAATACTGCACGTTAATTTAACACCGCGGCGCGGTCATTTGCGCTCCTTTTGCCCCTTTTTGCCCCTTTGCTCTCTCCAGGCACGTTTGGACGTTTCACATATAATTATGAGAAATTTTATTAGGTTTATTAGAATATTTAAATAGTTATCGTTTAATTTTATTAGACGCCTGTGACAAATACACACTCATAAGTATTTTTGGTACTTGGCAAAGTTTGTTATAGATATCACCGGCAATGTTAAACTTCGCTAATATGTACGGACAAGTACGAGCGAAATGCACGATACGATGTCATTCTGATACCTACGAGTGTACAATCGAATTGGCCTGTAAGTTTAAAATTATGTGTGGCATCATCTTGCAGTACTGAGAGTCCCAAGAGTGACTAACGTAATTAATATAATCATTCATTCACTTCCTATAAATTTAAACCGTCACATGGTTATTTAAATATCGAACGAATGTTTATACATACAGAAACTGTGTTTAGACTGATCTCAAATGAATGAGCGAAACCTGAGCGGCGTTGCGTGTCAGTATGGGAGTGAATGAAAAATGTTAACGGATATTAAAATTAACTGAAGGGTATTTAGAAGGCGAAAGGTATTTTAAGCATAGTACGTGGATAAGTATCAAAAATCATTGCAATCAAACATTGTATGAAAATTTACCTGCGCAAATTTTTGCTGGCGTATTTGCGAAATAATTCTGCATTTACTATTTAATTGTTTCTATCGCAATATCTATCAGATCATTCGTTTTTTAATGGTTTGTGTAATTTATTACCGACCTACCTATACTGGCTGTGTAGATGTTAGATTGTTTCTTAATTTTTTTCCACAGAAAATATTATTGTATTCTGCGAGTTCATACCATTCTGACATCTTAAGTTTTTTTTTAAATTAAAAGTACTTACCTAGAGTCTGTGCAGAAAGAGAAGAGTCGTGGATAGAATGTATGGGGCCATTCCACGACTTCTCTTTCCGAACAGACTACGAATTAACTTCTAAAAACCTGAACTTAAGCCATATACCAATATTTAAAAAAACCTCGAGTAGGCATGTTCCAAATTCAAACTTTCCACATGAAACCCAACGAGCAGTTGACAGATCCCACAAAAGTTAACCTCCAACCTTTGTTAAGGCGACCCATTCATTAGAAAACACCGCGCAAGCGTAACAGCGATATGTGCGTTTGAAAACTTATTCGAATATGCACCTTACTGTTTCAGCGTAAAGAAGAAAATTGAATGAGTTTTCAAATGGAGTTATGATTGTTATGTCATAACTGCGGCATAACGAGTGACGCGTGTCTGTCATGAATGGCTTTTGTTGCTGTCTTTAGATATTATAAGGGTTTTTTAATCGATTTAAGATGAATAAGTATGCGTTCATATAAGTATTCTTCTAAGTGCAGGAAATCAAATGGCTGATAGGCCAAAGGAAATAAATTCATTGTAATTTCTCCTTAAACACTCATTAATTATTCTTAATTCTCGTACTTTGTGCATCTATTTAATAACAGTAAGTTTCGTTTATTATTACTTCTTTACATATTAAGACACTTATTTTAGTTGTTTTTATCTATTTCTCATAACTCTGCCGTAAAAGAACTGAAAACAAATAAAATGCAAATTATGTTTTTTTTTTTCTATTTGAACGTTTGCGTAATAATTACCTACCTAATAAATATAAAATACCATAAAGGATAATAATGATGATGCATAAGTATAAGTACCTAATAATATCATCATTCCTCTTGAATCTATGTTTGAAGCGTAATTTCATGGTACACCAATATTTTAGTTTTTTCTTGGTAAATCATCTAATCAAATTAGAACAGTCCAGATGTCAGAAACGGTCCGATGATTTAATTCAGACGTTATCACAGCGATTTAGCTGATTGAGCGAGTGGCCTTGGCTCGACCTCGCACGCGAACTTATTTGCACGTCTATGGAAAGTTTTATGATGAGACAAACTTGTACTCGGCCTGAACGGACACTTGAGCGTAGCGTGCAGCGGGGCGGGCAGCGTTCAAATGAAACACATGCGAACGCTCGCAAGTGGCCTAAATGCTCCGCTGGACGCTTGCCGCTCCGCTCGTCATGTTGTTGATATCGTACGCTGCATATAGAATCATGTTCTATTAAAACGTTGCGTTGACTTGAAAATGTGACGCTTGACGCTATATGCAAAGTGCGATATCCATTAAAGTAGTATAAGACATGAACATTTTTAGCTAGACATTCTTTTATGTTATAACTTACAAAGTAGCGGAGCCTTGGAGAAAGCAATCACTTACCTGAAATAAACAAAGGTAATAATTAATACAAGTAGGTAAATTAAGTCATATACTTATTGCGTATAATACTTTTATTTTTGGTATAGGTAATTGAGGTAATTTTATCCCGACCAAATTAAATATTGCCACATATACCTCCTGTTTCTCAATTTCATCATAGAGTTAACAAGAAAACGTCCATAACAAAATATCCAAGGAACTATTAACACTGAAGATAGTTCAAAGAGAACTAATTTAAAGCAAGTTAGTTCAATGAACACGACCCGCGCGTGTATATCTAGTATCTACGTCATAATCAATTCACTGGGAAACAATGGACGGCAGCCCGATTTGTCTGCACCTTTATAGACCATCTGACAATCTGACACTTGACAGCTGTTAGCTGACAGTAGTGACAGTCGTCTGTGTCAAGTATTCACACCTTTGTTAGATATTGAGCTTAGAGGTGTGGTGCGGAGAAATTAACAATAACATGTCTAATTCTAGGAATTAAGGTAAGTAATACTTATACTGAGTTTTCATACAAAACCATTACATTTACGGAGGAGATAGAGTTGTTAAAGCAATCAATGTACAGCGTTAAAGAGTACATGACCAATGATTATTCCGAATTTGATATTATTTTAAACAATAAAATATTATGTAACCACAGTAGTTGAGCTGACCAATATATAATATTAGTAGTGTTTGACGAAACTTAATTTTTCACTGTATAGAAATAATCTTAATAAAAATTGTAATATACTGTACTATAATAATAATAATACAAAATTGTATTCCTATGAACATAATCTCTGACGATCATTATAGTTATGCGTTTTAGGTTTGATTGAAGGCAAATTTATAATGTATTTTATAATGAAATAAAGATATCTTATCTTATCTTAAAGTTAGACTAAGAAAATACCTAATTATATCCAATTTTAATAAGTAGCTCCTTGAAGCGTTCAACAATAAATAATTATTACTAGTAATGTATGTGTGTATTAAGTAAAATATTAATTAATGGCTGTTGATTTTTAATAATTAAAAGGAATTGGTTATTTTAGAATTAAATAAGTTTTTGGCAAAAATTTCATTTTTGGTACAAGATTTTATCGCTGACTGTACTTTTCTATCCACAGGCAACTAATATTCATTGAAACAATTCTAGCAACCCCTAACACTATTAGTTTGCGTTGTTTTGTCACAGAGTTCCCATGGCCACCTCCTATCTTCATCAGCTCCATGTCATCATAATGTTGCCTTGTCATCCGATTTACATATGTGTAGAAAATTTCAGCTCAATCGGAAATAGAGAAGTTTGTTAAATTTAGCTTCCAAGATTTGACCAACACATACATACTATAGTTCTTATACATACCTAGTACCTACTAACAGCGCAAGTTAAGACTTAGCAATTCGAACCACGTAAGCATATTAGCCTGAATCTAAATTACACTTTAATGTAATTTAATGGTAAAAAAGAAAACTGAATTACCAAATACCGAAAATAAAATCAGGAATGAATATTTATTGTCATTATAAGCGCATTTTGTATGCATCCCTTGTACTTAATTAAGCTCCGTTAGCTTTGGATATTGTTAGAATTTATAACCGTGTAATGTAATGTTCTCCGAAGACCAAAGCCGAGACCATACATAAGTCTTAGAAATATATATCAGAGTTCAGACAGATGCCTTAGCTTATACATAAAAAAAGTTTTTTTTAATACTTTGTATGTGGAAAGAATGCAGTTAATATTTTGTGCTTCTAAAGTAGGTAGAGTTAGACCAAGCTAAGTTGGCAGCTATTTTGAGAGCCCAGACGGTGCAAGTGATATTTTAAATGTCAAACTTCTATGAGATTATGACGTTTAAATAACACTTGCTTCGCCTGGACTGTCAAAATCGCTGCCAACTTATCTTGGTCTAACTCTAATGTTATTTAATTATTTATCACATTAAAATGCATTTACTGTACGTAGTTAGCGTATAACGTTCTCCTACAGATCAAGCAAAAACTGGCACACGCGCATATCTCCAATAAAATCGACCAATTGGATCCCCCCTCCCACCTCCCACTCTGTAACGGTACTTTTTCATACACGTTTTGACATACACCCACGCACACTTAATATGCGAACATTTGCATATTTTATTTCGTTTAAACATATAGTTTTCGTGTGTGGTAATGTATGCGTGGAGTCAATGGCACGAAAGCAATATGGCGGGTGTTATTTGAGACGCTGTGGAGAAAATGTAGTAATTATATGTACGAGTATGGGTCTGAAAGTGTAGTTTAAAAATATGGAGTAAAAGTAAGATCTCTTTTCGCTTGTAATTAGCGAGGTGATGACGAGAAATTTCATAGAAAAAAAAAAGATATACATACATACATTATAATTAGGTAGGTAAGTATGTTAAAAGCAAGTAAAAAGTAGTTCATATCATTATGAACCAGGGGCCTACCCAAGGTGACAACATTAAAAATAATGTATAGCTATAGTCACGTGATTTTTCGTAGCATCTGTCATCCCGATACATTTTTTATTTTCTTTTAGCGTTTGTCGATGTACGATTGTCATCGTGGTTAGATCTCCAGGTACTAACGTAAAAATATATAATTCATAATATTATAGTTATGATTAGGCAGGTATTTATTTAACCGGTTTGAAACCATGGTGAATGTTATGATGAAATCCAAGAACCCACTAAGTATGTACATAAATATTTTGTTTTGTAAATTTTTGAAACATGATCTCACATCCTTACCTCTTTTAACTATTCTTTAATTCTTAAAATCATTGTTTTAGTATAATTACCTTTTAATACTTCAACAATGTTTATATAATTATAATATGTTATGTAAATGGCAAGGCAATAGAATTCGTTATACAAATACCTACTTACTACAATATATTAAATAAATAGTTAACCAAAAACTTCAGCAGTGAGTACATATACATATTATAAGTATGTATGTACTTATTTTAACTTAGTCCATCGACCGCCATATTATATGGCGTAAAATATAAAACAAAAAATGTAACTAGTTAAGTCCATATATTTAAAACATCTCAAAAATGACCTTAGAACCGTCAAAAGCATATTTTTAATTTCTCGACACGGCTGGTGGCATGCGCTCGAGTCACGAAAAAAAAGTCATACACGCCCACGCAAGAGGCGTTCGAAATTTCAAAATCTGAACACATTTGCAATTCAAAACGGTCAGGTGACATAGCAGGAAATCGAGTTGCGCGCGCAAGGGTTTATGGAAGTTCTTTGGGATGTTATTTTAAATTAAATTTTTATTAAAATTAGATTTTAATCAGCTGGTTTCTCAGGACATTTACCCCCTTATTTATAAAAGCCTCAATTAGTTGATTTTTTATCCCCTTAGATTTTATCCCTTTCTTACACGTACGTAAATCAAAATGACTGATTAAGACCAACGATTAGGTTAACCTAATAACATTAATGTTTCGTACTCAATCATGAAATCAGACAAAAAATACACTGAAAAATAAAGTTCGAAATGTACTTTCAATTATTTTTAAATTATAAAAAAATAAGAAGGAAGTGGCATCACGCCGTGAGTATATAGATATTCGCTACATGCACGACAGTAACGCCACCTAGTAGGTACTATTTTTAGAGAAATTTGTCTGAAGGATCCATAAGAAAAATGGTCATATTATTATAAAAATCGGTTTTAAAGTGAAACACACAATACATATAACTTTGAAACTGAATCTGTATCGGAGGCAAACTATTTCCCTACTAATTTTGTCGTGAGGTTTTAGAGATAATGGCGATCCATCAAAACTCAAATAATTAATCTAATCATGTGTATAGTGGTGACTGAAAATCTGGCTAAAGCATCTCTCAGCTTTACTGATGGTCACTGCGTAGATTCAGGGTTTAAACAAGGTGCCCAGTACACAGTATAAATTATCTAAAAAGGCGTCATATAGACGTTTTGTAACGCGGCGTTTACAGTACTATGCATATCTTTTAAGCGGTTTAAGCTACCCAAATAAACATATCAAAACCATTACCCTCACTCAATATGACTATCAAGAAATTGCGCTTAATGCCCGCTTGCATCCATATTCATAGTGGCCAGTGACAGTCGGACACTCCCTGCCTTTGATGCCGCGCGCGGCGCGCGCCAATGGCGGCGCGCGCGCACGCCCAATGGCCGACAGGGATGCTGCAGGGTATTGCAGTTATATGGGAGTAATTGGGTGTTTAAATCGAAAACAACCGTATACTGTATACACAATTAGGATTTAGGAGGCCCTCGTTTTCGTTAGTGGATGACGCGTATTTTTATTTAGTTAAAAATATGTTACATCAGAAAATTCATCTCGTTTAACGAGCAAGACTGAAAAAAATCCTTAATTCAAGCCTCACCGCCAAACTATAGTCCTAAAAATTCTGTACAATAGAAAAAAATACAAGATGATGTTACAGGATGGTCATTCTCATTATTTTTGAGATCTTTTCCCTATAAAGGGTTGGAAGTTACACTTAAAATTATTTTTTTCATGAACACTTTATTTTTGTATACTTATAAACAAGTACGAAATAGATAATGGAATATGTTACGACAGGTAACGTAAATACGAAAAAAAAAACAGGTAATGTTTTGATATTAATTATTCCACAAAACAGTTGGCGACGGACATGTTTTTTTGCAGTTTTCTTTATTTTTGGACTGTCTTAAATTCTTAAGGTACCGATTGGATTCAGACTGCACCAGCGTTACTGCTGCATTATTGCAGCGCGACATTGATGTCGCAAATGTCTGAAATCCGGACAGCAACATCGATTTTGACATTGGCGGCAGCAGTAATGCTCGTTAGTGTGAATTCAAACGGGACATACCTTTAGCGGTTGAAGATTAAACTGTGCTAATATAGCACAGCCTAGATGGCTAGGGCGGTGTATGACAGAGTTTTTATCGTTTTATAATGTAAAATAAATAGGGTCTTGACGTTCACGACATCGCACCGTTAAAAAACCTAAAAAAAGCCGTGACCTTTACGGCAAAAATCCAGTGTCAATTACACACAATATTAAAAAGCCTCAGATATGTATCGTTAAACGACAGCCCTGACGATACGATCGTGTTTTGTCTTCACATGTCGGCTTTTATCTTAGCCTGGCGTTGTATTCCGGTCGCTTACACTTTATAGAAACCAGTTTAACCCGAGAGCTACGAAACTTACGCTACGCGCTTGCTCGATGCTGACGCCGATAGTCATAAATTTGTTTTTCTACTCATCGACTGTAATGTCTGTAATGGTTGAATTAAGATTTTATATACCAAACTGTAATGCGGTACTTTTCATGTATGGGCTGCCAACTCAACTATAATATTCATTTCGAAACGGTTTAGCCAACTATAATAAATTTGACCAATCACGTGGCGCCGCGGTCCAGTGGAAAAGACACCAACGCGCGACTATTTCATGAGTAATACCTATTCATATATTATGCACGCGTTGATGGTTTTTGTACTACTGAGATACTTACCTAATTTTCTTTAATTATTATAGTAGAAAAAGTATTATTTTAGATGGCTCGTAGAAAAAGTATTGTATACAATAGTGATATAATCAAGCTTTTAAATCTCATACCTTCATTAGGCCACTCAGCAAGCTTCGTGGTCTAAACACGGTACTCGACTGAAAAGCTCTCTATTATATCACGATTGTATAAAATACTATTTAAGAGCTAAAACCAAAATGTAGTTTTTATATAATTTTAACACATTTTAATCAAGGGTAAATGCCATGAAAAAATCACACGAAAAATAATAATTGCAAGGGCAGACCAACCAAAACCTTAAAGTTGGCTCGATATATAAAAATCACGAATTACCTATGTCAAAATTTTCATTTATTTTCAATATACTTATAATTTTATGAAAATAAATAAATTAATAAAATGAAAATTACAATTTTGAAATAAAACGTTAAAACCTGCGGAATGGCCATATATTCAACAGCGCATATATTTGGTCACTTTTTAATTTCCTGGATTTACGCCCCGTCCTAACCAATGTACAGTCAGCTGCAGAGATAGATGACCCCCCAGCAAATTTCTATGCAGGACCTGACCCCCCAGTTACCTCTGCAGCTGACTGTAGGTACGTTGAGCACGCTGGGAGCGTACGTTTCGTGGCCGAAGCGTACGTTTTCAATATCCTTAACCAAGAGATCATACTATACTGGTTGTTTTAAATGGCTTGCTAGGTATGTGGTCGGAATTTACCCCTTTATCTGTGCCTGGCTGCGGTCTAATTGTGTATTATCGGATGGAGTGTCGACGCGGCTCTCTTTGGCCCCTTTATTGTGTGTTATATAGAATAATGTACTGTAAATAAGAAGCTGGTTAAGTTCTGTAGAAATGCTTTATAAAGGCCGACAGTTAATTTCGTTGACCAAAATGTAATTTATCGTATGTAACTAGGTAGTCCTTGACACACGCGATCGATTATGAATTGAATAGCAATTAATACTTATCGATCAATCAAATAATCTTAATTTGATGAAAAAAGCATTATCTTGACTAATTTCATCATTGCTGCATTGATATGCTTCGTGGATTTTAAGGTTAAATATAAATATCTGGGAGACCGAGCTTTGCTTGGAAAACATATAAAAACTCAAAAATGCGCGTTTTCGAAGAGATAAGACCTAACTAGATCGATTTTTCGCCCGCGAAAACCCCCATATAGCAAATTTCATCGACATCGTTAGAGCCCTTTCCGAGATTTCTAAATATATAAATAACAAGTATTGCTCGTTTAAAGGTAGGTATAAGATAGCTTTAACTTAGGACGCTTTAGGTCAGACTAACTTTAGCTTAGGTAAAAATAGCACTACTATTAAACTACCCAACTAGCAAAAGCTACCAACTATGGTTTGATTGATTGATTGATAATTCAAAATGATGATTGATGGTTCAAAATTAACTCGAACATTTTCGTTCAGACGTGACTATTATTTGACTGTTGTAATTCTATGGCAACATAGTCAAAGTCAAAGTCAAAGTCAATATAATCTTTATTCAAATAGGCCTAGCAACAAGCACTTTTAAATTGTCAAGTTTTAAATATTACCTTAATCTAAATATCTGAGCAATTTATTGATGCAGTTATTATTATTCTTAAAAACATTAAATTATTATAGATATGTCAAACTTAATAATAAGAATTCACAAAAGGATCGTCAAACACCGAAACTGTATTAAAAATACTAGTCTAGAAACTTTCTAGAATAAAAATCTAAATGTCAAAAAATACGGATTACCTGATATAGGTATTCATTGAATTATCAATTTCATCATTATTAACACAATAATAAATAATTAATTATTTTCAATCACAATCCCACGGTGTTTCATCATTCATGTAGTCTTGTGTGCTATAATAGGCTTTAGAGATAAGTTTACGTTTTACATATTTTTTAAATTTAATTACAGATAATTCAGTGATGATATTTGGAAGTTTATTATAAATGGAAGGGAATTATAAATGGATATGTTTAAAAATGGAAGAAACAACTTCAAAAAAGTAACATAGGTATTTATACTTAATTACGTATTGAACTTGTAGACTATAGTTGTATTACTTGACTATAACTTTTACGGTACCTCTTTTCACGCTAATGGAGACTTACAAAATACCCAGGAAAACTATGTAACTAACAGTGCATTTAGTCCAAAAATGGGGTAATTGCTCTTGCAATATAGCATGGGACAATTTAGATCGAAACACTTATCATTGCATCATCGTTTCTCCAATGAGTAATATCGAAGGCTGCAATCTTATAGTAAGTATAAGTACTAATATATATGGACATAGTTATATCAATATGAAACACCAAAGTGCACTTTACGTTGAAATTACTATTTATTGCAGCGTTTAGCTTATTAACTTCATAAGGAGCTCAGCGATTAGGTCCGCGTGGGTTAAAATTCCTTACTTTCCCTTTGTACATTTCCAAGCATTTACATTAGTTAGTGAAGCACTAACAGTAAAACATAGGTGTTACTTAGTAAAGTACCTATTATTATAAGTCGTTAACGACAAAACCATATTTTAAACTATATATTTTGGAGGAAATTCAACCTCTAACTTTCTGAAATTCTTAGTGGAGCTCATCTACAAGTAAGGTTGCCATGCGCCAGGACTTGCTCTGACATGTCATGACATTTTTGGTCTTTAGTCAGGATTGCGGGGGGACCTCTAGAATCTAGATACAAGTTTGAAGTTGGGCAGAGGACGTTTTTAGGAGAAACAACCATCCAAGAAATGTCAGGATTATTAGCGTGACATCCAGACTTTTGTAAGAATATTCCATATTTTCATATCGCAAACCTATGTACAAATATACAAGAGAGACGAGGAGTGAAAAAGGGAAAGTTTTTGCCCGGCAGTGGGACACTACGTGGGCCACGAAAGGTTCCATTCCAACACAATTTTCGTAAGTATATCAATAACAATGAAAAGGAAAACCTTAATAACCGACTCACATATCAATGCAAAGGTCCTAGGAAATCATAAAACGCGAGAGAACTCCTAAAGGATATGATACGTCCTAGCTGTGACTCAGGTCATTCGGTAAAACGACAGCTACCTACCTAAATATATTATGCAGTAGGTACATGGGCAGTATAGACTATGTTTTTGCATCAGGTGCCGTAAACTTCGTAAAAAAAATTACCGTTCCAAACCTACCCCCTCTCCTCTCGCCAAGTCCCCCTGCAATCCTGACAAAAATTATGACGGGAAATCCTGAATGGCAACCTTAGTCACACCAATCACTCTAGAGGTAGGTAGCTCAGTTGTGTGTGTTGCTAAGTATGAAACACGAGCCTTATCGCAAATATTTTGAAGTGTATCACAAGATCACAGCTATTAAATTACCAGGATCTCATAACCGTAAAGAAAATCATACATCACTAGCATGAGTCACGAGCCATGTCTGGTTGACGTGGGCTAATGTAAATATCGATGTTAAAAGTCAAGCGAAGCTGAATGTTTTCGGTATATGTAACTGTATATTATACATATAATATGTACTTATATCCATTTCATAACACTGGTGTGTAATACGTTAATTATTGAAGAACAGGGCGCCTAGCCAACATGCAAATCGTTAACGCTCCGTGGCGTTGCGTAGTCATCTCTCTCTATCGGTCGTCCTTACTAGTGCGATGGAGACAGTTGCGTTTCGTTCGCTACGGAGCGTAAGCGATTTGCACGTTGGCTACGCGGCCAGCCAAGATAATCTATGAATTTAACAATTAAATTTTTCAGGAACCCTAATGTTTGATTTCAGTACTAAAAACCAATTCATTATGGTATATATATGATTGATCATTATTAACAATCAGGCCAATTGAGAAGCATAATTAAGGAACCCTTTTTAATAAAAAATACAAAAAAAAAAGGCGAAAAAACACTGATTTAAACTTTCACGATTTTTGCTCATTATTATTCACAACGACGGGACTACTTGGAGTTATTTTACGCGATTAAGTCCCGTCGTTGTGAATCATGTCGTCTTATTACTAATTTTATTAGAATTAGACATTTTGTTTTATGGTGCATTGGGGTAACTTCGAAAGCGGGATAATATTGAAAAATCCATTTTATGCCAAAAATGCCTTACATCGTTTTACAAAAGAGCTGATACTCTTGAAACTGCTGGGTCGATTTCTATCAAACTTAGCTATGAACCACCGCAAAGAAACTCGCTTTCACCTAAAAAAAACAGCATCGAAATCGGTCCATCCGTTAGCGAGCTACAATGCCACAGACAGACATTGGCGTCAGACATATAACACCCCTCTTTTTGGGTCGGGCTTAAAAATAGCTTACACGACTTAAACCGCTAAATAATCAGCAAGTCAAGTGCGTGCGCCAATACAAAGTACCCAGGCCACTTATGAATTAATTCATGCTAATCACCATGTTTATTAATCTCAGCCCGGCAAGGACTGCGCGCGGTGACGTCAGAGATGAGTTTTACAACCAGGCTAAGGTTGACAGTAATAGATCGCAGATACTATCTGCAAAAATTACAAGACAAAACTTAATTAACGAGTACGAATATAAATAACCTCTTTTCCTTTCAAATAACGAATCGACTGGCACCAAAATCCCTCTGTACCCTGTACTAGTGTTAACGCTATGGCGGAACACACAAACATACGAAAAGACTGCTAAAATCACAACTCTTCCCGTAGTATGGTAAAAAATAAGGTTGCAAAACTTATACGAATATCAGGAGTAGAATGGAATCAGGAATCTTGTGGTCTTTTAGATCTTATTCATTATAGACTTAGATGTCAAATCTTATAGAGGTATTCTGTTTTAGGTACCTAATTGGAAATTTTCTATTTTTGTATGTTTCAATTTCAAAAGATAAACTAGCAATATTGATGCCATTGACACATTCTAGCCTATTGTCGAGAACCATTGTAGTCATTTAAAAATTGATCAATTTAGACCGCGTAGTACCTATACAACATTTAATTAAGTGCTTATTCTGTTGAAGTGGTTACGAGAAAAACATTCTCAAGAATATTTTCTTCGAGCTATTGTACTCCAAACTACCCGTTTATAGTTCTTTAGCACCTCATTAATGTAAATGGTATAACGCTTCCAAATAAGCAAAGCGCCCCTCGGTGGTCACAAGTCACCAACACCGTATAAATTTGCATAAAATGTCTCATCATTTCGCTGTACATTAAATTAACAATCTTCCTCGAAATCTATAGCAACACTGACACAACATACGTCAAACGTCACCAAAACGGCGGCCACAGAAGCCGACGACGTCCGAATAAAGCCGAACGGATTCAAATATGGCCGCACGCATTCCGATTGCATCTAATAACCTCAAAATCAAATGCAAAATGGCGTATTGTAATGACGCGGCTCCGTTTAGCATTCCGACGTGCCATAACAGAGTACGCATTTTCATTTGGGTCCATTGTTTTCAGATATTAGTATTGATTTCAATAAATAAATTAATCGTATGCCATCGCGAATAGCATTGGTTTGGCACGCGACGAAGCACTGCCTTTGAATTGATAAGTTGGAGTGCTTGTATGGCTTGTCTGGTTCGCGTTTGACTCATGTTACTACGTGAGTTAGGGCATTAACTTCTGTGTAATTTCTATTGTTTGCTAGACATGTGTTCGTGTGAGGTTAAGTTGTGTTAAAATAATGTTCACCGCTGTAACTAGATATTTATAACGCGGGCATTTTTATTGAATATAGTAGTGGTGACCTTCAACTATTACATTTCTGCCGTCATATAAAATACGTAATATCTTCAAAATGATATCACATGTGAATGGGGGACGGATTTACGCCAAACTAATGGAGATATTTTAACATAACATAACGTAAAACAACGATGACAATATTCCTAAACACGGTATTTTTTTAAATCGTAGATTTCAAACGTTTCAAAGATTGTGGTACATCATAGATCATCTATGATCTACTAGTGTTACTAACTCTAGCTAGTAGCACTCCATTCAGGTAGTTTATGCGAACAAAAAAAAACGGTTCTTTAGATCGGGAGCAAAAATAGTCTAAATACAATCCGTAAAACAAAGTATATTATCAGTACCTACAAATAAATATAAATGTTCCCATAATTATTAGATCAAGCTGTATCTAAAATCGAAACCCACAAACAACCTCGATAAAACTCAATCGAGTCGAGTTGATAATACGCGAAAGTTACAATAATCGATATTTAATAATAGTTTCGTCCCGAGCCGGTGATAAGCACGATTTGTCAGCGCCTACGCGGATAATAATATTGTGATTTGCAGTTTCAACTGGTATTATCTGTACAGTGCAAACATGAATATACCGTTTTGTTCATTTATCTTTTTTTTCTTGTTTCGTCTTTGCTTTTTTGGTATGGCAACATTACTAAAATGTGGACAGGGATAAACTTGGAAACTACTGCCATCTACATAATTATTTTCCAATCGTATTTTCACGGAAACGTGTCTTGCTATTTCAATCAGTCTCGGTACAAAAGGTACTGACGTTGACTAAAGTAGCATGACAAATACGAACGTTTCCGAGAAAATACGATGGAAAACAATTATGCACTACATCTGTATCCACGGTAGAGAAATGTTCTTACAATTTCGGTGTTACCTTAAGGCGGGATTCCACCAGTGTGTGGCACTGTGCGGCACAAGCATATCATATCATATCATTTATTTAGTAATAATCATACATTATCATTGGTATATACATTTCACTTAAAGAAAAGTTAAGAACAAAAAAACAAAAACAACTAGGATATACTCGTATAAGGATATTCAGTACAAAAATGCTTGTGCCGCACAGTGCCGCACACTGGTGGAATCCCGCCTTTACTTTTTACTGTCAATTACTGTCATTTTCTGTGTACAAATAGTACAATCGTCTATTTGCCGGGTATATGAATTAGTCTCTAAAATGGCTGACTAATTGTGTTGTGATACGTTCGTGTCGTCGGTCTACATTAAAGCGAATTTTGAAACAACGCAAGTCAATTGATTATAATTTGTACAATTTCTAATAATTGTAATTAGTTGTAAATAAATCTCTGGGTGTAATGTAATTAGCTACACCATTTACATATTATGAACATGACATTATTTATTTTGTATGCTATATTTTGTTCACCATTAAGGTTAACTACTACTCACTTACATTAGGCATAAAAAAGTAACATCAATCTTATCATATAGGCAATATTCAATTCAATTAACCACCACCACCAGTAAATACGATAATTACCAATCATAAAGCTAAAATGCTTTACACTTTAAGTTTGTGACTTTAGGCTCCAATCCTATTACTGGAAAAACTGTTGCTCATACCACAGGTCATCTGTAGTTTGATGGCAGTGACACACATGCCAAAATAAATAACATACACGAAACATAATTTATGCAAAACACATTCAGAACCTGCACAGAGGCCAAACCAAAAATCTTAATTCTCCAAAAGCACTGCCACTATAGACCACACAGTGCGTTTTTTCAAGAAACAAAAATTTTAAAAGTTGTTTTGTATTCAGTCCTCGGTGACAGCTGTCAGTTTCGTTTTATTTTTTAAAAGATTGTCACTTGGTATGCGGAAATTTGTGGGTGCATTGCATATCGGTTTTTCCGTTTGTGAATTTGTGAAAGCATTGGATGATAATTTTTTGATCTTATCAGGATACGATGGATGAATGTTTAAACGGTTGAAGATATCTAATGTTTTGACAATGACGTTTACATCTGAAAAGCTTTGTCCGTCTGTCTGTCTAATCGTCTGGTACTTGTGCGATCGTACTTAACAAAGAGAATTGTTTTTGAGTATTA
The DNA here is from genome assembly GCF_947568885.1 of Cydia strobilella. Classification (NCBI taxonomy): domain Eukaryota; kingdom Metazoa; phylum Arthropoda; class Insecta; order Lepidoptera; family Tortricidae; genus Cydia; species Cydia strobilella. Next base: position 5,066,180 of record NC_086061.1, on the reverse strand, counting down.
AACACTAGAGGTTGCACGTAGAACAAAAAAATTAGGCAAGGAAACAAGACTTATTACGTCACAATTCACGCTTTTTACGAGCTTTTATTTAACTTGCAATGTTTGTAGGTAGGTATCGTTGGGTCCAATCCTGAAAGCTAAATTAGACCCACTTCCCATTAATCGATTAGGTTAAAACTTAACATACATAAGTATTATGTAAGTTGGGTGACAATGCAATATTATAGTACCATCGTGCTGATCTGGTGATGGACACAGGAGGTGGCCATAGGAACTATGATAAAATAACGTTACATAATTGTGTTTGGTAGAATTGTCTTGATATGTATTAGTTGCCTGTTGAAAGAAAAGTAGTCAGCGATAAAAGCTTGGTATCAAAAATGAAACTTTGTCAAAAACCTTATTTCCCTTATTTTTTAGCCTAGAGGAATTCAAGTGCGTAAAATACGTCAAAAACGTTGGATCGAACGCGGATTCAAAATTTAAAACGTTCGCCGGTTGGCGGTTGCGCACGCGCTACATGACTCACACGCAATAGGGTCACGACACGGGCACAGCGCCATGGCTGCAGTCTTCTGGCTATTCAAACTGCTTCCAACATAGACCAGTGTAAGTGAGCTCTTTATAATATATAGTCTGGATAATCAAATTTGTCAGTAAATAAGAACCAAAAAACAGTAGGTACCTACAAAATGTCTACAAACATTTAACGTGCAGCTACTCCATATAAAAATGAACTGTCATTCAACGCAAGAGGTATATTAGAGCCTACTTGTAGGGATGTAGAGGTTATATTACACTGGTGAGTTTCGCTCGTTTTTTGAAGCCATGTGAATACACAGGCGAAGCCTAGTTGAAAACTTATGTAAGTGTACGCGGATTGACAGGTTTTGATGATTCTGTTGTTGGTCCTTATTTCTGCCTCGATCTGAACATTTTAAGTTAAATTACAAATGATAGAATTTAAACAACGAATCGATAATCGAATGCGTTTAACTCATCTATCGTAACTGTGTTTCCTGTGATATATAGTGGCCGCAAAACGTACTGGCTTAAGAGTCCCCGGCAAGCTCGGCAGAATTTCACCTTCCCATACAAACGGAGTTTTGTTATCATTTTAAAACTACGTGTTGGATTGTTTTTCACTTTGGAACCCTTACACAATAAAAGTTCAAGTAGATTATGGAATATATACAAACATTGATCTTAGGAGGATAACACACTGAAAATCCTTATAAATCGTGAACAGCCTGAGGAATTGTATAGGCTACGAAAACCACAATTTTTATTCCTGACCAGTTTACCGCAAGTCACACTAGATGAAGATATATCAGAGCAAAATATGGGTTTTAGTGTTAAGTATCCTAGTTACTATATAAGGAAATAAAGACAACAAGATCGGTCTTTTTAGTAACAATACTCCCAACTTAAAATATGTGAGTGACCCGTATTAATATATAATAAGATCGATCTCGATAATAGAATGGAACCCTACTTCCATTCTTTACCATCCTGCATTTAAAAAAAACTTACAATTTAGCGTGACTGCATGCCACCGTTGTAAAAAAAGAAGAGATCGGCTGTCAGCCATCTTAGCTGTCTTCAAGTATCAAGATGACTCCGTCGTAGTAACGTGCGCCTACGCCGCACGTAGGCCCGAATACATTCATATTGTAAGTAGGACTCGATAGATATGACGCCGACGACAAATTGTTATTGCGAATTAATCGATAAAGTAATCGATAGTTATATCGATTGATGTTTTGTTGTCGCCCCTTTATGCGAGACCTTTGAAGGGATCTTGAAATAGGTTAGTTCTATTAGTGTGATTATTGCAATATATTGGGTAAGTAGGTTACGTAGACTTCGAGTTTACGTAGACTAGAAATAAATTGGTAAAGTAAAAATTTATAATACAACCATGTCACATTTCTGAGGAACTGGTATTGATTTAATATCATTAAAGTTTGAATGATTAGTCGCTTTTTGAGGTGTCAGTTGCGATACTGGCCAGAAACACAGATTTATCATGCTGGATTCCCCTCTGTATAGTTTTATTTATTTATTTAAACTTTATTGCAAAAAATACAAAAACGAACGACGTAATGGCCAATGGAATTCTCCACCAGTCAACCATGGGATTAAACAGAGGCACATATACACTGTACAAATGGTACGGAGTTGAGAGACTTGAGACTCGTGAGAGTGAAAAGTTGTGCTATTTTTCTGTACTTATTGAGAATCACACAAACCTCGTCGCTCTATTTTCTTTGTATAATAATTTAGGGACGAACCAGACATATACACCTATATCGTTTTAAAATAAGAGCGTAATTTCGATTGTATAGGAGCGGCTTTTTAGCGGCACGTTCATGTGACTCTTAAAGTAAAATAAATTTGTTTCGGCTGATATGATGGATAACCCATTGATAGTTAATGTAACCGGAATGCAAACTGGGCTCAAATATTAAATAATTACGTCACTGTTCAATATGCAAACTGCGATCAATTAAGCCGCCGTTAAATGGTGCTTGCAGACGCGTGGCCCACGCACACACCTAGTTAATTATGTTGACAGGCCCATAGTTTGTGGGTTCGTCAGTTACCTATTACCTATTAGTGCATCTTGCAATCTGTAATATTACATATTTTGGAAAACCATTCCATCCGGGCCAGAAGTGTTATTCACACCTCTATTACCCCTTATTAATAAAACTTGGCAATCTCTTACAAACCTTTATTAAGTAAGTTTTGTATGTAAAACTTCTACTAAGAGCTAGCTCTAATTTCTTAGTATATTACCATTTCTAGCAACGAAAACTAGTATCAGATTATACATGTCAAATTTCATCTTTTTTCGAACTATCTTTTTAAAATGAAAGCATAACGTCGATTGTAAGGAAGCGGCTAGGTTCGTGTGACTCTTGATATAATATTGTCTCTTAGTAGTTGCAATGTGTAAATAGCTTTATCAGATGATGTAAAGTTGTAAACATTAATTTGGATGTGATTCGTTCTGCAAGATGTAATTTTGACACAGTAATATTTTTCACACTACCCGCTGACGAAAAGCGCTATAAAAGGGCTTGAAACGTCGAGATGCATTTTAAATCCATTAGATGCAATATAATCCGTTTAAATTGTTTTATTTCAAGAATCATTTTTGAATGCATTCTTCATAATTATTTATTTCCAAACAGTTGCTAGTTTGGCAAAAAAGCGAGAAAGTAGGGTAAACTCGCACTATTTGGTGACACGCCTAATTCGGTGATACAAGTTTTGATTTGAAGCATGATACCGAGGAATGCTAGTGAATTAGGGCCTTTTAAATGGGCCTCACGGCAAAGCCGTCGAAGCCGTGAAGCCGTGAGGTCCTATTTAAAAGGTCCTAATTCACTAGCTTTGCTGGGTGTCATGCTTCAAAACTCGTATCACCGAATTACGCGTGTCACTAAATACTGAGAGTTTACCCTATCTTTGTATGTTGACTGTCGACCCACAAAAACTGACACTCGGAACATTTTCATAGTAAAGTTCTATGATTCACTGGTTTGGGAAACAGGACCGAGACATATCCCCACGCGTGCCTTATCATACCGCTACGGTATTTCGCTAATAACAGGGATTTTCGCTATACGTGTAAAGGCCCCTGGTTTTTAGGGTTCCGTACCCAAAGGATAAAAACGGGACCCTATTACTAAGACTCCACTGTCCGTCTGTCTGTCACCAAGCTGTATCTCATAAACCGTGATAGCTAGACATTAGAAATTTTCACAGATGATGTATTTCTGTTGCCGCTATAACAACAAATACTGAAAAGTACGGAACCCTCGGTGGGCAAGTCCGACTCGCACTTGTTCGGTTTTTTCTAACCACTAAGATATTTCCGATGAAAGATGGCTTATTCGAAGTTTGTAAACTTCGAACCGAAATCGAATTTTCAATCTGGAATAATTTGCAGGGCATCTCATTTGCATCAATAAATAAGTAAGCCTAGCTCAGCGAAAGTTGTTGCAAACATCGCGTTTTAGCGATAACACCGCTTGTTGTTTACCTTTATTTGAGTTTCTGTATTCATTGTATTGGTTTCTATAATATTAAGGTGTGCAATAAAGAGTATTTGTATTTGTTGTGAGATGAACATAGACTACTTCATTTTTAAAGCCGCGTTAATCTACTTTCAAGTGAACCAACCTCTAAAAAATATACAAAATGAGTGTTTCATTTTAACGTCCCAACGGAATGGCCTAGCTAGACGTAACATCCAGCTTAAATGTAGGTATTAAACTGAACATCTTAATTATTGCTTTTATGAAAATATCATAACTACCTTTAGATGAACTAAATAAAAAGTGACCAAGGCTTCCAGCCCAGAGCTGGAATCAAACCAGCATGCTCCGCATTCGCGGCAGATGCCTAGACCACTCGGCATGATGCAATCTATTAAAGACTTATGACGCCCTAATCTATAACTTAAATTAATCATCTAAATAATTTAATTTATTCCGTAATAATAGACCTCAATGACCTTCTTATCAGGGAAGCTACTACTATATCAAATTTTCCTTAGGGAATACCTCCCATGTCGCTCCCAACCTATATAGATTTTCTTTTATAGACACAACCATCTTATGCGCACACGCATCCATTGGATTTTCGACTCTAAGTGTATTAGAATAGAGTCATTAGTGATGGTAAGGATAACGTTGTGTTTGTTGATATCTGATACGACGAACGGAATTAATTGTATTATTAAAGGTAGCGTGTGTAGAATTTTAAGTCGTCTGTCGGTCTGTGTGTAGAGTTCGTAGAAGCGTTTTTGTTTCGTTCTTGCTATTGGTACGGAAATCGAACCTAGGTGATATGTATTCACGGATAGTTTTCTGTCCAAAATTCTTAGATACAGATTTCTAGAGAAATATCTGTATGTAACGTTATTCAATGTCACTTTGATATCTAGACAAAATCTCTTCCTGAGGCGTAAAAATGAAAAGTATTCAAATCATTTGTTGTTTATGATATGGACAGAAAAACCACCTTTTATAATCTTCGGATACGATGGCTTAGCAACGCGCTAGTGACACCTGTGGCATTGCAAACACCCAAACACTACGGTGACCACGTAATACGCGAGTTGTATTACGCTTGTTGGCTACATATTTCACTCCTGGCACCACTTCCTGCTGGCCCCCATTAAAAAAAAAAAAGGAATAAAATTGTCTGCTTTTGACAGCATTATACACTCCACAGTGACTGAAGAGTAAGTTTTTCTTCGTTATAAACGCCTAAAAACCTTTGGATGGTAAAAGTCTACGAATAAACCAATCCCAAAAAAACTAGGTCTCATATCCGTTGCAGCAACTCAGATATTTCAACAACGATAAACCAAAACGCTACTAGTGACGACTAATGTGCCTTATCAAGATTAATTTCATTTAAGCCACAGCCTTACAAGGCGAGTAAAAACGGGTTCCCCAAAATGGGTAGTTTGTGAGATAACGCCTAAATAGTAGTAGCTCGAGATGTTTAGAAGTAATTGGTAGTAAGTTCTAGGGAATTACTACAAAGATACGACCTTTTTATCAAGTGATATGGAAGTAGGTTTAATATTAATTGCAAGTTCTCATTACGAGTTAAGGAAAAGATATATCATGTGCGATTTGTGCTAAACTAAATGCAGTGAAGCAAATTTAACGAATTTCTTAATGTTTAAATATCGTCAATAGCTACTAAAACTGTAAATATTACTATACAATATTAATAGCGACATTAAATGCACTAGATGTCGGTATACTGGATCTCAAAACTGTCGGTAGATATAGTATAGTCTCTATAGTGTCAGTATCCTCAACTCAAGCCACCTAGATATCAAAACTTGCCAAGTCAAATGTAATTTTGATTTGTAAAATTAAGTTACATTAAAATTATAAATTTTTGTAAAATAAAGATTTAAATTAGAATGAAACAGAATAATTTTTTTAAGACTGGGTGGCTAGAGGGTACGGTTGCCGTTGCCACTGATATTAAAACATCTGCAGTTATCTTCTTTTTAAAGTAACCGCGCAACCGAGCGAGGCGCAAATTTCGTCAGTCATCGCCTCCCGGGCGAAAACTCGTATAGCGGTTAACGGAGCGGCAGCTGACGTTCACGAGGGTTCATCATACATAGCTGCTAACCACTATACGAGTTTTTGCCCGGGAGGCGATTGGTCATGGAAATCTGTTCCTGGCCCGCCGCGGTCTATATGATTCAATATTGATTCATATGGCTACGAAAAGAGGATAAATTTTATTGGCATAAGTAAACATCCTCTTTGTGAATGAACTTATGACGCATATGAAGGAAGGAAGAATTATATAATAACTTAATTGACTTGAATAATTCACACAGTTTATTATGATACCTATAAGGCATCATACTTAATTTATACTTTATTCTCGGGTAGGTTGGGGTGAACAGGTTAAAATTAATATGAAAAAATATGGAATATTCAAACGAAATAAGATAAATGATTTTCAATTGAAGAAAAAGGAAGTAAATTATTTGGTAAGGTATATTGGGGTAATTTCGAAAGGAACCAATGGGTTAACTTCGGAAGAAAGTAAGCGTTGCATTAGCGTAATAAGTGTTGCTAAAGTATGAAGTGCTTCTGGTTTTATAGCTATTTGCCGCTTTCGAAGTTACCCCAATGCACCTTATCAAAATTAAGATATTATTAATGATCTTTCTTCAACTGACTTTGCTGGGATTATACCGGAGTGCGGCACTGTGCGCCACAAGCATTTTTGTACTGAGTATGCTTTTGTGCCGCACACTGGTGGTGGCCTTTACATATTAAAAGAAAAAGAGGCTAATTTACGTAACTGTTACAAATTTACAATATAACGTAATGCCTCAACTCTCAATTAAGTATAAGAGTCAGTGGACATAAAGATTGGAGAAAGTCCCATTTCATGAATGAATATATGTAGAATTGCGTACTTAAAGGTACTGCCGAAGAGAAAACGGGAGAAAGGAAGATTTCCAATAAGTTTTCCTTTGTGTAAAACATCATAAATCACAGAACCCTAAGAATTATAAATGACACAATTACAAGCATGAATGTTGTTATAAGTAATTTCTCGTTGCTTCTCTGTCGACAATAAATAAAAGCTCTCTTAATACGGCCGGCAGCGATTTAAATTATGTCTTTATATAGTGCGTCCACTTACATACATCGGGACGGTTAGTTTTTATCATATGTTATTCATGCTATGATTTATGGCTTGATAATGATAAATACCTATAGCGTAAGACGGAAATATTTTGTAAAGTTGACCATGTTGAGCGCACGCCATTTTTATCCAAACCGCTCCTGCCTACACAAATATTGTCTGTATAAGATTTTAGCCAATTTTTTATTTATTTTTGCAGCCTCTAGCCGCCCTAAGGCTTATAAAAAACCTTCCATTCTATATTTGACGACCTGTCTGGCCAAGTGGGTAGTGACCCTGCCTGTGAAGCCTATGGTTCTGGGTTCGTATCCCGGTAGGTGAGGGCATTTATTTGTTCGATGAACACAGATATTTGTTCCTGTGTCATGAGTATTTTCTACGTATTTTGTACGTATTTGTCTATATAAGTATGTATATCGTCGCCTAGCACTCATAATACAAGCTTTGCTTAGTTTGGGGCTAGGTGGATCTGTGTAAGATTGTCCTCAGAATATTTGTTTGTCCCTAGAATATTTTATATACATTTATAGTCTTTTTAATATTTATACTTTGTATTAACATATCAAAATTGCATTTCTTGGAAGAATTGATATGTGTGTGGCAGAGCATAGACATGGAACGCAAAATACATAGAGTTAGACCATAGTGTAATTTATACGTCATAATTTTATAGAAGTTTGAAGTTTAAAATAACACTTGCACTGCGTATGCTTTCAAAATCGCTGCAAACTTTTCTTGGTCTAACTCTACGAGCCTAATTCCAAGATGGTCGATAGCCTAGCCAGCAATAGTACATCAACAAACGCCAAATTTAAAAATTATCGGGATGACATATTAGATGCTACGAAAAGTTAAGGCGGGATTCCACCAGTGTGCGGCACTGTGCGGCACAAGCATTTCTGTACTGAATTTGCTTGTGGCGCACAGTGCCGCACACTGGTGGAATCCCGCCTTTACGTGACTAATTCCATACATTATTTAAGTTTCTTATTCTTGGTGTTTTCTGTTGATTGTTTGGCTAGGCCTGCAGAGCGGCTTGCACGTGACATCAAAAAGGTGGACATAGACCTTGCAACCTCTGATACTGATTACCTGATTGCTCACCCATTTAATTAAACACTGCGTATGTACGGCGAGCAGCACGCCACAAGGATGTCATTATAGAGTGTGGTGCCGCCTTAAAAGGCGTGCAATTTAACCAATTAATGTGGAGGATGGCTCAAGGTCGAGGCTTGTTATTGAAGGGACGTGGTGTTACGCGAGTGAATATTAAGAATATCTTCAATGAAACATCTCAGCTCTGATAGGGTGACTGGTGACTGCTATAGTTATTAGCCCCTCCATAGTAATTGGCCACTCCATAGTAAGGCGGAAAAAAACAAGGCAATAGAGGTCTTATTGTTTTGATAAATTAGAGAGTAAACCTACCCTCGTCCTATTGAAGAATATTTATGGGAAGTTTTTTATTGCGGAAGTTCTGGAAAGATGCCTACTAATAAGTACTTTAATAAATGGTAAACTAACTCTGTTTATCTGTTATCTCTTCACGATTTAACTAGTAACGCTTGGTATTGGTATGGATAGTTTGAGTACTGGAGAAGGAAAAGTTTTAATCCTGGATATGGAGGGATGAAAGTCATGTGTCAAGAAAGTATGAATGGGAAAGACTGTAAGAGGACAGTCATATCTAAGAAAAAGAGGATGGACTGCGTGAGAAACGTTATGACAAAGAAATTATATAAATGATGAGATAACAGACGATATAAATGATGAGATAACAGACGATACAAGCAGTGCCGGCCCGAGTCCTTGATTAGGGTAGAGCGAAATCGGGTTTTGGCGCCCTTCGTTGAAGCTTTTTACCCAAAAGCAAAACGAACCGTATTTTGGGCCCGCGTCACACTCGCGTCTTTTAAAACTTTTTTTTTCTTATTTGCCATTTTGGCGCCCCCCTTGCCATCCGGCGCCTAGAGCGGCCGCTCCACTCGCTCAACCCTAGATCTGGCCCTGGATACAAGTGTGAAATTAATATACCTATGCTACGCCATCCACATTTAGCAAAAATCCTGACATGTCAGGGGAATCCTATTCGCGCTTGCATTGTAGATTATTTACTACAGTCGTCCTAAAAATAACTGTCTTGAGGATAAACTCGAGAGAAACAGAAGTACGTCAAGCTGAAAAGGGAAACAACAGGATTCATTCATAAACTAGTACACCTGATACATAATTATCCTTACACGCGTCATTCATAATGCACAAACAAGCTTAAAACAAAAACAAATAAGGCAGGTATATTATAACCAACTTTACTGATTAAAAAAAGAAAACAGGTTAGTTAATGACAATAAAAAAAAACTACTGTAATAAAGAGATGATTTGGTTGGCCATGATGGTATCAGGTTAGATTGCACCCATCTTGCACCACTGTTGCATAAAATACTACTGAAGCCTCGTCTATGCCCACTTTTTTGTTAGAGTAACGGCAAATTTATTGAATTATAAGGCTTTTTTTTATAATTTCATCAAAATAATTCATTATTTTCTTATAAATTCGGTACTTGCCTATTAAGCGCAAAAACAAGAGCGGAACGTTCAAAATCTTCAAAAAACGCCCGTTTTACCCACAATTTCTGTTAATTTAATACACAGTGGCTATTATTTTACAATAATAATCTCAACTAGGCTCCGTACAAGCCATGCCTAGCATTTTTTATAGTACTTTTATTTCATTAAGACTGATAAGATCAGCCACCCACGCGGCGTAATGACTTGCCATAACAGAGGCAGGAGAGTCGCGGACGAAAGCTACATGGATTTTATAATTAATAAGAATTAGGATTATATCAATATGATTTCCGTGGTAGATAAAAACTATCCTATGTTCTCTGGGACTCAAAATATTTCCGTACCAATTATTAATATTAGTTTATTCCGCTGTTTAGCATCGTCGACAGACAGGAAAGTGGCCTATCTGTTGACGATGCTAAACAGCGGAATAGATGGCGCCTCAAAATCAATAAAGCCGACCCCGCGTAACGGGATAAGGCGAGGACCAAGAAGAACTCAATTGCAAAAAACTTAAAATAAGTCATTTATGAACAAGATGCATGTACCTGCGTCGAAATATCGGGAACTCATAAACAATACAAAAGGTAATCACGGTATATATCCCGGTCAATATAAGTCTAGTGAAACTAACCGTGAATCATTCAAAACGTAAGTCATTCATATTCTCCTTTGTTTACATTTTAAAATATCAGGCAATCCCCGCGTCACATTATAACCGCAAATAAGCATTATAATTATAAAATCATTACATATTTAACTAACGCGTCAAAAACACGTAATTGACAACACAAGAATAACACAAATAAATTGGCTAATTGTAAAAGTTTAACTATGGTGAGTGAACTAAGTGCGTCTTTCGTTTAACATTTCTAGACCAGAATTGACGTACTAAGTAAATAACAAATGCAATCACCTATATTAACGTTCACACGGCTGTCCTAAGATGACCTAGGGTAGGATATGGCATATTGACGGCTTCTTGACGGAGTAAAACAAAGGACTAGTATGAAATACTATCTAGTTAGCTCAAATACTATAAGAATATTGATCTATGCAAAAGGTTACCATTGAAATTACATTTTTTAATTAGTCTAAATTGAAAGAGGGAATTACCCGCCAAGTGTGATATTAAAAGGGCGAGAGAAGCGAAGCCGTTTAGTAACACGAGGCTGGTAGTCCCTATTTCCGGCATATAGTGATATACTATGTAGTTACGTACAGTGCTTTTACTAACCGTAATTGTGCTTCAATAGTTTTTAGATACGAAAACTATATCACAGTCTCATTTAAGTGTTACAACATGATAGTAGTGAAGTCTACTTCAAAATGGAATATACATTAACATACCTACCACAATATATTTTTACATTACAATTTTGGAGCAAATTAGGCACATTTTACGGTAGACCACTTTTGAGCGCGCCAGTACGGTGTTATACTACACTGGGGCTTATCGGAGAAAGTTAATTAGAACAATAAAACGTAATGTCTGCTGTCATATGACATGTCACGGTCAACTCGTGTAGCTTTACATTTACAACTGTTTTGCTTATTGACATTTGGTAGTCCGTATTCACTAGACAGCTAAGAAAATCACGTAGCATAATTATTTGAGCAGTTTAATGAGATCTACAAACCTAAAATCAGGGTTTTCATAAAAATAAAAAAAAGAGGAGGCAAATCAGGGAATTAGAAGATCGTACAAAAGATATGGAGAGCCACGCGAAACTTGCGGAGAATGAAATTACCACAGCTTTAATATTCAATAAATCTAAAATAATAATAAAGAAAAAGTGACGGATTCCTCCAGTGGTGAACACTTTTTCTTTAATATATGACGTCTATTTCAGTTTACAATTTATAAATAGTAGTGTGACTCCAAATAGTCGAAATCAAAATATTTGACAAAATAATATGATTTGTTCCCAAAGTCATCAACAGAGTAAAATAAAGACAGCAGTTATTTCTTGTCTATAGACTGCAATTTTATCGGCATGCCATTTCATGAGAAATACCGATCTACAACCAGCAAAGACGAATATCTTCTACACCAGACATTCAATTTGGCTCACCTGGGCCGGAGCTAAAATGACAATTTATCGACAAACGCCAATCGAAAAGTAAACGTATTACATTCGGGATGACAGAAGCATATAACTTGGCTAGATTGGCGATTTTTATAAACTAACCCCTAGTGAACTCAGCTAAGCTACATGACATCACAGACTGATAAGGAACTTAAATTTCGTACTAAATTATAAATTTCAATAGGTACACACCGACGGATCCTAGCGCTCCGGTTACCACAGGCGTCCGTTACAGATTATCAGTCTACGGGTTGTCAGAAATGTACGATGTTGAGACATAAATTTGACAGTCTATTATTTACTAGTCTCTAGAACTTCTAGACTTTAATGAAACTGGCACCCAGACGTTTTTAATGAAGTTGTTAGCGCGCTATTTGTAGCTCCAGAATGCGACTCGGAGCGCCTCCCAAATAAGGGTGCAATGATAAGGTTTTACTTTTAATTAACGGTTTTATGGTTCCCTGAGAGCGAAAACCTTCTGTACAGACTTTCTATATCTATCTCTGTGAGCTGTAGACATCGCGATAAAAAATGTAAAAATTAAAAATACTTACCTACTTCGTTGTGTCATTGTCACAGCGAACTCATAATGGTCTGACTGCGATAGACCCAATTTCCGTCATTTTTAACTTTTTTCCGAAAAACTAAACGACAGGAAGATTATATCTAACTACCGAAGCTGCTCACAAAATTTCACTAATTACGAAAATAGTGACTTGAACAGAAAAACAACTGGAAATACAAAAGCATTTTTGCCCAAGCTGTAACGGAGACATTCGCTAATGTTTGGTCAATAAGGTGTAAAACAGTTTAAAATAGGCAAGCCGGTAGGAAAGTTATATGAACGCCCTGTTACTTTGCTTTTTTACTATTTTTTTTTCTACCAACAACCTATCATGCAGCGCTTATGACTGAATGTAAATTTATGTGTCTTTAAATTTTAAAAGACAAAATTAAAAATGTAATAAAAAAGGGTTCAAATTTAACATTTAAATCTAACCGACGGTGTTCAGTTGATTTGAATTACAAATATGTTCCAAAGAAGATTGCCACTTTATGCCGACTCATGGTATTAGGGTTTTTTTGTACAGTCCTTGTTTTATCTTTATTTTTTAAATGTAAGCGAATGAAGTAAATGTCAAAGGCAATTTTTTGTTATATTTTAACCTTTCAGGAAAATAGTGAAAATATAAAAGTAACTGTGAATACTATGATGGGTGATCGGTGATTACGTGATGCTTTTTATAGAAAACGAAGTGTTTGACGCTTATATTCACCTCAAAGCAATAAAATACTCAAAATCGTAAAACCAATAGCAATAAAAATATGTATGAAAATATGCCGTGTCTAATGACACTCCCTCACTTCATTATATTCAAGTCGGTCAGTTAGCTTAGACAAATAATAAAAAAATAAAAACTCACCTAGCATTTTACTCAAATCCGCATTATGCAGGTCCGGATTCTCATCAGCCAGTTTCTTCCTCTCAACCTTCGCCCACACCATGAATGCATTCATAGGTCTCCGTATCCTGGCCTCCTTAAGCGCTTTCGACTGTCCCATCTTCGTCGCAAATGGCGCCCGAACGTATTGCTGCGGGGAATAGTCTCTCGTCTCATAAGGCCTGTAGTCGTACTGAGTTCTATAGTCTAAGCCGTAGGGTAAAGTAGACCAGACGACTAGTTCAGGGCTGGTTTGTTCTTGGGTGGAGTCGGTGCTGTTCTCGACGCCGCCCTGGACGTATTGCTCGTAGCTCCGGTGGTAGGTTGGGGGGGAGTCGATGGCGCCGCCGGAGTCCATCATGCTGGAAAAGGGGGTAGTTTTAATGTCAGAGAAAAATGACTGTAGAAATATGTGGAGGTCAAAAAATATGATTTCTGTGTCACTTCGTAAAATAAAATTTATTGACGTATGTAACCTATTTAGAAGTACATAGTCTTAAGAGTTCGCAGCAAGCTCAGCCGAATTTCACCTTCCCATACAAACGGAGTTTCGTTCTCATTTTAATACCGTATAAATAACCACCCAACTAATGTCCAATACAACAAGTATGGTCTGCAAGTTCAATGCGTAATTAAGTATCCACTATTGTTTTCAGTTTTGTCTGCTCTCTCATTTACGAAAAGATTTCGCCTTAGAATTGGCAAATTCAAATAAGTCACCTAACATTAAAATATTCGGTTTAGCTTTGGATCATATAGTTGAGAGATTTTGGACGTTGGGTGATTTTACGGTACAAAATTGTACTATCATTCATTTTACTATTGAGATATACATACAAACACAGCTTAGTAAAATATAACTGAAAGAACTCAGATTCAGAATACGAAGAGGGCCCTAATTAATTTGGATAGATATTTTCTGCAATAAATAATGATTTAATTTAAACTGAAATAGATATCATATATTAAAGAAATAGTGACGAAGCCCTCCAGTGGTAAAGGACGGAATTTAATTTTAATTTAATTTAGTTTGAGGGAAAACTACAAGATTGTAGGTAACACAAGAGGGCCTTTACTGAAGTGTTTTTACCTAGGTATACACGCTTTAAATATCATTAGACTAGAGGCGCCTGCCACCCGCGGTCCCGCAGGTCCAGCGTTAGGTGACGGTCTCCCGTTACCTTCCTGCGATCCGCCACGTTCGCGTTAACTGGCGCACTCGACACCCCATTTGGACATTTCAGATTCCGTGTACCGATTCCCTTGGACGGAAGGTCGTATGTGACGATTAGTGATAAGCGGATATTGATATCTGGCAGTGCAATGTATATGTGTCGCCACCAGGGTTGAGTTCACGCATACAAAAGCACCAACGGATTACATTTAACATTTGGTGTTCTTTACTCGTACCGATGTCAAGTTTAACAGCGAACTGACTACAATATTGACTATTTTAACCAGTAATATTGCTTTGCTAATCCGCGGTACAATAACGTAATACTTAGGTTAATATACAAAGATGCCGAGATGGCGATTCTGGTCTAACTAAATGTTCAAGTCAGGCTTTTTCAAAAGAAGACAACTGTTTTTAGTTTTACCCTTTGGTACCTACCATTTCATTCATAGACACAAGGTATGGGGAGGTCGTAGGCTTGCTAGGTGGTGTTTGAAAGCGCCTTTATTACGAAAAAAACTTTGAAAGTAGGTAAATATTCATTATGGTACCAATAATAATACATTTTACATGTAAAACTACAAAGAAATTTTAAAGGAAAATAGAACTAAGCAGTCTTATGTTAAGGCTTTGGTTAAGGTTATATATTTTGTTATTAAGTTGGTATAGCTACATTTCAGACCGACCATTTAAGAAACTATGGACTCAAACTGAAAATATTTATTTCAAATGACTGGCACGTGCCGTGGAACACAAGAAATAATAGGGCAATACCGCCATGTCATAAGATACACGTGAAATAGGAGCCAACTTTGGGTGGCAGTATCATTTAATACGTCTTATGTTACTTCAAACGATGCCGTGACCGATTTAACTACTAGCTAATGAAATATTTATGTGTTTTCAACGGAAATTCCTTGTATTTATAAGAAAATATTTTTTATGTTGGAATAAGAGAAAAACCGTAGTAGGTTTTAAATACGAGTAGAGATTTAAATGGCACCCATTAAAATTGAGATATTTTGGCGCTCGAATACAATCAGAGCGTCAATAGTCAGAGACTGGAATGGTGCCTTGCCATCTAAGTTATATCAATTTCGAGAAAAGCATGTATAGTTGGTCAAGCAAATCTTGTCAGTAGAAAAAGGCGCGAAATTCAAGTTTTCTATGTGACGATATCCCTTCGCGCCTACATTTTTTAAATTTGCCACCTTTTTCTACTGACAAGATTTGCTTGACCAACTATATATATTCATATTCATATTATTTATTTGTGTTGATCACATTGTCATAAATGCGATATATTAATTATTGTCAATTTCCTTATTAAAATAAGTGACAGATTGAACGTTCTAATCGCGGCACGAACGACACTCATTTTATCAAGGAAATTGACAGTGACTGCGCCCGTGTCAATGCAATGCCATTATGCCACAGCAACTGCCAATTTTACCCTAACGCGTAATCCAGGTGTACAGTCGCCATCAGATATATCGGAGCGGCCAAGGTGCTCACAATTATCTGAACACGCCTCTATTGTCAAGGCGCTAGAGTGCGTGTTCAGATATCTTTGAGCACCTTGACCGCTCCGATATATCTGATGGCGACTGTACAGTTATGTTTAGACTCCGGCAGACAGTGTATGAAACACAATCTGACTGCCGTGTTTCAGATAGATTTTGTTAAAGCCCCGTCTATTAATTAGTAAATTCTATTTACAAAATCAACTACCTACCAGATGAGTAATTCCTTAATTACTGCTAACAGTAATGGAACTTGAGTCGAGCCGTTCCGCGAAGGCGCCACGGTGGGAACGGATAATCATAAAGACGCCTTTTTACTCGACTGACGAAGTGGATGGTAATGATTTTTTTCACCACACCAGCTAGTAAAGGCTCTCTTGATTGTTGATAAAGTGATAAGAAAGTTGCATTTTACCCACATGTGAGGCAAAGTAAATGCAAATGTTGAGTTGTTTCCTTATGTTGGCTAGTAGAATTGACTTTTAAACGATGATTTTGAATGATAAATATTTAACAACGTTCATTTGGATTTGATTTGGTTTGATATTGTTTGATATTTTATAGTCAGTATTTCCCTCACATTCGTGTAAACCCTCGCAACGCTCAAGATTCCACTTTTCGAACTCGCTACGCTTGTGCTTCTATTTTGGAATATTTCGCTTGCTGGGGTATCAATATTAGCACGAACGGTTAGACAACAACTATGCCCCCTTCCCCCCTTGTAAAACAAATAACTATTGAATTGAATGTTTTATCAATTAACTTCTTGTCGGCGTATAAGGATCCTTACCGAATTTTTTGTCATCTTTAAAAAAAAAATCGAGAACGTTTTTTCCTGCTCTACAAGTACATATACAGCACAACCGAGGTTTAAACCGACGATTTTTGATCACCACACACTATGAAATGTTTGCATTCATATTTAATTTATCTACAATCTAACTTTCTTTTTGTAAAGAAAAATAAGGCGTCCTTAAAAAGATATGTCAACAATTTTGAAGGTTTTTTTAAGCAAAAGAATTTGTCGCTATTAAAACACGTCTTAAATCTATTATGAACCATTAGCGGTTTTGAAATAACGATTAGGGTCAAAAACCGAGTAGAAACCTAAAAGATGAGGAATCGTAAAATACCCACACCCTTTATGGGGTATACTTAAGAGGGAGCTAACGCATATTGTAGTTTTTATTTTTATACATTTTAATCAAGAAGAAATGCCATGAAAAAATTTACACGAAAACTAGACTATAATTTACAAAACAGGCAGGCTTCAATCAAAACCTTAAAAGATTAGTTGGCTCGATAGAATATAAAAATTTCACGGATACTATATGTATAGTCCCGTGGGTTTTTTTCATGGTGTTTGCCCTTTATTATAACTTGTATTCAATAAAGTCAATATAAAAACTATAATTCACAGCGGTTGATCATCATTATCATCAACCACAGAAGCTGAATAATAACTTTAAACAACTACGAAGTTAATTTAAAACAATGGAGGTTTAAACGACAACTAGCTAACTACTACAACATATTAAAGTACAGTGTTAGACAATTAGCAGCAAGAAATTAACGGACTTTACCACATGCAGTTGAAATTATTGTGCAATAAAAACTATACTTTACCACTTGAGGAACATTTGATATTATTTGAGTTGACCGTCTATTTGCGAGAATCCTTATTACGATCGCTATCTTATGTCTTTGACGACAAAGTCGCTATTAATTTAAATAGTGATTTTAATAAAACTTCAGCCATACTAAAAGTTAAGGCCTCTACCAACGTCACAGATAATCGCATGCGATTTGCAATACATTGCGGCATTTGATCGATCGATTAAATTTTTTGCTCCTACTTAGCCGGCAATTATCTAAAATCGCATGCCATTTGTTGCAAGGTCTGCAGACGCCTTTAGCTTCTACAGATTTATATTTAGTCATTATAAGCTTTATCTGAGAATTGAATGGGCGTAAGTAAATGTTACTGGGCACACAATTTTATTTCTTACAGCGATATATTCTTAGGTCAAACATTTACGCAGATTTAAATAGATAAGTATCTATGACATTATACTGAGGTATTTCGTTTCAAGTCGTTTCGTTCAGTTGACCTTTTCATACTACATAGTAGCAACTTTAGTTATAGGCACGTGTTGTCTATGTATATTAAAAATGTTAATCCCAAGCAAGCAAGCTCCTGATAACACTGCTCGGTACGGAGTGAAACATGTCGAGCGTTTTTCGACGTAAAATACGTGAGTGACCCGTTATCAACATATTTAATATGTCTGTGTCTCACGGAAGTTTTGTTATTAAAATTTATATGTATGTTAAATATTTTGGTAAAGGTACACGTATGTATTTTCATTATTCTATGTAATGAAATAAATCTATGTACGGTTTATAGCGCGTTTAATGAATTTAAAATGAAATAAATCTATGTACGGTTTATAGCGCGTTTAATGAATTTAAAATGAAATAAATCTATGTACGGTTTATAGCGCGTTTAATGAATTTAAAATACATCCCAACGTTTCAAGCTCTGTATAGAGTTCGTGGTCAACGGGTGACTGACTTTTTTTTGTAATTTGTATGTTGTTACTGTACCTTAAATAAATAAAATAAAACAATATAAATGAATAAAATAGCAGCGTCACTTAAAATAGTTGTAGGTAATGTATATGTATTTGCCCCATTACCTTTACACGCGTATTTCATTTAATATAAAAGGTACTAAAGACTAGGTAGATACAACATATCATGATTATATATCTAATATAGTTACTCGTAGTATATTTTCATCTCGAGTTATTTTAAACACCCATGAGATAATAAAATATGTTGTTATATAAAATTCTTGTTTAGACATTACGGAATGCGAGTTTTCTAATGAGTAAACTATCGTGTTGACTTATTATTGATGTTTATGTGTAAATAGAATAATACAATAGCCGTTGTTTACAATAACTGGGAAAATAAAGACTATGACGGAATTATTATTTCATTTTGCCAAAGATAGATATAACTCCGTAATAGATGGATACAGTCTAAGGAAAAAACGTGCCTCGAAAATCAAGAAAATTTGATTCTCGTTCAGAGGGCGCTACTAGTTTTGGCCTACAGTCGTATAGATGGCGTTGACGGTTTCGTTTGGTTTTTAACAATTTTAACGCATATCAGTGAAAGAACATGGGTCAAAATCATAAAAATAATTAATGCAAATAAAAAAAATCATTTATCTATATTTAAATACATTCTATCGTATTTTTATAAATCTTCATTTTTAGTTTTAAAGTGTGTCGACAGATGGCAGTGAATTTACTGGGGTTACAAAATTTACTATGACAGTACCGCTCTAGTATAAGTTACTCTATGATTTTGCTAAACTATGCTAACTTGTTATACCTAATTGTAGAATACAGTCAAGAACAGCTAAATCAGGTTAATTTGTATGGCAATTCTATACAAACTGACCGACTTTCATAGCCCTTGAATGTAATTTCGTGTCTCCCGAAATTTCAGCCCATACTGTTTTCCAATAACTTGATATATAAAAAATGGGCTCATCGTGTAAATCACAAATAAGTATATAAATATACATAAACCTATTATATAATTTTAAGTAAGCAATTTAAGAAAATAGTCAACAATTAACCATTCTTTCTCCCTTTGTCTTTTAAACTACTGGGAAACTAAATTTGGAAAAAACACATAACATAGTACCTAAGAAAAAAAACTACGTTGAAAAATGTGCGAAGTACGGATCCCTTTGGGGCGTGAGTTCGACTCGCACTAAGCCCGTTTTTATTACAATCTTTTATTTAGCTTACCCTGTTTATTTGGGTCAGATTTTGCAAACTGTTAGCTGGGTGACAATACAATATCGAGCTGATCTGATGATGGACAGGTGGCCATTAGGATCTCTGTGATAAAATAACGAAACCTATTCATGTTTGGGTCTGTTATTACAATTGTCTCTATGAGTATTTGTTGCCTGTTGAAACAAAAGTACAGTCAGCGATAAAAGCTTTTATCAAAAATGTTTTTTTTTGTATAAAAATATTTATTGTGAAGAAAAATAATGTAGTGATCAATCTACTTAGATATTCGCAAGATAAAATTTGCTTTCCGCTAATCTCAATGCAAAAACCAGCGCAGCAAAAGATCAATCAAATTAAAAAGCAACGTGGATGGGTGCGTGTTTTCAAACACGGATTACATCGAGACAATGGTCTTTGTTGACGGCGCCGTGTCAGCATCGCGCACAATCAGAGAACAGACGAGCAGATTCCGGAAGATTGGTACATCACTGGTCGAGTAACGTGTGTCTTTTAATACCTAAAGTACGGCCATACCATAGAGCACATCATCGAACGATGCCTCTGCACTCATAGGGTTCATCCATTAATTACGTCACATGCATTTTGAGGTTTTTTGACCTCTCCCCTCCCCTCCTTGTCACACTTGGTCACATTAGGCAAACCCCTCCCCCCCTGGTGTGACGTCACATTTTTTCAATGAAATCGGCAAATCGAATTAAGTATTATTAATATTTTATCAAAATATTTTTGACAAAAGAAATATTAGTAATTTTATCCAAAACTGATTAGGAAAGAAAATTAAACGATTAAAAACGATTATCGTTCCAAAAACTTGTTATTTAACTGTACAGCGAATAAAATAATTTAAATAAGTTAATGTGACGACACAAAGTTTGTGACTCCCCCCTCCCCCTTGTCACAACATGTCACATTTTATTGACCCCCTTCCCCCCCTAAACGTGTGATGTAATTAATGGATGACCCCATACACTGGAGCAAGAGAAGACCCGCTGCAACTCACACCCGACACGGCAGCGTGGCTCAACTGTTTAAATATTGATTTATAACCTTTAAGAATTACAGGGTGGCTAAAAAATAAGTGCATTCCCGTTGCCAGGGAGGTTTTGGTATTATACTGAGCAACTTTTACTATGGGACCAAACTCCCCTCCGCTAGGCCTTCGGCGATATCAACGTACCGATATTTTTAGAATCTATCATGATGTCCGAATGTTGTTTTTAGGGTTCCGTACCCAAAGGGTAAAAACGGGACCCTATTACTAAGACTTCCTCTGTCTGTCTGTCCGTCTGTCACCAGGCTGTATCTCATGAACCGTGACAGCTAGACAGTTGAAATTTTCACAGATGATGTATTTCTGTTGCCGCTATAACAACAAACAAATACTAAAAACAGAATAAAATAAATATTTAAGTGGGGCTCCCATACAACAAACGTGATTTTTTTGCCATTTTTTTTGCGTAATGGTACGGAACCCTTCGTGCGCTAGTCCGACTCGCACTTAGCCGGTTTTTTTTAAATTTTGTCTCTTTCTAAGAAACAGGGGTTAATATACTCTAGGTTAATGTTTAAATAGTTAACCCTTTAATTTAACAGTCAGGCCTTATGTAATAGAATATACACTTAATAAATATAACTCTCAATCTGGTACATAGTTATATCTAAATCCTATCCTACAGCTATTTCACTGAAGTTTATTTAATAGATATTACGCCTCCGATTAAATTGCTTCTGTGTATTAACTTTACAACTACTTTAATACAAAATAAATTGCATTCGTAATAATATATTATTCAGATTCCCGATAAAGGTAATGTAATGGAAATACCCAGAAATTAATAACCTACTTTCTTACGTTAAATATAGTATATTTAATTTAATAAAATTAATCTTTTAAAAAAGTACAATCGGCTTCAAACAGGATAAAATAAAATATTATCCCGTTTTAAATGCGCTAGCAACTGATATGTTTGAAGTCGGTGTCGAGCCTGAATAGAAAGACGGAGTACTGAGGTAACATACATCTTACATACGGTCCAATTAATAACCTCCTTTTTGAAGTCGGTTATATTAATACACTTTCATTTTGCGCGGAAAGTTGCAGAAAGTTGCAAAAATTCTCAGAAAATGTCAAAGAAAATAAGGGGAACTTTCACTAAGTAAATGGAAAATTTCAATGCCCATACAAAAATATGAGAAGTTTCTGAAATATATGTAAAAATTTCGTAAATTTGAAACTTTTTAAAGGCACATAATATACAAATTTATTTATAATTGACTGTACTAAACTTTGATTGTTAACAATTTAGCTGACACTCACTACGTGTGATGACTCAATTTGAGATCTCTTGAAATTCGAGAGCTTAAAATGAGTCATCCAGTCATGAAATTATTGTAGGTAAATCACCTTCCAAGACTTCTTACTTAATGCGCTGGTTCCCTGGATAATCTCTGTTTTTGTAAAGTTAAAGTTTTTGTTTTTACTAGCGACCTGCCCCAGCTTCTCACGGGTAAACCTTAACAAATTGTACACTTAAACGTTCCTCAAGAATCACTATTGATAGGTGGAAACCGCATGAAAATCCGTTCCGCAGTTTTTGAGTTTATAGTGAACAAACAGACAGACAGACGCGGTGAGGGGCTTTGTTTTATAAGATGTAGTGATACTTGGACTCGATAGGGGATATTACTGCAATGTTCTGCCACCAGAGTGCAGGACTAGCCTTTTTAGTAAACCATAGAGTAACTTGTACATACTACAAGTTTTCCGAGAATATGACATTGATGCATCAAGGCGGTTTGTTTACAGAGGACCTACCGGGAAACGCGAATCCGAAATTTCGCTATCTGCCTCTTTATCGCTCGAATATGCAAGAGTGACAGAGATGTTAGATAACGAAATTTAGATTTTTTTGTTTCTCGATAGACCCTCAGATTGTGGTGGTTGCGCCCCCTACGCAGAGTTTCGCGTAATATTCGCTATTGAACTGGGATATGGGTTCTCATAGTTATTTCAGTTATTTGTTCGCTACAGAGTGAAACCCAAAAATTTTCACCACACCAAAATGAAGAAAATACTAACTGTAAAACATTACAAATCAAACTCAAATTAACTCAATGAACTGAAATATGTATCATTTAAAATCACTTCAAAGTCAATTCCGCCAGCCATGAGGAAACAACTCAAAATTTTGCATCAAATTACTTTGCCACTCTTGTGGATAAAATGCAATGTCTTCCGTGACCTAGCAACCTAGCAGAAACGTCGGAATGTTGAATTAAAGGTAAAAACAATGACATTAAATCGCGTTAGACCCGTTCGTGTAATTAAATATGCAACTATCAGTTTTTGATAATTAAGAGAGCTAGAGTGAATGGAATATTACTTCTACAATCTAGGTTCATTGAAACTTAAATATAATATACGTCATACACTAGGCCACCCAGCATTGTGTCGGGTGGTCTAGTTGGCGTGTCGGGTGGACGTTAGCCGCGTAAGCTGAAGACGCGGGTTCGATTCCCGCCTCGGCCACCGGTGGACTTGGTCACTTTTTCTTTAGTGTATGACATCTATTTCAGTTTATAATTTATATAAAGTATACCCCGTTTTGTTCAGATTTTATAACCTTCAAATTAGTGGTAACTTTTTTCGTCCAAAATTTAATCTGACTGCACTGAATTATAGTGTCGTTTACATATTATTGTACCGCAATATTAGATATCATAGGAACCCTAGTATTTCGGAAGAAAAAGTTAATTACCACTACGTTTGAGGTTAGAAAAATTCTAATCTTAAAAAAACGAGGTATAGTGTGACTACTTAACCCCTCACACACGGCCGGCACCCTGACACTGCGGGGTTGCGAACTGCATCGCAGCCATAATTGTGTGTTTTTGGTTTTAGATTTAATATATATTTTATAATAATATGTATGCTAGTTTTAAGGTATTTATCTATGAGCCAATAGTTGCCTGAAAATAAAGATATTCATTTTACTTCATTTAACCCCTCGTATTTATGCGACCTGTCAAATTTGATAATTGACAAAGTGACCTTGACATTTAAAACAATAGATTTAAATTCACACGCATGGATCCGTGTCTAAGCATACGAGGGGTTAAAAAACCCAAATAAAATAAATAAATAGTGATTTGATTTGTTCCTTAATTAATCTAGGTGCATATTATATTATAGTAGGTATAGGTAATACCATTTAAACATGACCATCACCCGCTGTCTAAACTATACGTCGTGCTCCGCTGCATCCCTGATAACAGATGCTTATCTCGCTGATACCTTATCAGTTGCACATTGCACTCGCCATACTTAACCATTGTATATCACTTGATATTATAATTCCACCATATATTTTCCTTCAAACGTAATAACGTGGAGAATTAAACTCCTAAGCTAAAATAGATGACACAGGGTCAGGTTGGATAAGAGAAACACCGGGTCAAAAGAAACACTTGTAGGGAATCTTTAGAATTAGACCACGCTAAGTTTTCATACCCAGAGTGGTAGTACATCAAGTTTGGAGCTTATAGGGATATGTATATCTTACTGCCAATTTTGTGCAAGCTTGCAAAGCGTGGTCAGTCTACTGTTTCCCTTGCCCCGAGCAAAATCAACTATGTTTCTCTAACCCCGCCTGACGAAACGCTTATACGAAAGAAAAAAATATTAAGGCCTCCAGTGCCTAGGGCTTAGATCAACATAACGTATGTAGATTTCGCGGCTGATGACATAACCCTTAGACCGACCGGGTCACAAACGATAAGTTTATTTAAAACTAGCTTTTGCGTGCGACTTCGTCTGCGTGGAGTTAGTAATTTGAGTAGCTTATTTTTTATCCAATCGATTCCCCATACAAAATTCCACCCCCCCCCCTTTCACCCCCTTAAACGATGATTTCTGGGATAAAAACTACCCTATGTCCTTTCCCGGAACTCAAACTATCTCTATACCAAATCTCAACTAAATTGGTTCACCGGTAAAAGCATGAAGAGGTAACAGATAGACAGACAGATACAATTTCGCATTTATAATATTAGTAAGGTTGTACCTTATGTATGTTTATGTAATCTTGTAACTAGGCGTCTATATTGGCAATTCTGGTTGAAAATGCCTAATTCTGGTTTAAGTATAGCGAGAGATAATTAAAATATTCAATCTATAATTTTTAAGAAAAAAAAACGACTTCAATGGGGGATGCCGTTGAAAGGTTACTTATTGTTGATGGTGCACTCCAAGAAAAGACAGCATCTTTTGCCTAACTAAAATGAGGTAAAACCACCCACGTTTCTAGTAGCATTTCGTTTCTGTAAGGGTCATAGTTCTAACCTAACCTAACCCAATGTTCTGATAGCATTTCGTTTCTGTAAGGGTCACAGTTCTAACCTAACCCACTTTTCTGATAGCAGTTCGGTTCTGTGAGGATCGCAGTTCAAAAAAAAGTCCAGGTGCAAGTTTGGGTCTGGGTCCATAACGAAGAGAATAAATCGCCAAACGTGAACTATGTGTCGTTGAAGAGTTCCATTCTGATCATCATCAGCAGTTCCACTTCATCAAATGTCACTTTTTTATGTAAAAGCTGGATTTGTTGATGAAAGTACAAAAATCACTATATGTATGCCTTTCTCATTTGAGGAGTTCCCTCGATTCCTCATGGATCCCATCATCAGAACTCGAGCTTGACAAAAATGTGTCTTGAAAACCTAACTTGCTTACCAATCATAACGAAGAGGACAAATCGCCAAACGTGAACTATGCGTCGTTAAAGAGTTCCATTCTGATATTTCTGATCATCATCAGCAGCTGCACTTCATCAAATGTCAATTTTTTTAAATTGAAATGCTAGATTTGTTGATGAAAATACAAAAATCACTAAATGTATGCCTTTCACATTTGAGGAGTTTCCTCGATTCCTCATGGATCCCATCATCAGAACTCGAGCTTGACAAAAATGTGTCTTGAAAACCTAACTTGCTTACCAATCATAACGAAGAGGACAAATCGCCAAACGTGAACTATGCTTCATTGAAGAGTTCCGTTTTGATCATCATCAGGAGTTCCACTTCATCAAATGTCACTTTTTTAAATGTAAATGCTTGATTTGTTGATGAAAATACTAAAATCACTATATGTATGCCTTTGACATTTGAGGAGTTTCCTCGATTCCTCATGGATCCCATCATCAGAACTGCGTTTTGACCAAAATCGGACCAATCTGTATGTATATACTTACAACCAAAAAAATAATTTTCAAAATCGGTCCCGAAATGACGGAGTTATGGAGTAACAAACATTAAAAAAAAAAACAACAACCGAATTGATAACCTCCTCCTTTTGAAATCTTGAAGTCGGTTAAAAATAACTTTATTTGAAGATGTGGCTAGGGACAGTGATTCACAGAAGTGAATTGCGACTATTGAAGTACCTAGTTAAATATTAATACTTCTATAAATATTGTTACGTCTCTTGATTTCTTAATAAGCTTTCCAATGAAAAACATAAAATTTTCCCATAAAATTCATTCCTAGATTGGATTTACAAAAATATTTTCTCAAACTTTTCCATAATCGAATATCAATTAAATTATAATATACCTGTATTTTGTTTCCCACGTTACACATCGTTTGGTTTTGATTCTACATGCTGTCAAAGTTTATATTAAACTTACTGTAATATAAATATTATTTTAAAGCGCTATACGGATATGCAACGATTAAAACCTTATTAAAGAGATGAATATGTAACGTTTAAAGACATTTATATTTATAAATGGTTGGCCACAGTCCGTGCTTCCACTATGGTTCACAACTTCAAAGTAAAAGCACACTTGGACGTGTGACTTTGTTATATCATTTTGTATGGGGACAGTGAATGTGTTAAAAAAACAACATTCACGCAGAGAAAACCACTAAGTCCAGTTTTAGACATTAGGCAAATTCGTATAAAATGATCTCAGAGATGTCAATCTTAAAATTAACCTTCTTTACTAGAAAAGTATAGGAAGATCTTTTCTCCCTCCATTTCTCCAAGACCTTGTCATCAGATCCTGACCTACTAACAATACGACCAACTATGTATAAAACCTTTTCAAGCTAAAAATCCTTAAATTAGTCAAGCCGTCTTAGAGATATCACAAAACATACACAATAAAGAACCCAACGACACTAAGGCTGCCTTCCCTATTAGGCGATTGTTTGTAATCCAAAGGAGCGGAGAAGAGATGTGGATTTCAGCTAATGCTATTTGGTCGATTCCCGTACGTAGGAGACGGTCCACCTTAGTGGAAAAGCCTATGGCTAACGATCTCCTTCGTTTTAAAAGTCGGTTAAAACAGGCCGTGATACCCAGCAACAGTTGACGCGCAATATAGATTATCATTCACGTATATTAAAGAAATACAGTTTACTCCGCGAAGAGAAACATCATTGTTGCGCGATCATAACATGCGTTACTGGGAGACGGAGTGTCAACAACTTCTTCGCGGAACGCCGTGGAATCCAAGCATTCATAGAGAATTCTGACAAATATCAGCATGCTTGGTGTTTAATGTGGTAGTTTAGTTTTGGTTGCCCAATATCACACTAGATGTCATAATCATAATCATTTATTTGCACATAAAAAGGGTTTTACATAGACCACACATACAGGATACAGGGTTGTCGCTGTTCTATCGGCTACTTCACGTTCCTGCCCCTTATAAAGTAAAAGTTTGTTTAACCCTCGTGCTTTTGCTGGTATTGATACCCGAGTAAGCGAAAGATTCCAAAATTTAACCACTAGCGTAGCGAGTGGATCGAAAAGTGTAATCATGAGCGTTGCGAGGGTTTTAAGACACGATACGAGGATTTTATACAAACTTTGCTACAAAGTGAAACACACCAACGCGTGGAAAATACTATACTGTATATAAAATATGCAAAAAACGGCAAAAAAAACACATTTGTTGTATGGGAGCCCCACTTAAATATTTACTTTATTCTGTTTTTTAGGGTTCCGTACCCAAAAGGTAAAAACGCGTACTAAGACTCCGCTGTCCGTCTGTCTGTCTGTCACCAGGCTGTATCTCATGAACCGTGATAGCTAGACAGTTGAAATTTTCACAGGTGATGTATTTCTGTTGCCGCTATAACAACAAATACTAAAAACAGAACAATATAAATATTTAAATGGGGCTCCCATACAACAAACGTGATTTTTTTTGCTGTTTTTTTCCGTTATGGTACGGAACCCTTCGTGCGCAAGTCCGACTCGCACTTGGCCGGTTTTTAGTATTTGTTGTTATAGCGGTAACAGAAATACATCATCTGTGAAAATTTCAACTGTCTAACTGTCACGGTTCATGAGATACAGCCTGGTGACAGACGGACGGACGGAATATTATTTGCCCGAATGCATTTTTTAAGTTACGACTACTTACTCCTATGAAACTTTGGCAATTGAAACATTAAATGAAAATTTTTCGGAAGTAAAACAGCCCATTAGGTTATTTCCTCATTACTCCAAGTCAGATTGCCAAAAGGTCCACATTCCTTATCGGACGGTATTGACATAGCTTGTGTAACGTTATCACTGCACTTGTTAGGGCAAACACTCTTTGTCCTTCCTATATGCAGTATATCATCGTTTATCTATATCTATACTGTGCTATAGTACATATAACAGGTAAGGAAGTTGCTAAGAAAATTACACAATTTATTGTTGTGATGGCCGCGCAGAGGTTCATGAGATACAGCCTGGTGACAGACGGACAGCGGAGTCTTAGTAATAGGGTCCCGTTTTTACCCTTTGGGTACGGAACCCTAAAAATGACCAAGGCCTCAAGGCCTCTGCACTGCACTGAACTTCACTGTGCTGCGGGCACTGGAGGCTCTGGTCATTATATCCTTTGTATATCCTATAACGCCATTCTTAAGCTTTGTGACTTAAGGAACAGCACTGTAAACGAGGCCAAAAATATTACTTTTAAATTACTTCAATCACTGAATTACACAGAGACAGAAGCTATTATACAGTGTCACCTAACCCTAGTATATTTAAGTTTTTAGTTTTAAGTATTAAATTCAAATTTTAGATTTATATTATATGATAAAGTATGACTTGCATACGAAACGAAATTCTGTTGTACAAATGTAACTGGTTCCCCGCGATACAGGTGCAACCTAGTGCCCCCTAGGGGCCCCCCCTGGTAACTATGGTTTGGAAATCTGTTTGTGAAATAAACTATTCTATTCTATTCTATTCTATATGATATTAATTTCGTTTATAGTTTAAAATAGTAGTGTGACTACTTGTAAAAACACAAATTAAAATATTTTCATAAGAAATTAATTTAATTTGTTCTTAGAGTAAGTTATCAAACGCCATCATGTCAAATATCGGTTTCTTAGCTTTCTCGGATGTCTTAAAAAAAATACGTCAGGACACGACATTTTTCTGGAACAACATGAATGATTGAAAGTGTCTAATGGGGCAGTGTCAAGCACTGGGGCGTTTACCTTACCGTGTAAATTCCCTTCACTGTCTGGTTGATCTAAATCTGTCCGTGTAATGGCATAATGATGCCGTTTAGACGCAATTAAAAAAGAATTACTTTCTCTTCACCAGTGTGGTTGCCATTACAGGCAAGATACGAAAAAATCTACATTTAGATATGTTACAATTCACTATATTGTTTGTACAGTCGCCATCAGAATTATCGGAGCGGCCGTGGCGCTCGAAAATATCTGAACACACACTCTAACGCCTTGACAATATAGAGGCGTGTTCAGATATTTGTGAGCACCTTGGCCATGCATATGTTTAGATAAAAAAACTGTTTAAGCCTAATGCTAATTTAGTATCATTTTATACGGAAATATTCTACAAAAAAAATTACAAGATATACCAATTGTAGATAGAAAAAAAAACGGACAAGTGTGACTCGGACTCGCCCACCGAGGGTTCCGTACCTTTTAGTATTTGTTGTTATAGCGGCAACAGAAAGACATCATCTGTGAAAATTTCAAATGTCTAGCTATCACGGTTCGTGAGATAGAGACTGGTGACAGACAGACTGACAAACGGACAGACGGAGTCTCAGTAATAGGGTCCCGTTTACCTTTTGGGTACGGAAACCTAAAAACGTTTTTTTTTTTTATTATTATTTTGGGTAAGAATTTAACTGTAGAAAGGGCAAAAATTACTAAGGATACCATCACGGTTCTGCCAATTTACGTATATTTTTGCTTCGAGCCAATACATGCAGAAGTGCAGTAAGAGAGGGCAATATGATTTGGACGTTTTTCAAGGTTTTATTTAACTTGCCCTGTTAGTTAGTGTGGGTCTTGGAAGCTAAATTTAACCTTCTTCCCGATTTCCTATTAAGCTGAAATTTTACATACACATGTAAATCGGATGACAATACAATACTATGATGACATGAAGCTGATTTGATGATGGAGACAGGGAGTGGTAGTGGGAACTGTGATAAAAAAATGCAAACTACTTGTGTTTGGGGTTGTTAGAATTGTCTCGATGAGCATTAGTGACCTGTGGAAAGAAAAGTACAGTCAACGACAAAATCTTGTAGCAAATATAAAATTTTTGCCAAAAACTTATTTAAAAGTCAATTAATTCAACAATGAGTATTCGGTATCATGTATGTTTGTATGGCCATTTCTTTGGTACACTCTACAATCAAAAAATATTTCAACAGGTGCCGTTTGTTATATTTCAGACGTGAAAGTGGTATAGTTAATAAATATTTAAGTTAGCAGTGAAATTAAAAAAAAAACACGTTGGTTATTTGCCGGAATTTTAATCAGAGGATTCTACCTAAAACGCTATTAAATTACTTCAGTACCTACCTACCTAACATTGATATGATAGTACATTATGTTACAATTGCGAAGAGTAGAAAATCCACACCTGTATCGTACAGTCAGCTGCAGAGAAAAGGCACCCCCCTGCATACAAAGTTCTGTAAATGGGTACAACGTTTTACAGTACATAATAATATGGCAGTTTAAATTTTCGACATGGGCACGTAGAGTGCTAATTACCACAATTAGTGCGGTAAAGTAGAGCCATATGTACTGTAATAGTAGATTGTTAACCAAGGGATGAAAGGCACTCATTTCTGCCGAGGTATAAATGATGCCTTTCACCCGAGTTAAACACTCTACTTTTCATTTCGAATACGAGAAAAGTATAATGAATGGTTTTTTTTATATGACTAAGAATCCATTTTTATAGTATTTCTTGAGGGTACATTTAGGCAAAATTATCGTTATTTATGGAATGGAGAGTCAAATATCAGAATGGAAATTGTATAACAAATTCATTTAAACTCAAATTTCAATTGCTTATCGTAATAAAATTAAAAAAAATCGTACTTCGAACGTAAAATGCTCTAGTGCAGACACGTATCATTTTCTGCACACCTTTTAAAACAAAAATGACCCTCTTTCAGAGCATGAGAAATGAAAAGTAACTTAGATGCTTGATCGAGATGCTTTGCTAATATAAGTACTATGCTGTATTCGAAACTTAACTTCAAACCAAAAGGAAGATGATAAAACGAACGGAAGGCACCTACGTGTCCTGCATTTAAAAAATAAAACCACCTTTTAAAAAGACATACTTCAGTGTCTGGCGCTACGTAAAGATAGATCCACTAAGTAAATTTTCTGCAAAAAACTTAATTACTTATTTTTGTGATGTCTAAAATACACTGACAAGTAGGTATTAAATGTTAAAGATACGATAATTACTGACAATTATTTCGCAACGGCGGCGGATGTCAGTGTTGCCACGACAAAATAAAATGTTGCCAAGTTAAAAATAACTTTACTACTAATATCGGCGACTCGTGCTGACCGCTCCCGACCATAACTCCACTTTGCGACAAAACAAAAAACAAATTTGCAAACGTATAAAGAAATTGAAAGGTACCGGCGAGCGCGATGCTATCGCAAAATTATTTCCAATTTCACCGTTTTGCGTCTCCGTTCGGAAACGTAACGTTCTTTTTTTGAATTTGTGTTTATTTTTTATTTTTCTGCGGACCATCGCGGGTCCCCTCCCATAAATTATAGTTCGGTAGCTCTCTTAAAGGGGTTTCTGTGATTTTTTTATTTTTGTTTAGCCCTTTGAAGAATTTATGTCCCGTCTTACTTAGTAACGGCGGTCAGTGGGCCTGTCGGGTGCCCGACTCGCAGAAATGTTTCGCTCGCTGGCTGGATTGTCTACACTCACTACAGGGGATTATTTGCGGCTCCGGGCAGCTTGACAAACTTATCTGATCGCGCTAGCGCGTCTTTTTGCTAATCTGTGCTGGCCACTGAAATCGTTAGGAATACATTAAGAAAATACGCATGTGTGTAGGAGGCACGATTACTAACTTACATGAAAATGGCAAGATGGATTTATGCTCTGTGAGTATTACTCTAAGATTTTCCTACTGTTTGAGACGGAAATATAACATTAATTTTTGTATTAAGTAGGGACGACAGCAAGCCAATATTGGTCAAGGAGGTAAATTTTCTCATTTTTCCTTTAATTTAAGAAAATATGTTTATAGTCTGACAAACCAATTTGTCAGCAGAAAAAACGTAAATTTGAAATTATAGGAACTTGATCTTTCACGTAAACAGTTTTCATAGATTACGCCGCCTTGTCACCTTTTTACTGACAAAGTTGGCTTGCTAGACTATTTTCTAGTCAAGTCTAGTTCAAGGAAAGTTCCTTTAAAAAGTTTCAAAGCTAAGAAGTTTTTAGTCAAGTTTATGCCATTAAATAACATCATATTGTAAAGTTTTCGTTTTTTTCTATACCATAAAATTTATTTTGCACCTGAAACTGTATCACGATCAAAACTATAATCAAAACATTTCTAAAAATCTCTTTGGCAGACAAAACGGATTCCGAATACTGGCAATTGGAATAGTTTTAAGTTTTTTAAATCTTTTTAAGTTTGGAAGGCATCCTAACGGTATTCACCAAGAGACATAACTCTGGGACGGTCCGCGAACAAACTTTTTATATTATTTTGCTGTTGACCTCAACTCTCGGCTGCGTTCGATTTTTGAAATCTATCTTTTTAATCGTCGTCAACTTGGCTCAGTTTTAAAACATAAAATATGAGTGCTGAAATATCGCTAACTGACGCTCAATAATAAGTTGATCCATATGACCTCATTTTTAACTGGCAATCTTTATATACATATTCTGGCTTACATTAAAAAAACTTTAAATTTTAAATAATTCCAGAATGAATTTAGTTTAATTCTACACGTAATTTGTGGTTTTAAAACCGATATTATTTGTAATAATTTTTGAAATCTCAATACATTTTCAAACATTGTTTCTTTGTTAATTATTATTATAAATATATACATATATATTTTGTTTAAATTTGTATTTTTGTAGGCAATTCAGGTTAAAAAATACACCACATGTCAAAAATGCATATTGCATACCCACTTGCATAGGTCTATGTAATTATTGATACATACATATTCCAATCTCGTTATGGATCATTAGAAGTGTATACTTTCCTAGTTAAAATCGAGAGCTAGAAGTTGTTATGTTCCTCGCTGCATTTTGCAAAAAATGGTCATAACTTCCGCAAACCTTGTAAGATGCCAAACTGGATATCAAATGATGAATCACAACGCAAACTGACAATGGAAACGCGAGAAACAAGCTGGTAAGCGAGATTGCCTTATTAATTAGGTATGTTAAACAGCGCTTATAACGACTTTTACAGCCACAAGGGGACGCCAAAAAAGTATACTGGCTGGTCTAATTGCGCTCAACGCTGGCCGAAATTAAAAAGAAAAGTCCCACAGCAAGAATCCCGCCTATTTTTAAAAATGGAACCCGCCGATGATTCGTCTAATTAATAAACCAATCACGTACGGTCGCGCCGTGGCGCGGCGCGGCGGGCGCGGGTGCCGGGGGATGAACGGTCGGAAATTCGAATACTATATTTTTTCTGCACTCAAAGCACTGCATTACGATGATACTTGTATTTGGCTTGACGACCAATTTAGCTCGAAATTAATTTTTAGTGTGATTTTTAAAGCATAAACTAGCTTTAATAAAACAGCTAATCATCAACACACCCATATCTGATCTTTAGTAAAATATAAATTGACACTTCGAATCAGTAAACCATTTATCTTATCGAATCAATCTGTTTAAAATTAAAACTCTGATAAAAATCACAGTATGTTATGAGAGCGGCAGATTATTATGACACGGCATAATGTTTCCTTTCTGATTGAATGGACATGAATGAAGCTATTATTAACAGCACGCCCAATATTGACACCGAAAAATTACGGAAAAAAAAATACTCGAAGCCTGTGTGCCGGGAAAAAATAATCATTTATCAAATAAATGCATTCCCTGTTATGTCCTTGCGCTGCGTGACTGCAAAAACTAGTTGAATAATAAACGCTGAGGCTGGCAACACTGGGAGCCGAAGACGTCCGAAGAGCGGCGAAAGCGGGCGAAGATTAGCGAGCGTGAGTTTTTGTTTGCATCAATTGATGCGCTCGCGCTGCGCATTCGCACAATGAATAATTCAAAAATTGACATGAAATGGCGTATGGTTCTTTTTTTAAATGAAAGGTGCCCGATTGAGGACTGTAACCGTCTGACGAATTCATCGGGCAACGGCTTTTTGCTGGCCGTAATTACTGTATTACTTTTATAGATTATGAAATTGATGTGGGAGCGTGATAGACTCCCGAAAACGGCTGTCATCTGAGTTTGCTGATTTAACCACTTTAAATCGCCATCAAATTCTCAGAGCAAAAATTTCAAAATGAACACAAACTTCCAAGCAAAGTATCAAATAAACTTTGCTAAAACACTCGGAATATTTTATTAATTTCAGTGTGTAGCGCCCACACACACTCAAAAACGGCAAAATAATCACGTTTGTTGTATGGGAGCCCCACTTAAATATTTATTTTATTCTGTTTTTAGTATTTGTTGTTATCGCGGCAACAGAAATACATCATCTGTGAAAATTTCAGCTGTCTAGCTATCACGGTTTATGAGAGCCTGGTGACAGACGGAGAGACAGACAGACAGCGGAGTCTTAGTAATAGGGTCCCGTTTTTACCCTTTGGGTACGGAACCCTAAAAACGTTCAAATATATAAAGTAACTCCAATTATTGCAACTGGCGAGTATAATTATTAAGCGACTTAAAAATACTAGTGAGTGTAGCCGTAGTGATCTAAATATCTTGAGTATGTATGTTTACGTTCATTATTGTAGGTGAATGAACACTCATCATGTCATAACTAAGAAGTGAGAATCATACGTTTACCCCTAAGTTGCACAATAAACGCAATCTTATACGTAACCAGCATCTTTGTCTGATAAGTTGAAGCTAACTCAAACTAGGAGCATCGATGTACAGGGTATTGTACATCGATGAATAGGAGCAATAACATATTTGTTCACATTCTATCCCGCTAATGTCCGATAACAAAATGTTTTTACACTTTAGTCTTTTAGTGTTACTAACAGTAGATTACTCACAGTATAAGTTACTTCTAATGAGTTATTTTTTATTTGTAAGTTTATAATTTTTTATCTATCACAACCACATGTTTATTGTAATATGGTACCTATACATATAAATGTCACTAAGCTGCTACATAGATATCTTCGTGTAGGTGCGTATAAAACATCAAGGATGATTACAAGAACCTCGAAGCTAAGCATTTATATAGCCAGCTATAAACATGAATTTATTGGCTAACCGCAAATAAAATCTCGTCTCTTATGACTGAAAATATAACATCCAATGCCATATTAATATTACCAACGTCATCTTACATTTAAAACAACGTAATTAAATTTTAACAAATTTGAAAATGGAATGGGCGTCCGCGTGAAACCGAAGCGCGGGAAATGCCACAGACTCATCAACATAGGACGGCAATGCTGCAATGACAAAAAAATAATTAAATGCGAGTAATGCTGTTAATGATGAACCCAAGCCTGTGACCATTTCCAAGTATAAGTAATCTTGTCATCTGAATTCTGCTTTCGATTGCCCAAAAGGTCCTCGTGTGTTTTTTTGAATAAATGGCTTCATCCCTCACTAGTAAGTAGCCAGTGACTTACGATCACATGATGCCTTTTTTGTAAAGCGACACTGGTTGATTATATCATTAAGAATACAGTTACGATAATGAAAAAATATAATTAAAAAGTTATTCCTGATGAGGAAACGTGATCGGAATGAAGTTGGACCTAAAATGAAGATTCCGAGCGATTTCTGGGGAATCATGGGTACTTTATTGTTTGTCTGAATTGTTTACTCGATTGGACGAAACACAGAAATGCACCATAACGATTAAATTAATTATAAAAACAAATGAAAGTCCTGTATAGGTGGCTAAGTTTATACATTTTTGCCACAGGTAAATACTTATTCAACGCCGGAAGTCAAAACACTGATTTAAACTTTCACGATTTTTACTCATTATTATTTGCCGGAAGTCAAGTTCTTAAATACCTACTTCTTTAACATATCACGCTCACGGTTTACTACGGTACTATGTGAATTTGAATTTCTGAGAGTGTACAAATATTTATGTCGCTTAAAAGGCGGTAAATTTGACAATGTATGGACTAGCTATGTCTACCTTTATTTTTATTTGTTCTGGTTGTCCGAAACAAATGTCCAGTCAGTATATAATCTCATCTTAGTCCTTGTATTGATCAAATATTAATAATAGGCTATTTGACTAATTTTTGAAAATGGTTTTAATTGATTGTTTATGACTTAATAATTACACTACATTGATATTTCCGTGAAATTTCCTGTATTAAATATAAAAAAACAATTTTAAAGTTTATTTATTTTGAACGCGCCTTAAACGCTGTTTTTGCAAAGGGGCTAATCAGGTGACACTTGTGACGTCACACGCGAGTAAACTCAGTCAATGACCTTAGTAAATCTTATGGTTTATGTGCATTGAATTGATTATTTCACTGTAAAATGGTATATAAATGGTGTATAGTGCCGCAATGTTCAAGTACGACTATAAAAAATCCAGATAAATTGTTTGTTTCCGTTCCAACGAATCCCAAAAAAAGAAAAATGTGGTTAAAACTAGCGCGAAGAGACCCAAAGAGCATTTTAGCGCATACAAATGTTTTTATGTGTGAAGACCACTTCGATGTAAGTAATATTTAACTGTAAATAAATGTGGTAGTTAAAGCAGCGGATTTTGTTGTATTTAACGAAACAAGATCTAGGTATTTAATGTATTACTACATAACCTCATAACATAGCTCTTTCAGCATTAGTAGGTAGTAGCATACTTTTTCTTTCAAACTAAAGTGCAGTATGGAGATACTATTCTCGTCATCGTATTCTATAGATATATCGTCGTCGTATTCGTATCATCGAAATCGAAATATTCGTAAATAAACAATTTCTACGTATACTCACACAGCTGTTTTTACATTTAACGTTATATATTTTTAATGTTCAAATACCCTATTCATGCCCTATTAAGTCGTAGTTTTAAGATAGCTCGTGTAAAATTATGCCAACACTGAAAGAAAATTACCGCCGTTATTAATTCATAGAAGCGATTATCCTCTAGATAAATACTAAATAGGTACCTTGATACACGTTAATCGCATCATTCTTGAGGTTTAGACTTGTAAAGTTAAAAAAGTGGAGATGTTCATTTTCTTCGTATTGTTATTACTTAATTAATGTTTAAGGAATGTAAGATTTCTAGTTATGGCAATAAACTTTTTTTTATCTTTATCTTTAAAATAGTTTTAATAACTTTGGAAAGACAGGTCACAACAATATCTCTAAACAAAATAAAAATACGCTGTGTTGACGACGAGCTACGATCACGACATTCAGGCCAATTCGAACGTGCACTGAGATCAAACCGATATTTGAATAATAGGGTAATTGTGCCTGTTTGCCGTCCAGTGCTAGTTTCCGTCCACTTGACGGAGTTGCTACAAAGAATTGCGTAGTTAAGTACAAGTAGTGTACAAGTAGTAAATTAAAAATAAAACATTAGTCGCAGCTTCGCATCCGTGCTTTTCAGAGGTCATAAAACCAAGAAATAAAAGTTTAGGCGGGAAATGTTAATTGTTCTAGCTATTTTAAGTACTATTTTTAGCACGTATGTATACTTAGAAGTATAATTAAAGCAAAAATAATCAGTTTTATAAAGTTTTTTAAAGAAATCTTAGAGAAATTTAGTGGACGAGAACTAACATACCAATTTTGTGAAGTTTTTAATTTTCGTCCACGGACGGAGGGAAACCGAAATAGCTAGGCGAATATTTAATATGGTGATTTTATTTAAATATAATATACTTAAGTATTATTATCTACTTAATACATTTGTTTTTCCTCTTAATATGATCTGTATTATTATGTATCGCCTATTAAAGCCGGCATTTAGTTTACGTCCACTCGTGCACTATCCTTTGTCAACGGTGCGTGAATAAAATGGTATTTTGTAAAATTGATTTTGGACCAATTAAGGATTGTTGAATTTGGTATGAAAATAGCTTGAATCCCAAGGAAGGACATAGGTTAGGTTTATCACGAAAATAATCATTATACGCGGTCGAAGTCACGGGCGGAAGCTATAAAAACCAATAAATGATTTATATATAACATAATAGCTAAAAACGAAAAAGTATAATCTATTTTTAACTCAATAATGCAGTGGTCGGAAACTAGCTCATACGTGGACGAACACTAACACATAGGTGGTCGGAAACTAAAATAACACTACTTTTTCAAATTATATTTTTTATAAAATAAACCGTAAATATTATTTAAGGTCAAGTTATATTAACCTTAAATTGACAATATGAGCAATACAAACAAATATAACACAACACTGATTTAAACTTTCACGATTTTTACTCATTATTATTTACAACGACGGGACTTAATCGCGTAAAATAAGTATTAAACCCACCTCCGACGTTTCGAGGACGGCGTTGTTGTTGAGTCTTCTCCGAGACCACGGGGACAACGCCGTCCTCGAAACGTCGGAGGTGGGTTTAATACTTATTTTACGCGATTAAGTCCCGTCGTTGTAAATAATAATGAAATATAACACATTTAAGTAAGAGTACTTCAAGATTTTTTTACGCATTTCAGACGCAGTTGGCATCTCCTATAATTGGACATAATCTGACACACCCTATCTATTAGAATCATATCAGTTAGCTGTCATTCGGGCGTTAATTTCGCTCTGACTTGTCCGTACATGTATTAGTATTAGTACTATTAGTGCGAGCGAGACGCCTGCATCAATGACAGGTAACTGATATTATTCCAATACGATTCGAATATCGGTTTGATGTCAGGTGCATATTCGAACTGCCCTGAATCTTGATTAAATAAAAATACGGACAGAAGTACTCACTTGTATGATGAAAATGACATGTTGCTGTCCAAAGGCTGATCGTCTACCGATCCAGTTGTTGTCAGCATTAGTGTGTTCATTCGTGGTATAACCTGACGTATCGATGGAGCACTACACTAGTTCGACGGTCGATAACTGCGTCACGGAAACGCGTAGCATCGCGTATATCACGTCACTAGCGGCCGTCCCATGTCTGAAAAAAAGTGTAGATTTATTTCTTTCTGGATTTTAAAAATGTCTCGAATTTGGTGGAAGGTTTTTCAAGGGCATGTTTAAGCCGTATATATGTATAGAAAAACAAGAACACACAATGCTATATGTACTGAGTTTACTGCTACTGCAGTGAGAGGAGAAATGATACTGTCCTCTTCGATAGTGACTTTTTAAAGAATAACATTCTCTGAGAGCAATTATATAAATACAATCTCGTTATGAGTTGTGCCGTGAAAAACCGTTTGTTGAATATCGCTCGTCACAACCCTAGATGAAAATTAAATGTCGGATGATTTACGATTAATATCTAAAAAGCAGCCGAATTTTATTTGTTTCCTTATTGGTTAAGAATTTTAGTTTTTATGTAGGCCAGTAGGGATTTAAAACTGTTAGCATAAAAACAATAACTAATTTCGGCGAGGTTTAATTATAGTTATGTATGAATGGTGAAACATACGATACGACGAACGGTAGACGTTATTTTTAAACCGATACAATATGCTCAAATACATATGAAATTATTTTCCGTAGCTACAAAAACAGTAACTGTGGAAAATGTAAATATATACTTCTTCAGCAATACTAAAGTTATAGGGTTTATAGTTCGTGTTAATGCACGTCGGTAAGAGTACATATTATGTAGGTGCAATGTCCCTCGTAAGTAAACAAGTACTACATTTTTTTTTAAATCCATTATTAGGGTAATTATTTACCGCGTTTGAAGTTACAATAGGTAGCATATTCTTTAATTTTATGCACACTCCAAGTGCTATTCTCGAGTTATAAGCTGTATAAACATAATAATCTACGTGTTTATTTGTTAAAATGGTCTTTTAGACTCGAAATACATGGCGTGTTCGCAAGTCATGGCCAAGCGCTTATTACATCAGCAATCCATAACTAGTTCCATGAAAGTCGCAGTTTTTCCTTCAATCTTGTCAACTAAGAAAAAATACATCTAACATAGCACGGACCAGTATCAGATTTGAGATACCGGCCCGTGTAACCGGCCGAGCGGCCATATTGAATCTGATTGACAGCTGTCAATGTCGGCGGCCCTGTGACGCGTCGCCGCGCCTGCGCGCAGCGCTACAAAGCGCGCGTATAGAAAAAATGCTTTTTGTCGATGGTCTAAACTTTTTCTAAGTTTTTTACGGCGTTGTGATGGTCACGTCACACTGTCAAGTTTGCGCTGGTGTAAATGAGATTTATTTTTTAAATGTTTTTTTACCTAGACGTTTGTTAAATTAAGCGAAGTTGTGTTTCGTTATGTTAAAATTTATAAAATAAGGATGATAAAATTTAGTTTTAGGACAAGATAACTACGCAACATCAAGACTTAGTTTAGCCAATTTATTTCCCTAACAAAATTTAATTCAGTTATGAAACTGAATTTGTTCCGTACAAGGAAAACCTGTTTAACACCCCATTTACTTATTTTTACCTACGTAATAGCCATACACAGATTTTTCACATATGATATAATTCAGAGCTGCGATTTATTGGCAAGGAAATAAATAATTAATAAACATAGAGGAAAACCACTAGATAAATTACCGTTTTATTACTATTAATAAATAATACTATATTGCTGGAGTGATGTCACTGTCGCACGTGCTGCGGGGAGTTTCTGTTTTTGTCACGCTAAAACCCAAAAAAATACCTACAGTCTTGCGTAATTTCCCCTATAATCCTCTTATACCTCTTGCAATTAATGCTGGTCCCTATGACAGTTCCCTCCAGTCTCTTTTGTAGTGCCCAAAGATAGATATAACTCCGTAATAGATGGATACAGTCTAAGGAAAAAACGTGCCTCGAAAATCACGAAAATTTTATTCTCGATCAGATGGCGCCACTAGTTTTGGCCTACTCTCGTATAGAGGGCGTTGACGGTTTCGTTTGTTATTTATAATTTTAACGCATATCAGTGAAAGAACATGGGTCAAAATCATATAAAAATAATTAATGCAAATAAAAAAATATTTATCCATATTTAAATACATTTTAACGTATTTTTATAAATCTTCATTTTGAGTTTTAAAGTATGTCGATAGATGGCAGTGAATTTACAGTGGTTACAAAATTTACTATGACAGTACCGCTCTATCTTATTATATCCTCTTTGGTAGTGCCTAATTTAAAAAAATATCGTATTTTTATTACTTAGCTTAGTCAATTACTTAATTAATTAGTCTTAATTTAATTTAATTTAATCATATATTATTATGTAATTCGTTTTAAATGTTTTAACCTCATATGGAAATATTTTCTGGATTAAATAATTTCATTCATTCATCATTCAATTTAATTTTGTATCAAACAAAAACGTCTGCAAAATTCACTGTCTTGGGTGAGACTTGAACCCACGACCACTGGATCACTAGTACAGTGCTCTACCATCTGAGCTTAGCTTAGTCAATGATATTATTATTTTTTATTAAGGAACTTCTAAAAGCGTCCGAAAGCTGTAAATAAAGGTTTAGACCAATATGTTAATCTTTTGGGAGCCATTGAAGATCAGGATGTAATTGAAGCTTTGATTTTTTAGGTAAACATGCTCCATCCTAGACCATATCGGCACTTACACTTACTATCAGAAGAGGTTGTGGTCGAATGTTTACATTTAACCAGTAAAAAAAAGAGTTTTTATTAAGCCAAAGGGCTGAGGACAAACGAAGAACGCCGAAGAATACAACGAAGATCAGAGTACTGTGGATAGGCTTCAGTTACACTCCATTGTCTAAAGAATGAATCAATACTATGCCTCAATCGGTGTCAATGACCTCATGTATAGGTAGTATAATTCATAAAGTCTATTGAATTCCTTAAATTTGCAATATGCCTAGTTAGGTATACTTTTGTCTACCAATTATTAAAAGAACACAATGACTACACAAAGCATTTTTTGAAATACTTTTTACGTACCTAATATACGTATATAATGTAATAGTCGCCATCAGATATATCAGAGCGCCCGAGGTACTCAAAATATCTGTACACGCACTCTATCGCCTTGACAATAGAGGCGTGTTCAGATATTTGTGAGCACCTCGGGCGCTCTGATATATCTGATGGCGACTGTACATAGATAATTTTGTAAACATTCTTTTCTAAATTAACTAAATAACGTTTAAAACATATTTTTTTTAATGTGTTAAATATAATACATATTTTGTACCTACTATATTCGAAGTCAATTTAAAATAACTAGGTATAATAGCCCTTCAGATATTTTTAATAACATGAAAACAAGTAATTAAAAACAAGTAATCAAGACAGTCAATTTTGGCAAGGTTTGTATACCTTAATAACAGAGCCACGCCTTCGTCTTTCCTAAAACCCAACTTTTTAGATATTCAAAGTCAATGACGCCTTGGCAAAAAATTGGCACTCAAAAAAGAAATTTTGCATAACGGTAAACATGTCAATTACTTTTCTGTTAGTGTGTTTAACTGTTAAATGTAGCCTGAAAACTAAGGGGTGTTTCTGAAGACGTTTAAAAAAGTATTAAGATTTAATTTCGTAGATGTAACAAAATTATTTATTTTTAGCTTAAACTCAACAGACTGATGTACTGTATATCAGTATATAGAAAGTTTATATTTTGATCATCTTTTCAATCATTTTAAATCTTAGGGCCACCCAACACTAGCGTCTTTCGAGCGTCGTCGTCTTGCCAGCGCCCGCGCAACGCGCAACTTTTGCGTTGCGTCGACGCAACGTCGGCAGCGTTTATCGAGCGCCAGCGTCTTACCAGTGTCCACGCAGCGACGACGCGACGTCTCTAACGTCTTTCGAATGTCGGCGTCTTGCCGGCGTCTTCCCATCAGCGTCTTGTCAGCGCCTACACAGATAAATAGACGCTGGCAAGACGCTGAAAAGACGTTCTTTCGAAAAACGATCTGACGTCGCGTCGTCGCTGCGTGGACGCTGGTAAGACGCTGGCGCTCGACATACGCTGCTGACGTCGCGCCGGCGCGCAACGAAAGGTTGCGTTGCCGTTGCGGAGGTACCCTAAAAATTTTTTTTTTATAGTTTCTCTTTTGCCGTTCTGTCGCAATACATGATTTATATATCAATGCCAAATTGCAGCGTTTGCAGCTTTCTAGTACTAACGATCACGGAGCAAAGCCTCGGACAGACATGGCGAAACTATAAGGGTTTCTAGGCGACTACGAAACCTTAAAAATGTGCATAACAAACCTACCATAGTTCAATCCGTTCATATCTCACAGCTGCGGCCCACTTTCGGTTTCATCACCTCACTGGTCACTACATCGATAAAATCTGACTTATCGACAACCCGTCACAGCACTACGCTACCTCAGATAACATCTAGACAACTTGTAACTAGAATTCGTATTAAACCTTTTTTACGCGGGAAAAAATTGCAGCGTTTTTTGTCTATTTTACGCTATATAATGAGACGTTCAATACGTCAGCAGATGTTCGTGAATAAACTAGAATAAACTATTAATTAAGTGTGTTTTAAACAATACAATTTTATGGCCTAGTTATGGCATACATAATATGTAATTACTTACGTACAACAGGGGCACATCTATACCTGCACTAAATAATGCTTTCGAGTGTATTTTTTTATGGCCTGTTTACGAGACCTTTAGAAGCCAAAATGTAATTATCGTAATATACTTAATATATATATTAGGGTTGCGATACAAACATACTCGTTACATAGAAATAGGATTA
This sequence comes from Cydia strobilella, assembly GCF_947568885.1. Taxonomy (NCBI): domain Eukaryota; kingdom Metazoa; phylum Arthropoda; class Insecta; order Lepidoptera; family Tortricidae; genus Cydia; species Cydia strobilella. Next base: position 5,021,955 of record NC_086061.1, on the reverse strand, counting down.
AGGTCTTCGTTTAATGATAATAATGATCTAAGAAGTAAAATATATTATCTAGGTAAGAGGTAGTTGCAAGATTTGTCACATTGTGTTTATTTTAACAAAATATCCGAAAATGAAGAAATAATTAAGAAAGAAAGCGCAAATTGTGTAAGGTAGTTGAGCGATTTCAAAAATTTGTGCACTATTTTTATTAACTCGGAGCTCTTTTCCTTGATTCTCTTACTAAGAAACGTTGCCGCTTTTAAAGTTAAAATAAATAAAAAGATAGGTCAAACCAAATTGTTAGTAAGTAAAATAAGAACAAAAAACTATACTCATCATTTTCTTTTGGGTGCTAGTACTAGTGTAAGACAAAGATAGTATGATTCTCTCTGTCTATTTTGGACATGAGACAGTCCTTTGACAAACTATAATTAGGAGTCAAAACTGCTATGTACAAAAATTTGGAAATTGATAGAATCAGATCAAGCTAACTCTGTATGGGATTTGCAATGAAATGACAAAGTGTGGCAATGTCAACAACATCATTACTCATTAGGCATTAAAATACTCGTGTGATCCTTTTATGAAACTCATTTCATTCGTTACATAAACCCACACTCGTATTTTAATGCCTTTCATTATATAGCAGCCACATAAACTATACTATTAAAACCCGCTTAGCCTTTAATGCCAAAAAAATATATTTTATGCCAAAAATGCCTTACATAATTTTAGAAAATAACTGATATTTACTCTTCAAACTGTTGGATCGATTTCTGTCAAACATATCTAAGAACCTCCGCAAGGATACTCGGTTTCACGTAAGAAAAAATACATCGAAATACGTACAGTGGAAGGCAAAAATATCGATCCAGACAAATTGCTCAAAAATATGTGAACACGACTTTACTGTCTAAGGTGTAAGAGCGTACACATATTTTTGAAACATTGGGAATGTATATATATTTATTATTTATTCCCTTCACTGTACATCCGTTGGAGAGCTACGACGCCACAGACAGACAGACATTGGCGTGGAACATGTGTGTGGTCCGTCATGAGTGAGCTACGAGCGGTCGGGTTGAGCTGGAGCGAGGCCAGAAGGGTCGCTGAAGATAGGAAGGAGTGGCGCGAGCTTGTGAAGGCCCTTAGCACCTTTGGGGTGCCGGACAACAACAACAACAACATATGTATAACACCCCTCTTTTTGCACCGGGGGGTTAGAAACAACAACACAATGTATCTGATCATTCCTTGTACCTACATGTAGATGTCAAATTATTAATCACGGCGTCATGGCAGACATTCGTGTTTTGATAAGCGAATACAAGGAAATTAAAAACATCCGCGTAGGGCGGGGATGTATAATGTATCATTTTAAAACTGTAAGCCACGAACGGTGATGAAAAACTTCTGAACGGTAACGTTAGATACCTATTTATACGTAAAAAATGTAAAATGCATTGGGATAAATTCAAAAGCGGGGTAACTTTGAAAATCAGTAATATCTACAATGGTTTGTAACATTTTGTCAGTTGATGACAGTTTGATGTCTGTAGGTACATAGGTCATGGTTAGTCTTTCCCGGTATCTAGCAGCCTAGCAATCTTTGAAAATAGCAGTGTGTATAAGATGTTTAAAAGTCCAATACATGATTGTATTATATGAGCTTTTAAAGGCCTGTGCACACCAGATGCGTAGACGAGAACCTGCATGTGCGCGTTGCAATATGCAGATCCTTATGAGAGACGGCACACCGCTACGCACATGAAGCCGGTGTGCTCTGGGCCTCTGGTCTTTTTACCTACACCAGAGGCACTAGGCACTAACCCAAGCGCAATCTTGGTTGCACTCTAAACAGCCTATTATTCGGTTGTCTAACTAATCCCAATAATAAATGTGGCGTGGACACGTACGAAAGTCATGATTAAAAATAATATGTCAAGATGACAAACTTATATAATATTAAACGTACATATTTATGAAAAACGTCTATTTTTAGCACCACTTCTAATGTTTGACACCATGTCGCGTCGTGTCAATTTGATACTTTAGGTCGTGGCTAAAATGGCCGATGAGCGCTCAAAACCGCGATTAAGCGTCAAATGTCGGAGTTTCGACGCTACATTGAGTCACAAGACACTTATTGTTCTCATGTCAATGACTCCATGCATGCCCTATGTATGTTTACAACTAGGTATGCCCCGTGATCTTTTTTCTGCAAGATATTCCCTCATTCAAGATTTCAAGCTCCTATTAAGCAGTTTAGACCATATTTCACGACGTAAGGTGCACAGCTATCTGACTGACTCCGTGCACTACGCGATAATGCTCTTCGGATACCTTCCCTATCTTTAAAGTTAAACGAATCGACATTTACAAATTACGAAAAATTTACAGTGCGCGACAAAATCGACAGGAGACGGATGGAGAGTATATAAAAACCAGGCTTCTGGCAAGATATTCCATTTCGCATATGGCAACCCTATCTGAAATCTCAATTGAAACAGTTGTCAGCAGACATCGGCGTTTTCCTGCTGTTTTGCAGTTCATGGTCGTCACTCAAGAACCTTTTTGCCCCAGCGGCCATGGTTCTATGAGCAATATCCTGCCTATGGCTACTTAAGTCTGGCAACTCTCTGAGCCACATTTTGTAATTAGATTTTGTACTTTATTACATTGAAGTACGGTAAAAATACGTATATTCCCTATATCTGCCATAAGCAGCACAAGAAACGCATTATAGCTTTTTCGCTGTATAACTTGTTCAGATATCAATCTTATTAAAATTGTCGATGCAAAAAATCAAGGTGCATCAGATAGCAATGCAATTTACCTGAGGTTCTGAATACATTAGGCAAAAACCTAGTTTTTATTCAGTATCTATCGTTAGCCAAGGTTGTGCCTAATTATGTTTTGTCCTGCTTTTATCACATAAATCTGTGCAAATGGACAAGAATGTCAAAGTAATTATTTTCCATAATTTCTAAGCTACACGAATGAAGGCGATATTTACATATTTTTTATAGAGTCCACTACACCGACTTGACTAGAATAAAGTGAGAGTGTCATTATAACGACATATTCTCGTAGAAATATGACATTAATGACGACATTGCCACACTTTGTCGTTGCAAAATCCATGCAGAGGTAGATTGGTCCGACTAGCTTAAATTTGAACCAATTCCCCGGTGTCTGATTGGCTTTCCGTATTTCCGATGCAATAATAATTATGCTAGCATGGGGCTAATCGGGTCGGAAGTAAGTCAAAGGAACTAGATGAAAAAAAAACACCTTCAGTTTAGGCTTATTTGAAGGGTCTCGGGAAGTACTTGATAGAACTGCAAAGGAGATAAGGTACTGTCAGCAATAAAAGTATGTATCATTTTTTTTTATTGACGGTACCCTGTTATTTATTTAACTTGTACATCGAAATTTTAATTACATGATACATACCTATTGATAGTGAGGTTACTTATATTGAAAGTAAATCTATTTTAACGGATTATATCGCGTATATGAATTTAAAATAAATCCCACAGTTCGTTCGTGGTCAACGGACAACGCACAAAGACAATAACATGTTAAAAGTGTTAATTTAAACTACGCAAATCAGCCATATTTATTTTTACCACACCAGCTGGTAAAGGCTCTCTTGATTGTTCAAAAACTGATGAGAAAAGAAAGAAATAAGGGAAGAAATTTTTTTGAGTTTTTTCCTTATGTCGGCTGGTAGGATTGACTTTTAAATGATGATTTTGAATGGTAATATATGTAGGTTTGATTTGATTTAATTTAATTTTGTTAGATGTTTTACAGTTAGTATGTTCATTACGTTGGTGTGGTGAAAAATTTTGTGTTTCACTCGGTGGCAAAATTTGTTTAACCCTCGTGCCTTGAAACTTTCGCGACGCTCAAGATTCCACTTTTCGAACCACTTCAATTTTGGAATCTTTCGCTTGTTCGGGTATCAATATTAGCACGAGCGATTAAGATTTTTTTTTTTTTTTAAGCAACAAATTTGCCCAACATATGTGTCAAACACAAAAGCTGTCACTCGGACGCCACGTCACCGAAGTGCCAAAACTGAAATTGAACTTTATGTACATACACATAGGTCTATGTTGCTCTGTGGTCTGTAACCGATTAATCGGTCCTTGGCGTTGGACCTGCGGTGCCGATATATCCGTCATTGGCGTCCAAAAGGTCAATGTAGCTGATAGTAGCTATAGATGTTGGTCAAATGTTTTGTCGGATATTTTTATTACGATTCTATATAATAATATGTTATTATTAGTTACGAGTATCCTTACGCCATAACTTAGTTAGGTACAGTCAGCAAAAATATTAGCTTAGCACCTAGTAAGAACCACCTGGCACCACCTAGAAGAAGCACCTAGTAGCTAAGCTAATTGATTGATTGATTTGCATGGTAGGTTTTAATTAATTGTACTGTTTAACATTAGTATTTAAGTTTTTTGTTACTAACACTTCTATGGGCCATGCCTGAAAATAAATGATTATTTAATTTAATTTAATTTAATTTAATTTAATTTAATTTAATTTAATTTGAGTAGAAACATTATAAACAAAATTCGGCGTTGCGCGTTGATGTCTTTTGACACACTGTATTTTGGATCTCATTTCACATGAGACATGACATGACACGATTTCATATAACACCAACAAATAATGAGGATTTTTAAATAAACTACATACATTATTATTATTAAAGGAAATTAGGAAGGTGCTAGAGTGTGTGGAAAAGCCGAAAAAGAGTGGACGACCCCGACTTACATGGATGTCCGTAGTTAAGAAAGACCTAGAGAATAAGAATATAGACCCAACGACGACCCGGAACAGATACAACTGGAGAAAATTGATTAGGAGAGCCGACCCCAAATAAAAATGGGATAAGGCCTGAGGAAGAAGAAGAAGACATTATTATTATTAAAATAATCTAATTATATATTTATGTATTAGGTCAGGTAAGTTGGTAGTTATTTTAACAAATACCGCTGTTTTATAAGATTGTGAATGATTTTGTGGTGAATAGGTGAAATACTTTCCACTTTTTCATAATCGTATATTTTGTATGGCCAAAGCAATGTTAAATACCTATTATTAAAGATGACAAAGATTTAATGATAGGTACAACTGTGACAAATTCGTGCTTCGTATTTGACTGGTAATGTAGGTAAATACTGTAAATAGCGCGATTTTAAGTAGTTATAGTTGTCAAAAGTTGACATTTGACACGTACACGTACAGCGCCATCTACTTCAGCTGTCAAACAACTAAAGCTGTCAACTGTGTTGTTATAAATTATATATATATATTTATAGGTATATGTTTGTGTTTATATGAATTTATATGTTTTAATTATTTACGTTTTTAATAATTGACCTATTTTTTTTCTGTTCATAGTGTTCGTTTGTCTTTCTTGATTTATTTATTGTTTCACTATCAATTGCTCAAAGGTTGGCTGGAAGAGATCCCTTATAGGGATAAGTTCGCCGTTGTACATTGTATATATTTTATTGTGTTTGTAATCTGTCTTATGTACAATAAAGTGTTACATAAATACATACATACAAACTGTTACATATTTTTTAGATTTTAAATCAGTAACTAAATTAAATTAAATACGATTTTGCTGGTCCATAGAAAAGCAGGTTTTAACATATTTTTATTAATTATTCATTGACCAATATGTATAACTAAGTATGTAGGTACAGAACATGAAAGTTTATTCACTCGTGGCGTCACAAAACGTACTTACAAAGTAACGTTTATTTTTATTCATTATTCAAATATAGGTGAGGGGTCGATACACGGACCTACCACGCTCATCCTATATGTCAATTTCACTACACTTTGCATAATGTACGTAAGTAATATTAGTTATTTAAACTTTATTGCACAGTAAAAATTGTACAGAAGGTGAATGAACCTAATACCAGAAGGCATTCTCTACCAATTAACCCTCGGGCCAAACAGAAATCAAGCAGCATTTTCAATGTACGAGAAATTTTATATTAAGTAAATATACCTATAAATAAGTATGTAATTATGTAATATAATATGTCATATTATTTTATTTAGCGCCTATTTACCACGCTGACAATTAGCACCTGACAGTGACAAATTTCTGTACATTGCCAGGTCTATAGGTCATTACAGTAGGTACAGCAATGTAAGGCGATATGTCATTGTCAGATGACAATGTGAAGCAGGGGCCGGGGGCCTGTTTCACCAAGCTGACAATTGACATTCGACACTGACAATTTCCTGTCCATTTCCGGGTAAATAAGTAACGACGGTACCTACCGCCAATATTTACTTATTGGACCAGCAATGTACAGGTAATTGTCAATTTCGGGCGACAATTGTCAGCATGGTGAAACAGGGGCCTGGCCCCTATTTCACCGCGGTGACAGGTGCGATAATTGTCGACATCACTGTCGCTGACGTCACAGGCCTCCATGGGCTCCGCTTACCATCGGGCGGGCCGTATTCCTGTTTGCCAGCATCATTGTATTATTTAAAAATACTTTATTATATCGGCAAAAAATGGGTTAGTTTATAATGATGATGATGACAATTGTCATATATTTAAAAGAATTTTCGGTAATTCTTGACAGGAAATGAGTTCTGTGTCGGAATTTCGTGACAATTGTCGTGTTTCTTGTGACAATTGTCATTAGCTTCGCAAAATAAGTACTTATTTATTGGCGATATAATGAAGTTTTTTTAAATTAAAATGTTGGTGCGATGGTAAGCGGTTACCGTAGCCTATGGAGGCCTGTGACGTCAGTAATAGTGATTTCGACAATTGTTACACCTGTCAGCATGGTTTAATAGGGGCCTGGTGGCTATGACACAATAGTTATTTGACAATTACCTAACGCCCGTCAAATAGTATGAAAATTGGAGCCCACGAGAATTTATTTTTAACCCCCGAAGCAAAAAGTGAGGTGTTATACCTATGTTTGACTCCGATGTCTGTCTGTCTGTGGCATTGTAACTCCAATCTCCAATCATAGCTATCAAATCGGTCCGTCCGACCGATTTCGATGCCTTTTTTTCACGTGCATGAAAGTGAGTTTCCTTGCGGTGCTTCTTAGCTATGTTTGATAGAAACCAATCAAGCAGTTTGAAGTGTATCAGCTCTTCCAAAATGATGTAAGGCATTTTTGTCATAAAATGGATTTTTTTGGCATACAGCGTAGGGTTTCTTTAAATATGAATTTAATAGTTATTTCCCTAAGCCGTACTTTTAGTTCCACCAGACTGTGATGTGTCATTTTACATATAGCCAATACCTACCTACTTTCAAGGAAAAACATACCTATTTAAACAGCCGTAATTCTCTGTCGAGTGCCTAATTTACGGAGCATGAAATTTAAGATTAATTGTGTAACAAACCATATGATTTGATTGTAATTATAAATCGATGATTTTAGTCTTTATTTGAAAGTAGGTAGGCAATCTCTAACCTTTATTTTTTAATTGAGAGTAACCCGATTGTGGCGCCCTCTAATACAACTACCGTTAAGCTTTCAGGTTAGCTAAAACGCATCGAAATCGGTCCGTCCGTTGCAGGGCTAAGATGCCACAGACAGACACACAGACATTGGCGTCAAACATAATAACACACTTCTTTTTAAATCGTTTAAAAATGATATTGTAAAAGTCCACGTAACAAAACATGAACTCATTCAAAGATGTCGCCACTAATTTTGTTTTATACATAGGCACCAGTTCGTACCTTGTCACAGTGACAATGGTATGCGGACTAGCGACTTTCATATTCATTGTCACTGTGGCAAGGTACGAAACGGACGGTACGGAAATTTAATTCTTAGAGAGTACAAAAAATGGGTTAACAAGCTCATCTGATGGTAAGAAGACACCGTAGTTTATAGGTAAATGCTTCAAAACTCTAAATATGTCACAAGCGAGCTGACGACATTCATTGTTAATGACAGCTAACAGTTGGGGGGTTATTCCTGTTATCGCCGGACTCGCAAACTCCTTAGGTACTTAGGTAATATTTTGTGTATTTTTTTCAATTTTTTTTTAATTATTAAAAAAATATAAGTATGTAAGATTCTCATAAAAAAATATATTTAAGATTCTCACAATGAGTTCTTTCATTTAATATGTAACACGATATAGTTCGAAAAACTTTTTTTTTTAATTTTCTTATTTATTTAAAAGTGGCCCCCTTCTTTAAAATTCATTTGTTTACGTTACATGTCCGTCTTTGGGTCACAAACTTACATATGTATAATATTTAAATTTCAACTTAAATTGCCCATTAGTTTCGGAGAAAATAGGCTGTGACAGACGGACAGACAGACAGACAGACGCATGAGTGATCCTATAAGGGTTCCGTTTTTTCCTTTTGAGGTACGGAACCCTAAAAGTAGGTAACTCTGTCTGTCTGTCTGTGTGTTACCTCTTTACGATTAAACCGCTAGAGCTACTTAGATGAAATTTGGTGTGAAGATAGTTTGAGGCTCGGGAATGGACATGGGATAGTTTTTAACCATCATCATCATCATTCCAGGCAGATTAAGTTGACACTTTCTGCGATCTTGCTCAGATGGACAAGGAAACAACATATCTTTGTCCCTCTCAAAGTTTCATGAGAAAGGTTAGATTTAGGATGCGTATTGGCCTCTCCAACTCCGATAATCGCATGCGATTTGAAATACATTGCAGCATTTGGTCGATCGATTGAATTCGTTGCGCCTACTTAGCCAGCAATTATCTAAATAAAATATCTAAAATCCCATGCCATTTGTTGCAACGTCTATAGACGCCTCATACAGAATTTTTGTTTCGTTTCACACAAGTTTTTGGACGAGTGCCGTCGGCAGATGAAACGCAGACGTCTGTGATGAATCTTAGTTTACATAATAGATAGTTAACTATGTTCAATATTTACTTTAAGCATATTGCTTATCTTTAAATCTTGAATCCTCTAATGATGTCGTATTAAGATTTTATCGACAACCTATTGGTTGCGCTATTTATTACTAGTGTGAACGCGACGCACTGATATAAGCCAATAATTTTAAGTAAATTATAATTATTGTAATTTTTTTGTTTAAAATATAGTAAAGTATCTGAAATAGTATAAATACTTGTTTAAATACGTGTGATTATGTTATTACTAAATCAGACATTAACATTTATATTGTAATCTATAATTTTACGCTTAAATAGGCGGAAAAGGGCAATAAGAAAATTTAACTTTATCAAATGGCGTTACGAAAATTATTAAAATTAAACACAATGAGGTTTCCTAATTAGAACACTTGTGTTTAATTGATATTGAGAAATTCATTTTTATCCATTAATTGTTTTTAAGCAATAATTGGGCTTATCTCATGTGGTCGCAAGGCTGTACTCCCTTTTTGGCGAAAATTATATTGCCGAATTTCACTTAGCAACCAACTTTTCGCCAAAGTTTCATTTGACAAACCAATCTTTACCAAATAATTACTTCGCAACCATGTCATTTCCCAACCCCATAGTTGGGAAATGAAAATGACGTACTAGGTTGGAAGGTTAGGTTGGATTATGTAAAGTTGGGAAATGAAATTCGGCCAAATGAAACTTTGGCGAAAAGTTGGTTGCCAAGTGAAATTCTGCAATACAATTTTCGGCGAAAAGGCAGTAAACCAAGTGGGGCTTCCATACAACAACCGTAATTTTTTGCCGTTTTTTGCGTAATGGTACGGAACCCTTCGTGCGCGAGTCCCACTCTCACTTGGCCGGTTTTATTTATAATGAATGATATAGGGCACCTAATTAGTGCACTTATTTTAATTTAGTTATTTGTCTATTTATTATTGCATTATAATTAATTAGTACAAACCTGTCCAAACACTATAATGAGCAAGTCACTTTAGTCTCAAACACACACAATGCACTTAAAATGTAAAATCACAGTTTCATAAAATCTAAATATCCATTTAACCCAAAGGTGAACGCGAATTGAACTTTAACCACTTCAGATGTCAACTTGTCACAATAAATTTCAGACTGACTATCACAAATCACAAAAACGGTCTTATTCTAATCATAACACACACGAGAGTCTGAATACGAATATAACGGATTCGAAGTGTCCGGAGTTCGAAATTTGAAATTTGAATTCGAATTTCGAACGTTGCGCGGCGCTGCGCGGGACACGAGCGACTGGCGGCGCACGCGGCTCAGACGGGGGCTTGCGCTGAATGCAGGTGTCGCCAACCTTTTCCTGATGCGCAGTTTTAGCGACACTAGTGTGAGACTGTTTTATTGCAGCTAATTGAATTTCAGTCGCATTGCGCATCGTATATTCATGCATTTTATTTATTTATTTATCGTTATAGGGAAGTGCATGAGCGGTAGAATTATTCACTTAAATTAAAAAGTCTACCAGTCACGCACAGTAGGTAATGTAGATAAGTATCAATTTTTTTTTCTTAAATAACGCTATTCATTTTATACCATTTGTTGATTTATTTTATAAAAAAAAAATACTTATTCGTTTTATTTATTACTTTTTTTATCCTAATATTTTATGCGGCTCTAAGAATAAATGAAAAGGTTAAAATAAATCAAAATCTTATATTGCATACTATTTATTATTTAAACATTAAATCTATACGGTTTCGCCAGTTATGGGTGTTACTATAATAGTAAGAGAAATTTCAAAATTGTTGGTAGGCGTAAAATATAATATATCAAGCATTCTTTTAGCCTCATTTTCATTAAATTATATGATATATGATAAGTATGTACCTAAGTTATTAGAAATAGCTATATGACCATGAAAGTTCTGACCGCAAATGTAGCTATTTGCGGTCAGAACTTTACCATTAAAGAGTAACTTATTCTTTAAGTGATTAAATTTATAGTTAATCAAAATAAACGACACCTTTTACCATAAATAAATAATTAAAATATTAATGAATCTACAGTTTATTACCCCTGTAAAAACCTGTTAAGTCAGCAAATGTACGCACCAAGAGTATAAAGCACAAATACAAAAATATAGCCATCCACCTCACTAGTACCACAAGCAATACCAGTTTAGAAAGGGACAGCAGTACTGTTACAGGTGATTTCATACTGATCTTACTTATTCCAAGCATCATCAAAACATCCTAAGTCCAATCACCTTGACGCAAACAATTTTAAACCGTATTTTAAACAAGGTAGAGCTTATTTTATGTTACGCTCATCTCTACTTTACGAGCTGAGAGCAACAGATAGTTAAACACTAAGATACTATTGGAAAGTAGTCTAAAATCTTTTAAATCTGCCTTAAACTCCTTTCTTAAGCCAAACAAATACAGAAAATCCAATTTGCAGTTGAAATATCGAATTAGATTTATAAATCCGTATAAGATGCGCACGCGGCGGACAGTGGACACGTCTGATTAGCTATGAAACTGCATCTTCGCTTCGTCTCGCTTGTTCACGTCATTTAAGCCCGCGTTAGAGCGAAATAACACTACGTTTACCGTGGACCAGTGAAGGGACGTTCCCAATAATTTCGGTAGGAGGAAATTGTAGTTTACGTAAGTACATAGCGGTCAGTTTTTATGTTATTTATCGGTCCGGCTATCTTATTTGCCGGCCGGGTTTTTTATGGTAATAAATAGTGTGTGTTAATTGCTCTATTGCTTGAATAGTACTTAATAAGATGATCCAGTTTATTAATAACGAGCTCCTAAGCTTTTATTATATGTTTAAAACGTCTTTTTAAATGTGTGCTATTTGCATTTTATTATATATACTTTTTCTTGAATACCTACGATGAATAATTAATTTGAATTTTAATTTGTTTAATGTGTTTAATATATGTGATGTTATTTTATTATAATTTTAATTAATTTTTATGGTGGTATGTATGATTATTATTGTTACTTATTTGTAATATTATCTTAATTTATCATGGTATCTATTATGGATCCTGGTTATCTGAAATAAATGTATTTTGATTTGATTTTGATAACATATTTATATGACCATTTTATAATTTATACGAGATGCGTTTGATCATCATAGTTATATGTATTATAAATGTTTAATTTAGTTTGTTTTGTTACTAAATCACACATAAACGGTTCATCAGATTTAAGTGAAAATACGCATAGCATTAAGTTTTAGGTATAGCCATGATTTTTTGACCGAGCATTAGCTAAGGTCTTCGTCTCAGCTTGAGCAAAAACGATTTCGTATATCCGGAATCCGTATGTTCTCCTACAGGTCGCAATTTCCAACCGATTATCGTGAAATAGCGTATTTGACTACTAGTCAAATCTGTTGCTTTTTTCGAACTGTCAAAACGATTTTGCTGCTATGGAATTTATATGAAACACTAGCATGTGACGTCACAATCAAATTACCTGCTCTTTATAGTTTTATACGGGTTTTAAAATAGAAATTATGTGTAAAAATAACTGCTGTCTACGTTTCTCTATTAATCTTCTGGTGCTTTATTTCATGCATAGTGTAAAATAATTTATTTTAAATAAAGTCAAATTTTCACTCATTTTCACATTCATATTGTATGGACCGATACAAAACTGACACCCAAAATTTGTATGAAAAACTGGGGACACTTTTTTCTTTGTCTCATTAAATAGTACTCGTGATTCTGAGTATAAATAACTCAAAAGTGGATGGAATTTCGAAAAAAAGTAAATGATACCATTTTTTCTGAAAACCCCCTTATATCAAAAATACTTTTCATCATTTTGGAAAACTGATACTCTTCAAACTGCTGGATCGATTTTTATCAAAGATAGATATAACTCCGTAATAGATGGATACAGTCTAAGGAAAAAACGTGCCTCGAAAAAGAAAATTTGATTCTCGATCAGATGGCGCCACTAGTTTTGGCCTACTCTCGTATAGAGGGCGTTGATGGTTTCGTTTGTTATTTATAATTTTAACGCATATCAGTAAAAGAACATGGGTCTAAATAATATAAAAATAACTAATGCAAATCAAAAAATCATTTCTCCATATTTAAATACATTTTAACGTATTTTTATAAATCTTAATTTTTAGTTTTAAAGTATGTCGATAGATGGCAGTGAATTTACAGTAGTAACAAAATTTACTATGACAGTACCGCTCTATCTTATTATATCCTCTTTGATCATAGACCTAGCATTACATAGACCAGCTATACGCGTGCGCCCGTAAGGGATAGACATAGATGACGTCATAAACGTGGGGATACCATATTGGTAAAAATTACCCCAATATTTGATATCACGTTGGGGCGATTACCCTGGAGGCAAAGTTAGCTTGTTTCACGGTATTAAAAAATTGTTAAATAAAATGTCAATGGGCCGTTCTTTTTAGGCGTATAAACAATGAAATACCTCCTATAATTCGCGCAGGTGGTACAAAACTAAACATGTTTAGTAAATAAACGTAAAATAAAATGTATTATGGGTTTTAATTTACAGAAATCACAAATGGAAATCACACCAATTAATGTACACCACATTTAATCTTCACAACATTTGTTTATTTATTTTTTGGAATTAGAAGTACGAAAAAACTTCGAGGTCAAAATTACCCATAAAATTATGATATTTTCATCTGGTATCCCTAACATGATTGTTATGCAGCTAAATTAAGAAGAAGTTTAAAAATGGCTGACCTCAGACTCTTACCTACCTACGTAATTTGGGCGGATCATTTTACAAATAATGTTTTGTTAATTTGCGTAAATAATTGCGATATTTTTATTGAAATCGTTTGATTCTACATTGCTTTGAGTGTAACGTAATTTTACGATGTTATTCTCACATATTGCGTTAAGAGAAAGGTGTAAAATACCGTACTTACGTGTGAAAGGTTATGATCTCATATTTTTGCTCAGAGCGACTATTACAGCCGATTACAGAACAATTCACCAGTATTTTATCAAAGTTCAAGCATTCAAAACGCTAACCATCACTATATTTCATAAGAGAAAGCACAATTTCATACAAAACAACGATAATTAAACAAGCAACGAACAAACATGATATGTCACGTACTTATTTGTTTGCCACAACCTCGGTTGTGGCAGCGGTGGAAAAGTGAAACTATGACAAGGACAAACAATAACAGCGCTTTCTCTGCTACTCCTACTGAAAGACACATAAGACTATCCCGTTCGGTCATTTTCCCCCACTCCTCATGACCGATCCAGTTATACTAGATTCATGTCTTTGATTTTTATCAAACACAGCTAAACCACCGCAAGGAAAATCGGTGTCACATTAAAAAAACCGCATCGAAACCGGTCAGTTTGAGAGCTACGACGCCACAGACAGACATTGGCGTCATACATAAAACCGGACAAGTGCGAGTCGGACTCGCCCACCGAGGGTTCCGTACTTTTAAGTATTTGATGTTATAGCGGCAACAGAAATAAATCATCTGTGAAAATTTAAACTGTCTAGCTATCACGATTGATGAGATACAGCCTGGTGACAGACAGACGGACAGACAGACAGACTGACGGACAGAGGAGTCTTAGTAATTTCTTCTTCCTCTGTCCCTCATTGCTGAGGATCGCGACCATGTATGCTCCGTCTCCATAGTCTTAGTAATAGGGTCCCGTTCTTACCCTTTGGGTACGGATCCCTAATAACACCCCTCTTTATTGCGTCAAAATGCTTCCGTGTGTCTGTCCTGCTGTTCTCTTCTACATGTCGAATTTCTCAACTGATTCTCGTGAAATTTTGAGAGCAGGTATAAGTACCTGATTATTTTTTTTTCTACTCAAATTTTGATTTTTTTTCTAAATGGAGCCTAGGGTTTACGAGGTCTACAGCTCACAGATCCGCTAGTACTTATATTTCTGTTTGTATAATATGTAGGTATTCATAGTAAAGGTATTTATATATCTACATATAAGCATCTGCGATCTCACTCACGCATTTACTGGTGCTTTTCCAAACTTATAATTTGCCTAGGCGTATTCGAATTTTAGTTATTCGACTTGTTTCCGATATGATACTGATCTCTCAGTGCCAGTGACGTTTTTGGTTGAATAAATGTCACTTTTGACACTGACAGATCAATGTCGTATCGGAAATAGATCGAGTACCTAACTAAAATTCGAATACGTCTTCCGGTTCGAGCGCCATCTTGATAGTTAGCATCGTGATTAATTACTTTGTTTTTTGCTTATTAATATTGTTTAAAGTGTAATATCGATAGCTTATTATACAGTAAACTAATGTGGTAGTGTGCAGTGAATGGAGAATTAATTTTGAAGCGCGTTTAACCACCATCTTGGAGTCAACGGCCGGTAGTCCACGTGCTTCTTGTAAAGACTAGCTATCGATTTACAAGAGCTAACAAATCACCGTACACTGTCTTGTACAACCGTACAATTTTTGTCGTTTGTAAACCTCTCAATACCTTGATACTGGCGAAATAGTCCCACTGGGCTGAAGCCATAATTTTAAAAGAAGAAGAAGAAAATTCGAATACGTCTGTAAGTAGTTATGATTGTTTCATTAGGTAGGTATATTTATATCTATATATGTATAATATATTCATATGTATGCATAGTAAGGTATTTATATAAACATCTGCGATGTCACTCGCGCATTATGGGTGATTTTCCACTTTCTCGAGCCCTGAGCACGCGCACGCATTACTGCACACCCGCAAGCTGATGTGGTTAAACCGTTAAAAGTAAGAACCTCAGTGCTTTGTTTGTTATACACTTCACATTTTTTTAAGTAGGTACTTGGATATTTTATGTTATAAATATCTACGCAGAATCACGAGCTCTTACGATCCTAATACTTAAGATAAAAAAGCGTTCCAAAGATTTTTACATTTTCTATTCTGTAACAATTTTTCATATCTACACTTTGTATTAAATGAATCATTTGTCTCATGAATGTATGTGCTGAAACGGATAAGACTACTTTCTTACTAGGTCATTTATAAATTATAAAAAAATAATGAAAATACACGAATTTGAATTTGAATTTGAATGGTAACGAAATGGAAGGACGAAAAAAGTATGGAAAATTAGGGGCAATATTTTTATCCCATTACGAATCAAAAGAACTCGTGATTCTGAGTAGAAACAACATAATAATTCCTAAATCTGAATATCAAAAAAGGGTAGTGTACAACATAACTGTAACTGTAAACTTGCATATTTGGAAATAAATAAAATAAATAAATAAATAAAATGTCTCATATAAATCGAAAACTTTTATAAAAAACTAAATTGTAATATATGCATGCTTAGGTATATTTACGTTCCGTGTCCCGGTTAAAGTTCGAATCTTAAATAGTAGCAAAGACAGATATAACTCCGTAATAGATGGATACAGTCTAAGGAAAAAACGTGCCTCGAAAATCAAGAAAATTTGATTCTCGTTCAGAGGGCGCTACTAGCTTTGGCCAACTGTCGTATAGATGGCGTTGACGGTTTCGTTTGTTATTTAACAATGTTAACGCATATCAGTGAAATAACATGGGTCAAAATCATAAAAATAATTAATGCAAATAAAATAAAAAAATTATACATATCTAAATACATTTTATCGTATTTTTAAAAATATTTATTTTTAGTTTTAAAGTGTGTCGACAGATGGCAGTGAATTTACTGGGGTTACAAAATTTACTATGACAGTACCGCTCTAGTATAAGTTACTCTATGATAGTAGCCTGAAATGTAAATGTAGGCGGTATAGTATTTTTTCGTTGTATGCCTTTTGGAAGTGAATAAAATCGACTTTAGAAATTAGATTACCTATGCGTGGTATCATAGAAATTCTGTTATTTACAAGCAAAGCTAGAATACTTAGGTATACCTATACCTACTTATTGTTAGGTTACCTGACCCATCAAGCTCAGTAGTTTTGGAACTGATATTGATATGATACGTTCATCTATGAAGGGATTAAAAGAACTTACGACACCACATGGTTTTTCCGGAATTTAAACTTTAATAAAGCAAAAAATAAATACTGTTAGATACTCACATGTAGGTATACTGCCTCTAAACGCAACATGTTTCATAGATCAGGTCTGCATTTCCAACGAATGAGGGCTATCGTTTTTTTGCTCACCAGTTGGCGCCTCTGTTGATGGTGGTCCAAAAGACTAAAGAACAGCTGTCAGTCATTGAAGTGACAAGTGACATTTCGAACTATGGAAAAGACCACCATCTACACTAGCGCCCCTAGCGGCGAATTCATACGCGTTAGCCCTCATTGCCAATGCATCGTGGCAATGTGCCCAACATAACACAATCAAGATGTTATCTAGGGCGTGGACGACAAGTCGAATTTTCACACTCGTCTTCACCCGATACGTCCCGCGGATATGAAATCGAAAGATGGTTTCATCTGAGAAAGTTGACATGCGATGACAGATCTTAAGTATGTACTTACTTACATAAACGGGTCTGGTAGAATTCTCCACTCTACAAAATATTCCACCAACCACTACATAGACAATATAGACACTAAGTTCCTCCTTAAGCTCCTCTTATGTTCTGGACTAGTTAAAAGTTATTCCTTCACTTAGTGAGTTACATTGCACAGCTTTTTCTATGTTTCTTCTTCTATGTTTCTATGTTATTTTTTTCTATGTTTCTTATGTTTATCCTCGTGCACCGCGATGTTTCAGCACTTGGTATCTGAACAATCTGTCATCAGTTTGAGGTCAGTCCATCTCGTCGTCGGCAACCCGCGGGATTTCTTACCTTACCTACCCTTGCCCAGTATTAAACTCTTATATGTGTTCCTGACCGAATTTTTAGTCAGCTTTTAGCAGTTTCTGAGAACGATTTTTTCTGCTCAAGCACAAGACCACAATCAAGGTTTGAACCCACGATTTTTGACCACGACACACACACATATGAAATGTTAACGGATGTTCCATTGAATTTTGTCGTGCCTTAATAAATTTAACATTATCAATCGCTGTTAATGCTATTTTTATTAAGTTGTAAAGATTAATTGATACAATTTTAGCTTATTTGTATAATGTTTGTAAACAACTTTGACAGCACGTCAGATAATTGTCAACCAAGATTATCGACAGCCAGGTTTCTACCTATTCTATATACTTATGGCGCTTCTATTCATAAATTCAGAAAAATTTTACTCGGGAAGGACCGAAGCTCTACAATGGTTTACCAATTGAAATACGTAACTCAGCATCATTGAATATCTTTAAAAAAAAGCTTAAGTGTCATATTTGCAACACTCTATTAATATAAAATATTACTTTTCCTTAGGATAATAACACGCCAGCTTGCGACCCCCCTGTTAGTAATTGGCTGCTGTATTTTGTGGGCGCCTGCAACTCCAGAGGTGTCGCATGCGCGTTGCCATTCTTTCTTTTAAAAAACCTATACTATAGGCCAACATGTTAATTTAAGCATGCATAATTTATTGATCTTTTTTATGTAAATCTTTCTCATTTAAGTGAAGTTTTTGTTATATCTTCTTGAGAAATAAAGATTCTTAAATCTGAAACGCAATACTGGCCTGAATTAGCTATGTTTTTTTTGTCTTTATCTGTAATTGTGACTTATGTATTTGTAAGAAAGGGATAAAACAAAATTTTACCGTACATATGGTGCTAATTTACCGCCCTAGTGCGGTAGCTAGCACTATAATAATAAAAGACATACAAATAATAATTAAGTTCTTTATTAAGACAACCAAGATCCACATATTCTTAGTTACATATTTTATGTTTTACTTATAACTAAGGTTAGTAGGTTTATAATGAAATAAAATAAAAATTAAATTGCAAGTTAAATTAAATTACATCGTGTTAAATTAAATGGAATTACATATATGTGCATATGTGGAAAATTTTAAGGGCAATATGTACTGTAAAACGTTCTACAATACGCGTGCGAAAAGGTTATTCGCAACTCGTGTCGATTTAAAACAGTCCCTTTGGTCATGTTTTAATTTATCGCCATTCGATTCGAATTTCCTACTTTTCGCACTTGTATCGTTAAACACTATTAACTAAATTAGGCCTGTAAATTTTAATGAATAAGGGGGTTACGATTTTGGAAAGGACTAAGGATTTTGAAGGAGGATTTTGAAATAGCCCAATTCCAAAAAGTCCCTTATATCTGTCTGATTTGCAAAATGTCCCTTTCGAAAATGTTGGTATGGTTATATGGAAAGGACATTGGACAGCATTCTAGGCACACACAGTTGCAGGCATAAGCTATTTATTTTTCAATAACACCCAATCAGGACACAATAACTTACTGGCACCAATGAGGATATAATAAAATAGAGCGGTACTGTCATAGTAAATTTTGTAACAACTTTAAATTCACTGCCATCTATCGACATACTTTAAAACTAAAAACGAAGATTTATAAAAATACGTTAAAATGTATGTAAATATGGATAAATGTTTTTTTTATTTGCATTAATTATTTTTATATGATTTTGACCCATGTTCTTTCACTGGTATGCGTTAAAATTATAAATAACAAACGAAAAAGTCAACGTCCTCTATACGAGAGTAGGACAAAACTAGTGGCGCCATCTGATCGAGAATCAAATTTTCGTGGATTTTCGAGGCACGTTTTTTCCTTAGACTGTAGCCATCTATTACGGAGTTATATCTATCTTTGCTGGCACTTTTTTCCAATGTCCAGATTCACTGCACTTTTTTCAATGTCAATTCCAGACATGTTTTGTTTATTAGATAAGGATAACGTTAACAAACGTTAATAACGCGATATTATGTTATCGCAGATCAAAACGGGCAATGGCGAGGTGGCGTTAACCTGCCGTTCCTTTACCTTTGTGGGTAAACGAGACTGCATAAGATTATAAGGAAACTACTTATTAGTTACATTTTTTAGGGTTCCGTATCGCAAAAGGAAAAAACGGAACCCTTATAGGATCATTCGTGCGTCTGTCTGTCCGTCTGTCACAGTCCATTTTCTCCATAACTACTAGACCAATTAAGTTGAAATTTGGTACACATATATGTAATTTTGTAACCCAAAGATGGTCATGTAACGTAAATAAATGAATTTTATACATGAGGGCCACTTTTGTGGGGTAAAATTGAATATATATCGTATATATCGTAATATATCGTGTTACATATCAAATGAAAGAGCTCATTTTGAGAATCTCAAATATGTTTTTATTTTTATTTTAAAATAAATAGTTAAATAAATAAATTTTAAAATAAATAAATAAAGCGCCGGCCGCATGTATCGCCACGGCACTATCAACGATTTGGTCCGTCGCGCACTTGCCACCGTCTCTGTGCCTGCAGTTTTAGAACCAGTGGGCATGGCTAGAGACGACGGCAAGCGTCCCGACGGAGCCACGTTGGTGCCGTAGAAATTAGGAAGAGCCCTGGTGTGGGACGCGACGTGCGTTGACACCCTTGCACAGTCCTACATCGGGGCGACCCGCATCCAGGCTGGCGCTGCGGCTGACCAGGCCCAGATTCTCAAGCGCCGCAAATACTCGACCTTAGTTAACGACTATGAGTTTGCGGCGCTCGCAATAGAGACTCTGGGTCCTTGGTCATCCGACATGAAGACATTTATGAGAGCTTTGTCGGCACGGCTGGTCGATTCCACAGGGGACCGTAGGGCCGGTGCGTACCTCTCTCAGCGTATCGCCCTAGCGGTACTGAGAGGTAACGCCGCCGGCGTAATATGGACGCAGGCCGACCTGTTGGACGGGGCATTTTTGTTAATGATTGGGTTTCATGTTTTAGGTTAGTTTAATTTTTATACTCTATGTTTAGGTAGTTATTTATTTAATTTTAAATTGTATTTCAATAAAATTTAGGTAATTAATTATTAATAAAACATAGTACCTATGTACTTAGGTATTAGCTAAATATATGTTTAGATGTTATTAAAAATAGAAAAAAAGACCATTCCCCCTTTCCCCCTTTATTTCCGAAACCACAGGGTCTAAAATTAAAAAAAAATACTCAAAATAGTTCTTTACCTATAGATGACAGGAAAACCTATTAGAAATGTGCAGTCAAGGGTGAGTCGAACTTTATTACTTATTTTTTGATCTGACCCCTACGGGTTTTTTGAAGACATTTCACTCACGTTTCACATAATAAAAATACATTGTTAAAAATTGTGTACCTAATGTACGGAACCCTTGGAATGCGAGTCCGACTCGCACTTGGCCGGTTTTATTACTTGCCATTTTTCCTGAGACCCAAAAGCAGTTATGTTTGTAACCCCCGACGCAAAAAGGAGGTTAACCTAACAATTGTTACATATACGTTTGACGCCAATGTCTGTCTGTATGTCTCTCAAACGAATGGACCGATTTCGATGCGGTTTTTTTGCATTTTCTTGCGGTGATTCTTAGCTATGTTTTCATAAGCATCGAACCAACAGTTTCAAAAGTGTCAGCTATCAGCAGTAAGAGTATAATTTTATGCCAAAATGATGTAAGGCCAGACATAAAATGGTTTAAATTTTTGAAGTAAAACTTCTTTAGGCGCGACTAGAAGGTAACTCAGATTTTTTTCTGATGGAAGTAACGCTCAGTGGTGACACGCGCACAATAGGACACACATCAAACTCAAAAAAGTTTTACTTCAATCGCGCGTAAAGATTACACGCACGCACTTTTTTTTAAATTTAATAGTTCTCAAAGCGGAATGCGTTTTAAGCCTAGTTATCTAAGTGTGTGGTTAAAATCTAATCAAATCTTAAAAGCAGGCTTTGAACAGTTTGAACCAGTTTTCAATAACTGAGCATTTGGTAGGTATATAATACTTGCGTAAGGTAACTTTTAACCGCCGTAGACTAATTTATAATCCACACGATATCCATGCAGCTCATTTAGCCGCAGTCTGATAAATAAGACAAAACTTCGTATAACTTCGTTCAATCTTGACATCAGATTCGTGTTAAAGGGCCTCTCGGGTCCTCAGATATCAATTTTCATGGTCAAAAGTAAAGAACTTCAAGATAGCGACCGTTCCGTTCAAATTTAACTTCAGATACGTGTTAAGGGGCCTCTCGAGTCTTCAGATATTGAGTTTCATCAAGATCGGGTCAAAAATAAAGAAATTCAAGATGGCGACAGTTCCGTTCAAATTCGACTTCAGATGCGTTTTAGGGGCCTCTCGGGTCCTCAGATATCGATTTTCATCAAGATCGGGTCGAAAATAAAGAAAATCAAGATGGCGACCGTTCCGTCCAATTTCGACTTCAGATTCGTGTTAAGAGGCCTCTCGGGTCCTCAGATATCGATTTTCATCTAGATCGGGTCGAAAATAAAGAAATTCAAGATGGCGACCGTTCCGTCCAAATTCGACTTCAGATTCGTGTTAAGATGCCTCTCGGGTCCTCAGATATCGATTTTCATCAAGATCGGGTCGAAAATAAAGAAAGTTCCGGTCGAGTGCCGCTGGCGTATGCCAGTTTGTATAAACGAAATTATACACAATAAAAGATAGCGTGCTGGCGCCGCCCTTCACAGTAAAAGGTCGGGCACAGCCCGACATTTAGCGCGCTTTGCGCGCTCTTACATACAGGGCGCCTGCAGGCGCCCTTTATACTTAAAAGTCGGACGAAGCCCGACATTCAGCGCGCTTCGCGCGCTCTTACATACAGGGCGCCTTCACACTTAAAGGTCGGGCGAAGCCCGACATTCAGCGCGCTTCGCGCGCTCTTACATAGGGAGCGCCTGCGGCGCCCTTCACACTTAAAGGTCGGGCGAAGCCCGACATTCAGCGCGCTTCGCGCACTCTTACATACGGGGCGCCTGCGGCGCCCTTCACACTTAAAGGTCGGGCCAAGTCCGACATTCAGCGCGCTTCGCGCGTTCTTACATACAGGGCGCCTACGGCGCCCTTCACACTTAAGAGCCAACAGGAGCTGAGCGAATTCTCAATTTTGAGATTTCAAACTGATTATCTCCGTCGCGCTGACGGGGGCGGCGCCGCCATATCCCCGTGTGTGTGGTGCACGCACACAGACGCGCACGTCATTTGCGCTCACGGACCTTATGCCTGCAAGTCGCGTCGCGGTCGCGGCCCGCTATATAGGCATATCATAGGCTATAGCTAGTTCTTACAAACTTTTTCTGTTAGCTTAGCTCGCTACCACCACTGAGCGTTTACTTATTTCCTGTTATTGTGATTTAACTTCTTGATTTTAGGTAGCTGAATTCAATATCCTTCTACAACCTGCAATCCAAATAACATTTTGACTTTTACAGGAGAGTAAAAAAACAATCATTTCTTTTCTCGTTTCCGTGCGGAAAGTATCAACTTTCGACACGCTGTGCTATTAGTACCTACATTGTGCAACGAGGGGGGTAAGTGAGATTTTGTAAAGGAGGAGTTTACAATATTCTTACCCCCGGAGTTACACACAATGGTTTTCGTTACACTTGTGATGAAAAACTAAATTTTCAGGGAAATAATTATAAAATACGGTGACATTTCAAATATTCGTCCGCCATATTGTCATTTCTTGACAATTTAGGCATCTAAGGCACAGACCTTCGGCATTCAGCCACGATTGAAAATTTTGTGTAAAAATATTTTAAACGGCTATTAAATTAATCCAATTAAATATTATAAACAAAAATACTAAATTATAATTGTCAGTATTTTAGAAGTAAAACTCCCTTACACACCCTTATACTTTAAACAAAGTATTTTACTTATAACTTACTTGGTTCGTACTTCGTATGAATTAGTGACATATCTAATTAAAAAAAGAAAGCTATAACTCCCGCGGGAACAATATAGGCCTTTTGTTTTCCCTTCAGTACACCTGCATGAAATAAGATCTTTTCGAGCAAGTGTAATGAAAAACAAATTTGTCGCTCTCCGGCTTCGTTGATTAGAAAAAAAGAAAGCCTCAGGTTATATAAAATTATCATAACAAAGAAACATGTGACATGAGATATTTCTTACGTTGATGTAATTATACAGTTTTATTAATGGTCCGTTTTTTATTTATGAGTCAGATTTTGATTAAAATAGGTATTAAATATATTAATGACGGGTCACTCACGTGTTTTAAGTCGAAAACGCTCGACATGTTTCACTCCGTACCGAGGAGCGTCATCAGGAGCTTGCGTCGACGGTGACGGACCGGCGCAGACTGCGGGCCGCAGCCCTCCGCGCCCGATGACTCGGCGCGAGACGGCGAGAAACTACCCTCGTTTACGGCATTATTGTCAAATGATGGGTTGCACACAACACTCACTACGTCATTCGCTAATGGTTCGTCCACACTGTCCACCGACGTAGTACCCAAAACATATTTAATATGTCTATGTCTCACGGAAGTTTTGTTATTAAAATAGGTATGTTTGAAGAGCTCCTAATCCTGGTCGGAATGAATAAGAAACCCCAATTTGGGACAATAGTCTAGTCTACAAAACGTTCAAGGTGGTTAAAAATATAGTGTAAGCTGTTCGCATTAAAAAACCGCAAATCGATGTACAGGTTAGCCGTTTGGTACACGTATACTAGAGGTCAAAACAAAATTATTGACCCGCAGTTCCTAAAAAAAAATCCCTTGGGAGGGGAGTGCTGAAACTTTTTTTTGTATAAAAAATCTTTTTTTTTTTTATAAAAAAACTTTTTTTTTTAAACCTATCGTATTCTTCTCTTATCTATCATACGAAAGGGCTTTTTGAAGCGATTCTGAAAATATATCACATCATTACATTTTAGCCATTATTCTTAAATTGAAACAAAAAGAATTTTCAAAACATACCAAGTTTGGGCTCCTCCAGATACGATATGGCTGATTTTTTTTTGTACAATATACCAAAAATGATACGTGATTTCCTCATATCTAACCCAAAAAAAGGAATTTTAAAAATATTTTTTTTTTTTTTTTTTTTTTATACAAAGTGACACAGTTAGGTTTAAAGATCTTTATTTTCTCATAAGAATACATAATATTCACTTACACGAGAATTAATTGTTTTTTCACGCAAAATACATTTTATCAGTGAGCGCACACTTAACCTATAACAAATAACTTAATACTGTAGGTATTAACATATATGACTTAAACTAAAAGTATACAAATTAAACTAAATTAAACAAAAAACACTTTTTTTTGTTTTTTTTTTTGTCGGGTATATCAATAACTTATAAACAGAACAATTAGCAATGGAATGCGAGCGTAGTTGCTACGGCCCGGACCGGCCGTTCTACTTCAATACCTATTTTACGAGACTTATGGAACTGTACTGCAGATACGGTACATATTAATCATACAAGGATACGTAATATCCATATATCCAACGGGAAATACCTCTTTAACCCTTTAACTTGACCCCAAACTTGGTATGTTTTGAAAATTCTATTTGTTTTAATTTACAAAAAAAAATGGCTAAAATGTAATGATTTGGTATACTTTTAGAATCGCCTCAAAAAGCCCTTTTGTATGATACCACACACGATAGGTTTTTGAAAAAAAAAAAATGTTTTTTCCATACAAAAAAAAAATGTTGTAGCACACCCTTCCTAAGCGATTTTTTTAGGAACTGCGGGTCAAAAATTTTGTTTTGACCTCAGTATGCGTGTGCCAAACGGCTAACTTGTACATCCATTTGCGGTTTTTCTTTGAAATTGGGCTTGTACGGCTGCCACTAATAGAGATACTAACTCCTAAAAATACGTATGATACCTCATTAGATTCGGAATGATGTCTAGAAAAATGTATTCGAAGCATTCCCACATAAAAAAAGTTCAAAAGCTATTAACAAAAAACGCAAACGTACCATTACGCAAAAAACAGCAAAAAATCACGTTTGTTGTTTGGGGAGCCCCACTTAAATATTTATTTTATTCTGTTTTTAGTATTTCTTGTTATAGCGGCAACAGAAATACATCATCTGTAAAAATTGCAACTGTCTAGCTATCACGGTTCATGAGATACAGCCTGGTGACAGACTGACAGATAGATTGACAGACAGTCAGACAGACAGACAGATATTATTTTAAAGGTATTAAATATTCTTTTAAAAATTAGAAAAAATCAACAAGTTAGGCAATTATTAAGTAACCACATTTTTCTCGAACTTTCGTCTTTGTTGTAAATAAAAAAAAAAAAATTATTGGCGTAAAAAGTATTTCGCCTCGTGGAGCCCTTTTCATATACATACTTAATAAGATCACGTCATAAACGATTTAATAAAAGTAATACTTTATTTAAAATAAATTTTAGAATAATAGTGAAAATTGTAAAATATAAAACAATATTTTAACCAAAGTATTACTAATTCTTTTTACAATCAAATGTATGAATACGTACTTAAAACTGATACTTTTCTAAATAACGAATAAATGGACTAAATTGTGTAATTAATTTTTAGTGCAAATCACCACAATTTGCTTCTAAAGAGCAAATCAGTGACCAAAAATTATATATGATTTTAATGTTTCGTTCATATATTCAGATTTGTGTATGAAAATGTGAAACTATTATTTCTAAAATAAATTATTCGTCCCTAATTTACACAATAATTATACCAAATTTGATCTCATAGCAACAGATATGTAGAAATAGAGGCAAACTGGACCGCAGAAGCCGACTTTTCCCCTCCCTTTTTGGGGGGTAGCCAGGACTTAATCTCGTAGCTAGTGCGTCAGCTCAGCTTTGTATGAACCAAGGAATAATAAATAGTGTTAAACGATATCCCCTGAGGCCAAAGTGCATACTCACTTTACTTACTTCGCCTACTAAGAGGCAAATCGCGACTTTGAAAAGGTTTATCGATCTTATCACATCACTAGATTATCGACATTTAATGTCGACTATTGCCCATCACTTTTCTGTCTGTGTACGTATTTAGAAACTTGACCCCGCCCCTAAAATTAGTGCGATAAGAACAACTGCAGCTTAGGCGAAAAATCCTGCGTAAAAATCTCAAAAATCGAGGTTTTGTACTCGACTGTTTCCTCCTCCAAAACTTAACCAATCGTAACCAAATTTGGAAATCTAAATGATTATGAAATTGTCTGTGTCGGACTGTTTTGATTTTTTGGCTAATTGATACCAGTTTTGAATACCACGCCTCTCATTGCGGCATAGTCAGTGAGGCCATTTTTGGCCATGTGTGAAGGGCTCTAGCGCCTTAAAAAACAAAAATATCAAAAAAAGCAAAACACACCGACACAGATATTGACAATATTAATCTGTGTTGAAAAAATCATTGCTCTAGCTTCAAAAACCACGGAGGAAACAGTCGAGTACGTTTGTATGGAGAAATGACTTCGCGCGCTCTTAACACACAACCGTTTGATTTTGCAGTGGCCCTGTGTCCTAAAGTCGCTAGTTGGACTGCTGGCCGAGTGTCGCCCAAGGCGGTAAGTTTTACTATTTTTCCCTTATATTGAAAAGTTCTATAAAATTACAATTCGCAACTGAACTAACTAATATAATTATTGCTCCAATTTCTGGAGGCTTGTGTAATCGAATTACTTGCGTTACGCAAGCTACACAATATGGAAAGCCGCGGGAAATTGAGCGGGGACAATTTTGGCGAGATCTGCGCGCGCATGCGGCACCTCCAGTAGCGTCGGCAGAAAGGACTGGCGAAATACATTTTCTCAAACATGCAATGAAATGTCGTTCATGCAAAGTAATGTAATATACTTTTTTTTTATGTAAACATGGCGTCTGAGTTTATGAACAGGCTAAACAACAAAGTTTTTTTTTTTCATCTTTATAGGGCTGTATCTCCTAAACCGTGCGTCGTAGCGCAAAATAATGAAATTTTCGTTTCCCCGTTAAGGAACCCCTATATCTATTTAAAAAAAAACACGAAAAAGAAAAAAACTTTATAGGGCTGGACTGTATCTCCTAAACCGTGGTAGCGCAATAATAATCAAATTTTCGTTCCCCTTTAATACCCCAGCACGCACGCACTGAATAACCTATCACATCTCTCTGTGTCTGTGTGTGTGTGTCGACTGAATACTGTGTCTAACTATATTATAAGATCTGATTGTTACGTAATATTCAAGCAAATAAATATTTACTATTCTATTCTGTCTCTCTAGTAATGTACTATATCTATAGTAATGTATCTCTTTAGTAATGTACTATTTTCATGCTCAAGAAGTTGTCAGCATATTGTCACAAATCATGTGAGCGCTGGCGTGACTATATCATCATATCAGCTACTTATATGTCGTCCACGGTAAAAGTGACCTAAAATCTTCCGAATGTCGTCCACCCAACGACCATTCCACTGCGGACCAAGTGTAAACACTCAATTGCTGATTCCGGTGCTTATTCTGACGCTGCGAGCCCGAAAAACCGCATCTGACGGCAACCTCAGCCAGCGTCAGCAACATTCGTACTGCTCCCTAAGTCCCTACTCTACTTAGAGCAGTAAAGTATAAACTATCCACCTATATTAGCCAAATATGGTTTTGCGCAGAATGCATCAAACAACGCATAAGGATATGGATAAGTCCGCCTTTGTACATTGTATATATTTTTGTTCTTTTATTGTGTTTGTAATCTGTCTTATGTACAATAAAGTGTTTACATACAACGGCTTCCAGTCTAATGAGATCGTCAGTCCTTGTCAAGGGTCTTCTTGTGCAACTGTCTGCTTATGGGTTCCCGGCAGTGTTGGCTGGGTGTAATTTATTTAAAATTTAAATCAGGCAACAAGGCTAATATAACAAATACCTTAAATATATAAACTTAAAACTAAACACTATGCGACAAAACGGCGTGGCTCCGTTGAATAGGCTGCTCATGTGTCGGATTCGGCAGTTTGTCCCGGAAGCGGAACTCCGAACACTAAAGGGGCCCACTGACTATCAGTTCGCCGGACGATATCGGCCTGTCAGTTAGAACAAAAATTTGACAGTTCCGAACAACTGACAGGCCGATATCGTCCGGCGGACTAAGTCTGTGGGCCCCTTAATGACTAGTGTGGGGTGTCTCCTATACCGGCTATACCTAAATATAAGAGATACCCCACACTAACATCTCCCGAGCGTCGGCGCGTCTAGTCAACTCTATGGCTGCTGCTCGAAGCAACGCTGGCGCAACTGCGCAGCGACACCATTTTCCATACCGCTGACTAGACGTCTACGCTCAAAAGACGATAGTTTATATACCATGATATTAGAGAGACCATCTATATGGTCTCTCTAACAAAGTAAAAACGTATATTATACTTGTATTGTTCTGCTATCCGTACACATTAGCTCAAGTTCAGCACGCGCGTCTGTCACCGTGAACACTCTTACTTTCTGATGGATTGCGATATGCGTCCTTTCGCTTGGTGGGTTGTTCACACCGTTGACATGGCTGCATAACTATGTTATGCTAGCCAAACGTAGGTAAACCACAAATATCAGATAGTAGCTACTTTGTCTGCGTGGAATGATGATGATTGATAAAAACTATCCTATGTCCATCCCTGGCCCTCAAATTATTTCCATACCAAATTTTATCTAAATCGATTCAGCGGCTTAATAACGTGTCACATTTACAGTGAAAAAACGACATACCAGACCGGACAATCAAATAGACAATTCGATGAGAAATTTAATTGGCGTCAATCTCACCTATACGTCCATACGTAGGTACAAAATTTAAGAGCCCTTATTCCCTGGAGCGTTCATCGATTTCACGAAATAACACTCAATAGATGGCGTTGACGCGCGGTACGCGAACGCCGGCAACTATAACGCGTTTTGAACGCAGAGAAGAATAATCTTGATCGTTGTCGATTTCAGCAAGTAACATTATTTTTATTATTATAGCCACTCTTTTATTTTATTTTATATGCATGGTAGTAGTAATTTCAGTTTATTATGTTAAGAAAATATACATACTTGTACCCAGAGATGACCAGGGTGCCTAGCCAAGATGCCAACCGTTTAGGCACTTATAGTTTACATTAAAACCAAATCTGCAGCTGGCCTCTGAAATGGGTAATAGAAACGCGATCCGTATGTCTTTCGCTTTCCAAATGACCAGGGTGCCTAGCCAAGATGCCAACCGTTTACGCTCCGTAGCAAACGAAACGTAACTGTCTCTGTCGCACTAATATTAAAGAGTGATAGAGAGAGATAACGCTATTGTTCGCTTCGGAACGAACGACTGGAATCTTGGCTAGGCACTCATAAATTTTAGATTTTTGGTGACACGCGACACTTGAGCTCTCGAAATTAATTGCCCCCAAACCCACTAGCGTCGCAAATTGGCATTTTTGCGCTCGCGCCCCCTAATTCAATTGATCACAATTTTACAATAGAATCAAGTGGAATAGGACGTAGTATCTTCTTAGTAGTTTGTGGGAATAGGCTAATAAGTACTAACGTTACCTATAGACCTGGGAATCTACCCATAGGTAATTGTGTATTAAAATAGGCACCAGGTAAGGTTTTAAACTAGAAACCAATCCATACTCCATACTAATATTATAAATGCGAAAGTTTGTCTGTCTGTCTGTGTGTTACCTCTTCACGCTTAAACCGCTGAACCGATTTAGTTGAAATTTGGTATACAGATAGTTTGAGTCCCGGGGAAGGACATAGGATACTTATTATCCCAGAACTCACCCCTCAAGACGGTGAAAAGGGGGGTGGAAATTTGTATGGAGAATCAATAACCGCTGAACCGATTTAGATGAAACTTGGTATGGGGATAGTTTGAGCTGTGGGAAATGATACAGAATAACTTTTATCCCCGAAATCATCCCTTAAGGGTGTAAAAAATGGGGTGGAAAATGTATAGTGTGGACCAATTTGGGGGTGAAAAAGGATGGATTAAACAGCAGATTTGTTTAAGAATTAAGGTACCCAAATTACTAATTCCACGCAGACGAAGTCGCGGGCAAAAGCTAGTCCATACTAATATTATAAATGCGAAAGTCTGTCTGTGTGTTACCTCTTCACGCTTAAACCGCTGAACCGATTTAGTAGAAATTTGGTATACAGATAGTTTGAGTCCCGGGGAAGGACATAGGATACTTTTTATCCCAGAACTCACCCCTCAAGAGGGTGAAAAGGGGGGTGGAAATTTGTATGGAGAATCAATAACCGCTGAACCGATTTAGATGAAACTTAGTATGGGGATAGTTTGAGCTGTGGGAAATGATACAGAATAACTTTTATCCCCGAAATCATCCCTTAAGGGTGTAAAAAATGGGGTGGAAATGTATAGTGTGGACCAATTTGGGGGTGAAAAAGGATGGATTAAACAGCAGATTTGTTTAAGAATTAAGGTACCCAAATTACTAATTCCACGCAGACGAAGTCGCGGGCAAAAGCTAGTCCATACTAATATTATAAATGCGAAAGTCTGTCTGTGTGTTACCTCTTCACGCTTAAACCGCTGAACCGATTTAGTTGAAATTTGGTATACAGATAGTTTGAGTCCCGGGGAAGGACATAGGATACTTTTTATCCCAGAACTCACCCCTCAAGAGGGTGAAAAGGGGGGTGGAAATTTGTATGGAGAATCAATAACCGCTGAACCGATTTAGATGAAACTTAGTATGGGGATAGTTTGAGCTGTGGGAAATGATACAGAATAACTTTTATCCCCGAAATCATCCCTTAAGGGTGTAAAAAATGGGGTGGAAATGTATAGTGTGGACCAATTTGGGGGTGAAAAAGGATGGATTAAACAGCAGATATTTTTAAGAATTAAGGTACCCAAATTACTAATTCCACGCAGACGAAGTCGCGGGCAAAAGCTAGTGCTAAATAAAAGTCTAACTACAACAGTCCGTTAAGAAATCGCCACAACGGAAGCCGAGGTCGGAAGGTAATATCCGGTATGAACCCTTTTTTTTTATATTTGAATTTGTTATTCTGTCTCGGATGATTCGGTATCGGGGTGTTGAATTTAAATCGACTAATAAGGTGAGGGTGGTCGGTTTGGGCTCGTATTTTAAAATCGAAAGTATCGAAACCTATTTTTAGGGTTTCGTAGTCACCTACGCTTATACAGGTGACTTCAAATTGGTAAATACAAAACACTTGATTGTTAACCCCGTTGTTAAAATTAGCTGTATTTAATAGTCGCTATCGTATACGTTTAGGGAGCGTGCATTATTAGTCGCCATCAGATATATCGGAGCGGCCAATGTGCTCACAAATATATGA
The DNA here is from genome assembly GCF_947568885.1 of Cydia strobilella. Classification (NCBI taxonomy): domain Eukaryota; kingdom Metazoa; phylum Arthropoda; class Insecta; order Lepidoptera; family Tortricidae; genus Cydia; species Cydia strobilella. Next base: position 4,989,813 of record NC_086061.1, on the reverse strand, counting down.
ACACGCCTCTATTTTCAAG